>NC_140934.1:70171245-70771245 GCF_014529385.1 Adiantum capillus-veneris
AGGAATCAGAGGTGTCTTGAGACAAGCTGTCTTAAGGATGGCCAAACATTTCTTTCCTATTTCAACCAGTCATAACCCAATCATTCCTTTCCTAATTACAATCATTGCTCGTGGGTTTCGTGGAGGTTACCTTCCATTTACAGCCAGTTTTTTTCCTTCCTAACCTTACGTATGCAATGCTTAACTTAAACTGAAATCTAAAAGTTTATTAATGGCATAATTGAAATCCACCTGGGACTGGTCGTCCATCTGCTGTGGGGCAAGAGCCCGTAAGCTCTCCTCTGTTGGCCTATGGCTAGGCCCTGCTTCATGGCGTTAGTTGCTTTGTTGCGTTTGTTACTAACATCTTCATCTTCCGTCAAAGGGTTCCCCCTGGTTCTCTTGGGAGCCATTTCGGCAGCCTTATAAAAAGACTTAATCCATTAGAGGATTTATTGAATAACATTTATTTTTCCTTGTTTACCCAAAAATAAGGGTTTTGGACCTCGGTTAATTCTTTGGCACTTAGATAATTTTATTTCTTAATTTTTCTTATCCATTATATACAAAAATTGGTTACTTTTGACCAAAATACGTACCTAAACTATTTATCTAAGGTTAGGATAATTATAATAGATTTCCCAAGGTATAGTCCTTCTCTGGTATTGATATCAAAGGGTTTCTATTTACTTTACTATATTTCCCTTTTTTATTCTTCCCAAAAATTTGAGTAATTTTACTGGGATATATAATTAAACTAATTTAATAATGGTAGAATAAATACCACAGATTCCTTGAGGTCTAATAAACCTTTGATAAAGATATCAATTCAATTTAAATCTATTTACTAATTTCCCCTATTTAAACTTCTCAAAAAATAGGATATTTTAGCTAAAGTAATTAGCTAGATTAATTTTATGACTTTATCCTAATTATCACGGGTTCTTGAACACCTAATTAACCCCTGATAATTATATGATGGCATTTGAATTCCATTTACTAATTTCCTCTATTTAAATTTCTCAAAAAACAGTGTATTTTAGCTAAAGTAATTATCTAATTTAATTTTCTGAACTTCTCCTAATTACCACGGGTTTTTTAACACCCAATTAACCACTGATAATTGTATGGAAGTGTTTAAATTCCATTTACTAATTTTCCCTATTAGAATTTCTCAAAAAACAGAGTATTTTAGCTAAAGTAATTAGCTAAATTAAATTCCTGAAATTATCCTAATTATCACAGGTACTTGAACACTCAAATAACCACTTATAATTATATGGAAGCATTTCAATTCAATTTACTAATTTCCCCTATTAAAATTGTTCAAAAAATAGGGTATTTTAGCTAAAATAATTAGCTAAATTAACTTTCTAAACCTCTCCTAATTATCACCAGTTCTTGAACACCTAATTAACCATTGATAATTATTTGAAAGTGTTTAAATTCCATTTACTAACTTCCCCTATTAAGATTGCTCAAAAAACAGAGTATTTTACCTAAAGTAATTAGCTAAATTATTTTTCTGAACTTCTGCTAATTATCACAGGTACTTGAACACTTAATTAATTACTGATAATTATATAGAAGCATTTTAATTCCATTTACTAATTTCCCCTATTAAAATTGTTCAAAAAACAGGGTATTTTAGCTAAAATAATTATCTAAATTAACTTCCTGAACTTCTCCTAATTTTCACGGGTTTTTGAACACCTAATTAACCACTTATAATTATCTGAAAGTGTTTAAATTCTATTTACTAATTTCCCCTATTAAAATTTCTTTAAAAATAGAGTATTTTAGCTAAAGTAATTAGCTAAATAAACTTTCTGAACTTCTCCTAATTATCACAGGTACTTGAATACTTAATTAACCACTGGTAATTATATGGAAGCATTTGAATTCCATTTACTAATTTCCCCTATTAAAATTTCTCAAAAAAAAGGGTATTTTAGCTAAAGTAATTAGCTAAAATAACTTTCTGAACTTCTCCTAATTATCACAAGTACTTGAACAGTTAATTAACCAGTGATAATTATATGGAAGCATTTCAATTCCATTTACTGATTTACCCTATTAAAATTGTTCAAAAAACAGAGTAATTAGGCCTAATTAATTAGGAAAACTTCTCAGAAAATTATAGGATAATTTTCCTAGATTAATGACTATCTAATGTATCTCTGATAAATAATTCAACTTAATCTAATCCTAATTAATATTTTTACCATTAATTCATGGTTAAATTGGCTAATTTCAGCCCTAATATGAGAGGATAAATAATTAGCTTAGTATTACTAAGCTTAATTATAATAATCAATAGAGATTAAGTAATTTAAAGAGGTTTAAGAAGCATATATAGGCCTAATCTTTGATTAATTAACCATTTATCTTAATCTAACCTTACTAATTAAGAAGGATTAGGTTAATTACCGTTAGGGTTAATCAATTAGAGATTTAACTCTAATGATTTCTGCGTAGTGTTTCTCCCTAGATGAGAGAGAAATTCTCAAGGCTCCGAGTCTAACAAAATATGAAGAGAATGGTCCTATTTATAGCTTTTTCTGGGCATCTGGCAGCTTTCCCCTAGTCCAAGCAGCCCCCCAGCTTGAAAATGGCGCATTTTTCAGCCATCACTGCTCCTGGAAAGTTTCCCCAGTTTCCACACTCACCCCATACCTTCCAGAATTTGCCTGTTTGATTTTTGCAGATATTCCATGATGAAATTTGGAATTTCCTATTTAACTCTAGAACCTTAGTATAAAGAAGTCTTTGCTAATGATTAATAATGAAACCATCCAATTTTTGTTATTAATTAAATTTCTATGGTAATTTTCCAAGTCCCGTAACTGTTCCTGTTTTTATCGGAATCAGATTCTGAAAATTTCTAGACCTAGTAAAGCTCTGCTTATAATTCCAAAAATACCAAAATTAATAGTGTTTGGAGTCCTGCAATAGTATTTTCCATTAAGTTTTTCAAGCTTAGTACAATTTTGAAGGTTTCGGAAACTGGAAACCTTACAAGAAGCTTCATTCACTCCCCTAATCGGGGAATTGAGGCTTCATGTCTAAGGCTATATGGACAAAGAGGACTTCTTTATCTCCCCTCTCAAGCATGAGGATGTAATCCGAGGGGCACCATGGTTTGACCGCCTGGCTGTCGATGTTAAATTTCCTGAAAGGAGAATCTCCTTTAAGTTCAGGGAAAAAGACATGTATATAGATGCTAAGGAAATGGGTAACACTATCCCCATTGTACATACACCAGCTTTCAACAAGTCAATAAAGAGCTCTATTTCCGTGTACATGATTTTTGTTAAAGATTCTCAAAATGAACCTAATGCTTTAACAAAAGAAAATAAAAGCAACCAAAAGGAATTAGAGTTATCCAATTTTCTCAAGGGGTTTCAAGATGTTTTTATTGACGACATCCCTTGTGAGCTACCTCCTAAACGAGGTAATGATGACCATGCAATTGAACTTCTTCCAGGAAGTTCACAGCCTAACAAACCTCCTTATAGAGTTTCTCAAGCTCAACAAGAGGAGATTATGCGGCAAGTGCATGAGTTAGTTGAGAAGGGCATGGTTAGGCCTAGCTCATCTCCATTTTCCTCACCGGTGCTATTAGTGCAAAAGAAAGACAGCACATATCGAATGTGTGTCGACTATAGAGCACTAAATAGGATCACTATCAAAAATAGGTTTCCCGTTCCACGGGTAGAAGACCTATTTGATAAGCTACAAGGATCGACCTACTTCAGTAGGATTGACCTAAAAAGTGGCTATCATCAAATAAGGATAGTTGATCAAGACATTGTAAAGACCGCATTTCGCACCACATTTGGTCTTTACGAATAAATTGTCATGCCTTTTGGCTTGACTAATGCACCAGCCACATTCAACCGCTTGATGGAGAAGCTGTTTGGGCCTCTCAAACCTTCACTGGAGTGTTCTTTGATGATATTATCATCTACTCTAATTCATTAGACGAACACAAGCAACACCTCCAGGTAATATTTCAAGTTTTGAGAGAGAATAAACTTTATGATAATTGAAAGAAAAGTGAATTTTTCTTGCAAGAGATTCAGTATTTAGGTCACATTATCTCTCAAGAAGGCATCCAAATGGATCCATCAAAGTTAGAGGTAATAAAAGGATGGCCTAAACCAAGGAATCTTCATGAACTAAGAAGCTTTATAGGTATGTGTGCATACTATAGACGCTTCATAGAAAAGTTCTCACAAATTGCGACACCATTACATGACCTAACAAAGAAAAGCGTTAGGTATACATGGTCTGCTAAGGAGAACAATGCTTTCGAAAAGCTTAAAGAAAATCTTATCTCTCAACCTGTGCTTACAGTACCGGATCTCTCAAAACCATTTGAGGTCCAATGTGATGCTTGTGGTGATTGCCTTGGAGTTGTTTTGCTCCAAGAAGGGCACGCCATAGGCTATGAGAGTCAAAGTCTTGACCCTGTTGAGCAAGCTCTAGGCATATATGAAAAGGAACTCCTTGCAGTTCTACATGCCTTAGACTCATGGAAGCACTATTTAGTGGGGACTCCTTTCATTCTGCGAACGGATCACCAAAGTCTTAAGTACTTCATGACGCAGACCAAGCTCTCCGACAAACAAATGAGGTGGGCAAATTTCCTTTCGCAATTTCATTTTCATATTGCTCACATTGCTGGCAAGCATAATCAAGTAGCTGATGCACTCTCAAGACGGCCGAGAGTGAATACGGTTTCCATAGCAACTCACAATGATATATCTTCAATGATAGATGAGTATGCTATTGATCCCGATTTTAGAGATGTGATTTCAGCCCTTGCATTAGGGAATAAAGAAGAACCATTTTGAAGGAGTACGAGCGGAAGTGCGACGCGAGAGAGAGTGCGAGAAGAAGCGCACGACGATATGGTGAACTCGCTTTACTGTAATGTGTAGAGCATAGTGAGTTCTTATTAGGTTTTTACAAAAGAATATGTGTACATACCTGGCGGCCCGCCCACTTACCTGGGCAACCACATTGGGCTTTATACCCCAACAAC
This sequence comes from Adiantum capillus-veneris, assembly GCF_014529385.1. Classification (NCBI taxonomy): domain Eukaryota; kingdom Viridiplantae; phylum Streptophyta; class Polypodiopsida; order Polypodiales; family Pteridaceae; genus Adiantum; species Adiantum capillus-veneris. Next base: position 70,176,275 of record NC_140934.1, read on the forward strand.
CTCCCACTTAAAGTCCAATGTGGTACTTTAAGTGTGAGAGAAGCTACTATACAAGCTAATATACAAGAGATGTACAGAAGTGATGTACTACCCTACACCTAACTGCTTGCGAAAATGCGCAAAGCTCTCTGAGGGAAGTCCTTTTGTAAGTAGATCGGCAGGATTTTCTGTGGTGTGAACTTTGACAAGCTGAAGTTGCTTATCCTCGAGCATTTCCCTGATGAAATGATACTTCACATAAACATGCTTTGTCTTTGAGTGATAAACTGGATTGCGAGCCAATTGTATAGCACTTTGACTATCACAATATAACACAGGCATCTCTTCTTTGATTCCCAAATCTGTTACTAGTCGATTAAGCCAAATTGATTCTTTGCATGCCTCTGATGCTGCAACATATTCAGCCTCTGTAGTAGACTGAGTAACACAATCTTGTAATCTAGAACGCCATGATACTGCTTCACCAGCCAATGTAAAGACATACCCTGACGTAGACCTTCGGTTGTCTAAGTCACTTGCATAATCTGAGTCTGTAAAACCCTTTACACTTAGCTCCTGACTCCCATAGCATATACGCATACTCTTTGTAGCTTTCAAGTATCTCAATATTCCTTTCACTGCCTCCCAATGTTTCTTGCCTGGGTTTGACATGTATCGACTTACTACTCCCACTGCAAATGCAATGTCTGGGCGAGTAGCAATCATTGCATACATCAAACTACCCACTGCAAACGCATATGGAATCTTATCCATTTCAGCCTGTTCTTCCTCAGACACAGGACAATCTTGTTTGCTAAGTTTCACATATGGTGGCAACGGAACACTCAATGCCTTTCCCTTCTCCATATTAAAACGTTGCAAAACCTTGTCAATATACTCTGTTTGAGATAACCAAATCAACTTCTTTGATCTGTCTCTCTCAATGCGCATACCAAGTATATGACTTGCCTCACCCATGTCTTTCATGTCAAACGATTTTGCCATCTTTGACTTCAAAGCTGAAATTTCTTCCAAGTGCTTGCCAGCAATCAACATGTCATCCACATACAAAATAAGGATCAGCCAACTGCCATCCTTAGCCTTCTTTGTATATAGACAGCGATCGAACTCACTACGTTTGTAGCCTTGAGAAAGCATAAACTTGTGGAATTTATGGTACCATGCCCTCGGTGATTGTTTTAAGCCATAAAGACTCTTTAACAACTGGCATACCCAATCTTCCTTGCCTTTCTCAACAAACCCTTTTGGCTGCTGCATGTAAATTTCCACATCTAAATCACCACGAAAGAACGCTGTCTTGACATCCATTTGGTGCAACACCAAATCTAATATGGCAACCAATGCAAGAAAGCATCTCAATGTAGTCATCTTGACCACCGGAGAGAAGACTTCATCAAAGTCAATGCCTTGTTCTTGCTTAAAGCCCTTGGCAACAAGCCTTGCTTTGTACTTTGGCTGACTATCATGAGCGGTGATCTTATACCTGTAAACCCATTTACAAGGTAGAGCCTTTTTGCCCTGTGGTAATTTAACTAGCTTCCATGTCTTGTTTTTATGCAAAGCTGTCATCTCTGACTGGATGGCAAATTGCCAATTCCCGGAGTCCTTCATTTGCACTGCTTCCTTGTAACATGAAGGCTCATTGCAATCAGTCAACATGACATAGTTCATAGATGGAACAAACCTATCAGGAGGTCGCGTGACACGTCCAGATCTACGCACAATAGGTGGCTCAGGCTCAGCCACAACTTGTAGTTCCAATCTATCGTGTCCTTGCTCCTCTTGAGCCCTGACATTTTGTCTTGCACGTGCAGGTCCATCTTCTTGGAAGACAACTCTTCTAATCTCCTCAACCCTCTCTGGTTTAGAATGATATTTGGATTCATTAAAGTGAACATCATTGCTGCGGACAACCTTTCTGGATTCGGGATCCCAAAGTCTGTACCCCATCTCACCAGAATTACCATAGCCTAGAAAGATGCACTTTCTACTCTTTGGCTCAAATTTGTTCCTAAATTCCTTTGGAACGTGAGTATATGCCTCACAGCCAAAGACTCTGAGATGCTTGTATGAGGGAATTTTGCCTGACCATACCATCTCTGGAACTGAATCCTTCTGCAAAACCTTGCTAGGAGATCTATTTACAAGACGAACAGCTGTTGATACAGCTTCAGCCCAAAACCCATTTGGCAGTTGTGCATTAGACAACATACTTCTGACCTTCTCTTGTATGGTCCTATTCATCCTCTCAGCAACACCATTTTGAGGAGGATTGTAAGGAGCAGTAAGTTCACGTTTTATACCTTTTGACTCACAAAAGTCCTGAAAGGCCTTTGAAACATACTCTCCACCATTGTCAGTGCGTAAGCATTTAAGCTTCTTGCCACTCTGATTCTCCACAAGTGTCACAAACGTTTTGAAAACACTAAACACTTCATCCTTGTGCTTGAGAAAGTAAACCCATACTTTCCTCGAGTAATCATCTATAAATGTCATAAAGTAAGAAGCTCCCCCTAGAGATAGGTTAGGCATAGGTCCACACAAATCACTATGAACAAGTGCCAACTGTGTATCTCTTCTACTGCTTCTATGCTTATGTGGCTGCTGTGTTTGCTTACCATACAGACAATGTTCACAGAATTCAAAATCATTAAATGAAAATCCAGGCAAATAACCAGAACGAGACAAGATTTCCATTCCCTTCTTGGACATATGTCCTAACCGGCTATGCCACAAAGAAACGTTCGGCTGCTCGGTTACATTGATTACATTTTTAGAGACATTTGATACATAAATCATGTAAAGTCCTCCAGACTTTACTCCATGTGCTACTGTCATAGAACCATTGGATATCTTCCACATGTTCTGTCCAAAAGTGGTGACGTAGCCAGCATCATCAAGTAAACCTGTGCTGATCAAGCTCTTTGTAATTGCGGGAACATGTCTCACATTCTTCAGCGTGAAAGAAGAGCCATTCTGAAACTTCAATTGAACATCTCCAACACCTAAGATCTCACATGTCTGCCCATTGCCTAGCTGAACATGATCTTTAGTGGGCACATAAGAGGTAAACCACTCCTTGTTTGGAGACACATGAAGTGATGCCCCTAAGTCTATAATCCAGTCACTCAGTGCATTTCCATCAGATGCTGTAAGAAGAGCTGAGTCCATTGTATTCTTCAAGAAGTAGATGTCTCCTGACACTAGACTGTCATCCTCTGCAACACTGTTTGTCACATTTATTTCTTGAATCTTCACTGAGGACTTGTTCTTCTCACCATGGTCTTCATCTTTCTCTTTGCCTTTTTCTGCTTTCCATTCTCTGCAGTCTCTTTTCATGTGACCCTTCTTGCCACAATGGTAGCATTCTATGTCACTCTTGCCTTTAGCACTGCGGGACTTGCTACGAGACTGATTCCTCTTTCCACCTTTGTACTTTTCTTTGGTCCTTCCCCTGACAACTAAGGCTGTTCCTTTGCCTTTGTCCATTGTCTTTCTATTGGTTTCTTCAATAAGCAGACTTCCTTCTACACCTACTATGTTCAAACCATCTGGAGGTGCAGAATTACTCAAAGCTGTGCGAAAAGTGTCCCAACTTTCCGGCAATGTGATCAACAGGAACATAGCTCTAACAGGTTCATCAAACTTGACACCTTGAGCTGACAACTAACTGTAGATTGTGTTGAATTCATTCAGATGATTGGACATAGGTGTCCCTTCTTTCATCTTCAAGTCAACAAGCTTCTTAAGCCAGTATACCTGTGAAGCTGCACTCTGCTTCTCATAAAGATCACTCAGCTTTAACCATGCTTGATAAGCCGACATCTCGTCTACTACATTGAAGTAAACGCTTTCTGCCAAAGTCAGCATAATGGTAGAAAGTGCCAATTCATCCATTTCGCTCCATTCATCTTCGTCCATATCTTCTGGTTTTATCCCCTTGAGCTTTATAGGTTTTATCTGCTTCTTTTGTACCAACACGTGCCAAATCGGCTTCTTCCACAATGGGAAATTGGTTCCATCCAGCTTCTTGATATCGTAAAGAGCAGTGTCCTGTGATCCAGCCATAGCTACGCTTCACAATAGTTTACTTTTCTGGGAAAAATTCAGTAGAGTTTCCCCTATAAACTGACCTCTGAACCAATATCAACCTGTCAAATGAACCAAGAAAGCTTCAGATTCTGCAAAAATTTTGGCAGAGTCTCCTTTGTAAAATGGCTCTGGTGTACTAAAAACAGAACAAAAAACAGCTCAAAAAACACTGCCTCTGTGACACTATAAGCTGCGGGTAAACCTGTCCTGCACCTGTACTGTCTCTCACTGTCCTGTCACTGTCCTATAAGCATAGACCGCGACAATGCCTCAACGGTAGTAAAGCAAAGATGCAATCCCAACTGTCTAACTCACAGTCAATACATCCTAGCTGCCTATCTAAGGGTGCTCGAGGGATCGCTCCAAGACCTGTATCACCGAAAGGATCTCAACATTCGAGAATCCCCCAGCTCAATAAAACCTCACTCCACCCTCAACAAAGGCTGCAGTAAATCTGACAGTACATAGACTTCCCACAAAGTCATACATCCACAAATTTCCCACTGTATGCTGTAACCGCTGCGGCGGTTGTTTGCTGTGTGACTCACAGCCAGCAAACCCTCAACAGACATACATCATCTCTGACAATATATCCCATGTGGAAGTACCTGCAATGTCAGGATGAAATTTAGAATATCAAGCAGCAAACACAAGCTACCTGATGAACTAGTGGATGTCGCCTACAGTCTGTGTGTAGATGCGCCCGTGTCGTATGTGACACGCCTCCAAGAACTGTGAGCCGTCCTTCGATGTGTAGACAGCCACAAATCAACACTTTGGGAGTGTCGATATCCTCAACACTTGCAGTCGTAGGCCAAAAACCCCAAATTTGCAGAGTCGGATCTGCACTCGTCGAGACCACGTAGTCAAAAATGGCTTCCGCAGACCTTTGTCGAAGCCGAACGGTGGTCGAGATGACCTCAGAATGAAAATCTGACAGCACCAAGTCCTTTGGGCCGTCCCACGAGATTTGGGTCCGTGTCTTCGCCTGTTGAATTTCACTCCAATCTGAGTTGGTGACTCTAGCCTCCTGCAGTGCTGCCCCGAGCCTCGATCTGAGCTCTGATACCAGTTGAAGGAGTACGAGCGGAAGTGCGACGCGAGAGAGAGTGCGAGAAGAAGAGCACGACGATATGGTGAACTCGCTCTACTGTAATGTGTAGAGCATAGTGAGTTCTTATTAGGTTTTTACAAAAGAATATGTGTACATACCTGGCGGCCCGCCCACTTACCTGGGCGACCACATTAGGCTTTATACCCCAACACATTTACTTTACAAGATGGTTATCTTCTCTATGGCAATAGACTATGCGTTACTAACTCAGTACGTGAGAAAGTAATGTATGAATCTCATGCTCCACCTTATGCGGGGCATAGAGGGATTCAGTCTACCTTAAAGGGAATTGAAACATATTTCTATTGGCCTACCATGAAAGTGAACATACAAGAGTATGTTTCTTAATGTGTGGTATGCCAAAAGACAAAATTTGATAGAGGGAAGAAACTTGGATTGCTTCAACCCTTGCTAATCCCTAATTCACCATGGGAGAGCATATCCATGGATTTTATCTTTGGATTGCCTAAGTCTATCCATGGGAATCCGGGAATATGGACGATAGTAGACAGGTTCAGTAAACAAGCTCATTTTATACCTGTCAAAAAGACTATCAAAGCCCATCAAATGGCAACCCTCTTCATTTCACAAATTTTCAAGTACCATGGCTTGCCAATGTCTATAGTGTCGGATAGAGATCCTAGAATGACCAGTAATTTCTGTAAGGGTCTCTTTGAGAATTTAGGGACAAGGCTAAACTTCTCTTCGGCCTATCATCCACAAACTGATGGCCAAAGTGAAATAGCTAACCTAACCATTCTCGATCTACTAAAAGCCCATGTAACGGAAGTAGATCAAAGATCCCAATGGGAGAAGTACTTACCCTTAGTGGAGTATGCTTACAATAACACTGTACATACTTCCACGGGAAAAGCACCTTTCGAGGTAATTGAGGGAAGATCAAAAAGTCCCTTGCTACTTCAGGTACATGGGAAGATCTTCGCTGCAGATGAGTATAGCCGAGACCTACAAGAATCTTTTCAAAAGATTAAGGATGCACAGCAAAGGCAAAAGGCTGCTGTTGACAAGCACAGAAGAGCCCAAGCCTTTAAATAAAATGATTGGGTCTTATTAAAGTTTCCCAAGGCTCGATTAAGGCACACGACGGGCAAGAATCCTACGGGCCACCAAAAGTACTATGCTAAACTAGCAAAAAGGTACTATGGTCCCTTCCAGATTCTTAGGCCAATCAATGAGATGGCCTATCAACTCAAGTTGCCCAATCATTGGCTCATACACAATGCTTTCCATGTGAGCCTATTAAAGCCTTACAAAGGAGAGCCACCTCAAGAACCAACTATTGAAGACCCACCGGAGATCGAGGACCAAGAGGAGGTGTTGCAGCCCGAGTCCATTCTCCAGCATGAAGACAAGGTATTAAGCGGCAGTAAGACTATCCAACGATATCTTATTAAGTTTAAGAATTATCCTTTTGAAGATGCTAGATGGATGCAAGGCATACAATTAAAGGATAACCTAAACCTTGTCAATGCTTACAATGTTTCCCAAGAGTAAGCAAATGTACAAAATGTTAAAATGAACAAAGTTTTTTTTGTCTTATAAGACTCTCTTTTTTTTTTTATTGTGCACAAAAATGAAATAGTATGCATGCTTAGATCAAGTTTGCGGAGACGACGTCCCCAAACACCAAGTAGAGCTTGTCACTCTACTATGGAAGACTGATAGGACTAATGTGCAGACATGCTTGCGGTAGCCTCAGGCTCTCAAGCGCCAAATGGACTAGTCATCCATTGTGGAATGATGTCGTAGGGTAACATAGGGATCCTCTACCCGCTAAGAAAAGGACTCATGAATATGCTTTATCTTCTCTACACCATAGTCGAGGACGACTGTAATTTCAAGAGAGAGGTAATGTCATAATAATCAATATCTAATTCTCCTAAATGATTTTCTCATATTAAACTGATCATTTAATGTGGGGAAGTGCCAGGGGAGAAAAAGCTAGAATATTGGTTAAGCTAGCAGACCGGCCACATTAGGGATCCAAAGGAGGGAAAGTAGGGATCCAAAGGGGGGGGCCATCTGCAAAAGATCCATTTGCAACAATGGGCTAAAAAGACCCTAAGGTTCAGCCCATTAAGACTTCCAAAATGCTAAGGTTCCAAAATTCAAAGGTGCTCTCCAAATTCAACACACATCCCTACACATGAGGGGGCAAGCCCTAAAGGTAGGGGATGAGAGAGAGAAAGCCACACACACACACACACACACACACACACACACACACACACACACACACACACACAAGCCCCCTTTACACAAAGGGAATGAAGGACACATGTCAGATGTCTAAGCTAGTTGCTCCAAAATGTGCTCAATTCCTATTGGATGACCCTTGAGGTGGACAAATGAGAATTAGGCTAAAATAAATTTAGCCTAGTTAATTTTAAAACACTTAATAAAAAGAACCAATGAAAATTAAGTCTCCTGGATGATTATTGGACAGCCTGAGAAGGGGTCCAATAGGAATTGAGCAGCCCAATGGGCTACTTAATTCGTATTGGTCAGAATGGGGAAAGGTCCAATGGGGATTTAATTCACTTAAATCAATTAAGTTTAATTGATTAAGCTCTCACAAAAGGGGGAAGGGGGACACATGTCAGAAGGCTATCACTTATGCTGCTTAATAGCCATTGGTTGAGCTTGGCATTGTCCAATAGGGAGCCTGCAAGAGAAAATAGCAAGGGAGCTCACCCAAGAGAGAGGGGGGGCTGATTTTTGCAAGGCATTATCACACACACACTCACACAATCTCATGTGTGAAGAAAGAGAAGACTATCTCTTCCCAAGCTTTAATGGATATCTCATCACCTACTCCAAGCTTGTGAGATAGAAGTGTACATCGACACACTCTTGGCTTGTGGATGCAAATCCAACCAAGATCCAAGCTTCAATGCATGCTCATCTCCTCTACCAAGCTAATTACTAAGCTAAACCTATGCTAATATGAGTGATTATGTGAGGAGATGTACATCTTTCTCGTAAGATACTCCTTCTTCCTCTCAATCTACTCTCATACCCTGCTAGCTCTCACCATCTTCGAAGGTGTGTGAGGTCTTGGGTCTGAGAATGGGGATAATTAAATTTGTGTTTACTAATTGTTTTGCTTAGTGCATGAAGCTTTCATCTTCATTGCACTAGCTAGTCTTGAAGGAACACAAAGAATTGTATTGTCGAATGTCTCTCTTGATGGGAGAAACCATAATACAAAGCCTTTTGGAGGGGGGACCGGCTCCATGCAAATCTGGTCCTCAACTGTTGTCAATAGCTTAATTTCTCTCTCTTTTGAAAGTATTGTTGATGCTATCTAACTAGGTGTTATGCTTTTTGTTGCTCTCTCCACCCAAGCACTCTTGTAATTCTCATTAGGAATATATTCTAATGAAATGCCCACTATGTTCATGCTAATTTCCGCTACACATAAGTTTTTAGACCATTAAATGTTACAAGGGATATCTCTCACATGTTATAAAAGGCTAAGTTTATGGGGATAGCCTAAAGCCTAATACTAGTCGGGTTTGTAATGCATCATGTACGCATTCATGCGCATGCTATACGAAAAACAATGCTATATGAATTGATTGGATTATCAGACAGTTGTAGTAAGATTCTTGAATGTTTGTTTACGTAGTTAGTAATGGCTCCTAAGGTGACGTCTAAATGATTTAGAAAGGGAAACAAAGTTTTGGCCATAGTTTTTAGCAACATGGTACCACAATAACCAAGAGATGTAAGTGAACTTTTTACCTTGAGGTTTGGACCAAATATGGGTCTTTGCAATACAAGGGACCACAATGTCTTGGAAGAATGGTGACCATAGTTACCTTACTCATAATTAAGGAAATTTTTGTCAATTTTTTATCTATATTAATGATAGCCCGAAGGATTGGTTTACTAACCTGAGGCTACTCTAGCATAAGATGTGGATAGGCCTAGGAAACATGTACTATTACCTAGCAATGTACACAAAGATACTTAGGATTGCCAAAGTTTCCAAAAAGTTTGAAGTACTTGTTTCCATCATAGGGAAGAAAAGATTAGAAGATAACTATAGACTACAATATCATATGAGAGATCTAAGAGAATTTCTAGTGATGAGTGTTAAGAGGGTATTTAGAGAGTTAGATGAGTGACATATGTAGTATTGTAAGCACACATACAAATAAACTTTTTGATGAATAAAACACATAGACTCAATTTTTGTATCCATGTGTACTAAGTCTTGTCTCGCTTTGTCTTGTCTTTAGATGGATTTTCTTAATCATCTAGATGAACTCCCAAGAAGTGACTATGCGAGAAATGTCTTTTCCAACTATGTTGTTGGGTTCAATGTCTGTTGGGGAGTTTAAGTGATTTGAGCTTCAAAGGGGACTAGATATTGTCTTATTCTAAATTCCTACAAGCATGGGAATTGTATATTGATGTCCAATCCAAACACCAAACGCAAATAGCTATTAGATACATGTCCAATCCACAGTTTTGGGTTAAGGAAAAGCTTCAAGAAGGTGACATTCAAGTGCAGAGATATGTTCTTTACATAAACTTATGATCACCTTTTGAAGTACCTAGCCAAGACTTTGTTTCTGGTAGGAAAACCAACATGCTCCACCAAAAATATGGATTTTGCGAGAAGGTCATCTTTAGAGTCTGGAAGAAGTGAAGCAGCGGGAATTGACTCTACTATGTACTTCAATACCGTTGTAGTAAAGCCTATGGCCCTATCCTTAAGTACAATCCTCACAATGTCTCTATCATGTTTGATGAATATGAGAAGCCAAGGTGTGTTTGGGACTTTGCTCAAGCATATCCTATGGTGATGAACCCAAGCGATTATTTCCATAGGGAAAATGTAAACGAATGTCATGCTCATGTAAATTGCATTTGTACATTACCATCGGTAGATATTTCTTGTAGAGAAGAACGGTATAAAGAAGAAGATGTAAACCTAAGTTCCCAAATAGAATTTTTGTAGTTTGAAACCGGAGATGTAAGAGTAGTATGTAATCTTTTACCACTTGACTATAAAAAAAAAGATTTTGATTTTTGAGTTGTTTTAAGGTAATAATCTTTGAGTTGTAACTTAAGTTTTGCCAATGTTTGACTAACTCGAGTGATGGCATGTGTATATGTAGATGACTTATATCTTACCTCGTGGGATATGGGTGAACATACTCTCATGGTTGATAGTTAAAGAGAGTCTACATATGGAATTCAAGGTGCAAAGTCTCGTTTTTACGACCAGATAGAATTGAGTGGAGAAGATAGGATAGTGTCCATGGACTATGTACTTCTAAACACTTTTAGAGCATGGTACCACTATATTGTAGGGAGCAAAGAGATCGGATCACCTAAACACAGAGCTACACGTGTGGGGAGTATAAAGTGGATAAATCCAAAATGAAAAAGAGATCATCATCACCAACGGGCTATTGTACATTGATGTCCATATACTTATCTTCAGATCTACAAAGGAGACTTGGTTAGCAAGAGTTGTATTTCCTTTATTGATGGCTTTGGGATGTTTTGACATTGTTATGTTTAATGTGTGGGGATGGAAATGTGTAAATAATTTCATGCATTCCTTTAGTCCAGTGCCCTATAAATTATTCTTTGATCTATTTGGAAGTTATGTTATTAAGAAGCCACACAATGTGAAGATTCTATTCAATGGCTATAACAGAACCCAATGCTTAGTTGGCTTTGCAAGTATATACCGTATAGACAAGCGGCAAACACGGATGAATTTTCCAAGAATTATCCTTACTTCATCAATTACTTTAGCTTCAAAAATGCTATTGTTCACGATAACATGTAGATGTCTATGACCAACCACTCACTCACACAAGAGTGATACAATTTGCATGCAACAGAGGACATGTTTCTGTCTATAGACCAAAGAGAAAAATGGAATACTCTACAAGACATACTTGTAGAGTGGTACAACTACAATCTAGTGGCTAAAGGATGTCATAATGGCTACCATTATCGAGTGCATTACATTACGACTATTAGAAATATTGATATTCTTCAAGAGGTGATATATTAGAGGAGTTTTGAACAAAGAGAATTTTGTAATGTAAAAATTGATTACATTTATTCATTATTATTCTCTTTATTTCTTTCATCTCATAGTCTTAGTTGACATATTTTTTTTACTAAAAGAAACTTTAAGACAAAATAGGATGTACTGAACTAAGAGTGAACTTGACTTGATATGGTGCAGTTGTTAATCATCCCTCCTAGAGAAAATGGAGTGGATACAAACACCAATGTTCTAATTGTATCTCAAATGGAGATCATTGATCATGACATCAGTCCTATGCTTTGCAAGTCTCAACCTGGGAACTTCAAGGGAGAAGGCAAAGATGTAGGCGAAGCTCTTGAGGATTGGAATGAGCATATATATGATTACTTTGATTTGGATCATTCAATTTCCAAGAACAAAGCCATTATTACCAAATTCAAATTGGAGAAGATGGAAAAGCATTGGTGGAAAGACCATTGTAATGAGAACAACGTCAACCCAAATACAACAACAAGTTGGATTATCTTAAAACACACTTAAAGAAGAACTATCAAAACAATGTGTATTATTCAGACTACATGAATGCATTTCTTGAGTGTACTCAAGGAACCAAAGATTTGTAATCATACTATCAAGATTTATTGACTCTGTCAAGTATGCTCTAGTAGAGATAACTCAGGAAGTCTAAGTGGCATGATTTGTGTCATCTTTACTCAATCCTATGAAGACTTGGCTTCAGAGTCTTTGACTGATAAATTTTATTGATGTTGTTGATTTGGGTAAGCCCATTGAACTTGAATTATCTAATAGTAGGAAGCAAAAGATAGATCTTGCTCCTATTCTGAGATCAAGAAACCTCATTTTGAAGATCAACGAAGATTTGGAAATTTTCCGTAAAGAAGGGATAATTTATTGCATATGAAGGCTAGGCAAGATCACCTTTGTTACACTTGGCTTATTCTAACCATATGCTTAGAGATTGCCCATTTTATGACTCAAGCTTTACAGGAAATGATGAGCCCAAAGACCAGAACCCAGATTGAAATTTCAAGAATTTTAGACCTAGACCACATACAACTTAGTAGAAATTCACTCAATAGAACTTCAATCAGAATCAAATACCTCCTCAAAATCAGGGAAATTTTAGACAAGGGAACCCACCTTTTGTAAGAAATGGGCCACCCATTAACAACAATAATGGGAATAACTTCAGCCAACAACCTCATCTAAGAGGAGGAGGAGGAAATCAACAACCTAAAGGAAGAGTTTAAGTCAACAAAGCTCAGGGTGCTAGAGGAAAGGGAAATCAAGAAAATGAGTATGTTCATACTACGATCAAACATCATACGAGAAATTTTCATTAATTCAAACCCCAATAGAGTATCAAGATAAGCATTTTACCTTATTGATTGATCTTGGAGTACATATTCTTTCATCTCTCATAAATGCATTAGAAACCTCATTCTGCCGAATTAGCTATGGGTAGGAAAGTTCAATCTTCTACTTTAGTGAGTTACTTGCATTTCATTTTGGATGGCCAAAACACTTGCTAAGGTTAGATTTTAATCCATAGGAGTCTATGACAGAATTTTAGGTATGGATTGACTTAAGGCGAGTGATGCTTACTTACATTGCAAAAATGCTTCATTAACTTTTATAAATGAGCATAGCTCTATGGTTACCATTACTAGAAAGAGGGGACAACCTAGACTTGAACTTATGAACTTCATTAAACTAATGAAGGGCTATAAAAAGAATAAGATAATTTTTGACATGTACTCCTCTTGGATGACTACCACTGGCAGTCATCATTATTGGTGCGCCTTGGTGGATACACATATCTTTGACAGTGATATTATAGCTATACTACACCGAGCTAGTCTACCTACTAAAGTCTCACCGAAGTGATGGCACACTTATTTACTCACCTCACTCACTAGCGGTTTACACTAGACCATTGTACTAGGTCTATTTTCTCCCTTATGTTTTGTAGACCTCTTATCTTGAGTTAGTGAAGAGGAAGAAGTATAGTCTTTTGCTTCCATCTTTGTGTGTGTGTGTGTGTGTGTGTGTGTGTGTGTGTGTGTGTGTGTGTGTGTGTGTGTGTGTGTGTGTGTGTGTGTGTGCGCGCGCTTGCAAGAGCTCAAAATTTCTCCTTCTCTATCTTTTGACATGGTATCAGAGCTTGGTTGTGTCCAAGCAGCTTGGAGCATCAAGCAGGAGCAGCCTAGGAAACAACTTGTGTATTCTTGGGATCCATCATCAATGATCTCCAATTGAGGTGATTCTTTTTGGAAATTGTGCATCTCAGAGTTCTATCCGGTCCTTTGGACTTCATTGTGTAGTCAAATTTTCATTCCGACCGCGTTTTGACACTCACCTTAGAGTTAGAGCGTGTTCCCATACAGAAACACTGAAGTTCGAGATTCTGCAGATCTGCATATTGGTGGTGTAGAAAGCTTTGTTTTGGTTGGAGTGTGTAGAGATATTGTTTGGCATAGTCAAACACATATGTGTACGTAGATTGTGGTTACAAATGGTAACGGACTATTTTTACCAAGGTGCTTAGAGACTTGGTGAAGGGTTGTAAACATGTCGTCCAACAATGATGGGCTTAACCGGATTGTTAGTGAGAAGCTGGATAGGAACAACTATCGTGCTCAATTTCCTTATGGGTAAATATTATTGAGGATCACATTCATGGAGGGCATGAGACAACACCACCATTACCAGAGAGGAAGCTGCGAGTGTTGTGCAAATAAAGACATTTAAAGATTAGAACGAGGGAGCTCTGAAGTTCATGTACTAGATTTTTGTGAGAGTGTAGAGAAACTATGATTGGACATATACAAGATTACCAAACCCCTAAGGAAGCTTGGGACATTTACTATCATTGGATGTGACCAACACAAAGGCAAGGAAGCTACAATTGAAGATTGCAAGGAATACTATGCAGAAGAAAAACCTATCCATCAATTATTATTTTCTTGCGTTGATTGGTGTTACAGTCAATGATGATGATAAATTAGAAGTCTATCCGTGAGGTTTGGGTCCAGAGTACAAAGAATTATAAATTGGCATCCATCTTTGAGAGAACATTCCCTCATTTACAAATCTAGTGTCTTGACTGATTGTGGAAGAGAAAGAACTTGAGGAAGACTCCTCTACATAGGGTGGAAAAAATTCAAAACAGATCCTTTTCAACAATAGAGGAAGAGGAAGAGAACATGGTACAAGTCGTGGACAAGGCCGAGGAAGAGGCAACAATCAAACACAACAGCAGAATAACAATCAAGGTCAAAATACACATAATTGAGGAAAATTTTGAGGTAGCAGGAATCCACAGTTGTTTGTTTGGTTTATGTTTTGCTTCATTTCTTAGAATTTGTCTTTCTTGTAACAAGTTTTGTATATTTTCTGTGTGATCTCTTGTCTTTAACACAATTTGTTGCTCCTATGAGCATCAAACACTGTGTTTTGTTCTTCATAAGAGGCATAGGTTTTCCTCTCATTTGCTTTTGTTCTCTCATTCATTTTCTCTGGTACCTTTCTTGTCCTTCAATTTTTAGCTAGGAAAATTATAGAAAACCACCTCTCTTTCTTTGGGTTTTGTTTCATTTTCAGAGCTACTTGATATCCCATCCTCAACATCTATATCTTGAAGAATATTTTTTTGTAAATCTTTGAATTCTTCCTCATTTTCATTGGTTAGATCCCTAATAGAGTTCTCATCATTAATTCGTTTACAATCAACAAGTCCTTGTGCAATGAGGTCCTCATTTCCTTATCTTGATTCCAAGATAGCACTCAATATTTGGAAGGGTACTATATCATAGCCCTCTTTGTCATAGAGTAGCCAATATTTGATTCCAGACAAAAGGTTCAAAAAAATCCTCTCGAAATAGCTCTAACATATAATCTTTGTCTTCTATTGGTCTCTCTATAATGCAATCTTCTCTTGCCAAGCTCTCATACTTGGAAGCTCCACGCATCCAGATATGTGCTTTAGTTTGTAACCATGCAAGTATCCCTTGCTCGTTGATCTTTGTTGATTCAAATTCCTCTGCAGGATTTTAGCTAACATCTCTGTAGCTATGGTCCTTGACATTGATTCTCATTGTTTCTTTGTGCCACAAGTAGATATGGTTGTAGCCCACCATTTTAGGTTGGCCCATGAATGGTCTCCCTAAAATCACATCAAAGTTGTTTCTCTTGTCATAATTCACTAATGAAAAGGTATGCTCATACTCAATCTCACAAGAGGCTACTATAATCTATTCCAACATACCCACTGGTTTCTCAACATAACCATCTACAAGTTGTAGCTTCATTCTTGTTCTTTTGAGAGTTGGCCTTACCCATTTTTCCCATTTCTTTTTCATAGAAATGCTTACTCCAACCCTACTATCTAGTATAGCAATTGTTTCTGCCTCTTTGTGCTCCATTGGCAAGGTGGTATTCCTTTCTTTCCCTGGCACAGTAATCACCCACCTTGTTCACATGTACTGGTTTTGCCTTTGGTTTATATGGTGTCATTTTGTCCATTTCTTCATACAAGGGAATGTCTTGATGAGGAATTTTCAGCCCTCTAAGCTTCTGCCCACTTCCCCCCCATAGATGCAGTCTAATCTATAACAACTCATAGAGAGTTATAGTTCATTGTATAAGACTTGACATTAGTTCTTGCAGGCTCTTAGTGTCCATCTTTGGAATTCGCTTCCTTTTAAACTTGGATTTTTTTTCATACTCTCTTATGAAAGATCTAAAAGTATTCAATGTTTCAAGTTTACTCTCCCCAGATGCTTCTATTCGTGCATCACCGTATAGAGATTGTATTTCTCCTAAGTAAAATGTGTGATCCATATTGATCTCAGTGATACTGAAGACGTCAAAGTTGCACTACCATACTTTTTATTCCATTTTGTTTCCCATAAGGCTTGTCACTTGGATCTTCCACTTCTAGAATTGGCATCATTACTAACTTGAATTCATATGTGGTATTAGCCACTACCCTTGTGTCCAATGGTGTTTCTATATGAGGTCTCATTCGATCAGTTTCTAATAGAGCCTCTAGGGGTTATAAGACTTTATCCACCAAGACTGAACCTCCCAATGATAATTTGGATGACACCGCTCCTTTCATTTGATTTTTGTTTTTCTTTCGATGTTCTACCTGCTTTCTAGCTTGTTGCATCTCCTTTTTAACACTTTTTTTATCTTTTAGCCTCTTGGATTTCATTTTTTCTCGCATTTCCTTCCAAGGTTTTCTTTGAATCCTTATTGATAAGCTCTCAAATTTTGTTTGAATAGGCCATTTTGTGCTCATTCTTGATGGATGTGTTTCTGGTAGCTTCTTGAGCTTGGACTCTAGTCACCACAGTTATTGGAATGGTAGGCTCAGTTTCAAATCTACTCCATCACGGAAAAATCCCAATGATGCTCATCATGACTTTCCTTTTGTCATCAAGATTTTTAGGACAATTCAAAAGAACATGATTGATTTCACATTCATCACAAAATCCATAAAAAATTACACGTTCACCCTTGTGTGGATGAACTCTTACCCAATGATCACCTGAATTTTCGTATCACTAACCTACCAGCTGGGAGGCTTGTGGCTCCCCAATTGGCTATCTTGACCTAGGAGGATAACCTCTATGTATAAAATTTTGGTTTCATATGCACATGAGTGTGTTATCATTGTTGGAATTAGGGTTGCAGAGAAATGCACACAGCATGGAGAAGACGAAGGAAGCTCAAGGCACACAATAGAGAGTGTATTATTTAGTGTGCAATGGAAAGATAGATAGCCCTAGAGTGATGGGCGTATATACAATGCACGGGGGAAAAAAACCTCTTAAAGAGGGGAAAAATGCCCCAGTGGTCCTAGTGTGTTCACACACATCACTACCACATGTATATGGTAACAAATCCCCCCTGGAGTGATGCAGTGAACAAGAGCTGGCACATGAGTAAAGGGAAGTGCCATGCCCTGAGGACATGATCATTCCACAAAGGGGAGAAAGCCCAAAGCTTTGCGGAAAGCTTCAAGCTTCTCACGAGACAACGCCTTTGTGAAAATATCTACAAGGTTGTCATGTGTTGGCACATAAGCCAAGATGACCTCTCCTGCTGAAAGCCTCTCCCTGACATAGTGGTAATGCAACTCAATGTGCTTTGTGCGAGCATGAAAAATTGGGTTCCTCGCAACTGCCAATGCGCTCTGACTGTTAGTGTAGATAGGGTTGGCAGTGTCATATCCAACACCCGAATCAGCCATAAGGCGTCTGAGCCATACACACTCAACCATAGCTGTGAAGATTTCCCTATACTCAGCCTCACAACTAGAAGTGGCTATAGTAGTTTGCTTCTTGCTCAACCATAATAAACATCAATTGCCAAGCATGAAACAAAAACCACTAGTGGACACTCTTGTGTCACAACAACCAGCCCAATCTGAGTCTGAAAAAGCATGTAAGTCTGGCATCAATGATCCCCCCTTGGGATAAAACAAGCCAAGATGTAAAGTGCCACTAAGGTAGTCAAAAATACTCTTGCCAGGCTGCCAATGCTTAGACCCTGGGCTATGCATAAATCTGTTGACCTATGAGATTGAAAACTGAATATCCGGCCTTGTGTTGCATACATAAATGAGGCAGCCAACAATAGTTTGGTAAAGAGTGACATTAGCAGGATCACCAGCATCATGTAGACTCAACTTCAAACCAGTTTCCATGGGAGTGGCAATAGGTTTTCAATCCTCAAGTCCAAATTTACATAGCAATGTCTCTATGTAACTTTTCTGACACAAGGCAATACCACCATCACACTGCTTAAACTATATACCCAAGTAGTGATGCAACAGCCCCAAATCTTTCATCTTGAAAGTAGAGTCCAAATCAGCCTTAACCTCAGCAATATGTCTCTCATTTGGTCTAGTGATGAGCAAATCATCTACAGAAAGAACCACAATGAGAAGTATATCACCCTCACGCTTTACATACAATGTGCTTTCTGTTGGACTGTTACAAAAGCCTTGTTTGACCAAATGAGTGTCAGCTTTCTCATACCAAGCACGAGGAGATTGTTTCAACCCATACAAAGACTTCTTACATCCGCACACTTTGTCCTCTTGTCCTTTCTTGACAAAATCGTGAGGCTGCGTTAGATAAACTTCCTCAAATATGTCACCATTCAAGAAAGCAGTAACAATGTCTGATTGATGTAAAGCCCAAACAAAATGAGCTACCAATGCACATAGAAAACGCACAGTAGTCATACGACAAGTGGGAGAAAAAGTCTCTTCATAATCTATGCCTTTTTGCTGTGCATAACTCTTTGCAACAAGTCGAGCCTTATGGTGATCGATCTCACCATCCAACTTGCGTTTCAACCTGTAAACCCACTTTGTACTAATGGCCTTTTTGCCAGGAGGCAAATCACATAAATTCCATGTGTCATTTTCTATAAGTGCATCATATTTTGATTGCATGGCAGCCATCGAATTTTTTGAATTCTGTGCTTCATCAAAAGACAGAGGTTCCTCAACATCATGTAAGCTAGACACAGCCAAAGCATAACAATTTGATGCATAAGATGCATGGCGAGAGCCTGAACGAGTACAACTAGACAAAGGTGCATCCAATTTACTGTCACACAATGTATGCACCAACCATTTTGGCATACCTCTAGCCTGCTCATTTTCAGCCCTTTCCTCATCAAGTACATCATATACATATGCATCAGTAATAGGTTGATCTGTAAAATTTTCAGAAACCCCCATAGGCTGTACATTTGCCTCATTGGAATTTGCTTTTGAACTTCCACCACTGAAAAGAGGCAATAAAGTGTCATAAATGTCCTATGAGCTTTCATTACTGTCTCTAGGACATGAAAGCAAGGGCGGAATAGAATCTTCCACAAACACTACATCTGTGAAACTAGAATACTCTTTGTTTGCAGATGATACAACCTGTAACCTTTGCTTTCAGCACTATAACCAACAAAAATACATTTGATAGCCTTATCATCCAATTTTTTGCACTATGTTTGTGGCATCAAAGCATATGCAAAACAGCCAAAAACACGCATGTGCTCAATAGAAGGCTTTCTATCATGCCATGCTTCATATGGAGTAATAGACTACAAAGATTTTGTAGGACACTTGTTAAGTACATAAGTGGCACACATGATGGCCTCAAGCCAAAAAGAATGCGGCAAAGCTTGACTTTTGACCATACATCGTGCCATTTTTGTAAGTGACCTGTTTTTTCTCTCAGCAACACCATTTTGCTGACGTGTATAAGGCAATGTACATTGGTGTTTTATCCCATGACTAGCCAGAAATGCATTAAATTCATGAGACATAAACTCCCCCCCTCGATCGGAATGGAGGGTGCCCATAGTACATTTCGATACATTTTCAGCCATAGCCAGAAATTGTTTGAAGCACATAGAAACTCCGGACTTCTCTTTAAGCGGAAATACCCATGCATGCCTGGAGTAATTATCAATGAAAGTCACTAAGTAAAGGTAATTGCCCAAGGACGGAGTTTGCATGGGCCCACAACATCACTATGCACAAGCTACAACCTCCATGTGGCCCTAACTGAACCAGCCTTTGGAAACTTCGAACGCTGCATCTTATCCAAAATACAGCCTTCACAAACATGTTTGACAGGTGCTTCAAGAGATAGCAAAGAAGCAACCATATAAGATTTTTGCAAACGCAACAAACTGACAAAATTGAACAAAACGTGCATGCCAAAGTTTTGCATCTGAAATAGTCCTTGAATCTGCAACTACATTTACAAAATTCTGTCCACACTTGTCATACAAAGTGAGCTTATACAATCCACGGCACAAAAGCCCACCTGCAACAATTTCATCACCAAAACTGAGATCATGAACTGTACATTTGTCATCCACAAATTTGACTACAAGTCCAAGTCTAGCAAGTGCACATACAGACAAAAGATTCTTCTTGATCCAAGGTACATAAAGTGCATCAACAAGTGTGAAAGAACTACCATTTGCAGCAGTAAGCACAATCTTTCCAACTCCCTGAACCGGCATTGTCGGCACAAGTGACTGAATTCTGATGAAGGACAAACTCAAGAAAGGTGAACAATTCACAATGTGAGGTAATGTGCTTTGTAGCACCACTATCAAAATAACACACATGTGAATCTGCAGCAACTGACATGCATGAATCATTGACAACAGGTTGTAAGTGCACTCTGCACTAAAAGCCCATTCTACATCAACATCAACATCACAATCTCCTTTTACAAAAGACTCAACAATGGCTGCATTGGTAGTGGAACCAGCATTTGCAGTGGAACCACCCTCTTTCTTCTTAGCCTCTTTGGCCTTCAGCTTAGGACAATGCTTGATCAAGTGATCATTAGCTTTACAATAATGGCAAGGCATCTTCTTTTTGCCCTTATCACCGGAATTTCCAGACGAATTGCCACCAGTAGAAGCATTAGGAACACTTTTTTTGCTACTCGCAGCAGGACCATAAGAAGTGGTTGCATTGCTGTTACCACCCTTTCTTTGAGAAGCAATAACAGCCTTTTCAACTGCACATTGTCTAGTCTTGTTT
Organism: Adiantum capillus-veneris; assembly: GCF_014529385.1. Taxonomy (NCBI): domain Eukaryota; kingdom Viridiplantae; phylum Streptophyta; class Polypodiopsida; order Polypodiales; family Pteridaceae; genus Adiantum; species Adiantum capillus-veneris. The sequence continues at coordinate 70,197,134 of NC_140934.1, forward strand.
TTTCTTGAAAGTGACTCTTGCAACAGCAATATGCACAATGCATCAAACTTGACAACTTTAGGATTTCCTTGGGTCATAAGTCTCCAAGTACTAGCAAAATTCTGGTAAGAATCTGGTAAGGCATCAAGAACAGTCTGCACAAGGGAACTATCTAAAATGACTTCACCTGCATAAATAAGTTGCTCATTGATATCCTTGACACCAACAAGGAAAGTTTCCATATTATCTTCTTCATGCATAATCTTTGATTCCAACTCTTTACGTAGCAAAGCAATTTTAGCCTCATTGTGACTTGCAAAAAGACCTGCTAGAATATCCTAAGCCTGTTTTGCAGATTTTGCTGAACGAATGTGAGGAACAATGGTGCACTTCATAGACAATGCAATCTATGCCTGAGTCTGCACATCCTTTACATCCCAACGAGATTGCTCTATCGTAGGCAAAACAACTCTAATAGTAGCAATCCTTGCAGCAAGACCTGCCACATCCTCAACATCGCCTGCATCCTCAAAACTAGGACGTACATCAATGCCATGCACAATATTCCAAACGCCCTTTGACACAAGAACATTTTGCATCATGTAAGCCCACATAGGGTAATTGTCCCCATCCAATCTATCCTCAATAGCAAACATCTTGAACACATCTGTGTTGTTGTCAACGATAGTAAATGTTGCACGTGATGTGAAAATTGACTAAAAAGAGGAGTAACGAAGCGAGAACAACACGTGCTATATAGCACAAACCATAGAAGACTGTAAGGCACTTGTTATGCAAAAAATAGCACTGATAAAAATTTTGCACAAAATGACAAAATAGCATGTGCAGTACTGCCTGTGGTGGAAACGGAGGCCGAAATGAGCCCGAATCAGAAATCTCAGCAGAATACGCTCTATGCGCTCACCCAAAATTTTTGTCGACCTACGAACGCTTGCCAAAGCTCATAGAAATCAAAGAAACTGAGCAGGTATGTGCTAGAGTTGCTGGCAACTGAGCTCGGAAGGATGCAACCTGCTCTAATACCAATTGTTGGAATTAGGGTTGCAAAGAAATGCACACAGCTTGGAGAAGACAAAGGAAGCTCAAGGCACACAATAGAGAGTGTATTACTTAGTGTGCAATGGAAAGATAGATAGCCCTAGAGTGATGGGCGTATATACAATGCACGGGGGAAAAACCCTCCTAAAGAGGGGAAAAATGCCTCGGCAGTCCTTGTGTGTTCACACACATCACTACCACATGTATATGGTAAAAATCGTCCATCATATAATGAATTTCTTTTGGTTGAGCAAAATATGATTGCTAGCATCATCTGCACTTACCCAAAAAGGGTGACCTTTGTCAGCATATGCAATACTGTCAGATTTCCTTTTGTAAGTTTCAACTGGTTCTTTGTAATATGAATTTGGTGGCAAGAATTTTTGATTTGCAAGTGTTTCTACAAGCTGTGTACATCTAACAATTGCTTAATTCTCCTAAGGTAAAGGAGGCTTTTGACTCAACACTGGTTGAGGCTTTTCTTTCCCTTGTGTTGTGTTATTCGTGTCTATTTGGTATCTCGGTGGTGGTGGCAAAGGTTGCACCCTCGGAGGTCCATATGGCCTTTCCCTGACATAATTCTTGTTATAAAAACACTCATTAGTCTCATGGTTCATCCACTTTCGCTCAATCACACACCATTTCAAAAGTTGCTGTGTAATTATTGTTGTTGGTCTTGACTGAGTGTTACACCATGGGGTGGATGATCCTCTCCACATGTATCACATCTCCTTATGTGTTGTTGTTGTATATTTGGGTGAATTCTATTGCCTTGGTTCATTCTCCAGGTCACTTTTTTGACCAATAATACCGATGGAGTGGGCCTCCAAAGTATGTATATCTCTCAAGATCTATCCAGTCTACTATTGACGAGTACCTTCATCCATACTTATCAAGCATGAATATGTAATAGTGCAGTTGTTTTCCATTGTCATATTTGCACAGTCCTACATGGGTGTTTTCTGTGTTGACTTGACTCATCTCATTCACTTGCCTTAGTTTGGAACTTGGCTTGTCCAACTTAGGCAGATTATCTTGAGACTCAACATCAACTTTGTCTTTTGTGCCTATCATTCCCCATTGTTCCACAATATAGGGATTTTGCACAACTAGATAAATTATTCCCTCATTGTCAAAGTATCAATCACCACTATAGTCCACAGGCACTAGGTCCTTGAACTCACTAGGCCTCTCCTCTATTTCATGTAGTAGTGATACATATTGTCTTTTTGTATCTCTTTGCACTCTAATCGTTTTTGAATAAATATTTCAAGTGCAATAGTTTCATTTTTGGGTGTTGGTTGAGATGATCCTGCCCCCATGTTTTGTCCCTCTTTAAAACTCACCTTATTGAATCCCTCATTCATATAGGTATAAGATTCTACGATGATGGATCAAAAAAAACTTTTCTCAATGATCTGATATAAGGGAGCCAAGGGTCCATGATTCACACTCTCTTCAGTGAAAATATTACTTACTTGGTTTTTTATGATCAGGTAAAATCTATCAAGAAAGAATTATCTAGCAAAACCCTAACTTGTTATCCCTTTAGTTGCTTCCAATTACTCAACTTGGACCCACTCCAAGCTGAAGTGCTCTAAACACTCGATGGCTATGAGCTCATAGCCACTTTGTTGGTCAAAAATTTTGAATTGACAAAACAATCGCGCTTCACAAAACCTATATTAGCTTGCAGAATCCTCTAATGATGTCCAAATTTAGTTTTGAAAATACCACTAGGCTTCTTATGACTGTAGCTAGCTATGGTATAGCTCTAGTCTCAATCTGTGGTGACAAGGGGACATGGAACGCGATCCATGTACCTCAATGGCAGAATGGGATGCAACTTTATCCACAGCTTGTCCTTGGTACCCTAATACCAGGTATATGCTTTTTGTGTAATCTAGAGTGGTTCAAGTAAGCTGAATAGTCAATCAATAGGTCTTACATTGGAATTTTTCACCTTGAAGTGTTTCTACCCCTTTTGGTCTACCTTTTGGATTCTTTTTGAAACTTTGCTTTGGGGACTTTGTTCTTATAGGGCTCTGTTATAAAAATTGTACAAGCCTCTCCCAAAATCTGAGATGGGGAACAAGGATCACGATCCATGTTCCATCACTTTTGGACTTGAAATTTGGTTGGTTGGTAGACTAGGATGTTTGGAGCTTCTTCCTAAAATCTTTTTGCATCTAGCCAAAAGCAAAATCCTCGGTCTGTTTTGGTGATTTTTGGCTACCTTCTATTTTGGGTTATACGAGATGGTGAGAGAGCAACAAAATAAATGAGCGAGTCTCTTTAGAAATGTCACTACTAGTCGAACAAATTTGAAACTTCAATGGTTACTTACACACAATATTTTGGTTGCCACCGGAACAGTGGGAATTTATTTTGGTTAAAGTGTTTTAAGGTTTTCTTTTGTGTGGTTTATTATTGATTACAATCATTGTTTCTTTTTGTATTTTCACAATCTAAAATCAATTTTAAGAAAGTAAATTGAGTGATTTTAAAATATGGATGATCTAAATCCAAACAAAGATAATATCTCTTTACAATCAAATTCATAATATCATACTCTTGAATCATATAATTGTGCATCTACAAAATGAAGTAAGAAGGGTGATCATCCCTCTCTCGAAATGACTTCAGTACTATTGGAACCGATCCGTGGCAGAAGAAAAACTAGTGATTATTTTTTCTTTCTTGCATTATTAAGTAATAATCTTTTGTCCACACAATATCACATGGAAAGGGTGAAAAAAAACTTCCTTGCCAATGTGCAATCAATGCCAAATGGTGGTTGGAACCGTTCCACGGTGCAAAGGGTGGAAAACCCTCTCAACATGTCGTTAGCGTTGTGGTCTAAACCGTTTTATGGCACCAAAACCATGCGGTGCAACCCCCCTTTTCATTGTGTCATCAGTGTTGAATGGCGGGCGTAACCGTGACACATCATTATTCAATAGCAGTCCCAATCGTTTTGCATCAAGAGGGGTTTCTTTTTTAGGTTAGGGTTGTCGTTCGACATTCATGGCACGTCAAGAGGGGGTTACACCGTGGAATAGCTCCTATCACTGTTTGGCATTGTCGGCACATCAGGAGGGGGTTGCGTCATGGAATAGCTCCTACCACCGTTTGGCATTATTGGCACGTCGAAAGGGGGGTCGGGGGGGGTTTCACTCTTTTCACTTGATATTGTGTTATCAGGAGGGTTTTTTTCCCCCATTTTCACTTGATAATGTGCAGGCAAAAGATTATAGATTGATGGAAAAAAAAAAGAATCACTCGTTTCTAGCACCCAGTGCCAGCCATGGTAGCATGCTGGTCTACTATTGCAACTAGTCCGCGCTGGTGTGGACTAGTTGCACCACTAGACCGGTGGTGTGGTGTAGTTGGTGCAGCCACAGGTGAAGGCGGTAGCAGAGCACATGGTTATAGCTTGTATTGTTCGATGGTGAGACGCCTTGCCTGCGTGTAGACTATTGCGATAGCGAAGTGCAAGGCTTGATGCCAGATAAGAGTGGGTGCTCTCATCAACCTTTTCTCTCTCTCTCCCCCTCTCTCCCTCGATTTCTATACACACGCACATGCACACGCACACAAACACACACACTTTTGGCAGGCCGCTTCAAAAGGCCTCCTATTCAAGCAAGAGGTGCAAACTCTACTTCCATTCTTTTGCACTCTCATCAATTAGTTCATGCACATGCTCATAAAGAGAAGTTCAAAGACCATAGAATACACCTACGCCCCTCGGTCCCTTTTTGTTGCACCTCTTCCTTTGAAAGTGAATTCAAACTTTGGTTTCATCTCAAGCGGCAGCCATCTTAGCCTTGCACTATGCTTGTAGCCATTCACCCTTCCACATTGGGACCCGCATTGGCTTGTTTGTGTGTCTTATTCATCTTGAAATGTGAGTGGGCACTTGAAACTTGTGACCCAATTATGCTCTCCTTCCTATCTCGCACAAGGGCGAAACTTGCTAAACATGCTCGTTGTTTCCTGTCTTCCTATGCATGAAGCCGAAGGTCCAATAATGCCCGTTTTCGCATGCCCATAGATCTTAATCCCATTAGTCCCCCTCAAAGTCCATTCACACCCAGTATCCCCATCTAACTTATTTAGGAGCTTAGGTGGATGTTCCCGCATCAGTCCCTTTGAGTCTTCTTTAAGGCTCCTTTCCATAATGGGGCTTTCTCGCTCAAAGGGTCTCTTGTCGGCTGATAGCCCTTGAGGCCCCGTGATTTGAAAACTGATGAAAATGTAAAGTACTTATGAAGGGTCTTGAAACACCTTCGAGGAGAGAGACCCGTAACACTTGTTTCTTTTTTTTAGCCTACAACTTTAAACATTGTGCTTAAACCTCATACATGAAAGCATGCAAGTACATGTCCCTGTACGCACATAGGTACCATGAGTATGGAAGCTTTCTAGAAGCTCATATCAGGGGAAAATATGTGACTCAATGTTTATGTACTTGAAGCCATGCTATTTTTTATTTTATTTTTTGGAGGAAGTGTTGGATTCCATCTGACATTACATGTGTTGTTTTGCAGGCACCAATGGTAAGCAATTGAAACAAAGGAGTAACCAATTTTGATTAGTTTCTTTGAGGGAAGGGTAAATCTCATGCCCTCACTAATTTCCCCTCTAGAAAGAGTTAGCAGTTGTGAAAGAGGTTGAGCATAATGCCATACAAAAGAAAAATATGGAAATGGTGAGGGTGGAAGCAAAAAAATCAAAGAATGATGAATCAGTTGCTCACGATTTAGTTACTAAAACCTTCAAAAAATTAAAAGAAGCTAAAGAGAAGCTTGCCAAAGCCATCATGGAAGATTCTTTTGTCCTTGCATATCTCGAATCACTTAAGGTTGAGCTTGAGAAGAGCCAACAAGAAGCTATTTAAGCTTGAGATAGGGAGACAATTGCAAGAAACAAGACAATGAAAGTGCTTGACCATATGGAGAGCGAGGATGGGGGAGTAAAACCAAGCTAAGCTGAACTATCAATTTGGAAAGAGAAGAAAGCTTCTGCCCATGCCATGGTCAAGTCTTTGCAGATGGATTTTGAAAGGCACAAATTAGAAGCGACATCGGCAGGTAAAAAGGAATTGATGTCAAATGCCAAGGTCTCATAACTAATCCAAGAGCTTGAGAGAAACAAGAAAAGCACTCCTCTGATGAGATTGCTTCCTTAAGGGCTCGACCTTAAGGGAAAAGCTTGATAAAAATCAAGCTAATCTGGTAGCCTTGGAAAAAATTATGTGAGCAAAATTTTTGGTATGCCTTTTTCTGCCTTGGGATCTTGGTACTTAAACGAGGGTTGGGAGCATACCATGAAAGTCTTTTTTGGTTTATGGCGATGGTGAGATCACCATAGCATGAAAGTCTTTTTTGTTTTATGGGGATGGTGAGATATGGGTGAGATCACCCATATCTCACGTATTTGGTTTGGGTGACGGCTCTAAAGTCTCAATTTCTAACAACAACAAATCGCTCATTTGTGGTGGTGGTTACAATATGCATGGCATAACTATTTTCTTCCAGCATTTTTGTTTGTCTTTAGATTCACTCGAAATTTGTCTATGCTCAATTTTTTTGGCTTGCTGATTAGAAACCTCCTCTATTTCAGGTCCTTTTTTGTCACCTTTTTTTTTTTGCAAACATGAGTCTGAGAATATGTTTTTGTGTATCTCAACTACTCACTTTTTAACTTTAGCCAAAATGTCACATGAGGTACATGGATTGCGTCCATGTTCTACCTCCTTTTGACATGAAACTTTGTCAACTTGTAGTCTCTGCATGTCTAGAAGATATTCCCAAAAACAAATTAGATTTGGATCAAAAAAAGTTAAAAACCCCCAAGTTTTGATTAGATTGACCAACTTTAAGTGATTGTCTACAATTTTTCTCTTTTGAGTGTATTTTTAACCCCGATTTGACCTCAAACTTTGGTTTCAATTAATTGGAGTCAATCTTTGTCAATTGGTCTCAGTTCTGCTCTAATCAGTCTCTAGGGAATTGGATCATGATCCATGTTCCACCAGACATTCTACTAAACCTTATCAATTTTCTTCTAATGAGTTTGATGAGGCCCTTGGGCACCAACTTTTTGAGTTTGGATTAAATTTTAGGTCTCTACCATCAATGTTTCAAAATTTTAGAATTATGTTCTTCCTTACCCAAAATATAGTTTTCAAATCCTTTTGCCCTGATCTTTTCACCCCAATCTGATGATGACGGTTTCTACTTACCCTACTTTTATGTGTTGGAAAAAAATTTGAATAAAATTAACAAAACAATGCAAATTATAGTTATAACAAAAAAAAGAACATCGCTCACAAAGCATAGAGAAAATTTGAAGAATGAAATACTTTTGGTATTCATTCACAACTCTCTTTGCTCCTAAAGGATAGATCTAGCCGGTCCATTGACTCTAGACTCTATCAAGCACTAAACCCATGTCTAGCTACTTTATTGCTAATGTAAATGGAACGGATGATGAATATTTGAAAAGAAAACTCTAAATAGGCACTAGGTCACTCACCACCTACGGATCATTCCCCAGTAATAACGCCAATGTTAGCGAGTTTTCGTAATGGACATCTATAGCATAGCTATCTAGCACTAATGTACGCATGTCAATACTCAAGGAAGTGACTCAAATGGGGCACATAGACTCTTTGAGTCTATTTCACTATGGAAGTTTCATATAGCTCTTTATGTGAGACAATGACCAGTCATTTGAGCTTATCTCAAGGTGTTTAATGCACATTTGGAGGGTTATCAAATAACTTGCACGTATATTTTAAAAGGACCAACACTTTTTGTGCATCATGTACATCACATCCTACAAATTGTTGTGTCCAAACTCCATATGCAACATTCCATGCATGCTTTTTATTGAGCATTCATTGTGGTGATATAGCATTATCAAAACCAATTTTCAAATCATTAGACATTGCCTTTTTTCTTTTGAAAGACGTTCCTCAGTGGCAACTCATGAATCTACACTAGAAATGTTATGTATGATATGCCTACATCCAAGACATCTATAACTTTTTATGCATCACCATTGACTAGACCAAAAAAATCATCAATCAACAAACAACAACATGCAATAACACACAAATTAATGAAGAACAAAAAGGCGTCAACAATCAAAACCAACAATGACAACCACGCAGAAACAAGGGAAATCATAAAGTATGACAACAATTTGAAGGCTTGTGTGAAGGAGAAATCATTCAATCTACCACCAAAACAACTATAACCCCATGATGTGTGCTAGCACTCTTGTGTATCTCCACCCTATTTTGTGTAGGGAAGCATGTTCATCTATCCTTGTGTCTAGGAGACTTGTGTGCTTACCCTTCTCTCTCTCTCTCTCTCTCTCTCTCTCTCTCTCTCTCTCTCTCTCTCTTGCCTGCAATAGGTTGTGTAGTTCATGATGATTGCTCTTCCCCTAGTGGCGACTAAAGTGCCTTCAAATGTTGCATCAAGAAATTATATGTTGATGCATACATTGGCACTGCCCTTAGCCATTTTGTTGAGGATTGAATCACTTGAATGGGTGGTGGTGATGGCTCTTAAGCCATTACTCCTTGTGTTCAAAATGCTTTTTTTAGGGTTAGAATCTAGATTCCTCCTTGGCTTCTTGAATTTGCATCAATCATTTTCTTTTCTTGGCAAGCTTCATGTGCTTATGTCAACATTTATAGGGCTAGACGTAATTGATACGTTTTTAGTTTGCATCTACTAATCTAATTAGACAATTCTTCCTCAACCAATGCAACAAGTTTGATGGCACCACTTGATGATATATCATAAATCCTTAATGGTCCATTGCCCTGATTTTGCAATTTCTTAGTTCATGTTGTTTCAATGTGTATACAAGGATGTAGTACACATTGAAAACTCTTTGCTTTTGAAATTTTGGTCATATAGTTCTTTCATATGTCTTTTTAGGGTATATATACCATGACTATTTGCAGTCACGTCTTGCTAAGGGTTTCAAGTTGGTCATGCCATTCAAAAAATTTATCTCAAGTCCACCCAAGTTTTTTGGCTACATGCAAGGTGGGAAGTGAAAACTCCAAAGGATCTATGTCATTTAGTCCAAAGGCCATGTTAAATGGTATTGTTCTTCTATAATTTTTGAATGCTACCCGATAAGCCCATATGATGGAATATAATTTTTGATCCGAATTTGTTTGTGAGTCATTGACAATCTTGGTGGGTATTGTGCACAATATTTTGTCGGTGCTCTTAGCATGTCCATTTGCCTAAGGATGGTAGGGTGCTGATTTTTTTTGTAATGAATTATGTTAAAATCAGTCAAGAGAGTTTTGATCACTTTGTTTAAGAGTAATTTGATTCTTGCATAAAAAGAATTTTAGAAGGCTCTTGAACTATGCAAGGCAAGTTGGGGAGCTTGAGGCCTTGTGGCCACTGATCATGAGGGAGGCTAGAAAAGTGCTAGTCTATAAATGTTTTTGCAAAAATGCTTTTTGTTAAAATGACTTGCTAGGGACAAGGGAAAATCCATTTAAACAATTTTGTGTCCCACACACATATAGGCAAATTCCACACCACTTAGGGGATTTCTTAGTTTTGTGCTTTGCTGTTTCTGGAGGCTACGAGTAGAACGGGGAAAGAGGAGAATCTTGGGAGGGAGAAAAGCTTTGATCAAGCTTGACAAGTTAAAGAAAATTAGGAAGTAAGATTCAAAGGTGTTTCTACATTGATTCATGCTTGGAAAATAGATTTCTTCTGACAGGGTTGAGATTTCTAATTTGGGAATTTGTAGTTTAAGGTGTGCACCACAACAGAGTGTGCAATTGAGTTTCAATAGGGATGTCAATGCTCATATTTCTGGGATAATGTGGTCTTTGTGGTGCTGGAACCAGTTTGTAGTAAACCTCAACTGGTGGGGTTCATGGAAGATGAGGGAGGGGCTAATTTGCAAGTAGAGAGAGTAGTCTTCAACAATGGGGCACAAATAGCTGGGTGAGAATGATCGTGCTCATGCCATTTGAAAGAGAGAGCCTAAAGCTACACAGTGACTGGTATGTTGCGACAAAGTTGAAGGCCCTTGACATGTATGTAAGTGGAAGAATGTTGCAAACAGGTGCAAGGCTTTGGGCAAGTTCATAGAATTAGAGCTTGGTGGATAGCAGGAAAAGCAACATAAGGTTTTATAAGAAATCTAGAGAGCTAATTAGGTTGATTGCATCATGAAGCTAGTAGATGGGGTCACTTTTTTCTTAAGGATGGGGATCCAATAGCAAATGTGCTCATGGCTAGGACAAATATCTTGGAGTCTAAACATGGTAGCTGGCTTGCAAGTGAGGGTTGCAAACACAAAATCACTCTATATGATGTGTGTGTGATAGAGCTTTTCAATTAATAAATTCAATTTGATTGACATCTAGCCTTTTTAGATGGGAGTTACACAAGGTCAAGGCCTGGCTTGGAAGTATTGGTCAAAAGGGTAACATCAAGATAGACTAAAAGTCCATCACCACTTCCAACTTCCAAAGCGTTGGATGATGCTATCTCATAAAATTAACTTTAAGGACAACAAGAAAAACTTAATGGTGAAGTGGTCATTGGATCGTCTAGATATGAAAAATGAAGGAATATGTAATAATCATCACCCAAAATTAACAATGCTACCCTTGATAGGCAAGAGGTAGCTATGGACAATGATGCTACATGCGAGAATATTGTGCAACAATTGATGGATGGTTTACTAGCCCATGAAGTGCACGTTCATCCCACATAGTAGGCTCTAAGGAGAATACCACCTACTAGTAGGGTTAGATGCACAAACTATATCTATCAAAAGAAATGTGATGCACTTGTTTGGTTCAGAGATCTTGCACTTTGCTTCTAGAGTGATTGCCAGATGGCACTATGAAATAAATATAAGTACTTCTACTTTTGGAACTCTAATGTGCACTATTGTTCGCCTATTGAGATGGGGACACACATGAAAATTGAGAAGGCCAAAAAGGTGGCTATTGGGATATTTCACTTTGGTTTGTCAATGACTAAAATCTAGGTTGCCTTGGAGCATAATACTATGGCAATTGCTACTAATCTACAATCAAACAAGAGAAATTACATACTTTATAATCCCATAATGTCAAAGCTAGCATATGTATAGATAAATGATGCATTGACCAGGTGCATGTAGCTAGAGGAAACCATCACTAGGAAGATTAGAATTTGGGAGGTTTTTGGATTGAAGGCTTGGAATATGAACAATACAGACCTAGAGAAAGTTGAAGTTGTGATTTAGAGGCATCAATCCTACACTTATAAGGAATTTCAGGAGCAGATGCAATTGAGGAGGAGATATTTCCTTTCCCACACATATATTTTGTGTTTGTAATGATTCAATGTCAAGACGTCCATAAGAGTATGCATATCTACCAAGATAAGATGCGTATGCATATCCACCAAGCTAAAATAGCGGAAAATTTTATTCTGGACATGCTTACCAAGGATAGAAAAGAAAATCTTGCCTTATAGACTGTCATGCTTATTTTATTTTTGGTAGCCTAGACAAGCATACATTAGTCGCATTATGTGTACTTAGCAACATGGCTGGCAAGCTACATTTTGTGCTCTTTTATTTTTGATAGCCTATCGTCAGAGCATACATTGTTTTTTTTGTATGTAGAAGCTACATTTTGTTGCCATGGGAACATATATTAATCGTTTTGTATGTACTTAGCAGCATGGCCACAAGCTACATTTTATGCAAAGTAAATCTACTTGCTATAACATATTTGTTTTAATAATTTCTTTTTGCTTTTGTCTATCAATCTGCACTAAGTTCATTGATTTCCTTCTTATTATTCTTAATATTTTTAGTACTCTTCTAGCTGGAATATGGCCATGACTCAAAAATTGCGAACCTACCCACTATTTTGTGCTCGCTTCAGGGCCACCCCCAAGTCAGAACAAATCTACTCAGCAAGGTTTGAAAAAACATTCAAGGCTTAAGCAAGGAGCTATAGAGAAATCCAAGCATACAACACAACAATAGGAAAAAAGAGCCACCTTGCATAGAGCAGCTTACATGATGCACTTGGCCAAACCCACCAAATCACCTTTGAAGCCAATCGCCATAGTGGCTTAAATACGATAGAAGCTCAAATTGGAAAGACACTAGCACATCATACAACAAGTCATGCATGTGGTTGCTTATGCAATCTTGAAAATGCTATGCTTTACACAAGTAAGAGGGAGTTCACACAATGGCTATAATTTCTACTTAGCTTCCACATAGGTTGAGGGTGCTTACTTAACACACACACACACACACACACACACAAACTCACTCTAAATGAAGTTATCAGAAGTGAGTACCTCACATACACTCACATGATGTTCCACTGTGTCTATTCCCACACCCTGTGGAGTGGTCGTTAATTTTCCTCTAAATCATGAGAGGTTGACAACCTTTTCTGTGATGGATTAGGACATAATCTTGGAATCAACACACTAGTGCCATATATTTCACACAAGTGATACCTGCCCATACTCATAGGTCTATTGATTGCACTTGCGATATTCCTCATCTTGGCCAGTTTTTCACATCATGACGAACACTCATTACCCACTCTATGCTAGTGTAACTTTGTCTTATGGGGTCACATGAATATACATATGAGTGATAGATGGTATTATATGCTCACCGTATCATTACCTACCTTGGAGTGTGGGTATCATTCATCTTGGATCACATTAATAAAGTCTAGCATCGTGAGTAGGCCTTGCTTAGATACAATAATAAACTTTTTGTGACAAACCATTAATGGTATGATCATGGAGTCTTGGCTCCATTTGGTTTTCTACTCATGCACCTTGTCGGTCACCTGGTCTCTTTCTCTATGGGTTTAGCCATGTTCCGGCTGCTTCTTTCTCTGCCAACCATGGTCTCTTTTATGCATGTGCCCCTTTGACGCATCTCCTCACTCGGTAGCACCTATAAGGCAACTTTTATTAGCTTGATCTGGCTCCAATTTTGCACTATCGGTACTCCTGTGCGGCCTTTTTTCCTACTCTTCTTCTCTATGCTAAATGAGATCTCACCCTTGTGGGCTCCTCCATGTTTAGGAACCCCTTTAGATCGTCCCTTGGTTTTGCATGTCCCAAAGATTTTCTTACGTAAATTGATGTGGTTTCCTAGCACACATTTCTCTCTCCATCTCTACCATTGCACGCCTTTGTGGTCACTCACTGCTTAGCTGCCAGGTAATCCCTAGTTAGGTCACCATCGCATCCTCATGGGATGTTACTCAACACACACACACACACACACACACACACACACACACACACACGCACACACACACACACACACACACACATAGAGTGTTACTTACCTATAGGATTCTTTAGCATAATCTTTTTAAAGCTTTAAAATTGACTTTCTGTATTCATATAATCCAAAACATGCTTCGTAGTTTCACTATATGGGCATCCACCGTGGGATAATGCCCTTATAATTCTTTAAGGGTTACTAAAACCCTTAGTTGGCAAAAAGTGTGGTTTACAGCCCTCTCTAAACCTTGCCGTGAAGGCGCTATGGTGGTTTTGCCATGACTAACCGCATCACAAGCGGCCGCACATTCTCGGATCCCCAGGAGGAGCTCGCTCCACTCAATACTCTTTGCACGCTACACGCGTTCAATGATGGCGGCCTTCCTCCTTCTTCTATTTAAGAGGTGAGGGTGCACTTTGCCCCTCACTTAGCCTTGTGTGAGTTTTTCTTGCGTAAAGGGTAAGGACTATGTATTTATTCTCTGTTGCGCCAAAAATGGACAAACAACACAGGTTGGTTACTATGCTTGGTATCAAAGATTTTGTTTCAATCTTTTTTTGCTTGGATAATGTAGCTATTATGGTAAAACTCTGTCAGTTAAAAAATGGTAAGGCCCATTTTTTGGTTTGACTCATCTTGGCAGAGCATGTTAAAGGATGGATGGTTGGTAAGGACCATGATGTGGTCACGCATTGCTTAAACAGTTGGAAACACCACTGAGGGTGTTTTTCCTTGATGCTTATAATTGGTAAAGCCCATTATGTTGGCTATGTGTGACATTATATGGTTAATGGTGAAGTAGTTTAATCAATCTTGGGGCATAGCTTGGATCTTACTACTGCTTTTTCTGGCTACACTGTGTAAATTTGTTCAATAGTTTGAAACATTGGGTTACTACCGCATAGATGGACCATACTATAGTCCATTAAAAACTATGCATCATCAGTAACAAGTTACAGAAGCATAATGTATAGTGAAAATCTGTTAAAGGGGGGGTCTAACCCGATAATTACCGGTTTTGCTTACATGATAATACATGAAAATGCAGGTCACAAAATAAATGGATGGCATAACCTACCGCTTTTACTGTTAAAAACCACTTTATGGCTAGCTTTGCTTAAACAAATGAAGGCACTACTATGGTTTTTTTGTTTACACCTGAACTGGGTTTTGGTTTTTTATCTCAATAGATGACACACATTATTTTAATGAAGGAAGCACTTAATGATGAGGTTCTAGCTGGTAATTGTAGCACTTTGCGCTAGAAGTTATTATAATGCTCTGTGATAAGTAGTTCACTGATTGTTTAAGGGAGATATTTGTCTAAAAATACTTGATTTGGCATATTTTGATTGTGAACATACTAACAACACGAACAACATGGATTTCTGTGCAATGATATGGGGGAGTATGGTATGGTATCTGCCTCTTGGATTGGCATAGGAATATAAGGTGCCTGGAGCTTTCAGGATGGATTATATACACCTATGATTAGAGGGTCTTAAACATGTTACTAAAGCTATATCATCATTTTCATGGCACTTACTAAATTTGGTAATACCTACTGTGTAGGTTGGCTTACTGAACTATGTCGTGGTATCTTTTTGCCCATTATGAAGGTAAGTATCTTGTCGTTTACATATCCTCATAAACCCTACAGTTTGGGTTGGCTTACTAAGCTCTGTGGTGATTTCCTTTGCCCACTGAGAAGGTAAGTATCCCATCTATGCATAATGGAGCTTTGGTTGCAAAGGTACACCCCAGATGGGTATTGGTTCTTGCATATGGTAGTGTCGCTGTCGGTACATTAAGAAGCTTTGGGATGGGGGTGTTCCCTGGATGATTATTGGCTTTTGTCCTTGGTACTGTTGCTATAATTTGATATCATGATAAAATTGTCGCTTATAAAAACTGGTATAAACCCTCTTGTTGGGTATACTTAGGAAATTTTTTTGGGCCAACTTTTGCCTTTTAACACGCTGATGTTGCATATTTTGTCTGGCGACCTTGGGGGGCTTGTGTCCCAGTTGCATTACATGTATGCACCTGTTTGGTATCAATTGATAGGATGGGATAATGCAATACTCTATTTGCATTCACAACCTGACCTAGCTCTTTTTGGTTTGACAGTCGCACAGGCTAAGTTACCACAAAAGGCCTCTACCACTTGGCTTGCTAGGAGTTTTTGACTTATAGAAATTAGGAAGGATTGGATTCCACTTTAACTTTATCAGTTTTGAATATATTTTACAACAGGCTTGTACTTGTTTATAATATTTTAAGCTTCTTTATAGACGGAGCCCCATTAATTTACTCAAGAAGTTCATGTTGGGGAGCATACCACTTGGAGTAGAAAGGGGTATGGCCCTCTAAGTTAAAGGTAAAATACTAAATAAAACTTTGGAATTAATAAAACCTTATATGAAAACAACATAATTACTTTGAACTAAGCTAGAAAGTTTTAAAGAAAAGTTAAAACATGGACATGGATAACAACTGGTATAGTCCATTGATACCTGTAAAACACATCCAAGGCTAACATATCTGTTGTCTTGTTTGGATGGATGCAGGTAAGGACTCTATCTTATCTTGGAAGGTTTTTTTGGCTTTTATCAGTTGTCCAATACAGGATTACACATACACTATTGCAAGGGAAGTACTTTTGATATTTGTATACTGGAATGAGGCTTCATTTATACAAACATTTTACAACGACAATTCTAAGACTCAGTTGTTTTTGTACTTATCATTTCCCTTTCTCTGGAGCTAGCTGTCTTTTGAATGTAAAAGTTCAATTATGTCCTATTATTCATGATAAAACAGTTACACACACACACACACACACACACACACTTTTTAGTTTAATAGAGAAATAGAGGAGCTCAACGATGTACACATACATATGGTTGATCAAATCATGCTTGTCTATTGGCATCGCTATATCTCATGTTCTTTAGTGAAACATTGCTTTTGTGTTTCCTCTTAAGGAACACCCTAGTGATGATTGCATAGGGCATCAATATTATTATTGTACTCGCAATTGCTGCTTGCAAAATGCAACATACAAATGGATTGGCATGGTCCCAACATGATAGCAAGATACTGGATCATACTAAGCTTGGCAAATCCAACACAAGGAAGGAGGATGTGCATATCTTCCTCACACATATAGTTTAAGACCACCAGGTAGGTGCTTTGCATCTACTTAGAATGGCCATGGTAATATTTTACTTGGGTAATTGATCAAACAAAATTGGGAATTCTAAGTCATAACGTTTGGAAGGTAGCTTGAGTATATGTTAGCAAGCTAACCTGGATATTATTTTTCGGAGTTCTCATTGTAAAAACACTTATTATTTTGATAAATCGGGAATATTGTAACTCCTATTTTTTGGATAACCCTTGTAATTGATGAGCCGGGGCTACAAGCATACCATTGACTCATTGCACGTGTACAAACAACTTTTGTAAAGGCACAAAAGGTTTGGATCACCAAATTGGCAAAAAACTTGTCCAAACTTGAGTGTAAATTGACTTTTTGAATCTTGAGTGTAAATTGGAAAAAAAATTGTCCAAACTTGATGAAATTTGATTTATAGGCTTATATTGATGTGATAAACATGTGTATATGCTCAGTTGACCAAAAAGATCAAAAAGTTGTCAGTTGTAAATAATCGTGATTATTTACATCGGTCCCATTTTTCAACTTTTTTGACCAAGTTGGCATACCACTAGCTTCATCATGTTGTAATAAGCCCACAAACCAAATTTGGATAATTGGATTGAAAATTGTGATCAAATTTGTAACGTTAGTCTGCGGACAGAAAACTGATGACCATTTTACCAAAAGTTGTCCAAACTTATTGAAACTTGTCTAGGGACCTTGACTTAGGTGCTTAACAGATCTGTGTCAAGGTTGGGACAAAAATTTGCAAAAATATAGCCGGAGTAAATAATTGCGATTATTTATATCTGCTTCAAAAATTGACAATTTGGAAAATTTGAGTATACCACAAGGTCAAGCATATCAAGTAGACCACACAAATCAATTCTGGTGAAATTTAGATTACAAAAGTGAGACTTAAGCTAGATTCTTGAGATCAGAGTTTGCGGACACGAAATAGTTGATAAACTTTGATTTTACCCAGTTTTTTGCCAATTATTTACCCTGTGTCCCTGTGTAGCAGTAGTAAATAATCACGAAACTGGAAAAAGTAAGTAATCATGATTATTTACTACGGCTACACAGGGACACCAATTTTGACTTTTGAACTTGTACAATGTTAGGCCAGCATAGTACAAAGCCACCAGGCAATTTTGGATTCAATTGGATCCAAATTGGTACATGTTCACTCAGTTTCCAAGTTGCAGATCAATCCGTTGACTTTGCCAAAGTCGAGTCTGAAAGTCAATTGCTAACTCCCATAGCTCGAGTAAAATTGATATACACAGACCAACCACAATAGTTAGCAAAAATTATACCATCTTTGTGAAATAATAGCTATATTTATCAAATTGATACAAGAATCAAGTTGCAGATATCTTGATAGAAAATTACAATCGAATCAAGTGGAAGATGACGACAAGTCAATCCAAAGGTAAGTACTCTATCCAGGGCTTGGCAAGTCTTTATGAACCTTATATCTGGTCGTGTACTAGGAAATCAAGGCATATTTGGAGAAACCTCCAGTAGAGTATCCACCGAAAAAAGCATGAATCAAGGAAATTTCTTGCAAACTATCCTTAAAGAAATCTCAGATACTTTTTCTGATTCAACATTTGAAATGTCTTCTTACTTGACTCACTCAGAGATCGGAACGACAGTGCGCTATAAGCATATACTCTCATTTTATAAGACTAATCTCCATGGAGCTCAGGTTTACTTGGATCCTAAAGAAGAGTATGCTATTCTCATTGATGACCATGGTATTGAGTTCAAAGAAGAGATTAGGGTAAACAAACAATGAAAAATGTACATGGACAGAAATGAAACTCAGTATTTACAAGTTGAAAACCCTGATGTGATAGAAAAATGGAGGTTAGAAGTAAACACCATAATCCCATATATGTCAGAAAAAGGCCTTAGAATTTGAGGGATATGATTAAGTAGATTTGAAGCCTTTGAAACGGCTTAGTACGGATAATCCTAGGATCGGAGTCTATTGTTGGGAAGATAGGAATGTAAAAGATCTTCTGTGGACTTCGCATGCCAAGTCGGGACAACTAACACCCATGAAGATCATCTATATCTTCAAGATCAAGGATAAGGGATCAACAGATCTACCAACCTACCTATTTAGGGATTGTTATAGCAACAACTTTGTTATGATGACTCCTGAGGAGGTAGAACAAACCAAATATCAAGGGTATTCCATAAGGGATTGGATATTGGGCCAAGTACCAGAAACCATCCCAAGAGACGAACACCGTGAGAGATCTTCTGAGAGTAAAGTTAAGAAACTAGAAACCACCTCATCACAAAGAAAACCGGGTGACACTAAGGCCAGCCCAAGGCTACATGAGTCACTATTTGCAACAGAATGGTTTGAAGGACTCAAAACAGGACCAACTGCTAGGAGACCAGGAGTTGAACCAAATAGACGAGTCAGACCAGCTGATTTTCAGAAATGGGTCAGAAAATACAATGGATCAGGGGATCCATACAACCAATTAGCAAGCTTCAAGCAAGTGCTAAGAGCAGAAGTATATTCGATTTCCATACTTAATTCTAGGGGTCTAGAATGACATTAGAAGGAAAAGCATTGACATGATTCCAAAACATTCCACCAAGGTCAATCATAAACTTGAACACATTAGCTCAAGGATTTGTAGCTGCTTGTTTCAAAACGGGGATCAAAAACAATACAGTAGCTCAAATCTACAGATTTAAATAGAAACAAGGTGAGTCTGTTATGGATTTTGCAACTCAAATGAAGCAATACATTGCCAGATGCCCAGAGCTAGAGATACCTGCAGAAGAATGACTGGTATCATTATTTCTAGAGGGACAGCTAAACAAGGAACTTCATGCTATACAATATAGCAAGAAGCATAAAACCATAGAAGAGTGTGTGTTTGACGCTATTGACTTAGGAGACAATTGTGATATTTTCAATGCAGAACATGTCCCTAAGGATAAAAAAAGTGAGAAAACAACATCCACCAAACCAGCACAAGTAGGAACAGCTGTTGCAACACCACTTTCAACCATAGAAGACATGCTCAAAAGGATGAATGACAGGATGAATAACATGCAAAAAGCACCTATGAGGGGACCAGGAAAAGCGATACCTCAATAGGGACAACCAATTAGGCCACAAAAATGGTGTGAAATCGAGGGTAAATGGACCAACCATGACACCAATGAGTTCTACTTCCGATCAAAGTATGATGGGAATGTTCAGTACGTGCCTATGAGGCCACAAGGACAACCCATGTACAGATATCAGCCTAACATGGCCCAAGCTCAAAGACCACCGATGGGTATGGAAAAACCTCAACCCCTATCGGGTCAAAAACCTCCGTATCCAGGACATAATGCAGTGTCTATAAAGTACATGCATCCAGAGGGAGTCATGGATAAACAAGCACTAGTGTCTCTTACACCCTATGCTGAGCCTAGTCCATCTATGGTAATGGTAAAACGACATTGGTATAATTCACATCCACCACCAATGGAAGAACCTGTGACTTATGCTCCACCAGAGCTTGCACCAATGTATTATGTAGCTATCAAGGTGTCAGACCTCCCATGGTAAGACCCATGATTAAGCCAAGAACAGAAAACTATCATAACTGTGGTGCAGATGATCATTGGAAAAATGAATTCCCAAAGCCTGACAACAACCTCAAGCCAATTGAAGCTTGTTACATACAATGTTGCAAAAAGGGAGGCACTTCCCTAAAGATTGTCCTAAAAATCCTTTAAAAAAGGGTAAAATAGTAGTAAACCTAGTCCAAGTGATACCTAGTAGCTCGTTGGAGAGTGAACCAATTGTTCCAATCAAGGTAATCACTAGAGCTCAGGCTAAGAAAAAGAAACATAACTCCTCTGATGATTCAAGAATACAAAAAATTTCCTTTCAAAGGATCAAAAGGAGCCGAAGCAAAAGATATGAGATGAGAAAACAAAAACAACAGGCTGAAATCGAGAAGAAAGCAAAATAGCTATTCCAGGAAAAGGTAAAAGAAATTGGAAGCGAAACCAAAGAAACAACCGTGAAATCTGGAGGATCAATTTTGGTTGATAAAATTTTTGATCCTATTAATGCAGCCTTGGAAGCCTACCAAGCAGGTCTTAAAGCATGCCAAAACATGGAAAACAAATGGAAAAATTATCCTTCTCCAGACATGGAAGCAGCTAAGCTTGAAGCTTATCAAAATTTGGTAAGAATCACGCAAGAGATGTTGAAAAAACAAAAACCCAACCTTGAAAGTATCACAATGCATTGCTAGATGCCCAGAGCTAGAGATACCTGCAGAAGAACGACTGGTATCATTATGTCTAGAGGGACTGCTAAACAAGGAACTTCATGCTATACTATATAGCAAGAAGCATAAAACCATAGAAGAGTGTGTGTTTGATGCTATTGACTTAGGAGACAATTGTGATATTTTCAATGCAGAAGATGTCCATAAGGATAACCAAAGTGAGAAAACAACATCCACCAAACCAGCACAAGTAGGAATGACTGTTGCAACACCGCATTCAGCCATAGAAGACATGCTCAAAAGGATGAATGACATGATGAATAACATGCAAAAAGCACCTATGAGGGGACCAAGACAAGGGATACCTCAACAGGGACAACCACTTAGGCCACAAAAATGGTGTGCAATCGAGGGTAAATGGACCAACCATGAGACCAATGAGTTCTACTTCCGACCAAAGTATGATGGGAATGTTCAGTTTGTGCCTATGAGGCCACAAGGACAACCCATGTACAGATATCAGCCTAATATGGCCCAAGCTCAAAGACCACCGATGGGTATGGAAAGACCTCAACCCCTGTTGGGTCAACAACCTCCGTATCCAAGACATAATGCAGTGCCTGCAAAGTACATGCATCCAGAGGGAGTCATGGATGAACAAGCACTAGTGCCTCTTACACCCTATGCTGAGCCTAGTCCATCTACGATAATGGTAGAACGAGATTGGTATAATTCACATCCACCACCAATGGAAGAACCTGTGACTTATGCTCCACCAGAGCTTGCACCAATGTATTATGTAGCTAATCAACGTGTCAGACCTCCCATGGTAAGACCCATGATTAAGCCAAGAATGGGAAACTATCATAACTGTGGTGCAGATGATCATTGGAAAAATGAATTCCAAGAGCCTAACAACAACCTCAAGCCGGTTGAAGCTTATTGCATACAATGTTTCAAAAAGGGAGGACACTTCCCTAAAGATTGTCCTAAAAATCCTTTAAACAAGGGTAAAATAGTAGTAAACCTAGTCCAAGTGATACCTAGTAGCTCGTCGGAGAGTGAACCAATTGTTCCAATCAAGGTAATCACTAGAGCTCAGGCTAAGAAAAAGAAACATAACTCCTCTGATGATTCAAGAATACAAAAAATTTCCTTTCAAAGGATCAAAAGGAGCCGAAGCAAAAGATATGAGATGAGAAAACAAAAACAACAGGCTGAAATCGAAAAGAAAGCAAAATAGCTATTCCAGGAAAAGGTAAAAGAAATTGGAAGCGAAACCAAAGAAACAACCGTGAAATCTGGAGGATCAATTTTGGTTGATAAAATTTTTGAGCCTATTAATGCAGCCTTGGAAGCCTACCAAGCAGGTCTTAAAGCATGCCAAAACATGGAAAACAAATGGAAAAATTATCCTTCTCCAGACATGGAAGCAGCTAAGCTTGAAGCTTATCAAAATTTGGTAAGAATCACGCAAGAGATGTTGAAAAAACAAAAACCCAACCTTGAAAGTATCACAATGCATTGCCAGATGCCCAGAGCTAGAGATACCTGCAGAAGAACGACTGGTATCATTATGTCTAGAGGGACTGCTAAACAAGGAACTTCATGCTATACTATATAGCAAGAAGCATAAAACCATAGAAGAGTGTGTGTTTGATGCTATTGACTTAGGAGACAATTGTGATATTTTCAATGCAGAAGATGTCCATAAGGATAACCAAAGTGAGAAAACAACATCCACCAAACCAGCACAAGTAGGAATGACTGTTGCAACACCGCATTCAGCCATAGAAGACATGCTCAAAAGGATGAATGACATGATGAATAACATGCAAAAAGCACCTATGAGGGGACCAAGACAAGGGATACCTCAACAGGGACAACCACTTAGGCCACAAAAATGGTGTGCAATCGAGGGTAAATGGACCAACCATGAGACCAATGAGTTCTACTTCCGACCAAAGTATGATGGGAATGTTTAGTTTGTGCCTATGAGGCCACAAGGACAACCCATGTACAGATATCAGCCTAATATGGCCCAAGCTCAAAGACCACCGATGGGTATGGAAAGACCTCAACCCCTGTTGGGTCAACAACCTCCGTATCCAAGACATAATGCAGTGCCTGCAAAGTACATGCATCCAGAGGGAGTCATGGATGAACAAGCACTAGTGCCTCTTACACCCTATGCTGAGCCTAGTCCATCTACGATAATGGTAGAACGAGATTGGTATAATTCACATCCACCACCAATGGAAGAACCTGTGACTTATGCTCCACCAGAGCTTGCACCAATGTATTATGTAGCTAATCAACGTGTCAGACCTCCCATGGTAAGACCCATGATTAAGCCAAGAATGGGAAACTATCATAACTGTGGTGCAGATGATCATTGGAAAAATGAATTCCAAGAGCCTAACAACAACCTCAAGCCGGTTGAAGCTTATTGCATACAATGTTTCAAAAAGGGAGGACACTTCCCTAAAGATTGTCCTAAAAATCCTTTAAACAAGGGTAAAATAGTAGTAAACCTAGTCCAAGTGATACCTAGTAGCTCGTCGGAGAGTGAACCAATTGTTCCAATCAAGGTAATCACTAGAGCTCAGGCTAAGAAAAAGAAACATAACTCCTCTGATAATTCAAGAATACAAAAATTCCTTTCAAAGAATCAAAAGAAGCCAAAGCAAAAGATATGAGATGAGAAAATAAAAACAATGAGCTGAAATCGAGGAGAAAGCAAAATAGCTATTCCAGGAAAAGGTAAAAGAAACTGAAAGCAAAACCAAAGAAACAACCGTGAAATCTGGAGGATTAATTTTGGTTGATAAAATTTTTTAGCCTATTAATGCAGCGTTAGAAGCCTACCAAGTATGTCTTAAAGCAGGCCAAAACATTGAAAACAAATGGAAAAATTATCCTTCTCCAGACATGGAAGCAGCTAAGCTTAAGCTTATCAAAATTTGGTACGAATCACGCAAGAGATGCTGAAAAAACAAAAACCCAAGCTTCAAAAAGTATCGCAAAACCTGAAGAGCTTGTGGTAAGAGACACTAAAAAAATCCGAAGTGGTGGTAGAACCCCACCTTGAAACAAAAGAACCAAAACTTGTAGTGTCGGACATCAAAGATGCGTTAGACAAAATTCCATTCGTAGAGGAAGACTGGTCAGGACACGTATGGGAGAAAGTTAGAGATATCAATGATGGGAGCCTAACTCTGAAGTCAATTCCTATAGAGGAAGTTTGGTTGGACACCCTACCTCTTGATATGGACATGGATGTATAATCCTTTTATGGGGATTGCGGATCTGAAGCTTCAGGAATGTCTAAACCATTGACCTTGAAAACATTACCCTCTTACTTGGGAGATAACGAAGATGAACCCATAGTGTGTAAGACCACTCAAGTAAAAAGAGAAAAACAGACCTTGTAACTAGACAATATTCATTCAATCATGTCTACAACCATCCAATGTACTCCTACTTTGGGAGAATTGTTAAAATTCAGACCCATATTTATGGAATGATCTACAGAAAACCCTAGAGAAGGTGGAAAAAAAATAGTAAAATTGAAACACAAAATGGACAACAAAGAGATTCGATCTGTTCCAACGAACAAAGTCGGAGAATACTACGAAGGGGAAGAAGGAAACACCACCCTTCCATTGAAATATAATGACATAGAAACCATGGCAATACTAGATAGTGGAGCAGGCATAGCCATAGCCACGAAAGCAGTATGGGAATCCTGCCGGACAACTAGCCATTAGACAAACTCGAATGAAATTGCAATTGGCTGATGGACACATTGAAAGACCCTTAGGACTGCTTGAAAAAGTGATAATTAATTCCTGCGGGATTGAATATCAACACACTTTTTCCATGGTAGACTTTGGGAAGAAACTCAATTACGAAATCATACTGTGAAGACTTTTCATGCAACAAGTACAGCTCATCCAAGATTGGGAAAACAACTATATGTAATTGAAGCAAGTGGGATCTATAACAAGGGTTAATCTAAAAGATCACACTTATAGATATGTCTCTTTGACTGAAACTAAGATTCCATCTTGGTTGAACAAAGACACTCCTATTTGGATGTGCGGAGCTTCAAAAAACGGGTGTTTAAAACGATAAGAATGTATCGTAGAAAGGGATTGCACAGACAAAACCTATGTACCTGAACCCTTTCCAGAGCATTTGTTTGAGCCATTTGAGTGAACTCAAATTTTAGCCGACTCAATTTTGCAATGAGGATGGCTATGATATAGTTCCCATACAAATGATCACAACCCTCCACATTGAAGATGAAATGAAGGAAATCAAGGACTTGATGAAAGCTCAACAAGTCTTTTCAGATCTCTACTATGATGCAACAGATGAGTTAGAAGAACACTCAGCTACCTCAGAAGATTCGAGGTCGAAAAAAGAACATGTGAAAGCTAAGCTACTCATGAAAGGAGGGAGGAATAGTTTTTATACTTTCCTAACAAGAAACCTAGAAGACAAAAATGGTATAGACGCAAAAGAGACACCAGAAATGTGAAAGCTAGACCTATGCCATCAGTATCCAGTAGAACACAGTTCCTGATGCAGATAGATGCACATGATTGTGTCAAGGACAAAATTATTGGTAGATATCCTTCAAACAAAAACCCAAAAATGTCAAAAACTTTGAGAAAAACGAGGAAGGATACTCAAGAAAAACCGAAAAAATAGGAAAAAGAGTCAACCATGACACGAGTTGAACGGAAAAAGAAGTATCAAGAGTTGAAAAAATCTCTCAAGGAGATATATACGATTGAAATGGAAACCACAGAAGAGGATAGTAAGGATGTAATGAGTGTTCCATCCCATTACAAGAAATATACTCTCCAAGATCGAAAATCATAGTTGAACAACCTATTAGGGAACTACAAAAACAGGGCGAGTCCTACGAAGGACTTGAAAACGCAAAGAAGATAGATCTGGTTGAACCAGGAGAAGAGCCTAGGCCTGCCTACATTGCAAATGACCTAACATAAGAAGAAGAAGAGCTTTTACTAAGCTTACTAAAGGAATACCGCGATGTCTTTGCTTGGTCTTATAAGGATCTCAAGGGTGTTGATCCAGAAATCTGTCAACATACCATACCCATGAGAAATGATGCGAAACCAAGTAGACAAAGTCCATACACATATAATGAGACATTTTCCACCAGGAAGATCAAAGAAGAGTTTGAAAAACTAAAGGAAGCCGAATTCATTTACGAAATTGAACACACAAATTGGGTGTCTCCAATTGTGGTAATACCCAAAAAAGAATGGAAAATTACGAGTGTATGTCAATCTCAAAAAAGTGAATGCAGCTACCATTAGAGACAACTTTCCTCTTCCAATCACTGAGCATGTTTTAAAACGAGTTGCAAGAAAGGAAGCTTACAATTTCTTAGATGGCTTTTTGAGATACAATCAACTTTTGGTTGACCCAGAAGAACAACATAAAACTGCTTTTGCAACGGAATGGGGTATTTTTGCCTATCGGGTTATGCCTTTTGGGTAAACTAATGCTCCTGCCACCTTTCAAAGATTTATGAGCCATGCTTTTAAAGAGTATCTAAGGAAATTCTTAGAAGTTTATATGGATGATCTATGCATACATTCATCAATTCGGGCTCATCATTTTGAACACCTCAAAAGGGTATTCAAAAAATGTAGACTTTATAGGATTTTCCTAAATCCTAAAAGTGCACATTCATGGGTAGACAAGGAAAAATTCTTGGACATATAGTGTCTAAAAATGGCATAGCTACTGAGTATTGAAAAAATTCACATCATTGCTGATTTGCCTAGACCAACAACAATCAACGAGGTTCAAGACTTCATGGGGCATTGTGGATATTACAGACGGTTTATTTATATGTACGCTATAATTGTAAAACCCATGTATAGCTTGATTACACACTTTGAATGGACCGAGGCATGTGAAGAATCCTTCATGAAGCTTACACAAGCTCTCACCTCAGCTCCAATATTGAAAGCACCAAATTGGACTAAGATATTCCACATACATGTAGATGCTTCCAATTTTGCTATCGGTTGTACACTAGCTCAACCAGGAGATAGGAAAATTGATTT
The DNA here is from genome assembly GCF_014529385.1 of Adiantum capillus-veneris. Lineage (NCBI taxonomy): Eukaryota > Viridiplantae > Streptophyta > Polypodiopsida > Polypodiales > Pteridaceae > Adiantum > Adiantum capillus-veneris. Next base: position 70,224,055 of record NC_140934.1, read on the forward strand.
TCTTATTTCTTATGCTAGACGACAGTTGAACATGGCAGAAAAAATTACACTACCACAGAAAGGGAAGGATTAGGAATGATCTATGCCGTTAAAAAATATAGACATTACCTATTAGCGAACAAGTTTGTGTTCTTTGTGGACAAACCAAGCTTTGTTATATTTGGCCAACAAGCCATGCAACACAGGAAGAATAGTGAGATGTTTCATCATTCTTTTGGAATTTGATTTCACTGTGGTTGTAAAAAAGGGCACTACACATCAAAGAGCAGATCATTGGTCAAGGATTATTTCAGGAGAATCACATAAAGGGGTAGACGATGATCTACCAGATGAATATTTGTTCTCCATGGAAATGATAACTCGATGGTCGGAAAACATGGTGTCATTGATGAAAATAGCTCAGGTGGATTCATAAATACCACTTCCTATTACAATCGGATTAATCGAGCAATCGGCTATGTATCAATTACTAGCTGGTAGGCTATACAAAAGAAATCGAGATGGAATATTTCTCTTATGCAGTAATCTTGAAGAGAAAAACCAGTTGCTAAGTCAAGCACATATTATTATAGTAGGACTTCACTTTGCGGAAGATCAAATATGCAACGAGTCTTGAGACTTGGAGTATTTTGGCCAGCTATGAGGAGTGAAGTTCGCTCTTTTGTAAAGGATTTTCCTCAATGTCAAAAATAAACACCCATACCTCATGTAACATTGTTCCAAATGTCACTTATTACTAAGTGGAGTAACTATCTAGTTACTTACTGATCAAGCCGAACATTTCCTATGGATATGAGTAAACGCTATCAAAGAGCAATTGAAACTGAGGCAAGAGATTATGCTCTTATTGGAAACCAATTGTATCAGAGAGGTAAGGATCAACATTTGCGTCTTTGTGCAAATGAAGACAAGCCTATTTCAATTATAGAACAAGCACATGCTGGATTAGTTGGAGGTCACTTTTCTAGTGAAACCATTGCAAGAGCAATCAATGGTAGGCATATGGTGGCCGACACTTTTTGCAGATGCCAAAGAATATGTTTGAAGGTGTGATGCTTGTCAACGAGCAAAAATGCCAACATGTGTAGGTAGCATTCCCTTAAGACCAATGATGGGGGCTAGAGCTTTCGCAAAATGGGGTATAGATTTTTTTGGGCCAATACATCCACCTGCTTATAGAACCCAATCTCAATATATCATTGTAGCTACAGACTATTTGACCAAGTGGGCCGAGGCTAAAGCGACTCAAAAGAATGATGCCAGAACCACTACCGCATTCTTATATGAGTATGTATTCATGAGATATGGACTGCCAATAGAAATTTTCAATGATCGGGGAACTCATTTCCTCAATGAGTTAATAGAGTATTTGCTTAATGAATTTATGGTCATGCATAACAAATCAGCTCCCTATCACCCGCAAGCAAACGGACAAGCTGAGCATACGAACAAAATTCTTAGCTCGGTATTGACTAAAGTGGTTAGTTCAGGAAGGACACACTGGGAAATGAATCTCCATGTTGCTCTATGGGCTTATCGAGTTTCATTCAAAACAGCTTTAAATGCTACACCCTTTAACCTTGTTTATGGTCTTGATGCCATACTGCCAATAGAATTTCTATTGACGACGCTAAGGGTAGCTAAGGATCTTAAGTGGACTGGTAATAAATTGTCAGAAAGACTTGAGATTTAGAAAATGTAGATGAGCAAAGGCTAACTACCGTAGCTCACATCTATGCACAAAAGCGGAAACAAAAACAACTTTTTTGATTCCCATCTAATTACAAAAAATTTTAAGAAAGGGGACTTAGTTTTAGTCTATTCCCTTAAGCAACACATTTCCAAGTTTAAGAAAAAGGGAAACGCACCGTTTATCATTGAGGATGTATCTCCAAGTGGAGCAGTAAAGTTGTCCACCCTAGATGGTGAACCAATGGCTAATTGGATTAGGGGATGTCGTTTAAAGAAGTACAATTTTTCGCTAACCAATGAATTGCTAGAAAGAATGCATGCAGCCAAGCAAAGAAACATAAAATGACAACAGGTTATTGATGAAGCCCAAGAGGAAGCTTAGCTTCGGGTACTCAAACGGAAAGCTGCTCTCAATGAATCAACAAATACCGATTCCCTTCAACACTCTAGAAATAGATGACTGACAATGGGAATTTCAGAAAGACGCCGTATCAAAGGATGATGAACGGTTAGACGGAATGGACCTTCGCATCAAAGTACAACTCAATAATCATAGCACGAACGCATTGGTCGACACAGGAGCTCGAGTAAATGCAGTCAGTTATTCCACGTACAAAAAAGCAACAAGTCAAGCATTCACAGCAGGAATAGCGACTATCAAAGGATGCAACAAGAACCCCAACACCAACATTAGGAGTATTCAACTTAAATATGATAGTAAATGGATGTTTATGCCCTCATCAGTTTGTATGCTTACCAGATGAACACATGAATGAGACAATGATTCTTGGAATTCCCTAGATGCGGACATACAAGGCAATACCAGATTGGGATATGAATCAGCTCAGGCTATCACCTAAAGGTGGACAACTCATTGTTCCACTTGCACCAAGCAAAGAGGAATGGAAAGGCAATTACCAATAGAACAAACCATGAAGCAATCAATCTTCTCCATCCTCTCGACAAGCAAATGCTACAAAAAGCATGCAAGGAGTCAAGCAAATTTGGGTACCAAAAGCATAGCTTAAGGACAAGTTGACTCAAATCTGGGTGCCCAAAACATCGCCGACAAAACCAAAGGAGGTTCCAAAGATCAAAACACAGAGACGAGCTTCTTCGAGCAAGGAACCTAACATGAAATGGGTTTGGAAAAAAAAGGACCACTTATCTTCTCCACAAACCGTAAAACCAATCAAGCAATGGAGAGTTAAGTCTCAGAAACCTCAACCACACCATTTTGCACCAAGCAAACCAAGCTACCAATGGCGAGAAAAAGCTCGAAAACAACCATTGATGATACAAAACCTCAGGCAATTAGCTTGCTGAAGCGTCCTGATGGCACAATGAGGTAGAGAGCACGCAAGCTACAAGATTTTCTCTTTGGAAGACAGCATCAGAAAGCCTCGACATCAGAAACCCTTGAGTCAATTACTCAAGACCCAACTCTTGCACAGAATAGTGGTTTGAACTGCATTGATCTTCAAATCATGGTAGATCCAACCAAGGCTATGCATAGACACGATTGTTCAACCCATGCACACAGTCGTCCCGGAGAACGTCATCTAGGAGGGGTGGAAGGGCACTAAGTAATTAAGGGCAATGTTTGAAGAGGGAGGAAAAAAGTTTGATGTTAACGTGTGATTTTTACAAAATTACCTAATAATGCCCTTATAATTCATCAATAGGGGAAAATTAGCAGATAAAATATTCCCGATGAGTGTAAATAGTGTAATACTGTCAGAAAAACATCGCAAAATAGTCCTTTTTGGTTATTTTTCATCATTTTTCTCGATATTGAGACTTAAAAATGGAGAAATCCAATAAAAAACAATAAAGTTGTGTTTTTCAATGGATTTTCCTAATTATTGGATTTTCACTTTGCTTTTTTGCGCATTTTGTTAGTTTCTTTTGATTTTTCTCAATAAACTGGTCAAAAATTAATAATAAATAGCAAAGGCGCTCAGTTGAAAGAATTGAAGACACGGTGGTGATCATAAAGACAGGAGAGACAAGCATAAAAATTTTCAATCAGATCAGCAGGTGCAAGCAGGAAGCCTAAATTAGGCTGACATACCTACTTTTGCAAAATTCTTGCAGATTGAGCTACAAGAATCCGATCGGGGAAATTTTTGAGTCTTAACATAGATTTCATGGCCTAGTAGGACTAATGGGGGAATTTGGGGAAAATGTTTTTTGGAAGTCTGGGTAAAGATATCCAGGTAGGCAAAAACCACCTCATTTCCACTTGTTGCCTTTGGAGAGAGAGCTTTTTGACCTCTTTCGCACGTCTTTTCTAGAGTCTACAGTCACTTGTTTTAAGTGCCGTCTCACACAAGACATGAGGGATAAGTTCTTTACTCATAAATGATCCATTTTGTACGGCCGGAAGCTAGTCTAAAATTCGAGCAATGCACGAAGACCTACGACCAAAAACTGAACATAGTGGCCTGTCAGCTCAACCAAATCGGATGGGATTTGAACTGTAATATGCCAAATCAGATGGGATTTGAACTGTAATATGCCCTAACATAATAGAAACTTTATTTATCAATAGTTGACCATTCGACAAGGGTCAAGGGGTCCCCAATAGAAAAGCTTGGTTTTTGGCAGATGCCTGAATTCGACTGTGACTCCACAGACAGCTTGCCTACAAGGTTTATATACAATGTATATGATTGGTTTCGTGAAATCAATCAAGCCAAACCCTCAAAAAGTAAAAAACGGCTCGAAGGCTACAAAGCATCAAATTCAACATATGAGGTCAAAGTGACTCCAAATGAGCCAAAATTGGATGAGTTGCTTCACAACTATGTTGCGGACAATTCCAAAGCCTTAAAAGTGACAAACCAACTCAACAAGCAGTGTAGTCATAGAAATCGGTGATTTCAAAGTCGGCAAAGCACAAAGTGATGCTTGCAAGACCAAACTCTACCAAATTCAATTTAGGACTTTTAGGTGTATAGAATGTGTTTAGGTTAAAAAATTTAAGTTTTACAAGAAAAATGTGACTGCTATAAATAATCGCGATTATTTACTTTTGCACTATTTTTTCTTGGAAATTGTATCATCACCTCACCTATCACTTGTACACACCTATTACATGCCAAAATTCAAGTATGAGCCAAAAGGATCAACTATAACTTGGAAAATTGCCAAAAAACGCAAAGAAATCTTTGCAAGCCAATTTCTGAGTTATGGGCCACATTTTTTGATCCAAATCATCCCATATCCCATACATAAGGTCTATATAATGCCTAGAACTAGGTTCTACCAAAAAATGTTTATTTTGGTAGAAAAGTTAATAATCGCGATTATTTACTTTTATGCCAAAATGGGGGAATTTTGTTATTTTGCCATCGTACATCCAAAGTGTTAAGTATGGAGCCTGATTTACCCCTTGTAATTTTCTGTGGTAAAAAATCACATTTGTAAGGCCCCCATTATGAGGACAAGCCATCGTGCGTGAAGGAAAATCACTCGCTGGAAATAAAAATCACTCACTGGAAACCAAAATTTTCACGACCAATCTTAAGCTTTGCTAGAGATTGGCTTCACCGGAATAATATGGCCAGACTGCGGCCAGAAAGTGGACGGAAAACGACCGATCGACTGGCCGGTTGGCCGACTGGCCGGTGGCCGATAGTCAATGGCCGGTGGTCGAAGGTCAATGGCGGTGGCCAAATTGAAAATCGGACTTTTCTTCTGAAGGGAGGCCACACATGGACGGATTGGAGTATCCGATTTGGACTTATCTACACAAGGGCGGCTACACATGGCTGTCTCTCATGAGAGAGGGCAGCCCTTTTGGCCTATAAAAGGAGGCCATTCTAGACACATTTCACAGTGTGAAGTTGATGCAACAAGGTGGGTGTGAGGTGGTGAGAGTGAAGCAAGGCGGGAGCTCCAAAAGGGTATAATCCCGTTGTAACCTAATTCTTGTTTTGAAGTACTAAAGCCATTGAGTGGATGCTTTCCCATGGACGTAGCCCACATTGGGTGAACCACGTATATCGTGTGTACTCTCTCTCTCTCTCTCTCTCTCTCTCTCTCTCTCTCTCTCTCTCTCTCTCTCTCTCTACTCTATAATCTCTTGTGTGTGTAAATTATCTCTCTCCATTAAGTAATCTACTCAATTATCTCCTTAGCTACGTCATATTTCCTAACAACTCGTATCAGAGCAAAGGTTTGCTCGTAGCTAAAGTATATCAAGGAAAGGATTCCTCGAATTGAGTGGGAGTTATGGCGGAGGAAGGGAAGCTCAAGATTGAGAAGTTAAACGACAAAAACTACTAACATTGGAAGATGCAGATTGAAGACTATCTCTACCAAAAGGACCTCTATTTGCCACTAGGCGGTCTTGTGAAGAAGCCCACAACAATGGCAGATGAAGCATGGGTTGTCCTTGATCGAAAGGCATTGGGAACAACACGGTTAAGCTTGGCGTCAACAGTGGCCTTCAATGTTTTGGAGATGAATACCACGGAGGACTTGATGAAGTCACTTGACAACTTCTACGAAAAACCATCGGCATTCAATAAGGTATTTCTTATGAAGCGCTTGTTCAATCTAAAGATAGTAGAGAATGGTTTAGTTGCAGAACACCTAAATGACTTTAACACAAACATAAGTCAACTTTGATCAGTGAAAATCAATTTCAATGACGAAGTGCAAGCTCTCCTTATACTATCATCTCTACCGGATAGTTGGGACAGCCTTGTGATGGCTGTAAGTAATTCTATTTCTGGCACAAATACTCTTAAGTTTGAAGATGTTGTGGGTGTTCTCTTGAGCAATGAAATACGAAGGAGAAGCACAGGAGAATCATCAAGTGTTGCATTGTTAGTGGAAACAAGAGGAAGGCATAAGGAGAGGTTCAAAAACCAAAAGGGTCGTGATCGCTCAAGACGGAGCAAGTGACGCACAAAGTCAGTTCTTGAATGTTGCAACTGCGGCAAGAAGGGCCAAGTCAAGAAGGATTGTGCTGGTCTAAGAAGAAGAAGGAGACTGAGTCTCAAGACAACAAGCCAACATCAGAGGCCAATGTGGTAGGTAAAGTTGAGCAAGATGATCTAATTCTCTCATTAGATAATGTGTCTAATTCCTGGATAGTATATTCCGGGGCTTCATTCCATGCGACACCACACAAGCAACATTTCCAAGATTACACCAAAGGTAATTTTGGGTATGTATACTTGGGAGATGATGAAGCTAGTGAGATTGTCGGCAAAGGTACAATTTCTGTCAAAACTGCTAACGGAAATGAATGGAAGCTTAAAGAAGTTAGGCATGTTCCTTCTCTTCGAAAAAAATTGATCTCTACAAGACAAATTGTACGATGAAGGTCACAACATTGCATTCGGAAAAAAACGGTGGAAGATCTCAAAGGGATCTTTGGTGGTTGCCAAGGGATAAAAGGTCAGTACACTTTACTTGTATACTATGAGCATGCAACCTTCAACTTGTGCAGCAACTACAGAAGTTGACAGTGCGGTGTGGCACTACCGGCTTGGGCATATAAGTGCCAAAGGAATGCAAATCCTTCAAACAAAGAAGATTCTGCCAGGTTTGAAAGAAGTGGACTTAGAGTTCTGTGAAGATTGTGTTTATGGTAAACAAAAGAGGGTAAAATTTCAAAAATCAGGAAATGAAAGAAAAAATAAAAAACTTGAGTTGGTTCATTCTGATATTTGGGGTCCCGCAAGTACACCATCACTTGGTGGCTCATTTTACTATGTAGCATTCATAGACGATGCGACTAGAAAAACATGGGTTTATGTCATGAAGAATAAATCCGATGTATTTTCCATATTTCAAAGGTGGAAAGCCTTTGTGGAGAATGAAACAGGTACCAAGGTTAAATGCCTCAGATTCGACAATGGAGGCGAATATTGCAGCCAAGCTTTTGAAAGCTTTTGTGCTAGAAATGGCATTTGGAGACAAAGGACAACTCAACAAAATGGGATTTCGGAAAGGATGAATAGGACAATCATGGAGCAAGCACAAAGCATGCGTCTACATGCAAGCCTACCGCTAGAGCTTTGGGCGGAAGCTGTATGTACGTCTTTGTACTTAATCAACCAGGCACCCTCAACGGCATTGGATGGGGGAGTTCCAGAAGAGGCATGGACAGGTAAACCGATGAATTATGCATTCTTTAAAGTGTTTGGGTGTGAGGCTTTCATCCACATAGATAGAAGCCTAAGATAAAAGCTAAATGCAAAGTCCAAAATGTGTTTCTTCATTGGCTATGGAGAAGGTGACTTTGGGTATCGCCTATGGAATCCTGAAGATGGTAAAATCTTAAGGAGTAGGGATGTAATTTTTAACGAACAAATTATGTACAAAGATTACTTGGAAAGAAAACAAACAAAAGAAACAGGTGATGAGTACATGGAGCTTGAGGACGGTGAAGACTCAAGGACTGCAAACGGTGACAATGTGCAACAACGTCAACCAAATGAGGATCCTCAACCTATTCCCCAAAGATCTACAAGAGAAAGTAGACCTCCAGAAAGGTTTGTTCTTTCCTTCAACCATCTCTTGATCTCAGATTCTGGAGAGCCGGAATCATACGAAGAACCTATGCATCACAAATCCAAAGAAGAATGGATAAAGGGCATGAAAGTGGAGATGGAATCACTACATCGCAACCAAACATGGGAGTTGGTTGAGCTGCCTAAAGGTAAGCGGGCACTGCAAAACAAATGGGTGTATAAGGTGAAGGAAGAAGAAGGTGGGAAGAAAAGGTACAAGTCTAGGCTTGTGGTAAAAGGGTTTTCTCAAAAGAAAGGTATTAACTTCAATGAAATATTTTCTCCTGTTGTAAAAATGAATTCAATTAGGCTTGTCTTAAACTTTGTGGCTGCTCATGATCTAAATCTTCAGCAAATGGATGTAAATACGACATTCCCACATGGTGACTTAGAGGAGGACATTTACATGCTTCAACCAAAGGAGTATGAAGTAAAAGGTAAGGAGAAAATGGTTTGCAGATTAAAGAAAATCTTGTATGGTTTAAAAGCAAGCATCAAGACAATGGTACTTGAAGTTTGATCGATGGATGTTAGATCATGGATTCAGAAGATGCGACTCAGATCATTACGTCTACACGAAGAATTTGGAAGATGGAAAGTTTATCATCCTAATGTTGTATGTTGATGACATGTTGATTGCAAGTGCTAACATGAAGGACATCAAAGACCTAAAAGAGGAGCTATCTAAATCTTTTTCAATGAAAGATTTAGGTGATGCAACGAAGATACTTGGTATGAAGATATCAAGGGAAAGGACGAAGAAGACAATAAAGCTATCTCAAGAGGATTACATCAAGAAGGTAATAGAAAGGTTTGCAATGCAAAATGCAAAAATAGTTTCTGTACCTTTGGCTGGTCACTTTAAACTAACCAAGGATATGTGTCCAAAGACACAAGAGGAGATAGCCTATATGTCTAAAGTTCCATATGCTGCAGCAGTAGGTTCTCTTATGTATGCTATGGTTTGGACAAGGCCAAACATTGCACATGCAGTGGGAGTTGTAAGTAGGTTCATGGACAACCCAGGTAAAGAGCATTGGCAAGCTGTGAAGTGGATACTTAGGTATCTAAAAGGGACAACAACAAATGCTTTGTATTTTGGAGGAAATGATATTTTTCTCGAAGGGTATGCTGATGCAGATATGGCAAGTGAGAAAGATACTCGAAGGAGCACTACTGGCTATGTCTTCATGGTTGGAGGCACAACAGTAAGCTAGGCTTCAAAGCTGCAGAAAGTGGTCTCACTTTCTACCACGAAAGCAGAGTATGTAGAAATGACAAAGGCACGCAAAGAAATTATGTGGCTTCACAGATTCTTAGAAGAGCTTGGATTCAAACAAGACAATTGTGTCTTGTGGAGTGACAGCCAAAGCGCTATCCATCTTGCAAAGAACTCATCCTTTCATTCAAGGACAAAGCACATTGAGGTGAGATATCACTTCATACGCACTCTTTTGGAAGAGGCACAACTAAAGATAGAAAAGATGCATACAAGTGAAAATCCTGCAGACATGTTTACAAAGGTGGTCAACAAGAAGAAGTTGAGCTTTTGCTCATCTTCAATCGCCGACGGGAGCAAAGCGGACCTAGAACCTCGACGGCCTCTAAAACGCCGAGGACCGAATGGCGCACCTAGAGCCTGTCACGGTAAAGCGAACAGGGGGCACCACCTAGCTTTGAGTGGCTAGGACGCGGACCACGATCATATGAACACCGCAAACTTACACACACACACACACACACACACACACACACAAAGAGAGAGAGAGAGAGAGAGAGAGAGAGAGAGAGAGAGAGAGAGAGAGAGAGAGAGAGAGAGTTTTGCAAATGAAGAAAACCCTCGAGGATGTGAGGGACAATTGTTTCTGCAGTATTTACAAATGACCTTCCTTCCAGCGAGGCGGCACACCGTGGTGATAGAGATGTAGGGAGAAAAGATGGTGCAAACTACTTGGTGTGTTCTCTAAGACGACTCAATGATTGTGAAGCTTGCTACCAAGAGCGTGTATACATGTGTGCATCGACCATTGGAGACGAGAGGTGGAAGTGTCTCCCTTCGTTGGTGCAATTCCCAAGGCACACCAACACACAAGCCCCCTCCCCGTGATTCCAATAGTGTCAACTCTTCCCACTACACTCTACCAAGTGTTGACCTCTCATGAATTACCCCCCCTCGATAGTGACCTCTCAATGCCAATTTATGGGTGTTGGCTGCTTGGATTATAGTAATCCCGGTGTGATTAGGGTAAGCTAATCGAGGATACAAAGCAAGTGGTGGACCCGGTGTGGTTGACCCTTGCTTTGTTTTGGCACGTTATTAAAAGATGAGAATCTCTAGGTGGGCCTTTGTGACCATCACCTAGAGAGAGGGAATTTACAAAGTGGGAATTTTTTTAATGGCTTGGGTGAAAACTAAAAAAATGATGAAAATAACCTATAAATTACTGAAAATGGCATCGTGGTTGCGTGATGCCAGCGAATGGTGTGTTGTCGGTGCGTCGGTGTAGCGCGTACTTCTTTTCGAGGTCGGCCGGGGCATGCCTTCGGCGCATTTCTCCTTTTTGTTGTTGGCGGCGCGTGATTTGGGTCCTCCTCTTTTCGTTGTCGTCGTAGTCGTAGACCTCCTTCGATTTTTTGTATTGTATCATGTGTGTGCGTTTATTCGTGTGTGTACGTATGGGTGCATGTGGACGAATGTGTGTGTGTATATATATATATATATGTGGGTACGCATGCGTGAGTGTGTGTGTGTGTTTGCGTGTTTGTATGTGTGCGCAAGCGTGCGTGGGAACGGCCCTGTATAATATTATATATTTTTTTAATTATTTTTTTTATTTTTTTCGGCTCTGTTGACGGCGGCCTGCTACGCGAGGATGAGGGGTGGGGGGGGATGGTGTGTGTAAGCGTGGGGTGTGTGTGTGTGTGTGTGTGTGTGTGGTGTGTGCATAGAGAGAAAGAGAGAAGTTTATGCGCCTTCTCAGGCCCGCAACGGAAAGAGAGAGAGAGATTACTACGGGCGGGCTGGAGCCGTAACAGAGCGCGAGAGAGGGAGAGGGGATTGGAGGTGGTGAGGAAAGGAGAGGATGAGGGTGTGTGAGTGTGTGTGTGGGTGTGTGGTGTGTGCGTAGAGAGAGAATGTGCTCCGGCTTCTTGTGCTGCGCCTTCGGGCTGAGAAGAGGGAGAGGGAGAGAGAGAATGCCGGTTGGGGCTTAGCATGCATAATGCGCGAGAGAGGGAGAGGGAGGTGAGGTGGGTGTGAATAAGAGAGAGTGAGAGGGTTCTATGGCGGGTGCCCACCGTGGGGGGGAAAGAGAGTGTCTGAGTGAGGGGGGGGGATATTATTCTCTGTCTTGCATGGTGTCTCAAGGACGAGAGGAGGGGAGCGAGTCAATGGTGTGGGGGGAATAGGGTGGGGATAGCGGGCCAGGGGGGGGGGGGGGGGGGGGGGGGGGGGAGAATGAGGCCGAGAGTGAGGCGAGCGGGTGGAGAAGAGAGAGGGTATATCTTTCATCGATTGGCTTGCATGGGGAGCGAGGGAGGGAGTGTGAGAGGGGGCGTGTGGGTGTGGATAAGAATACAGGAGGGAGAGAGTTCGCATGCGGCTATAGGCTCGGTGTAGCGGAAGCGCGAGAGAGAAAGCGAGAGAAGGGGGGGGGGGGGGGGGGGGGGGTGCTCAAGGCTTGCGCCTGGCCAAGGGTGGCCAGTGGGGGCGGGGGGGGGTTATTGGGATCAACAAGGTGTCGGTAAGAGAGAGAGGATATTAGAGAGAGATATGTAGGGAAAATGAGAGAGAGAGAGAGAGAGAGAGAGAGAGAGAGAAGGGGTATCTGAAACTGAGGGCGACCAACTAGGCTAGGGCATAGACGAGCGGAGGCATGAGGGTGATAAGGCCGGCCAATCGAAGGGGGGGGGGGGGGGGTTGTGCCATGCCCGTAGAAGTGTCGTGAGGTTGACCAGGCATTGCCGAGCCTTCCATCAGTGTCGCCAAGGCTTTGGCAGAGGAAAAAAAAATAAGTTTTCTTCTTTTTTTTCTTTGATTTCCAAAATCGGCCATCATTAGCCCTCTCCTTTTGGCTGGGGGCATTCATGTTTCTAGCCGTTCCTCTGCATCTTTAGCTGTGGAGTTAGAGGGTTCTCCCTCCTCTGGAATGTCTAGCATAAATTCTGGATCAAACCTAAGAAAATACCTTTTCAGTCTCCATCCATTGACCCTAGTCTTGTGAATTCTCCCATCTGCTTCCATCAGCTTATAGTTGTCGTTGTCATAGCGTTTCTTGATGATGAATGGTCCTTCCCATCTGGGTTGAAATTTCTTGTCCTTCTTGGTGTCAAATCTGTTGTCGTATCTCAGCACTATCATACCTTTTTCCAGTCCCTTTTCTTTAAGCCCTTGATTGAAAGTGAGCCGGCATTGTTCTGCCTGCGCTGCATAGTGATTGATTGCTTCTTCCCTATCTAGTTGGAGTCTTTCCAGATCCAAGATGTGGTTTCGAAGATTTACAATTGGATGATGTATCTGCTAGCCAAAACTCGTAAGCTGTCTATTTGTACCTCAATGGGTAGAATTGCCTCCTTCCCATAAACTAGATGGAAAGGGGTGAAACCTAGTGATGTTCGGAATGTCGTTCGGTAGGCCCACAGAGCTGCCATGGGATGTTTATCCCAGTCCCCTGTGTGATTTTTCACCTGCTTTGTGATGATTTTGCGAATCATTCCGTTTACCTTCTCTACCAGACCATTGCATTGTGGATAGTATGGTGTGGAATGTCGACAGGTGATGCCTAACTTCTTCATCAGTTCTCCCACCAAATCACCTCTGAATCCTGGTCCTCTATCTAATATTATCTCAAGAGGAGTGCCAAAATGGCAACATAAATGCTCAAAAATGAACTTTGCTACCTCTTGGGCTGTAATGCGAGTGGTGGCTGTTGCTTCTGCCCATCGAGTCATGTAGTCTACACCCACTATGATGTACAATTTACCTAATTGGGCCCTTGCTAAAGGACCGATTGCATCTATTCCCCATTTCTCAAATGGACCATATGAGATGATAGAAGTTTGTGGCTTGTAGGTTAATGTGCGATCATTGGCCACTTGACAAGCCTTACATGTTTTACACCAATGGTGTAAATCCCTGTTCAAGCTAGGCGAAGAGTATCCTTCTTGTAGAATCTTCCTACTGGTGATATCTAGAGCAAAATGACCGCCACAGGCGCCATCATGGCAACTTGAAATTACCTCTATGATCTCACTGGAGGTTGGTACCCGCCTAAGAATTTGATCCTTGCCCTTACAATACAAGTGGTCATTTACAAGGTGGTACCTAGTAGCCTTCCTGCCCAGCCACTGTTTCTGGCCTTTGGTGTATCCTTCCGGACATTCTCCTGTATCTAAAAAGCTGAGGACATCAGGCATAGCATCACTACCTTGAAAAAGGGGTAGCTTCAATTTGATGGCCCCTACGGGAACGTCTTGTATTCTTTCTTTGGCTAGAGCATCTGCCTCCTGATTTTTTGGTCTGGGGACATTAAATAGTTTCACTACTTCAAACTTTCTTAGAAGATCCTTAACTCGGAAAATTTGACCAAGTAAAACCTGATTCTTAGAAACCCAGGTGCCATTTATCTGCCTTATCAAAAGTAAAGCATCGCCAAACACATTTAGGCGCTGAATTCCTTGTGAGATACATTGTTCCAACCCAAGAATTAGGGCTGCATACTCTGCTTCATTGTTGGAGTGGGAGTGTAATAACTGCCCGATGGAGAATACTCTTTCTAGTTGCTCATTGAAAATGATTATGCCTGCTGCAGACTGGTCCATTGTTCTCTTGTATGCTCCGTCAAAGAAAAGAGAGTGAGCTCTTTCTAGCCTAGGACTCTCTACCATTGGTGTTTCTTCCTTTGCTTCCGTGTTGACCTTCAGCTTCTTCTCATAATGGCGATGAGTGATAATGACCGCTAAACTAGCCCTGGTGGAGTTTTCTACTTGCATGGTGTAGTCAAACTCTTGTAATCTAATTAACCACTTTGAGATACTAGATGATACATCCATGTGTCGCATTACATATGGGAAAACCTCTTCCATTGTCAAGATTACAAAGGTTCTAGGCAGGAGATAGGAGCGAAACTTTGTGGTAGAAAACATTAGTGCCAGAACCATGTTTTCTACTTTGGTAAATCCCTTTTCTGACGGGGTCATGACACGACTAGAGAAGTAAATAGGACGCATGAAAGAATTTTGGGGGTCCTTTTGCATTAGCATGGCTCCGAGTGTATCACTTCCTACACTAGGGTTCACATAAAATGGCTCGTCCCACTTAGGAGGTGAAATAGTGGGAAGCTTCGCTAGGATTTGCTTTACCTCAGTAAATTGCTGCTCATTCTCTTCACTCCATGAGAAGACATCCCTCTAGGTGAGTTGTTGTAGGGGAAGGACCACTTGAGATAGCAAGTGAATGAACCTGCTTAAGTATCTTACCTTCTAAAGTAAAGAAACCAGTTGCTTAGCGGTGGTGGGTGACGACAAAGATACCAGGGCTTGGATCTTGCTAGGGTCAGTCTCAATCCCTTTTGCTGAAATTACATGGCCAAGGAGAGTGACTTTGCTTTCACCAATGTGACACTTATCCACATTGAGCTGGCCACCCAAGGTTTGCAGTCTGGTTAAGCCATCATAGACTTTGCCTAAATGAAGGGCTCATGAACTATAGATGCAAAAATCATCTATGAAAACCCGTATTGATGTTCCAAAGTAGCATTGGAAGACAAAGGTCACATAGCGCTGAAATGTGGCCGGAGCGTTAGTGAGGCCAAACGGCATCACTCTGTAGGCAAAGCATCCCCAAGGTGTGATGAAGGTTTTCTTCTTCTGATCTTCCTCCGCAATGCTAATCTGGAAGTATCCTGAGTAGACATCGCACACTGTGTATCGTTCGTGACATGCCACTTCATTGAGTATTTCATCCTGGAATGGGAGGGGAAAGTGATCCCTCTTCGTGGCTGCATTGAGAGGTTTATAATCCACACAAACTCTCCACTTACTATTTATTTTTGGTGTGACTACTACTGGGGAGACCCATTCTGAGTCTTCAACAGGGTAGATGAAACCTGCTTGTAGCAAACTTCTCACTTCTTTAAGTAGTGCCTCTTGTTGGATTACTCCAAGTCTTTTGAGCTTTTGTACTACGGGTTTACTGCCTTCCTTGAGTTTTATGTGGTGTTGGACTACTGTAATTCTTGTGATCTTATCATAGCCATCGATGAACAAAGTAGTGAAGTTACCTAGCATGGAGACATACTCCTTCCTTTCTTCATTGGTTAACTCATTTGAGAGCATTTTTTGTAACTTACCTGCATCCTCCAAGGACTGCATACCTGATGATCCCTCTTGGTTTGTCAAGGGTGTTTCAGATTGTGTCAATCTTTTTGGGTCTTTAAGAATGACCCCCATCACTTCGATGCTACTGTCACTTCCGTCCGTGGTGGTTGTCTCTTCTCCTGAGGTAGATGAATAGTTGCTGGTGGACTCATCTTCTGAAGCCTCCAAGATCATGTTGCGCTGCTTTCCAGTCCTCATGTCGTAGAATATGGACTTCCCTTTAATGTCCTTCATCTGAATCATCCCAGTGCTCCAGTCTTGTTTAGCTTCCATAGCCATAAGCCAAGGCCTCCCAAAAATGATGGAGTAGCCCTCCCCTTTGTGTGGCATGACGAAGATGTCTACCCATTAGGCAAAATTTGAACTCACAAAGGGGCCCTTTAAGGAGTTTGACTTTACCTCTCTCTACCAAAACGGGCGCATGGATAAATTTTTGCAAACAAACTCGAAAGTTGGCGGAGGTTTGACAGTTAGAATGTCCTCTTCAAGCTCTATCTATTGATATATAGCACGCCATGAGATTCCTCATATTTTAGAAGATTCTTTTTTTGATTCACCTATGATGTGACAACTCTGTCGGAATCTAAGTGAATCAAAAAAAGAATCTTCTAAAATGTGAGGAATCTCATGGCCTGCTATATATCAATCGATAGAGATTGAAGAGGACATTCTAGTTGTCAAACCTCTGCCAACTTTGGAGTTTGTTTGCAAAAATTTATCCATGCACCCGTTTTGGTAGAGAGAGGTAAAGTCAAACTCCTTAAAGGGCCCCTTTGTGAGTCCAGATTTTGCCTAATGTCTACTTCTGTATTGAATGCTTTTACTTTGACCGCATTTACAATGCCCACGCATTTCACTCTTACATTGTTTGCCATCTTGGCTTGGCAGGGTGCCGGCCTACTTACCTCTAGACCTAGATGGTGCATCATCTTTTCACTCATGATGCATATTTGCGCGCCACCATATATGTAGATGTTTGAGATTCATTTCCCCTTGATGTGGGCATCCATGGTTGGTAGGATGTTATCGAGATCCCTTCCAGAGATAGCCCCATCTATCCTGGGTCTTGACTTCCTAATACTTACCATTTTTGTCCATTGCCTCCTCATCCTTGGTGCAAGGTGGAGTAATTGGGGCCAAGTTATCTTCGGGCCTTGCATTAACACATCTTGAACTATGTCATAGGGTTTTGCATACTCACCTAGTGAAAAGTCCATGATGTCTATCTTCTGTCACGGTTTAGCTGCTTGCTTGCTAGACTCGGCCTTCCCTTTCATCTTCTCTTCTCTTTGAGATGCTTCCTCATGCCTGGCACGCTTCACTCCCATAGCATCCACTTCTTCTACCTTCGCTTTCCCTTTGTGCTTCTCTCAAACTGATTCTTCTACCTTTGCCTTCCCTTTAGCCTCCAAGCTAATAACACTCACCGCTTGGTTCACAACAGGTGGTGGGGGTAGTGGCGGAATGAGAAGTTGGGGTGGTGGTTGCTGTTGTACAGGTGGCAGAAGGATTTGGATCGGTAGGATTGGTCATGGTTGCCTAGGTGGTGGTGGTCTTGATCTTGGCGAAAAGATTTGATTCTGTCTCTCCTCTCTATTGAAATTCTGCCTCCTTGGTTGTGGGCAGTAGTACATTCCATGGCCGTCTTCCCCTCACTTGTAAAAGTGGTACTCTTGGTTCTGCCTTCGTTGTCCTCTTGCTTGTTCTGGATTCTTGACAGGTGCATGCCCTTGCTACACCAGATGCACAAATAAACTCTTTAGTTGGGTGGTGATGCAACTTAGCAGGTCTTGTTGCTCTTCTGATGCCTCTTGCGGTGGGCTCTATGATTGGTTGTTGTGCATTCACTGGGGTTGTTCGGGCCGAGCTTGTTTCCTCTGACTCGTTTACTCTTGCTTGCATGCGTAGCTTCTTGTCTTTAAGGTGGGCTACTTCGACTGTCAACTCATATGTTGCAAGAAACCTTCCCTTCACTTTCTCTCTAAGCGGCGACCATAGACCAATAATGAAACGATCCTTCTTTAGGAAATTAGGCGCTCCTTCGCCTTCCTCCAGTGAGGCAACCCATCTCTCCCATAAGTCCACAAATTTGGACTCGTAGGTGGCATACTCTAGCAGACCTCCCTGCTTTAATTCTGTCAGTAGCTGCCATAGCTTCTCCGAGGTTGTGCCTCCGCCAAACCTCTTTACAAAAGCAGCCCTTAACACATCCCATGCATTCTTGGTAGCCTGGGGCAATGCATTATACCAGGACTTGGCCTCTACTTTCATCAGTAGAGGAAAAATTCTAAGTCGTGAAGCGTCGTCATCTTTGTTGGAGACGACACAAGCAATGTCGAAATCATCCAAAAAGTTGGTGGTGAGATCCTCTCCCTTCTTTCCACTGAACGTGGGGAAAGAAACACTTGCCATGGTAGTGACTCAAGAAACTACAAATCTTTTTTTTTAAAAAGATTAATACATTAACAACAGTAGCGGCTCATAGCGGCTTTTTACAGGGGTGGGTGGATAGGTTAAAACAGGATAAATATAGAAACATTAAAGGAATGATGGTAATCCAATATGGGGAGAATGATAGGGTTTGGGGAATTGAGGATTTCTCCTAGTACCGCCGCACCGAATAGGTATACGATCTTCTGTTGGTAGAAGACTTTCCTATCTACATAGATATTCACATGTATATGCTGCAGGAATCTGAATGGGAATGCCGTCGGCCCATTCTCCATCATGCACAAAGGGTGGAATACTTACTTATACTCTTACCGTGCTAGTGTTGATGATTCGGCACATCCACAAGAGGTCGTCGCCTTTCATGGGCTCTACCTTTCCTTCGTTGCTCAGCACGTACGGGGTGATGGTGACGCGTCTGACCACTCCCAGCCTCTTGGCTAGTAGCAATTGTAGGTAATTTCCATAGTCGGCGTGTTGTATGAATTCTACTCCATTCAGTTGCAACTCGTCCCTAGCCCAATGGGTTTCACCCGTGGTAGAAAGCTTCTTGAGGATAAGTTGTACAGGGAGAGGAGGAAGATCCTCCACTCATTTTCCAAAACAGCGAGAGTAGTAACCGAACCACTCTTCCCTAGGACATGGGAATCTCTTTACCACTTCTTCTTCAGGATTGTCGAAGTGGATTGGTAGCACTCACATGCGTCGTGCAAATCGGTAGGCGACCTTCCACCGCTTAGCTTCGGATGACTTCCTCTTTGGCAAGCTGGGTACAACTCGGCTTTCTGAGCTTGAAGCACTTGCTTGGCCAGATGCTTCTCCTTTCGGGGTCATGTGTTTCCAGACTGGCTTAACTTCTCCTTACCTTTGGCTCGAGCAACCCCTTTAGGCCACTTTGGAGTAAAGCTTATAACTTTCACTGCAGTTTCTTTAGGGAAAAGAGGCCTCACCGTTTTCTTCCCTTCTTTGATGTGAATGACTTCTTCGTGATGAATGTCGATGTAGACAGTTTCATCCCTTTCGCTGCCTTCGTTTGCTGGCACTCATTGACAGTGTGTCTTGGTTGACAATAGTGATGGCACTTCATCGACCTCCTACCTGATGCTCTCAATTTGTGGTTAGAACGAGCAACACGAGATGGAGAATTTACCTCTTGAATACTGACGACATTGCAGCCTTGCAGTAGTACTTCAATGAAGGTGGCTAGTGCCTCCTTCGACTTCTCTTCTTTCGTCCTCCAGTTAGAAAATTCCTTCAGCCATTCGTCCATGATTGATAGTGGGCGTCACTTTCAGCATTGTAAATTGAAGAGTCTTAGGAAGCCCTCCTCAGTGGGGACACCAAATAAAGGGAACAAATCGCACCACGAACCCCGACGGCCTCTTAAACGCCGGGGACCAAATGGCACGCCTCGAGCCTGTCATGGTAAAGAGAATAGGGGGCACCACCTAGCTTTGAGCGGCTAGGACGCAGACGACGATGATATGAACACCGCAAACTTACACACACACACACACACACACACACACACAGATTTGCAAATGAAGAAAACCCTCGGGGGTGTGAGGGACAATTGTTTCTACAGTGTTTACAAATGACCTTCCTTCCAGCAAGGCGGCACATAGTGGTGATAGAGAGGTAGGGAGAAAAGATGGTGCAAACTACTTGGTGTATTCTCTAAGACGACTCAATGATTGCGAATCTTGCTACCAAGAGCGTGTATACGTGTGTGCATCGACCATTGGAGTCGAGAGGTGGAAGTGTCTCCCTTCGCTGGTGCAATTCCCAAGGCAAACCAACACACAAGCCCCCTCCCCGTGATGCCAATAGTGTAAACTCTTCCCACTACACTCTACCAAATGCTGACCTCTCATGAATTACCCCCCCTCGATAGTGACCTCTCAATGCCAATTTATAGGTGTTTGCTGCTTGGATTATAGTAATCCCGGTGTGATTAGCGTAAGCTAATCAGGGATACAAAGCAAGTGGTGGACCCGGTGTGGTTGACCCTTGCTTTGTTTTGGCACGTTATTAAAAGATGAGAATCTCTAGGTGGGCCTTTGTGACCATCACCTAGAGAGAGGGAATTTACAAAGTGGGAATTTTTTTAATGGCTTGGGTGAAAACTAAAAAAATGATGAAAATAACCTATAAATTATTGAAAATGGCGTCGTGGTTGCATGATGCAAGCGAATGGTGTGTTGTCGGTGCGTCAGTGTAGCGCGTACTTCTTTTCGAGGTCGGCCGGGGCATGCCTTCGGCGCATTTCTCCTTTTTGTTGTTGGCGGCGCGTGATTTGGGTCCTCCTCTTTTCGTTGTCGTCGTAGTCGTAGACCTCCTTCGACTTTTTTGTATTTTATCATGTGTGTGCGTTTATGCGTGTGTGTATGTATGGGTGCATGTGGACGGATGTGTGTGTATATATATATAGATGTGGGTGCCCATGCATGAGTGTGTGTGTGTGTGTGTGTGTGTGTGTGTGTGTGTGTGTGTGTGTGTGTGTGTGTGTGTGTGTGTGTTTGTATGTGTGCGCAAGCGTGCATGGGAACGGGCTTGTATAATATTTTATATATATATATATACATTTATTTATTTATTTATTTTTTCGGCTCTGTTGACGGCGGCGTGCTGCACGAGGATGAGGGGTGGGGGGGGATGGTGTGTGTGTGTGTGTGTGTGTGTGTGTGTGTGTGTGTGTGTGTGTGTGTGCGCGCGCGCATAGAGAGAGAGAGAGAAGTTTGTGCACCTTCTCAGGCCCGCAAGGGAGAGAGAGAGAGAGAGATTACTGCGGGCGAGCTGGAGTCGTAAAGAGCGCGAGAGAGGGAGAGGGGATTGGAGGTGGTGAGGAAGGGAGAGGATGAGGGTGTGTGAGTGTGTGTGTGGGTGTGTGGTGTGTGCGTAGAGAGAGAATGTGCTATGGATTCTTGTGCTGCGTCTTCGGGCTGAGAAGAGTAAGAGGGAGAGAGAGAATTCCGGCTGGGTCTCAGCGTGCATAACGCGCGAGAGAGGGAGAGGGAGGTGAGGTGGGTGTGGATAAGAGAGAGTGAGAGGGTTCTATGGCGGGTGCCCACCATGGGGGGGAAAGAGAGTGTGTGAGTGAGGGGGGGGCGGGGGGGGGGAATATTATTCTCTATCTTGCATGGTGTCTCAAGGACGAGAGGAGGGGAGCGAGTCAATGGTGTGGGGGGAATAGGGTGGGGATAGCGGGCCAACGGGGGGGAGAATGAGGCCAAGAGTGAGGTGAGCGGGTGGGGAAGAGAGAGGGGATATCTTTTGTCTATTGGCTTGCATGGGGAGCGTGGGAGGGATTGTGAGAGGGGGCGTGTGTGTGTGGATAAGAATATGGGAGGGAGAGATTTTGCATGCGGCTATGGGCTCGGTGTAGCGGAAGCGCGAGAGAGAAATCGAGAGAAGGCCGGGGTGGGTGCTCGAGGCTTGCGCCTGGTCAGGGTGGCCAGTGGGGGGGGGGTTATTGGGATCAACAAGGTGTTGGTAAGAGAGAGAGGATATTAGAGAGAGATATGTAGGGAAAATGAGAGAGAGAGAGAGAGATATCTCAGTCGATGCCCGCCGGGGGAATAAAACTACAGGGAGAGAGAGAGAGAGAAGGGGTATATGAAACCGAGGGCGACCGGCTAGGCTAGGGCATAGACGAGCGGAGGCATGAGGGTGATAGGGCCGGCCAATCTAGGGGGGGGGTGTGCCATGCCCGTAGAAGTGTCGTGAGGTTGACCAGGCATTGCCAAGCCTTCCAACAGTGTCGCCAAGGCTCCGGCAAAGCAAAAAAAAAAATAAGTTTTTTTCTTTGATTTCCAAAATCGGCCATCATCGGCATTCAAGGATAAGAAGCTAGGATGGAAATCAGTCACACAGGTTTGGTTTGGAGATCAGTCTCCAAGTGGGAGATTGTTAAGTATGGAGCCTGATTTACCCCTTGTAATTTTCTATGGTAAAAACGCACATTTGTAAGCCCCCCATTATGAGGAGAAGCCATCGTGCGTGAAGTAAAATCACTCGCCGGAAATAAAAATCACTCATCGGAACCAAAATTTTCACGACCAATTTCGAGCAATATTATGGCCGGACGGCGGCCGAAAAGTGGACGGAGAACGATCGTTCAGTTGGCCAGTAGTCAATGGCCGGTGGCCAAATTGAAAAGCGGACTTGTCTTCTCAAGGGTGGCCACACATGGGCGGATTGGAGGGTCCGATTTGGACTTATCTACACAAGGGCGGCTACAAATGGCTGCCTCTCATGAGAGAGGGCAACCCTTTTGGCCTACAAAAGGAGGCCATTCTAGACACATTTCATAGTGTGAAGTTGATGCAACAAGGTGGGTGTGAGGTGGTGAGAGTGAAGCAAGGCGGGAGCTCCAAAAGAGTATAATCCCTTTGTAACATACTTCTTGTTTTGAAGTACTAAAGCCATTGAGTGGCTGTTTTCCTGTGGACGTAGCCCAGAACCACGTATATCGTGTGCTCCCTCTCTCTCTCCCTCTCTCTCTCTCTCTCTCTCCCTCTCTCTCTACTCTATAATCTCTTTTGTGTGTAAGTTATCTCTCTCCATTAAGTACTCTACTCAATTATCTACTTAGCTATGTCATATTTCCTAACACAAAGTACATGATGTGTTAAGCCCACTAGCCAAGTTTGAACAAATTTGGAGCTCAAAATCTCAGATTTCCTTTATATCTACTGTTTCAGAGACCTAAAGCTAAAATTTGGTACCATTTTTATCCTATGCACCCAAATGAGCCCATATTTCACTTAGAATATCTATTTGGTATATACTTAAAGCCTGTAATGCCAAATTTGCAAAAAGTTGAAAAAATTACTCAGCTCTGTAAATAATTGCGATTATTTACTTTTGTTACAATTTTTTGTTTGGACTTTATAATTTCGCTCCTTACATGTTTTTATGCATCTATGCTTATTCAAAAATTGATTTGAAGCAAATTGGACCAAAATTGTCAGCATTTCAGACTGGAGGATATTTCAGAGAAAAATCTGTCAAATCTGCTAACTTTGACACTCTATTCATTGAACAGGAGCTATGCAAGTAGCAGAGAGGTCCAAGAAGAAGCTCAACCAAAAAGGAAAGTTGCAAGAGCTACCAGCATACCAACTGGAGCCCGATTCAATCAAAACCGTCAAGGCAACCTATCTATCAAGAGAACAGTTAGAAGAGCATAACACCACAGTGTTCACCGGAAGATTCAAGAGCGAAGAGGGACATGAGGTGGATCTGTAACTTCTACCAAAAGAAGTATATGATGGCACCACAAAGCGTGAGCCCAAAGAAGCCAACCGAAGGCTAGGACTCAGAGATTTCTATAAACAAGAGCCCTGTGGAGTGGACTTCCAAAAAGCTTATGAGCTTTTGTCCATGATCAAAGAAGATGGAACCGCTCAAATATCTGACCCACAAGGGAATAAATTTTAAGTAGTGATTACCAAGGAATGCACTCAGACTACCAACAGAAGGAATGACAATGAGGGCAAGAAGCACTCAGACTACCAATAGAAGGAATGACAACAGAAGGAGATAGTGGCAGAAGCACTCACACTACCAACAGAAGGAATGACAATGAGGGCAAGAGATAGGAAGACGGACGGAACTTTCACCAAAGAAACCGCCGCAACCACATTTGCTTACCTTATTCACAAACAGGTGGAAGAGCCTGCAAGGTTGTACCACCAGCACTTCCATTTCCTTGCTAAGAGGCCGTCGAGGTATACAACACCCAACCATGTGGTTGCCACACCCTTTACGCAAGTCCTCAAAGCAATGACCAGGCAACCAATTGACCATGCACAATATGTTTTGTCCACATTGAAAGGGACAAAGAAAGAAGAAAAAATCACATATTTGGGTGCACCAGAGGTTTTGACCAGGATCGCTTACCATGCCATTGGCATGGACGACAACTTGTCACCTGCTCCAGATCAAAACACTTCGATAGTGTTAGCACAACCTTCTTCTTGAGCTACAAGGTCTGCCAAGATATCATACAAATCTGATGAAGAGTTTGTTGAGAGATCGCCAAACAACATTGAAATCTTAGATAACAAGGAAAGGAGAGCACAAATTGAAGTGAAGAGAAAAGCCATGGCAGCACACCAACGGGAACCTGTACAAAAGCAAGCCCGATTTTAACGAGAAAAACATTGATACCAACGTAGCCACCAAGCACAAAGAAAGGACCCGGAAAAGTGGGTGCCCATTGAGCTTAAAGGACCAAGAACCAAGCATCACACCAGGAAGTAGGCTACAGATCCCACGAAATCCCTGGAACAGATGTATCAAGAAGCAGAAGCCTTGAAGCTAGGGGAGGAACAATAAGTGGCAAGGAAAGCTAAAGAGGCAGCAGAACAACAAAAAAAAGCAGAGGAAGCCACTGCACAAGGAGAAGCACAACATGATCAAGGTGATGTATCTCCCCGCATCTCTTCTCCTGTTTCTGAACAGCATGATCACCCCATGCCGAGCCCACCACCTTCACCAGTGGATAAAGCCAAAGAACTTGAACCCAGCAAGGAGACAAAACCTGAACATAGAGGAGCAACTGAATCTATACAAGAGCAGCAAATAGAGCACGACAAAGAGGCAGAAAGAGCAGCCAGTCATGCACCATCAGAGGACAACAAGAATTTTGAGTAGCCAAGAGAACAAAAGTCCGTGGAAACACCCTCTACCTCAACACTACAGGAGAAGGCTGAGGCATCCATGAAGCCTCAGGATGACAAAACGGCAAAAGAACAACCACAACCACAAAGGAAATAGCAACCAGCCGCCATGACGTAGCCAAAGGATATACAAGAGACTGTAGAAACATCAAGTCAACTAGCACGAAATGAAGACTGGCAATCAAATGACGAAGTCATCCTGCAAGTTAATGAGTATGCTAAGCAAAAGCAGGACATGACTGAACGACTTCGCTCAGCAGCACTTGGCTATAGAACAAGGGCCAAAGAGTTAGAGATGGTGATTGACGCACTCCAAGGGGAGTTAGACGACCAAGTCAATCTCATCATTGATCTACAAAGGCAAGTGCAGGAGCTAAAGGGGAAGCTAAACAACATCAGCTCGCAAGGGATAAGCAGCCGAAAGAGATGGAGGAGCTTGGTGAATTGCTTACAAAATTGTCAGATGCATGCAAAGCAAAAGATGAATGACTGACAAAAGTCACAAATGAACTTCTAACTACAACCCTCTCAGTTCAGAAAAGTCAGGTGCAGTTAGATGTAGCAAATGCTTCCCTACAGTACTCAGAACAAAGAATAAATGATTAGGCAATATTCTTGTGGCAAATCCGAGAAAAACCAGCCATGACCTCGATCAAGGAACAGACGAGGACTCCAAGGCATTAGAGAAGAAGAATAAAGACCTCGAGCTGGGGCTTAAATTGGAGCAGTCTCAGCGTAGAGACCTGGCTTTGATGCGGGTCCAAAGAGAAGACGATTTGTTGAAGAAAATAGCTGAACTCAAAAGAGTCAACCAGCTATTGAGAGAGGGACGTCCGGAAACACAAGAAGAGGCAGGCACTTTAGACCAATCTCATATAGAAATCCCCTCACTTCCATTTGCTGAGATGGAGACACAGCCAACTGAAGAGCTAAGTGGCGAGGAGGAGTTTCATGTACACATTACCAAAGCAGACACAGTGCCAATGGTCTAGCTTTCAAAGGCTGAGGAAGATGTACTGAAGGAAAAAATTACACAAGAGGTAGATGAGCAGTGGAAGGCAGCAATGGATTGGGAGCTGAGAGTACTTCACTCCGTTATCGTCACACAACTCACTTCCAATCAAATCAATGCACAATGGCACCAACAATCCCTACCCTATCCTTTGATTAAAGTGGAGTTGCTACAAGTGAAAGAAAGAGTTTACACCGACGTGCAAGTCAAGGGTGCAGATGAAGACCACCCGAAGTGGAGACTGAGTTGGTTGAACAAGGATCCAAGGTATTTGATTCTGTTCACAAGAGCACTTGCGACCCTACAAAAGTATCTTACTTTTTGTCATGTACCAAGAGTAAGGACCTGGATAGCACATGCGGCACTAACAAAGAAGTGGCCAACTTGGCTGAATTACCCCGGATTGCTTGCTCTAGAAAAGGGACCATCAACCGAAGAGTACATGGTGAAAACCCTAAAGGGTGCCATGTCATTCTTTAAAAATCTACCAGATTTGTCATGTGCTATGATATATAAAATCTGCCAAATGCTGCTCACCTGCATCAAAGTGTTCCATGAGCCGGAGCAAACAGGCACCCCTTGGATGTCATTCCTTGAGGGTAACAAAGGTTTGTGCTATGATCTCAGTGTCCAACCTTCCGAAGAAGTACTCTATGGCTTCTGTGCCAGGTGTATGTTTTTACCTTCTCACAATATGTTGGCATTTGAGGAAGCATTCTAAACAGGGTTCTTCACTTGGCGAACGAAAATAGTTGGGCAAGTGATCAGCAACTGACATCAATGTTTGTAGGCTACTCAGCAGTGGAGCTGAAAAACAGAGTCACTATACAGTTCTTGCAAGTGCCAGATAAGGAGAGGAAGATCAGATACCAAAAGGCACTAAATGCGCTTAAAGACTGCCCTGCCAGCCGTCAACCCGAAGACTACTTCAGCCCATAAAGTTGTGTCAAGGGACGACACAGGCAAGGAGGGGGGGAATGTTACCAGCAGGTTAACTTGGATACCATTTTTCGGAGTTCTCATTGTAAAAACACTTATTATTTTCATAAATCGAGAATATTGTAACTCCTATTTTTCGGATAAACCTTTTAATTGATGAGCGGGGCTACGAGCTTCCAAATTGTATCAACCTGTCATTGCCTATCTTTAGTTAGAGCTCCCAGATAATTAGTTTTGACCACCAAAAACCTTGGCTAAGGTATAAAAACTAATTTTTGTAAGTTATTATTAAGTTTTGGATAATGAAATACACAGCATGAGCTAACGGCGCTCACTTCTCTCCTTCTCGTGCTTCCTATTTCCTCCCCGGTTGTCACATTGCAGTCACGGTTATTGCATTGCAACCACAGGTAAGAGCTCTACGCATAGACATAAACACATCACAATATTTCATAGCTTTTGGCATCGCCGACCTGCGGCTTAATTTCATCATAAGTAGGAATTTACACTTCAAAATCAAAAACTAAGCATAGGTGCGGTATTGGGGCATCATTGCTAAGCATTTAGGTGCATTCTAGGTCGAAAACGACTAGGTCAAAAATCAACTACTGTTAATAATCGCGATTTTGGCACTTGACCTAAAGTGGGGTTTGAGACGATAAGCATGTGTGCTTAGGTCTTATAAACATGTCCTAAAAGTTTCATTATATTTAGATGTCATTTGATGTTGTAACGGATGTGATTTGTTTGCCGATGAGGGATTGGCTTTTGGTGATTTCAGTCACTTGAGTGTAGCTTGAGTTAGATATGAGTTGTTAGTTGTTTTCCGAGAGATTGACAACCTCTAGTAGCCTCTATGCACTAGTCGAGTGAGCTTCGTCCCATGGATTGACAATTTAATTGTGGTTTTTGTTAAAATTGCAATAAGATAGGATAGTGAGGTTAGACACACGTCCCACAATATAATACAATCATTAAAATGAATATTGATTTTGGATGCCAATAATTAATTTATATCGGCTTTTACTAGAGTATCCAAATTATAGAAGGAATGGTATCTGCTTTTGACCATGATTGTGTGGAATTATACTTTGGTTGGAGAATATTACAATGTTTTGCTAATAGAAATTTTATTGCGTTCACATAACAACAATGAATTTGGGATCGATTGGTTTTCCTCAAATAGACAAGTTTCCTTATCTATGATAGGTCCTTGGCAATAATTCAAAATTGTCCTTGGCATGAATTGTCGCTGTATGTATGAAGCCTTAAAAGGTCTTGTGAGAGATAGCATTGATGTTTTTTCACAAAGTCTACTCATGCACAAGCAGAATGCTATCTAATTTTAGTCACTCACATGATCATGATGATTAGTATCTTTTAAGCGTATCTAAACTAGATGTGATTTTGCTATTATTGCATTGCTTTCAAATATGAAAATGGAAGTTAGAATTATATAGTATGTTGTAAATGAATAATCATGTATTTGCATAGAGGAGAAGATTCACGGAATATATGATGGTTTTGTTAGTAAATTTGTAAACCTCCGGTGGAGGATCTCATTGTTAGATGACATAAATTAAATTTTTTGAAAGATTGTTTTAAATACAAAGGAAATGCTGATCGAATTTGGTCAAGTTGTTTTTATCTCAAAATTTTGCCTTGAAAGTAGTTATTCCCTTTGCTATGGAAGCCTCAAACCTCCCGTGTAGGGTCTTAGTTTGAGATGGCATATATGATTTCTTTTTGGAGAATTGCATGGAATACAAACAAGACTCTGCCTGATTTTTTTCAATTATGGTCAGCATACTTTACAGACTTCGGAATTAGCAAACTTTGGGGAATGTGAGTAAGTAGAATATGTGAGATTTTTTTATATAATCTGATAGACATCTCAAAACATGGTACAATTGTGTATGGAAACTTGATAAGGGTTGCTCCTAGTATAGATAAAATAGTGCCCAAATTTGTTTTTTTTTTAACACATCAAGTGTGACTCTTTTGTAGGATACTACTTTGGTCCTTGATAATATTAGGTTTTCATCTTTAATCAACTCCTTGGATTGATGGTCCATACTTAACATTAGACACATAGGAAACTGGGACATGCTTACTTATCCTTGGAAAGCTTTTTTAAATACAAACATGATAACACTAGAAATTCATCGGGATGGCTATACGAGCAAGTAGAATGCAATGTATTACTAGTTTTGATACATGGAATACCATTTTTTTCTTAAACCTTCTATGGAGTGTATCATTGAAGATGGCATTAGCTGGGGTTCTGAAAATTTAATCAAATTACAAACAAGCTGCTACCCAATTTTGGTTAGGTTGTCTATATTTATCTTTAACCTAAAAATATATAGATGTTTGTCTCAGATTTGGTAGTAGATACTAGCATTTTTTCTTTGGGAAAACTTGGTGAATATTAGATACATATGACGTTTAATCAAAGTTTATTTTATTTAAAAGTAAACTAAATGGTCAATCCTTAGGATAATCTAGGTCTTCAGGTGTGACATGGATAACAACTGGATCCAATGTTGACACCTGCAACGCGCACAAACATAGCCAGTTCTAATAACTAAATGTTTTTATATGGATGTAGGTAATAATTGGATCCTTGTCCTTGTAGGTGTAGTGGAGGCTCATCCCAAGGAATGGATGCAAAGAGACTCAACAACAAGATGCCATTTTCCAAAGTTCAAAAATCAAAGGTTGAATCTAGATGGCTATATTGGCTATCAGATTCTATATCTAATAAAAGTAGGACAATATTTTTTACAAGAAATGTTTATTCACTTTTATGATGTCTTATTTTAGATATTGTTATTTACTGTATTATTTAATGCAATTTTCTAAGTATGGTTCTGATATGAAGGTATTTTCATATAGACACACACACACACACATGGCTAGTTATAGCGTGTTGATATTTCCTTGGCATTATTAGTAGGGGACTAATGGCTTGGGGAACCTTCGGTGAATCATTGGCTTGAATTAACTTGGTGTTTTTTGAAAGAAGTATCATTAGGTGGCACCCTAATGATACCTAACCACACACACATATATGGTACTGGTCCTAATATTGGTAATGTACTGATACTGTGTTACTTGTGTATTAGTACTAGAACTGGTATTGGTATTGGTGCTACTTGTCTACTAATAATGGTACTGGTACTATATTATGTTGGACTAGTACTGGTGCTTCTTGTGTACTAATACCGTACTGGTACTGGTGCTACTTGTGTATTGGTACTGTATATACACACACACAGAGTATTGATACTGGTACTGACAGTACTGGTACTGGTACTACTACTACCGGTACTGATAGTGCTATATTGCTATACTAGTACTACCAATACTGGTGTTGTACTAGTACTATACATACTGGTACTGGTACTGGTACTTATTGGTACTACTAGACTATACTGGTACTGAAACTAGCACTATACACTACTAGTATTGATACTGCTATACTAGTATTGGTAATATTGGAGTTGTCTTGGCACTGTATATAGTAGTACTGGTATTGGTACTTACTGGTACTACTGGACTATACTGGTACTGGTATGCGTGCACACGCACACACACATATGGCTGTTTATGCGTGTTGCTAGTTCCCTGGTATATTTTTGTTGGGACAGTTGGCCTGTGGTACCTTTAGTGGATAACTCGCTTAAATTCACTACGTAATTTTTGTAAGGTAGTACCTTAATGGTACCTAACCCTTAGATACTAAATGGGTTATGAACGGGTTACCCGGCTCTATAAATAATGTTGTCTTTTGCTTAATAGCAAGGTGGCTCCCTCCTAACGGGTTTGCGATACTACGCTCTTAAGTGCTCTCTCTCTCTCTCTCTCTCTCTCTCTCTCTCTCTCTCTCTCTCTCTCTCTCTCTCTCTCTCTCCCCCCCACTCTCTCTCTTTCTATACATGGTGGGCTGCTACACCATCCCCCTCTTGAAGTCGGGCCTTCCATACGGCTAAGAAGGAAGGTGAAAACTAGCTCCAAACCCTATAAAAAGGTGAGCTTTACATGCTCACTTAGCATTGGTGGGGTGTGTATTTGGGAGAAGTGTATGTACATTAGGACTGTGAGGATTTTACCTGCAAAGGGATATATTAAGTGTCGGATATATGGCAAAGGGCAAGGATAAGCAGGCTATTGTGGAGTTGGCTGCTCCAACTCATTCTCAGGTGACTTTTGGCATTGAAATGGTCTGTTGTCCAAAACTGTTTGATGGTTGTGAGTATTCCTCATGCATATGCCGGTAGAGGCACTTGAATAGCTTCTTTTGCTAAACTTTATCTCATGAGAGCTTGTAAAGCACAAGGGGCTTCATATGTTTTTTTCCCCCTTGTAAATGATTTCATCTTTGAATATATGATTATCTTGACCTTTCTTATTATTCATCTTTGAAAGCAATCTAGTCGGTGACATCTATAAAATGTGGGATACCCATGCATCACCTGCATACGGTACCAATGCTAACTAAATATTGTGTTGTTTCCATGGATGCATGTGAGGGTTACCTTCTCAACTATGGTTTTCAAAGTTCCTTGGCTTGAAAATAGCGGTGGGTTATTATATCTTTTGGCCCTTGATTTCAGAACTTGTATATAATGATGGTTCTGTACTATAAAAGGGAAGTATACCACCTTTCCATTGACATAGTTTCTAGTGTCTTTTGTAATTCAAAAGGATTCTTTGGTGTATATGTTATATTATTATTGAAACACACACACACCTAACACCAAGGATAGTATTGATACAATTCAAAGACCTAGTTACTATATTTTAATCCCTCGATGTCGGTCCTAGATATTTTTACATTGGACTGATCCTTGAGGGATGGGGCTCTCTTCACACAGCCCTTATAGGTTCTCCTGGTCTGTTGAAGGCTGAAGAGGCTACCATTTCTTACCTTTGGTGGTATATTTCTCTAGATAACTTTTTATGAACTATGCAGAACATAGCACTATCTCTTGGGCTAGAGCTTCCTACGGAGCCTCTTTCTATACTACATATGGTATACTCTAATGAGTTTCTTAGAAAAGGAAAACCCTTGTCATCTGACTGTCATTTATGGAATGGGTTTACAATGGATTTTGGCATTCTTGGAATGCATGCATGTACCGAGAATCTTTCTATTATTGAGAATAGCTCTGTGAGATGCCTCATTTCCAAAAGTCTCAATCACATGCTTCCTCAACCACTTAATCCTCATATTTCTTTAAAAGCACTTACTGAATGTCTGACCGACTTGGTCAGTAAACGAGTCTTACAAATTGGCGAGCGAGTTTTTTTGAGCAAGGAAAAAACACGAGCAAGTCCGTCAATAAAGTTTTTTGTGAATTAGAGAGATTTTGAAAATTGAGTACAAGCTCTCATAAGGCAATGCCAATGGTGAGTACAATGTTAAAATAGTTGTGCTCTCTACAAGTGAGGCAGCTCTCATCTTGGCCCAAAATAGCATGACGATCTTTGCAACCCCTTGAAATAGCACTCATCATTGCTAGCTAGAATGTGTCTGCGCTGACGAAGACTATTTTGGAGTACGTGGTACACTTTTTGAAAATAAAAAGAAGAGAAGAATCAACATAGATTCTCTTGATGCTGGTGAAGGTATAATTAATTGGGCGATTAATTGATAGCCTAACCTTCACCACACACTTGTCGCATACACATGCGCCACCATCTAGACCTCAGCATGACCATCCATCGACCATTTAGACAATTTATTCTTTTTTGACAATTTAGATCCGTTGTTGAGTGCTTAGCATGTAATCTGTCACAAATTACCTTGCAAAAAAGGCAATTATGTCTAAGAAGAAGAAATTCATCTCCAAAGCCTACGTAACGTCATACCCAAATTCTAGTTTTAGCATCTTGTATTGATAGATAGCCAGTCTTCTTATGAAAAGCTACAATGTTTTTCACCTCTCAAGAAATTTAATCTCACGACGTGGGTACTTTGGGAATTTTGGAAAAATTGAAGGGTGTTTTGGGAATTTGTGACAAAATATTGGGGGTGTTTTGGGAATGTTTTAAATTGGAGGAGTATTTTGGGAATTTCCGCAAATTAGAGGGGTAATTTGGTTTTTTTTTTTCTTTTGTAAAATCCAAAAACATCATTAGTTTAACTATTAAAGCTGCTTGTGAACACTGCTGGAAGTTTCGACAGCTTACACGCAAGGTTATGGTGGAGGTGACACCTGGCGGCTGGAGGGGCCCTGTAATTGCGGCAAAATTGCTTGGCTTGTGCGAACACTGCTGGAACCAGTCCGCGCCGGCGCGGACGGGTTTCGACAGCTTACAGGACAAGGCTTATAAGGCGGAGGGAAAACTTCATCTTCATAATTGGCATCGCCTTCATTGGGAGTGGTGGCATCGGTGGCTTCATCAAGGTTGTATATGGCCGTACCAGGTTTCAAGGTTGTCTCCAGCTTTTGCTGCTGTGCTGGCTGAAGAAATGAAGGTTGCACGGGCATCATATGCAAAATTGGCCGCATCAGGTGTTGTAGCAGCACCATTGGCGTCAGCGAGGGCTTGTTCTGGCTTTTCAGTAGTAGGGTGGACAGCATGTGAAGAATTTGCAAGAGCTTTAGTAACAGAAACAGAGCTCATCTCCAAACACAAAGCTTTCACATTCACAGGCGGCTGCGCCAGTAAGATGCAGTGGAGCAACTCGAGACAGTAAAACATGCCGGTATGGACGTCGGCTGCCTGAACAAGAACATGGCAATACTGCAGGGGCATCATCGATATCAGTATCGTGAGCAGCATATTATGTTGCAGGAGCATTTGCGGCATCAGTTGGGGCAGTAAGGGCTGGTTGAATAGCAGCAGCATGAAGGGGTAGCGCCATGCAGGGTTTTGGGCTCTTCGATGGACGTGGGTTCCAAGTCCCGGATCCATAACGGCTGTGTGTGTGTGTGTGTGTGTGAGACACCGAAAAAGAAGATGAGAGAGAGAGAGAGAGAGAGAGAGAGAGAGAGAGAACACGCAGATAGGCAGGTGTATTGGATTGCGACGAGATGATTGGAGCCGGATACATGGGGTTGTTATATAGATTGGGATAGGATGATTTGAACGGGTGCTCGTATCTTTGGGATCACGAGGCGTGAAGCTGGAATATTTTATTTATTTATTTCAACAGCTCTTGCATGGCATCCACGCCCATCGACATCATCTGCGTGTCCGATGCCCTCTGCTGGCCTTCCATAGACCAAGCTCAATATCCTCAAATGTTGTCATGTCACTAGGTATTTTTGGATATTCTCCATTAGGCAAAATCTTTTAAGATTCTCATTGAAGCCATCCAAGGGCACACAGACCCCACACAGGGGGGCATGTCATGAGGCAAGCTAGTGAGGGAGGGCAAATCAAGTGCAAAGGGGGGAGCACATATTATTTTGTTTATATGCAAGTAGTGTGTTTGTCTGTAGGGAAGATCACATCCTGACTGGTTTAGGGCAAACATTTGTTTTCTAAATGAGCTAACGATGATAATAAGATCAAACACCAACTCTGCACACCGATTTCAATCCACCCTTGGATGGCTCCGGCATGAATGTTAAAACATTTTGCCTAATGGAGAACATCCAAAAACTCTTTAAAATCGTCTGGCCTTCCATAGATCATGATTAGGCTTATAGGTTGAACCTATTTTGAGAGGTGTCGGGGGCCAAGTTTAGTGGGAGTAAGCTACGGTAGGCAAAGCTAAGCGGAGGTGGGCTATGATGGGCCGAGCAACGCTACTGAAGAGCTCAGAGCTATAATTAGAGAAGGCCTACTAGGCTAGGCAAGACGAAGACAAGTGAAGCAAGATGGGAAAGAAGCATTGAACAAATGGGTAGACAAAGAGAGTACTTTGAATAGAGAGGTCTACACAAAGAGTGCTTGTCCAGGAACAAAACCCTACCTTTGCAATGTATTCACACGTGACAACTAGATGAGCTTTAGTGTTTTCTTGAAAAAAATCAAACAAATGTTAGGTTTGATTTCCTAAATTATGGATTTGATGGTGATTTTTGCAAGGGATTTTTCTCCTTGACGAGTTTGTTGGCTTCATGCACTTTCTACTATTTTGATGTTACTGTCACTATAAATCATTAACATTGTTTATGTTATGTGGTACTGGACAACTATTTCTTTAATGTTTTGGTTGTGTAATGATTATCACAATGTCTTTTGTGCAAAATGCCATAGTATCCATGCCCACCTCTATAATACTTGTATATTTGTTTGTAGCTTTATGCTCAAAAAATGTTGTGTGCAATGAGCACACATTACTGTGTATGGCCCTCAAAGAGGTTAGAGACTAGTGCTTATGTTTGATAGTCACATGCAGGAGATCAAAGTTGACACTATCAAGCAATATTTTAGCATTGATGGCGGAGATTTCTCTCTGCATCCTCTCACTTTGTCATAGAGCATGTAAAGCTTGAGTCCAAAGAAAATGATATAGGAAAGCATGTTTCTGCTCTTGATCATGAGGTTTCTCAATTTTACAAGGTTATTTTGTCTACTTCTCATAGACTTACTGGAAGTTTGTTAGTTATAACCCTTCTTATTGTTTTTTATGCATCCGTAATTAACCACTTTATATATACTTCTATGACTTGGGATTTTATTATGGCAGCTACTTTCTGGTAATTTTAAATGTATGACCCATTTGTGTACTGGATAAGTTGATCGAATTTAAAATCACATAAGTATTTTCTTCAATATACCTTATGCTTGGATCAATTTTTCAAGGGTGTTGCTCATATTTGCTCGAAAATTGGCTTCGCTCGAGTTTCTTTGCTCGTTGATTGGAAAGCCTCCAATAAACTCCAATTGGAGTTATAAGTTCAACAAGAATTGAACAAAACATTGATGACTGTCTTTGCCAGACTGGTTTCACAACTCTTCCTCTAATGTATTTTTCAGCCATAGAAGACACGGGGGTCCTCATTAGGAAGTTTCAAGCTAAAGGCTTCCATAGAAGAGTTTTGATTTCCACCATAACGGCTGCTCTAAGTAAATAAAATGGCCTAGTGTCAAGTCTTATGTTGCATTACTTATTCTTTTTTTAAGGATGGAGGCCCATAACTAGTAGACCTACTAAACTCATTAGTTATGGTGCCTAGGTAAGGGTGGGCGGGCGTAGGCACACACACACACAATGTGTTACTTACCTATAGGATTCTTTAGCATAATTTTTTTAAAGCTTTAAGATTGACATTCTAGATTCATTTAATCCAAAACACTCTTCCTAGTTTCACTATATGTGTATCCAGCGTGGGACAATGCCCTTATATTCTATGAGGGTTATGAAAACCCTTAGCTGGCAAAAACCGTGGTTATAATTTAATGCCCTCTCTAAACCTTTCTGTGAAGGCGTATGGTGGTTTTGCCATGACAAACCGCATCATAGGCGGCCTCACATTCTCAGATCCCCAGGAGGATCTCGCTCCACTCAATACTCTCTGCACGCTACACGCATTCAGTGAGGCGGCCTTGCTCCTACTTCTATTTAAGAGGTGAGGGCGCACTTTGCCCCTCACTTAGCCTTGTGTGAGTTTTGCTTGCGTAAAGTGTAAGGACTGTGTATTTATTCTCTACTGCACCAAAAATGGAGCTTGCAACACAAACAACACAGGTTGGTTACTATGCTTGGTATCAAAGATTTCGTTTCAATCTTATTTTGCTTGGATAATATAACTGCTATGGTAAATCTCTGTCAGTTAAAAAATGGTAAGGCCCATTGTTTGGTTTGACTCGGCTTGACAAAGCATGTTAAATGATGAATGTTTGGTAAGGACGACGGTGTGGTTAAGCATTGCTTAAACAGTTGGTAACACCAGAGAGGAATGTTGTTCCCTGATGCTTATAACTCGTAAAGTCCATTTTGTTGGCTATGTGTGACATTAAATAATTAAATGGTGAAGTAGTTTAAATACTCTTGGGGCATAGCTTGGATCTTACTACTGTTTTTTCTAGGTGCACTGTGTAATCTGTTCATTAGTTTGAAACATTGGGTTACTGCTGTCTGGCTAGACCATACTATACTCCATTAAAAATTATGCATCATCATTAACAAGTTATAGGAGCATACTCTACATTAAAAATCTGTTAAAGGGGGGGTCTAACCTGGTGATTACTAGTTTTTCTTAAATGACAATACATAAAAACGCAGGTCGCAAAATAAATGGGTGGCATAACCTGTCGCTTTTACTGATAAAAACCACTTTATGGATAGCTTTGCTTAAACAAATGAAGGCACTACTATGGCTTCTTTGATAACCCCTCAACTAGGTTTTGATTTTTTATCTCAATAGATGACACATATTATTTTAATGAAGGAAGCACTTAATGATGAGGTTTTGGATGGAAACTTGTTACACTTTGCACTAAAAGTTATTCTAATGCTCTGGATAATTGGTTCACTGATTTTTTAAGGGAGGTATTTGTCTAAAATTACTT
Organism: Adiantum capillus-veneris; assembly: GCF_014529385.1. NCBI lineage: Eukaryota > Viridiplantae > Streptophyta > Polypodiopsida > Polypodiales > Pteridaceae > Adiantum > Adiantum capillus-veneris. Next base: position 70,261,221 of record NC_140934.1, read on the forward strand.
GATTTGGCATATTTTGGCTGTAAACATACTGACAACACGGACAACATTGATTTTTGCGCAATGATGTGGGGGAGGATGGTATGGTATCTGCCTCTTGGCTTGACATAGGAGTAATAAGGTGCCTAGAGCTTTGGGATGGATTATATACACCTAATGATTAGAGTTTCTTACACATGTTACTGATGCTATAACATCATTTGCATGACACTTACTGAATTTGGTAATACCTACTGTGTAGGTTGGCTTACTGAACTATGTCGTGCTATCTTTTTGCCCATTATGAAGGTAAGTATCCTATCGTTTACATATACTCATAAACCCTACAATGTGGGTTGGATTACTGAACTTTGTGGTGATTTCCTTTGCCCACTAAGAATGTAAGTATCACGTCTATGCATAATGGAGCTTTGGTTGAAAAGGTACACCCCGAATGGGTATTGGTTCTTGCATATGGTAGTGTCGCATATAAAAACTAGTATAACCCTCTGGTTGGGTGTACTTAGTGAATTTTTGGGCCATGTTTTCCCTTTTAACATGTTGATGTTGCATATTTTGTTTGGCGACCTTGGGGGGCTTGTGCCCCGGTTGCACTACATGAATGCACTTGTTTGGTAACAGTTGATAGGACGGGATAATGCAATACTCTATTTTCTTTCACAACTTGACCTGGTTCTTTTTGGTTTGACGGTTTCACAGGCTAAGTTACCACAAAAGTCCTCTACCACTTGGTTTACTAGGAGTTTGTGACTCATAGAATTACGAAGGATTGGATTCCACTTTAACTTTATCAGTTTTAAATATATTTTGCAACATGCTTATACTCGTTTATAATATTTTAAGCTTCTTTAAAGACGGAGCCCCATTAATTTACTCAAGAAGTTTGTGTTGGGGAGCATACAACTTGAAGTAGAAGGGGGTATGGCCTGTAAGTTAAGACTAAAATACTAAATAAAACTTTGGATTAATAGAACCTTATATGACAACAACATAATTACTTTGGACTAAGTAGAAAGTTTTAAAGAAATGTTAAAAGCTGGACATGGATAACAACTGGTATAGTCCATTCATACCTGTAAAACACATCCAAGGCTAACATATCTGCTGCCTTGTTTCGATGGATGTAGGTAAGGACTCTCTCTTATCTTGGAAGGTTTTTTTGGCTTTTAGCAATTGTCCCCAATACAGGATTACACATACATCTATTGCAAGGGAAGTACTTCTGATATCTGTATACTAGAATGAGGCTTCATTCATACAAACATTGTACAAAGATAATTATAAGATTGAGTTGTTTTTGTATTTATCATTTCCCTTTCTCTAGAGCCTGCTGTCTTTGAATGTAAAGATTCAATTATGTCTTATCATTTATGGTAAAACAGCTATACACACGTCCTAAACATAGGGTTTTCCATTCTTATGGGGAAACCAAGACACTGGCTTTGGAAACCAATTCTGAAACCTAGTTCTAAGTTGGATTCATAATCTGTAATCCCTTGTGTGGTTGACTGGTGTTAAGTGGTCCTTCATAGACTATTTTTATGGTCTTTTGCTCACGCCTATTATAGTCTTTGACTTTGGTGGTTTAAGGATTGCAGGCCCAATCTACAGTGACTAATCCTATTTTATATAGATTTCCTTTCAAGACCACAAACACTTTAGAATGACAGCCCGCATGAAAGTAAAACACAACCCTAAGAATCATACAAAGATTCTAAAGAAGATTAAGTTGTACCTTAAAGACCATAACCCAAAAAATGCCTTGGTTGTTAGAACCCAACCTTTCCTGGCTAGAAGGCCAAATATTGTATTACTTACTACAAAAAGTAGTCATAACCTCACTAACGTTTTTGGTATATTGCAAACCCTTGCTCTCTTGCAAGGATTGGGATTGACCTTGAACCCCTCTCTATGGCAACATCTATTGTCCTCAAATGTATTAGCAGCTTGGATGCATCTCAACTAATCTATGACTGGGCTCTTACCTCAGACCAAAAGATGTCTATCTTACACATGTTATCTTTTAATGATTGGGTCAAAATTTTGGCTACCTTAGACAAGGATTCCAAGGAGGTTGTGAATTTGATTTCCCTACTCTCTATACAATACCAACATGAGCTTGCCCTATTCTCTTTTTCTAGGGCTGATCTATCTAACTTCTTGAAGAAACTATGCGGCTTGAATCCATCCTTTATCAGTACCCCGGCTACCCCTCCTATCCCTCAAACTAGTGGTATCTTTTGTAGCGATAGTGAGACTCTAGAAGCCGTCAAACAATTTCAGAGTAATCTATGCTCCCTCAATGACTCTAACCTCTTAGAAATGGTACCAAAAATCTCTAAAGTATTTCCTTTCCTACCTGTTAGGCAGATTGAAATTGAATTTTTTGGGGTATACCATCAACTTTGGGTCTTACCTAACAAAGATTTTCTAGCATCAATTCTAAGTGAAACCTGGGTTTACCTTGCTACTCTCCCTGCCTCTGTTGTCGAAGACTGCAGACTCAAAATTTTGAAAGGTGGACAGTTCCTCGACAAAGGGGAGCTCATAAAAGCCCCCTTCAACCTCAATCTCATTGATCATTCCAAATTTCCTTCCAATACTTGTCAGGACGAGGGTAGGACCATTCACGGCCAAGGGCCAGGATGGACATGCAGTCAAGGGGGTCCATATATTTAGCAGGCCAAGGGTCTATATAGGGCATGGCTGGGTGGAGATTAGCATGTTCCAATCCCCTTGCCCTTTCACTAATATCAGAGCTCAGGGAGGGAGCAGCCATGGAGGAGGGGAAGAAGCATGGCCTTCTCTCCCGTTCTCTCTCTCTCTCTCTCTCTCTCTCTCTCTCTCTCTCTCTCTCTCTCTCTCTCTCTCTCTCTCTCTCTCTCTCTCTCTCTCTCTCTCTCTCTCTCTCTCTCTCTCTCGTGAAGCATGCAACAAAGAAGCATGGCCTTCTCTCTCGTTCCCTCTCTCCAGAGTCACCTCTCTCTCCCTTGGTTTCAAGAGCAAACCGTACATGGTCTTGCGTATCATGCAAGCCATGGGGTTCAAAGTCGGGGACCAGGCACATGGTGTGTACCATCTCCAAAATAGCCGTAGTAGAGCTTGATAGGAGCGCGTGGCTGAGCTAAGGAGATCCCGTCACTGGGGCGGGTGCAATCGAGGTACGCATAGTGACTGGCAAGCCTCCCTAGTCTCAGCAACGCCACAGATAACGCCATCGCTGTTTCTTCTCTCTTTTTTAAAAAAATTAATTTTAGGGTTTACACACAGGCACCCAAGTTTGGGCACCTTTATCTAAGGGCCTTAGCCCGCGGCCGAGCCACCTCATTTGGCAGCCTGAAGGTAGTAAGGTAGGCAGCGATGCCTTAGCCTCGGCAAACCAGATTGTCTAGTTCTAAGCTGCAGATACAAGAGATTTTGCAGACTTCTGGGATCGAAAACTCACAACGATGAGGAAAAGAGCATGCATATGCATGCATGGGTTTGTGCAACAAGGTCAATCATAACACATGCAGAAGATAGCATCAAGGGCAACCCAAAATCCAGATTTCAAGGCATGGTTATATCGGCATAGATTCAAGCATGCACATGCCTCACACATGGGCTCGGCATCACAAAGACGGAGATATGGCTTGGGCAAGCTGCATAAGGTGCAAGGGCGTCATGAATAGAGGAGAAAGGCTCCAAACCCATGAGACTTCAAATTACCAGGTTCGAGGTTGGGAATATTAACGGTTGCAATCCAGGTACGCTTTGTTTACATGATTGCACTAGATATGGATTTTTTTAAATTATGTGTTTTCAATATGGCGTCTAATCAACGAGGTGGTGGATCGATGCGGTCAAATTTCTTCAAATTCTGTTTTGATCTTGAATATGACCACACAGTCATATATGGGTACATTGGTTATGGAAGCACATGCATGCAAGGCCTGTGCCTTGTAGAGAATAGGAATTCAGCAAGGCAGGTGAGGGATGACCTATCATTCGTACTATGAGAGAGCAAGGCTCCATACAAGGTGCTCATGTGGAAAGCTTGTGTAGCCAACATCCTCGGGTTGGGCTACACATCCAGGTTTTATTCCAGAGTTGATTTCTGGGAGCACGGCTCCATGCATTGGAGGCATACTCATTTCCAAGCTATTGAACCCTGCTAGGGGACAGGCAATATAGGTACATGAAGCATCGTGGAAAAAACATTGACATCCAGAGCTAGAAGTTGAATGCATTGTTGACCACCATATGAATTTTCACAATGCCAACTAGTCAAGCAAAGGTTGCTTGCAACAAACGGATTCAATTAATGCATCTTGTACTGCGCCTCACCATATTCGGTCTATGCTATGAGCATACAAACTTGGGATGGACTGGACAAAATGCTTGCAAGCTATTTCATTACGTGAAAGGTGGGCATATATATACAAGGTACGTATTTGTACATACGACATCTTCCACCAGTGCAGCAAATATGGCTAGGGTTATGCGCCATTATTTAAGAGAGTTTTCTTCCTAAGAATATCAGGCCAACTAGTTACCGAAACAACCAGGTTAGCCAAGTTTAAGTTTTTCTTGTTTTTTCATGTTTACACTTTACTTGGCAATTACTGTCATTGTGCAAAGCAAAGTGCTTTGGCAATTTCATAGGAAACAGGGATTCAGGGAACTGGCACAATAGGGATTATCAGCTCACAGCATCCCTACCAGTCTAAACTGTGCAAGGCACTTCAGAATCCCTACCAGTCTACACGATGCAAGGCATTAATAGTTTTGGTTCTCACAGTTGAGGCCATCACTCTCCACAAGGGCTTACAATTCTGCATGCAAGGCATGCTAGGGCGATGGATTCAATTCTACCGCTTCATGCATTATGCTTCCGCTATCACACTCGCACCTCTGTCAAGGACAGACTAAGGATGGATTATTACTATGACTAGTAAAACGGCGCCGCCTTCGGCGGCGGCATGGCCCCTCTTACCCTCAAACCATTACCCTTCACTGGCCAAAAAGGATAAACACACCAGCAGGGATCACAGCAAGGAAATAGAGAAACATTTCTTCATGCATCGTATGAACCATTACCCTTCACTGGACAAAAAGGATAAACACACTAGAACAATACTCACCACTTCAGATGTGATGTCGAAGAGGCTGGAACGCCGCTTCAGAACCTTGCTTACATTGTTTTTCCTGATGAAGTTGTGTTCTAGTTGTGACCAACTAAGCTTATGTGACCAACCTAGAAGGAGTTCATCTCATCAGACAGTTTGATCTTTAAATTATCATACATGCCATTTCATGTAACGCAATACATAAAAGGGGAAATAAATCATAATAAAGGAGCTTTACGCTATTCTTGTCTTTCATTACAGGAGTTGGGCGTGGTAGGTCTCACCAATCGGGAAAAAAACTCTCAATGGAGGGACACAATACCAAGAGCGTTATTGAAATAATACCTCCTCAGCTACACAACACTTATAGGGTTTGTTGTATGGCTAGGGTTTATCTGCTTTTTGGTGCAGTATGCTCGGCTAGCATGCTGGAAGGCAGACTTCTCGGATGATTCGAAAGATTAACATGGTGGAGATAAGCAGCTAGAGGCTGGCAAGCTGAACTCTAAAAACCCCTCCCTAGAGGTACATCATGTGGACGGGGGATGTTGGAATGATGGGTGTTGGTCAAAGACTATTGCATGTTTGCGGAGTTGGCTGTAGTGCATGGGCATGCTTGGTTGCACGATGATTGTGGCTAGCCCATCCTGGAACCAGCAGAGTATAAGATGGAGGAGCTCCATTTCCTTGCATTTGTACATGAGCACTATGTGCTCTCTCCCTCATGGCAACATCCTCCAAGAACTGAACCATAGCGCTCTCCCCAACAGATAGGGAGGAAGGCAAACAATTCGATTAAATCCGAGCACTCTAGGACTTTGTGTGCTGCATGTTTTTATGATGGATGTTTCCCTACCTCATGCTTATTGGAGTGCTCGCTCGCCATATCCAGGTTTGAAAGAGAAATTCCACATACACCATGCATCCTCCTTCAGAACACTCTGTCTCCAGCCTTTCCACCTTTGAACACTTGAAAGGCTGTTGCAGCATGGATTCATGTTATCCGCATTGGCTGGGATTATATACATGATCTTGGCAAGTACTGGGTGATCCCAATGTTGTCGAGATAAAACATCAGCATGGTGACTATATGATAAATGTAGCTCCAAGCAAAGCCAGTTGCTGCACCATATCAGGCAAAACATGCATTGCCCCTCATTGTCAGCAAAGCATACCTCGGCCATTCCTCCTCAAGACGATTGCTATGTTTGGTGAGGTTTTGCACTGATAAAAATCCTTGGAGCATATAAAGCATGAAGAGGATCTCAAGCTGGAGATGTGTCCTGATGTAAACAAATGCATGATGTAGGAGTCCAAGTTGTCAAGCTATACCTCAAAAATTTTATAGAGGTTGGTTACATGGAAGGCTAGCTCTTCTCTGTGTAGCCCACTATTCAAAATAATCTCATTATTAAGCAATCCTGAGCTTAAAAGTATTCAAAACATACCAAGCTTCTCGCCAAGTCTCTGACAAATGAGGTTGCTTATAGAAATAGATCATGGGAATGACTTCAATCTTGCTCAAATATTTTTGTGCATGTGTCTTGAATGTGAGTGTGCCATTGCCTATGGCTTTTTATTTGTATGTGTAATCAAACATATCCTTTTATGTGCAGGTACTTTTGGTCATGCTAATGCTCTCTCTCTCTCTCTCTCTCTCTCTCTCTCTCTCTCTCTCTCTCTCTCTCTCTCTCTCTCTCTCTCTCTCTCTCTCTCTCTCTCTCTCTCTCTCTCTCTCTCTCTCTCTCTCTCTCTCAACATTACATTTTAAACTTACCTGATCATTTTAAAAGAGGAGGTGGCGGGGTTGTTCGGCATCGGGCTGCAGCAGGGGACATGGGCAATGCAAGAAGCGCTTGGCAGAGACGGTGGCGGACACGGATGTCGAAAATTGGAAACCAGCAGCACAGATTTGGCAGAAAATCTCTCTCCCCCTGCAATGGCATTGTGTACGTTCGACAGTGGCAGAAACATGAGGGAGGGTGCAACGTGTACCTCCGGTAGTGGCTCACGTGTGGGTATCCTCTTCCTCCCTCCGAGCCTCGACCTTGCTCCTCCTGTCGTGTTCGTCCCTATGCTGCCTATACAGAGATTCTGGAATCAAATTAATTTTGGACATCAGAGTTTCTTTGTAGAAGCTCTTACCGGTACAGCTAATGTGGAAGGCAACCATAGTATCTCCAGGTCTTGCAGCAACATTGATTACCCAGGACAAAATCTCAAAGTAACCCTCATCATGCCGCAACCGAACAACTATGATCTCGGGAGGTCTGTCTGTCTCATTTCCATGGAGATCAGCCTATAGAAAATGGTTGTGATGCTCCCAACGTTGGACCCTTGTGAGGGCAGACCGCTGCGGCTTCAAGCAGTACGACATCTTCTAGTGCTCCGACAAAGTACTGATGTGATGCCACATTTTCTTGTTATCTGTGCACATCAGATGAGCTCAACACTGCAGCATTGTTGTTAGTGATAGTTTGAATTGAACGCGAGGATCTCAGCTCTCTCTCTCTCTCTCTCTCTCTCTCTCTCTCTCTCTCTCTCTCTCTCTCTCTCTCTCTCTCTCTCTCTCTCTCTCTCTCTCTCTCTCTCTCTCTCTCTCTCTCCAGTGGCAGCAACGTGAGGGAGGAAGCAATGTGACAGTGGCACTGTCTCTCTCTCTTTCTCGTCTCCTCTCAGTGCTCACACACACTGCCCACGCTCTGCCTGTGCAGCCTCACTTACGCGCCTGCTATGGTGCAAGAATAACAGAGAGTGCGTCCTTGGCGAAGAGACAAAGAGAGTGCAGGAAGGGATAGGAGCGTGGAGGCTCGGGAGATGTGAAATTTGAATTAATCTCTCTCTCTCTCTCTCTCTCTCTCTCTCTCTCTCTCTCTCTCTCTCTCTCTCTCTCTCTCTCTCTCTCTCTCTCCAGTGGCAGCAACGTGAGGGAGGAAGCAATGTGACAGTGGCACTGTCTCTCTCTCTTTCTCGTCTCCTCTCAGTGCTCACACACACTGCCCACGCTCTGCCTGTGCAGCCTCACTTACGCGCCTGCTATGGTGCAAGAATAACAGAGAGTGCGTCCTTGGCGAAGAGACAAAGAGAGTGCAGGAAGGGATAGGAGCGTGGAGGCTCGGGAGATGTGAAATTTGAATTAATCTCTCTCTCTCTCTCTCTCTCTCTCTCTCTCTCTCTCTCTCTCTCTCTCTCTCTCTCTCTCTCTCTCTCTCTCTCTCTCTCTCTCTCTCTCTCTCTCTCTCTCTCTTTGTTTTTCCGGGCCTCCTTCCTGCCGGATCATCCTAAGCTTGACACATGGCAAGGATTCCAACCGAAATCTATGTTCCCTCTCTCTCTCTCTCTCTATCTGCAGTGGCAGTCGATGCTCACGGACACACACACACTATCAGTACACAGGCGGGTATGTGCACACAGCTACCTCCGGCTCTCTCTCTCTCTCTTTTTTTGAGGAGTCCTTGTCCAACCCTCTCTCTGAGTGCAAAGCTACAGGCGACACAATCGGAGGTGGCCGGACCCCTCAGAGCTTGCCACGTGTCAAGGGGGGGGGGGGGCGGAATTCCCTCCCCCTTTATAGATAGTATAGATTGTTGGTTGCTATCAACACACAACGACACTAAAAAGAACATAATATTTTGACTTATTTCACAAGCAAAGTGCCATTTTAAGTCATTTTTCTAAACTCACGACCCCATACATGGTAAGAGGGTCAAGCTGTGGCTTATGTTTATGTTCCCTCTCTTGATGAGAGGGGTATACAGGCAGATTGTTGCATGCTTATAGGATAAGCTGCAAGTCCGGCATAAGATGCATCAGAGGACATAGAGTGGGCACAACATATACAAACTCGTCACTTAACAAAAGTTCCTCAGCCCAGCATGCTATTCTTCTCTCTCTTTTTCTCTTATTTCTGTTGGAAGTCAGCATGAGTTAAGGTGCTCTAACTCTCAACTAGAAATGGGCCAAGTTGCCATTCACATTAGTTTTCATCGGTTTATCGATTGAACGCTAATTGTCGTAAGAGCTAGGAGCCACACACAGGCTGGCTAAGAGCCATTGTCAGATATTGGGTAAGACCCAACTATTGCCATTCCTTGGGTGATTGTTCTTAGGATCGAACAGATTTTCCCAGTGGAGTACACATCGAACATCTTGACGTTAATGGACGAGCAAGATTCTTGTCATTTCGGAGGATTAGGGTGTCATTTTTGCACTATATGTTTCTAGTGCGACGCTCAAGGTGCATTTTTTATACTCTTGCACTTACATCAGCTGAGCTATACCATGGAGTCTAGAGGCAGCAAACAATTGAGACAGCATGGCTGTTGATACGAGCTAGGCATCTCACTTGTGTAGATTTCTTGCTCTCTCTATAGCACTACGACTGTCTATGGCATCACAGTTTTGGGGTACGACCCACTGGGTACTTACTAAATCACCCCATACGCATTGAGGATCACAATTTGATCTTTTATACTTTCAAGGAAAGAATTCCGCAATCTACCACGCGGTAGCGAGAAAATTCAACTTTTTTAAGTTGCTTCTCATCATTCTGTACACGGTTAACTAAGTTGGTTATCGTTACCTGCTAGTTGCGCAGTTCTACAAAGGGTCTTACCAAGGCGTTTGACTACGTAGCTTCTACCCAACGGGTTTGGATTGCGAAGGCAACACCCAGGGTTTCTAGTGCAATGTTGCTTGTTTTTTCCCACGTGGACGACGTGTTCCTCTGTATTTGAATACGGGTAAGTGAACATTCAGTTATATCTCCAGGTACGCATCTATTGATTTGGTGTTATTCCAGTTTTTAATATGCATTGCTTGGTTTTTTCAAGTCGTTTAAATGCGCTTGAATATTTCAGGGCCATGCCAAGGGCAGGTCAAAACAAGTATTTTGGGTCGTAGTGTCCAAAGTACATTATGTTGTTATGAATCCACTTGTACGATTCGATTTGGCACATGTTGTCACATGGGATACAACATGATCTAGGGACTCAAGGAGTTCAGTTTAGCCAGTGTGGAGCAAAGAATGAGGGTCCCTCTCACTTTTGTCATGAATGTTTAGAGTTACCTCCACACACAAGTACATCTTGTACTTGAAGGATGTTCTTTTTTACACATCCTTACATGAGACATATTCCACATGTAGAGAATATGAGTCTCTGGGCTGACACTAGCGTCATTATTTCAAATCTGTGTCATGACAAAGTCCCTAGGTGCTGGTCACATCTGTTTTCTAGACCATTTTTAGCACGACGTATCAGGAGCAACTTCACGGCCAAAAATTGTCGGATACTTAGAATGACTTGTTCAGCTACAAGTATTGCTAAACAACATTACACATGGTTATTTATACATATAGCAAGGCTATAAGTTGTTAATGAAAAAGTTTCATTCTCTGTACCTCGAGGTGATCAATGTTTCACCTTCTATTGTGATTCGGACATCTGTCTGTAAACCGTTGTCGTGCTGTGACACGTACATAGTGGGAATGCATGCTACAAGATTTATCTTATAACTTTTTAAATACATAGTTATATTTCCTATAATGTACATATGCATATTTAAGTATAATAATACGCCTTCTATCTCATCCTATTATTTTTCTCAAGGGTAACCTATTCTTACTTTACCATCAGAAAATACTATGGGAAAAGCGTCAATAGCTCTGCCTCTTTAACTTGGGGCAAAAAGCATTGATTCTTTATTTCTACTATCTCATTATCATCTCACACCCTAGCTAGATCCTATATCTAGGGTAAACTCCAATATATATATATATATATATATATATATATTCTATGTATTTTTCTTATATTTCTTTTTAAATAGCTACTAGGAGGGAATCAAATCCTAGTGGGACACTAGGTGGCATGATTTCAAAGATACACTTATTTTAATGCATTATTGCAAGCATGATTACAAAAATTTATCAAGGATCAATGTCATGGTTTCATATGGCATGAGGTGTCCTTTGGAATCAAATGAAAGTCTAAGCTAAGGGGACCACAGGAAGACTTTTGCTGCCAGAAATGGACCCTATTTTGATGAATTTTTTACACAAGGTTTCAATCCGAATTGGAAAATGCATATAGAAAGGAAGTCGTAGGTAATGAGCTGAAGTTTCTGCCCATATTTTTACTTTTTTATTTGGAGCCACGGTTGAGGAGATATGATCAAAATACTGGACCCCAGTCTGCCCACATCATGCAAGGACAGCTCATTTCCAACTTTTCCAATTTTCGTTTACACTGGCTTTCTCTTCTTGTGTAAACCCTTGGGGGTTCCCTTCACCTATAAAAGGGAACCTCTTCTTCCTTGAAAACAACTCAAGCATTCAAGCCATTGATGAGAGGAATTCATGAGGGAGGGAGTAGTAATGCCAAATTGTACTTAATCATTAACATAAGCCTAAGCCTACACTTTCTCCAAGAAAGAAGACTAGCCATTCTTGCAACAAGCTAACCTTGGAAGATCAACTCTAATCAAAGAAGGTCTTACACTTGGTGTATCGATCAAAGTGGAATTCTCCACTCTTCTTCTCTCTCCATCAATAATGGTGCCGAAGGGTTTGTCAAGTAAGATGTGTTCTACATTGATGTTTTCTTGATTTCTTGTTGTTTTCATTTTCATCTATAATCCAATATATATATATATATATATATATATATATATATATATATATATATATATATATATATATATATATATATATATATATATATATATATATGTATCTAATCTCATCCCCTTAACCAAACCTATCTCTCTCATTCTTAGTAATTCATCCTCTCTACAATTCTAGGTTCTCTTTGCTACAGGTACATCTCTCCCCGCAGTATCATTATTGCCTACGGGCAAGAATAGGGCTTGGGAGGGAAACTTCTCATCTCTTCACTTCTCTCATATCTACATTTCTCACATACTATCCTAGATTAATAACCCACATAATGATAATCTCTATCGCTTTCACTCTGTATGATCTATTAGAATTAACATATGGATTAGCTGTAAAATACACTTTCAACAACGTATAGTGTTTCTCTTTGGCCCAGAAAGGCTCAATGAAATACTTCTATCACGGGATCCCATTATACTACCTCTCATAGACTATAACTTTTCTTTTGACATAAGCGTAGTTATCTTGCTATGAACCAAGAGGATTTGTACACACAGTTAATCTCAATCACTAGACAAAATATATATATTATGGTAAGCACAAAACTACAATTCCAAAGAACAATTGGTAGCCTATTTGGTCAGCCAAGATTGAAGCCATTAACTCATCTATTAACCCTTTCATATTACCCATGATACGATATGACCATAGCCTTGATGTTTTCATCTTTGTGTTGTTTTGACACTCTCTTTTGTGTTCTTTCTTTGTGTGTGTGAGTGCAAGAGAGAAAGAGTGGGGCTTCTTTGATTGCACTTCCTTCCAAACCCTAGTTTTCATGGCATCTATGGTTTAACTCCTTCATATATTTTTTGTTGAGTTCTCTCACAAACTCTCACAGCCATAAGCCCGGTGCTTTCCTGGCAACACAGCAAATTTCTCGACACCGTGGGGGAAACACACCTCACTACTGTTAGTATCCAAGGGGATTGGCAGATTACAAAGTGTAATCTTGGGCTAAAGGATATGCAAAGTGCGTACATTAGCACCAAGCAATCCAATTAATAAGCATTTATTTCTCTTCTTAGAGTTTACTTACTATCAGGTATAACGCATGTTGCGACTAGGTAGTCTCTTCATGTATAAGTCAGGTTCTCAACCTTGAACACTAGTTAGGGTGGGGTTGTTTACTGATGATAAAATTAGGGAACAAGTAAAGGCCTTAAACTTGGCTGATGAGTTATGTCAGCAAGTTACTTTCATGGAAAGTGGCAAGAGATACTCTTTTTGGTACATCTTTCTTGTGATAAAATCGTTTACCACGCTAATGAGTGTTGTAAATGGAGTCTACACAGTATGTTTGGATAGGAACCGGTACCATCAGATGGTTACAAATGGACAACAATGTAGAAAACCGAGATGTTACTCTTGGTTTCATTGAACCTCCTACTGAACCGGGTTCCGCTCAAATGAACCGTTGGATCCATGAGGGATGTTATGGTAGAAAACGTTAGTATTCTTAGGAAGATACCATCACTTGTGTTTTTGCGTACGAAAACGCTTCTCCAAGGGGGGAGTAATGTCAGGACAAGGGTAGGACCAGACACAAGGGCCAGGATGGACATGCACTCAAGGGGGTCCCTATATTTAGCAGGCCAAGGGTCTATATAGGGCATGGATGGGTGGAGATTAGCATGTTCCAATCCCCTTGCCCTTTCAATACTGGCCTCTACATCCGTACAAAGGGTAACATGGAGTTTTCCAAAAACAACCCATATTTCTACACAGAATCCATTTGGAATGTTTTTCAACCCTATGTTAAATGTGTCTGCAAATTTCTTGACCCTAAAGACTCTTGCGAATCCAGCATCATGTGGTTTGATCATGCCATTTGGTATATTCTCAACCATCTTGACCTACTCTTCCCTGAAAAACCCATGGACTTTCACCTCTCCCTTATTTGTTCTTGGTTGGGCGGCCAAGCTAAACAGATAGTAATTGCTCAGATTGCCTTTAACATCTTTCATGGACTAATGCTGGATATCTTGAAGGAACTAAAATCTGATGAACCCAGAATCTATTTAACCACTTATGCTAATTACAAAGGAGTAATGTCTTAAGTATGGAGCCTGATTTACCCTTGTAATTTTATGTGGTAAAAGCGCACATTTGTAAGGCCCCCATTATGAGGAGAAGCCATCGTGCGTGAAGGAAAATCACTCACCGGAAACCAAAATTTTCACGGACAAGAATCAGGGGCAACTTTAGAGGCCTTGGGGGCGGAGGCCCCCGAGACTTTTTTTTTCGCCGGAATATTCCTTTTTGCCAAAATATTATGGCTGGACGGCGGCCGAAAAGTGGTCGGAAAACAACCGGTCGGTTGGCCGGTGGCTGGTAGTCAATGGTCGATGGCCGGTGGTCAGAAGTCAATGGCCGGTGGCTGGTGGTCTGAAGTCAATGGCCGGTGGCTGAATTCAATGGCTGGTGGCCAAGTTCAAAAGCGGACTTGTCTTCTCAAGGGCGGCCACACATGGGCGGATTGGAGGATCCGATTTGGACTTATTTGCACAAGGGCGGCTACACATGGCTGTCTCTCATAAGAGAGGTCATCCCTTTTGGCCTATAAAAGGAGGCCATTTCTACACACATTTCATAGTGTGTGAAGTTGATGCAACAAGGTGAGTGTGAGATGGTGAGAGTGAAGCAAGGCGGGAGCTCTATCAAGGGTTTAATCCTTTTGTAAACTACTTCTTCTTTTGAAGTGCTAAAGCCATTGAGTGGTTGCTTTCCCGTGGACGTAGCCCACATTGGGTGAGCCACGTATATCGTGTGTACTCTCTCTCTCTCTCTCTCTCTACTCTATAATCTCTTGTGTGTGAAATCTATCTCTCTCCATTAAGTAATCTACTCAAATATCTATTTAGCTACGTCTTATTTTCTAACATAATGATCATCACTAGCATACTCAAGCCATGTATTGGGATGAAGATGATTCCCCTTCTCTAAAAAGACCCAATTCTCTTGCTACTCCCAACTCTTTCACTTATTTTTTGACACCAACCTCTTCCTCTAATCAAGGGAAGTCTCATAGCTACACTAGGGGAAGAGGAAAAAACTCCAGCAATCAGGAACTTTCCTGAAATGTAATCATTGATGAAAATGCAGGTTGCTGTGAGCCCATGTGGAAGGAGGTTTCTCAACAAAAAAGCTCCAAGCCAAGACTTTATCTTCGTACATTGTCTCTTCCATAATGTAATTCTTGACTGGATACAATCGAAAACACTTTTTTGTGAGTGCTTTGACCTACTTTTTGGCAGTCATAAACTACTAGACAATGTACTTATTGGTTGGAAGTATCAACAACCCATTAAAAATTTGGTCTACAGTAATGATTTTCTTCGGCATGAATCTGTTCTTGAATGTATCTGCAATCAATTTATCACATTTTGCAAAAACTTTGATACAAATGGTATGCATGTTTTTACTTACGATCTTAGGATCATTGAAAATATCAAAATACGAAGAATCTTGGCCAATGGGCTCAATCACATACCTAACTTTCCCAAAACCCCATATCTCGCTGTATCAGCTTTACTTAGCTGCTTAACTGACCTTGTCACTTCTCTCCAACTCGAGAAGATAGTCCTACTGGACTTAACAAAAGTGGTGGAAGAATGTTTTTTTCAAAAAATCTCACAAATACCTAGAAAATGGTTATCTACAGATAACTCCTGGATAACACCACAACTTGCTCATGATTTTCAAAAATTAGCTAAGAATTGGTTCATAGTCTCGGCAGGCTGGATAAAAGCTCTAATTGTCCCACTCTTATTTGCAAAAACTTAGCTTGGAAAGCTGCTCATTTTCGGGTATCCGGGAAACAATTCACTAGAATTAACACATCCCTACAAACAGTTACCAATAACATCTCGAGACACTTAGAAAATTTAGGTTATTCTCTTCAAGACACTAAACTACCAGTACTTTTTTCCCACCTATAAGATTCATAAACATAAATTTAGATGGACATCAGATGCTTCTAATGGAATTTTTACAAATATCACCAAAGATATCACTCTTTGTCTTGACCTTCTATTAGCTGAGTTTGAACTTATATGTGCCTCTAAACAAAAAATATGCCACAACTTTCTACAATTACAATACAACCCCTTTTGGAAAACAAAAAACTCTACTGAGGTTTCTCTTAACCTCCCTAACAAATCTTCCATATTTTTACATCAGATATTACTCAATGTTACGAGAATATTCCCTTAGAAGGTGATCTTGGCCTTAAAGATGTACTATCAAAGGTTATCAAAATAGCTTTCATTAATGCTAAAAATAAGAGTCTTTTCTACATATCTCTTTCCAAAAAACCTAGATGGATAAAAAAGACATACTCATCATACCCCTTGCACTTCAATGAAGAGAAGCTATGTCTTTACATATCATGGTTACTTGATAATTGTACTATCCTCTCTAAGGACACTGTTTCAATCAAAGCCTAGGCATCCCCATGGGGTTCTCCTATGTTACCATATACATGTGGTAGTGATGTGTGTGAACACACTAGGACCGCCAGGGCATTTTTTCCCTCTTTAGGAGGTTTTTCCCCCCGAGCATTGTATATACGCCCATCACTCTAGGGCTATCTATCTTTCCATTGCACACTAAGAAACACTCTCTATTGTGTGCCTTGAGATTTCTTCGTCTTCTCCAAGCTGTGTGCGTTTCTCTGCAACCTTAATTCCAACAATTGGTATCAAAGCAGGTTGCGTCCTCCCGGGTTCAGTCGCCAGCAGCTCCAATGCACGCCTGCTCACTTTCTCCGATTTCAGTGAGCTTCGGCTCAGATTTTTGATTCGGGCTCATTTCGACCTCCGTTTCCACTACAGGTAGGTCTACACATTCAATTTTGTCATCTTGTGCAGAAATTCTGTCAGTGTTGTTTTTTGCATAACAGGTGCCTTATAGTCTTCTACGGTTTGTGCTATATAGAACGTGTCGTTCCCACTCCGTTTCTCCTACTTTATACCAGTTTTCACATCAGGTGTAGCATTTACCATGGCTGACAATAACAACGCAGATGTGTTCAAGATGTTTGCTGTTGAGGACAGATTGGATGGGGACAATTACCCTATGTGGGCTTATATGATGCAACACATTCTTGTGTCAAAGGGCGTCTGGAATATTGTGCAGGGCATTGATGTACGTCCTGGTTTTGAGGATGCAGGTGATGTTGAGGATGTTGCAAGTCTTGCTACAAGGATTGTTGCTATTAGAGTTGTTTTGCCTATCGCAGAACAAGCTCGTTGGGATGTAAAGGATGTGCAGCTCATGCATTGATTGTGTTGTCTATGCAGCGCACCATTGTTCCTCACCGTTCAGCAAAATCTACAAAACAGGCTTGGGATATTTTGGCCGGTCTTTATGCAAGCCGCAATGAGGCTAAAATTTCTTTGCTGCGTAAAGAGTTTGAGTCGAAGATTATGCATGAGGAAGATGATATGGACATTTTCCTTGCTAGTGTCAAGGATGTCAATGAGAAACTTATTTCTGCAGGTGAAGTTATTTCAGGCAATTCCCTTGTGCAGACTGTTCTTGATGTCTTACCAGATCGTACCAAACTTTTGCTAGTACTTGGAGACTTATGACCCAAGGAAATCTAGAAGTTGTTAGGTTTGATGCATTATGCACATTGCTGATGCAAGAGTCACTTTCTAGAAAAAACAGGACTAGACAGCGTGCAGTTGATCGGGCTTTTATTGCTTCTCAAAGAAAGGGTGGTAACAGCAATGCAGCCACTTCTTATGGTTCTGCTACGAGTGGCAAAACTTCTGTTCCTAATGCTTCTGCTGGCAGCACTTCATCTGGCAATTCTGGTGATAAGGGCAAAAATAAGATGCATTGCCATTATTGTAAAGCTAATGATCACTTTATCAAGCAGAGTCCTAAGTTGAAGGCCAAAGAGGCTAAGAAGAAAGAGGGTGGTTCCATTGCAAATGCTGGTTCCACTACAATTGTAGCCATTGTTGAGTCTTCTGTGAAAGGAGACTGTGATGCTGATGTCGATGCAGAATGGGCTTTTAGCGCAGAGTGCACTTACAATCCTGCTATTCATGATGCATGCTTGTCAGTTTTGCTGCAGATTCACATGTGTGGTATTTCGACAGTGGTGCTACAAAGCACATTACCTCACATCGTGAATTGTTCACCTCTCTCGAGTCTGTCCCTCATGGGAATTCAGTCACTTGTGCCAACAATGCCTCTTATCCGGTTCAAGGAGTTGGAAGATTGTGCTTACTGGTGCAAATGGCAGTTCTTTCACACTTGTTCATGCACTTTATGTACCTGGGATCACGAACAATATCTTGTCTGTATCCACACTTGCTAGACTTGGACTTGTAGTCAAATTTGTGGATGACAAATGTACAGTTCATGATCTCAGTTTTGGTGATGAAATAGTTGCATCTGGGCTTTTGTGCCGTGGGTTGTATAAGCTCACTTTGTATGACAAGTGTGGACAAAATTTTACAAATGCTGTGCAGATTCAAGGGCTATTTCAGATGCAAAACTTTGGCATGCACGTTTTCGTCATCTGACTTTTGACACTTTGCTGCGTTTGCAGAAATCTAATATGGTTGCTTCTTTGCCACCTCTTGAAGCACCTGTCAAACATGTTTGTGAAGGCTGTATTTTGGGTAAGATGCAGCGTTCTAAGTTTCCAAAGGATGGTTCAGTTCGGGCCACATGCAGGTTTCACCTTGTGCATAGTGATGTTTGTGGGCCCATGCAAACTCCGTCCTTGGTCAATTACCTTTACTTCGTGACTTTCATTGATGATTACTCCAGGCATGCATGGGTATTTTCGCTTAAAGCGAAGTCCAAAGTTTTTATGTGCTTCAAACAATTTCTGGCTATGGCTGAAAATGTCTCGAAATGTACTATGGGCACCCTCCATTCCGATCGAGGGGGGGAGTATATGTCTCATGAATTCAATGCATTTCTGGCTAGTCGTGGGATAAAACACCAATGTACAGTGCCTTATACACCTCAGAAAAATGGTGTTGCTGAGAGGAAAAACAGGTCACTTACGGAAATGGCACCATGTATGGTCAAAAGTCAAGCTTTGCCGCATTCTTTTTGGCTTGAGGCCATCATGTGTTCCACTTATGTACTAAACAGGTGTCCTATGAAAGCTTTGCAGTTTGTTACTCCATATGAAGCATGGCATGATAGAAAGCCTTCTATTGAGCATATGCGTGTTTTTGGTTATTTGGCATATGCTTTGCTGCAACAAACACGGAGCAGAAAATTGGATGATAAGGCTGTCAAATGTATTTTTGTTGGTTATAGTGCTGAAAGCAAAGGTTACAGGTTGTATCATCCACAAACAAAACGTATTCTGGTTTCATGAGATGTAGTGTTTGTGGAAGATTCTATTCAGCCCTTGCTGTCATGTACTAGAGACAGTAATGTAAGCTCACAGGACATTTATGACACTTTGTTGCCTCTTTTCAGTGGTGGAAATACGAATGTAAGTTCAATGAGGCAAATGTACAGCCTATAGGGGTTTCTAAAAATGTTACAGATCAGCCTATTACTGATGCAGATGTACATGATGTACTTGATGAGGAAAGGGCTGAAAATGAGCAGGCTAGAGGTATGCCAAAATGGCTGGTGCACACTTTGCGTGACAGTAAATTGGATGCACCTTTGTCTAGTCGTACTTGCTCACGCTCTCTCCATGCATCTTATGCATCAGATTGTTATGCTTTGTTTGTGTCTAGCTTTACAAGATGTTGAGGAGCCTCCGTCTTTTGATGAAGCACAGAATTCAAAAAAATGGATGGCTACCATGCAATCAGAATATGATGCACTTATAGAAAATGATACATGGACTTTATGTGATTTGCCTCCTGGGCAAAAGGCCATTGGTACAAAGTGGGTTTACAAGTTGAAACGCAAGCCGGATGGTGAGATCGATCGCCATAAGGCTCAACTTGTTGCAAAGGGTTATGCATAGCAAAAAGGCATAGATTATGAAGAGACTTTTGCTCCCACTTGTCGTATGACTACTATGCATTTTCTATGTGCATTGGCAACTCATTTGGTTGGGATGTACATCAATCAGACATTGTTACTGCTTTCTTGAATGGTGACATATTTGACGAAGTTTATGTAATGCAGCCTCGCGGTTTTGTCATAAAAGGACAAGAGGACAAAGTGTGTAGATGTAAGAAGGCTTTGTATGGGTTGAAGCAATCTCCTCGTGCTTGGTATGAGAAAGCTGACACTCATTTGGTCAAACGAGGCTTTCGTAGCAGTCCAACAGAAAGCACATTGTATGTAAAGCGTGAGGGTGATGTACTTCTCATTGTGGTTCTTTATGTCGACGATGATTTGCTGATCACTGGACCAAATGAGAGACATATTGCTGAATTTAAGGCTGATTTGAATGCTACTTTCAAGATGAAAGATTTGGGGTTTTTGCATCATTACTTGGGTATACAGTTAAAGTAGTGTGATGGTGGTATTGCCCTGTGTCAAAAACGTTACATAGAGACATTGCTATGTAAGTTTGGACTTGAGGATTGCAAAACCTATTGCCACTCCCATGGAAACAGGTTTGAAGTTGAGTCTACATGATGCTGGCAATCCTGCTGATGTCACTCTTTACCAAACTGTTGTTGGCTGCCTCATTTATGTATGCAACACGAGGCCGGATATTCAGTTTGCAATCTCACAGGTCTGTAAATTTATGCATAGCCCAGGGTCTAAGCATTGGCAGGCTGTCAAGAGGATTTTCCGCTACCTTAGTGCCACTTTACATCTTGGATTGTTTTATCCCAAGGGGGGATCATTGCCGCCAGACTTACATGCTTTTTCGAACTCAGATTGGGCTGGTTGTTTTGACACACGAGTGTCCACAAGTGGTTTTTGTTTCATGCTTGGCAGTTCGTGTATATCATGGTTGAGCAAGACGCAACCTACTGTGGCCACTTCGAGTTGTGAGGCTGAGTACATGGCAGTCTTCACAGCTACGGTTGAGTGTGTATGGCTCAGACGCCTTATGGTTGATTTGGGTGTTGGACAGAACACTACCAACACTATCTACACTGACAGTCAGAGCGCATTGGCAGTTGCAAGGAACCTAGTTTTTCATGCTCGCACAAAGAACATTGAGGTGCATTACCACTATTTCAAGGAGAGGCTCTTAGCAGGAGAGATCAGCTTGGCTTATGTGCCAACACGGAACAACCTTGCAGATCTTTTCACAAAGGCATTGTCTCGTGAGAAGCTTGAAGTTTTCTACAAAACTTTGGGCTTACTCCCCTTTGTGGACTGATCATGTCCTCAGGGCATGGCACTTCCCTTTACTCATGTGCCAGCTCTCGCTCACCGCATGACTCCAGGGGGGATTTGTTACCATATACATGTGGTAGTGATGTGTGTGAACCTCGGGGGATTCACTTTATATACAAAATGGGACGCCACCTGCAAGCGGACAACTTTGATAAAACCCCTATATACGACTCATATTAGGGAATATGACCCCGCTTTTTACGCCTATACGACAATCAATGAAGAAAACTATCATACCCCTATCTTACATATGAAATTTAGGTCTCACATTGTCTAACTGAGTAAAACTATTCAAAGAGTGTGTAGCATGGTGATTGGCAACGTACTAAGGAACCACTTCTATTGATAACTAGATGTATCCTCAATGTGTCTTAGTTTTACTTTCAAACTATGTGCCCAATCAACCTGAACTCTGGCTACTTGTCCAATTCTGACCCATCCAAAGTTGGTGTAAATCAACCCTTGACTTGCTTCAAGTCAGCCCTTATCTATGACTGGCTTGATGCAAAATTTGAGGTGTGACCTGATTTTAAAAATTTCCTAAATTCATCTGAGTTCTAGTTCACATCGGCAACCAATCGTTACAAGTAATCAACCCGGCTTAGGTCCCCCCTCCCACATAAATATGATAACCCCCCTCCCTTATTTTTAAGCTTGGGGGATAAATTATTCGGGGCTTGCCCCTAACTTATACGCTTATGTAACTTGTAACAAAACCCCACTCCCCTGCACTTATGTGGTGCGATAAGTTTTCCATGGTGAATCCCCCGGGTAGGGTGTGAACACACTAGGACCACCGGGGCATTTTTTCCCTCTTTAGGAGGTTTTTTCCCTTGAGCATTATATATACGCCCATCACTCTAGGGCTATCTATCTTTCCATTGCACACTAAGAAACACTCTCTATTGTGTGCCTTGAGCTTCCTTCGTCTTCTCCAAGCTGTGTGCGTTTCTCTGCAACCTTAATTTCAACATCCTGCTCCCCACTTATGTGTAGTATATACCTTGCCTTCTTCGAGTACAAATGGTTTCTCACATCCATGGAAAGTAAAAGTAATAAACTAATTTCACTGTTTGGACACACTTACAGATGTATGGATGACATACTAAGCATCAATAATAAGGCCTTCTTAGATGAGATCTGCCATATATATCCTAATTGCCTAAAAATTGAACCAACTTTCTTACAAGGGTTTACAACACGTGACGGAGTTTTCTACACTTTAGTACAATTCCTTAACTTTTCTATTTCTCTTCATAAACCCTATGTCAGAGAGTAGGATCGAAAATTTGTATGGAAAAGAGATCTTATAAAACTGCCACCTTTTGAGTTCATTAAAAGGAATAGTAATAGGCCCCACAAAGCGGCTCTTAGCACTTGTATCAGACTGCTTTGCTTCATTATCTACTCTTCCTCCAATTACCTCCTTGCTTGGGAGGATATTAAGGTACTAATAAAAAGGTATTGCCTTAATGGACTTAATAAAAATGACATAATTAATAAAATTCTACAATCTCTTACCCAACATAACAGGCCTGGGTTACACTTTAACCATGGTATTCTCATCTCTCTAATAAGGTAGGCCCATTCACAATGCGCCTACTATCAACTCATTGTCTTTGGTGCCTGGGATAGGGCTGGTACAACACACACACACACACACACACACACACACACACACACACACACACACACACACACACACACATTGTGTTACTAACCTATAGGATTCTTTAGCAAAATATTTTTAAAGCTTTAAGATTGACATTCTAGATTCATTTAATCCAAAACATGCTTCCTAGTTTCATTATATGGGTATCCACCGTGGGATACACGCATTTAGTGATGGCAGCCTTCCTCCTTCTATTTAAGAGGTGAGGCTATGTAATCTATTCATTAGTTTGAAACATTGGGTTACTGCCGTTTGGCTGGACCATACTATACTCCATTAAAAACTATGCATCATCATTAACAAGTTATAAGAGCATACTGTACAGTAAAAAGCTATTAAAGGGGGGGTCTAACCCGGTGATTATTGGTTTTGCTTAAATGACAGTACATAAAAATGCAGGTCACAAAATAAATGGGTGGCATAACCTGTCGCTTTTACTGGTAAAAACGACTTTATGGCTAGCTTTGCTTAAACAAATGAAGTTAATACTATGGTTTTTTTTGTTAACCCCTCAACTGGGTTTTGGTTTTTTATCTCAATAGATGACACACATTATTTTAATGAAGCACTTAATGATGAGGTTTTGGCTGGAAATTTGGTCCACTTTGCACTAAAAGTTATTCTAATGCTCTGTGATAACTAGTTCACTAAATTTTTAAGGGAGGTATTTGTCCAAAAATACTTGACCCTGCATATTTTGGTCGTAAACATACTGACAGCGTGGAGAACATTGATTTCTGCGCAATGATATGTGGGAGTATGGTATGGTATCTGCCTCTTGGCTTGGCATAGGAATAATAAGGTTTCTGGAGCTTTGGGATGGATTATATACACCTAATGATTAGAGGGTCTTACACATGTTACTGATGCTATATCATCATTTGCATGACACTTACTGAATTTGGTAATACCTAGTAGGTTGGCTTACTGAACTATGTCGTGCTATTTTTTTGCCCATTATGAAGGTAAGTATCCTGTCGTTTACATATACTCATAAACCCTACAGTGTGGGTTGGCTTTTTGAACTTTGTGGTGATTTCCTTTGCCCATTGAGAAGGTAAGTATCCTGTCTATGCATAATGGAGCTCTGATTGGAAAGGTACACTGGATGGGTATTGGTTCTTGCATATGGTAGTGTCGCTATTGGTACATTAAGAAGCATTGGGATTGGGGGTTCCCTTTGAGATTATTGGCTTTTGTGCTTGGTACTGTTTCTATAATTCGATATCATGATAGAACTTTCTCTTAAAAAAACCAGTATAACCCTCTGGTTGGGTGTACTTAGTGAATCGTTGCACCGTCTTTTGCCTTTTAACACACTGATGTTGCATATTTTGTTTGGCGACCTTGAGGGGGCTTGTGGCTCGATTGCACTACATGTATGCACCTGTTTGGTAATAGTTGATAGGACGGGATAATGCAATACTCTATTTGCATTCACAACTTGACCTGGTTCTTTTTGGTTTGACATTTGCACAAGCTAGGTTACCACAAAAAAGGCCTCTACCACTTGGCTTACTAGGAGTTTGTGACTTATAGAATTAGGAAGGTTTGGATTCCACTTTAACTTTATCAGTTATGAATATATTCTACAACAGGCTTATACTCACCTATTGCAAGGGAAGTACTTCTGATATCTGTATACTGGAATGAGGCTTCATTCATACAAACATTGTACAAAGATAATTCTAAGACTGAGTTGTTTTTGTACTTATCATTTTCCTTTCTCTAGAGCTAGTTGTCTTTTGAATGTAAAAGATTTCAATTATGTCTTATTATTTATGGGCAAACCATCCATGACAACGTCATTATCAATGGGATCACTTGGCTGTGCCTAGTGTCTATACAGGGATGCAAACTTCACTACAAGTGTAACTATTGTGTCCAATTTCTAGCCCCTCGTACAGGGCTCTTGGAAATATAAATGATGAAATTGTCTCT
The DNA here is from genome assembly GCF_014529385.1 of Adiantum capillus-veneris. Lineage (NCBI taxonomy): Eukaryota > Viridiplantae > Streptophyta > Polypodiopsida > Polypodiales > Pteridaceae > Adiantum > Adiantum capillus-veneris. The sequence goes on from NC_140934.1 coordinate 70,285,918, forward strand.
CTATGAAAAATTGACGGACAGATGATACTAATCAGCACACATTGTAGAGCTTTCTTAGATTTTGCATTGAAATAACTAAGCAAGAGAGACTTGCCAACGTAGTCTTGACAACATCAAACAGTTATATTCATGTACTGGGTGGACCAACAGACGTCTGCAACTAGGTATACGCATGCAACAATTTGTGAGTTTTCTAAAACTCATGCCCAACTCTTCTTCTAGAACATTTTGGGGTGCCCTTGTCCAAGCAAGATCTGGACACTAATGTATGACATGTGTGGAGGAAGAGCGCTTTTCTTACAACAAATTGCGTACTATTTGAAGGACTTACTAGAATCTCATGCACGCAAGTTGGTCAAGATGTAATTTTGTGCCAAGTATCCCATAAAATGTCAAGGTATGGAACGAAAGTGGATGTCCGGGTTTTTGACCTTAGCATGACAGGATCGTCATCACACCAAGGATATCCAACATGTCCTATATATTTGATTGGTAATACACAGGCTTGCAAAAGCGAGAGACAAAGAAGGGTGAATTCCATGTTTCCATGTGGGTTGAGGGTGCACATGCTCATAAGCAACTTCTGGTGAGAGAAACACGTGAAATTGAAATCAAAACTCTTCCCTGACTACTTCGGAAAAAACTTTATCGCTAGCATTCATGTTGCTTTCCCCCCTACAAGTAATGCATGCAAATGGACTTGATGGAAGCCCTCTTGGAAGCCTACATCTTCAATCATCTACATCCACCACCATAACATGCTATGATTTCTACCATAGCTAGTCTTTCAGTGGATAGGCTTTATAAACAAAGATTGCAATCAAAACAGAAGATCTCAACCTTCCTTGGCTTTCTGTCCTTGATGATAGAGGGAGAATCAAATAAGCTTGAGCATCAAGGTAAATTGAAATAAAAGGAACAACACGGAAGTAGTGGTGATGGTAGACATGGTAACATAAGTGAACATGATGATTGACAAGATGTAGAAGTTGTAAAGAGATGATGATGGAGATCATAGTAGATATGATCTACACCATGATGAAGATTGTGGTAGACAAGATCAATGTGATAGAAGGTAGAAAAGAAAAAGAGACCATGCCCTGGGCTTTCTGACCCTGATGACTGAGAGAGAAGGCGGGTGTCGAATCAAAACAAGGAGCAATCAATCCCTCCTATTTTGTGTGTCACATAAAGTACATATATTCACAATAGCATACGTTCGACTACACAACCATCACTTCATCTTGACAACATTGCAAGGTTTTTTATATGTATCTAATTCACCATGCATATGCATTTGCTTGGTCCAACACATAAGTCCTATAGGGCAAGGCACGACTTTTTTTTCTTATAATTTTTGGAAAGATTAGAGTGCCAACTCTCCACCATACTTTTTAATGGAACTTCTGCATGATGTGCACTATATACTTAGCATTTTCACTTTGTGACACTTCATTGCGAGACAGAAGTTTTCACTATGTGCTTTTGTAAGGACATGCATCCTATGGGCAAGGCCATCGACACGGCTGAACAGTGTGTACGCTAGGGGGAGGCTATAAGATAGCACGGTTGGGTGGATACTAGCACACGCATTACCACCGCCCTTGCACTGGTATCTGAGCTATTTTTGGGAAAGGTAAAAAGCAGTTTGCATGTGAGTGCAACGCGGTGCTTCTCTCCCATGATCTACAGACAGTGACGTCTCTACTGTGCGCAATGCACGTAGACAGACAGGGACAACCAACCACGGCCCCACCTATGCCCTCCACAGTGGGTGATGAAAGGACGCAACCAAGGAAAACTCAACCGGAAACTCTACAACACCGAAGCTCCAAAGACTCCCGTTGGCACCGTTGGTTGCACGTGTAGGAACACCCGCTTAACCCTTGCATGAAGGAGGGTTGAACCCACCCCATGAGGGTAAGAGGCCAACGCTTACCATCAAGCTATTGAGCCTTGCTGTGTATAACAAGGAAAGATAGCATACCCATGATGGTAAGAGGCCAACACTTTACCATCAAGCTATTGAGCCTTGCTGTGTATAACAAGGAAAGATAGCATACTTATTTTGAAAAGAAAGCTAGAAGGAAAGGGAAAGCTTCGAACTTCAAGGAAGTAGTTTCACCCTTCCTTTTCACTTCTTGGAGGAAGGCAAGTTTTCCTCCAAAAATTCTTTTTATCTCAAGGAGGTACCTTCAAAGTGAAAAAAACCCTTCACAAAAATAACGTGCTTTTGTGAATAATCAACAAAGGTGTTCTTATGAACGAACGACACATGAAGCACTACATTTTTGCAAGGAAAGATTCGCATGCAACGCAAATCGCGAAGCATAAAAAACACAAAGACTTCAAGCTTCACAAGGTATAAGTTGACGTTTTTTTCTCTCTTTACATTAGTGCGTGTTTACCATGGCCAGTGAGGATATCCCACCTACACACACTTTTGATTTTGAGTACGTAGATCAAAATCAGGGCACCATGGGTGCTGCTAACACTAATATGCATGAGGATGATGATCTAGGAGATTATGGCCTTGTAGATATGGCTGCTTTCAAGACTTTGGAAAATTGCCAAAGCGTACTACGGAGCTACTATGAAATTTTTGAATTCACAGACGACTCAAGCAGCCACAAGTGGCACGGTTCAAGGAAACCAAGCTTGCACGACTCAAGAAGCCCAAGAGACAAGTGCTTCAGAAGATGCAGAAGGTAGCAATGCATTACTTAAGGATATCACCATTCCTAAGTTTCACGGGGAAGAGCGTGATCGCAACAAGGATGAGGTCAATACATTCTACACAAATGGAGTGATATTCATAGATTGAGACACACCCCGGATATAAAGATGGCTGTGGAAACAAGTCTATCTCTTAAAGGCAAGTCCTATAAGTCGTAGATAACATTTCCAATAGATGCTCGTCCTCTGTCTTGGGTTGCGTTTCAAGCTTCTTTCTCCAAAGAGTTTTTGGACTCCAATGAAGAAGATAAGAATTGGTTAGCATGGGATGTATGCCGCATCTCTGGCCTCTCTCTCACACAGGTGACAGTACCTTTCGAAGTATCGGGAAATCATAATAAAACTAGAAGGTCTAGATGAATTAATAGGGGTCTTGACAAAGACTATCGTCTTCATGTCAAGACCCAACATCCAAAAACTTTGGAAGAAGCCATCAGTCATGCCCAAAGATATAATGATGACCAAGAGAGGAAAGGAAATGTTCCCTACTTGAAGAATAATTTTTTAAGAGGCTAAGAGACAATGGCAAGGTAGATCTCCCACACATTCTAAGAGGAATAAGAGACAATCTACCTCTCCACGTCCACAAGAGGCTAAGAAGCCTAAGCAATCATGAGATACTCCACGTGGGTCTCTCAGCACTGCTGATTTTGAGCGTGCAAAGAAACACAATTTGTCTTTTAGATGTCTTTCGGACCAACATAAAAAGAAATATTTTCGTCTTTTGCAAGGCAAAGAAAAGGCCAAGCACACGGTGCAACGCCTCACATTAGATTCATCTCCTAAATATTGTGATGTAGAGGTTCTTCATATGGAAGAAAAGCACAAGTGTTGTGTGCTTCTTTCAATGTGGAAACCCACCTTTGGCCGTCATGATTTGATTCGTATGTATGGCACTATTAATGGACAACGTGTTCGTATTTTAGTGGATGATGGTGCAACTCATAATTTCTTGAACTATAAGCTAGTGAAGAAATTGAAGCTTACACAGACTCCCTACTCTCACAAGTATGTGGTCGAATAGATGTCTCGCAATGATTAATAAGTATGGGACACCGTAGTTCAAGGGGTTGAGCTTATTGTTCAAGATCATATGATGACCCTTGACTTTCAAGTTATGAACATGGACCGTGCTGATGTAGTTTTAGGACGCAAGTGGCTGCATGGTTTAGGAAACACATTGCACACTAGTAATGAATGCAACTCCTTATCCTTTATGGCCAATGGTAAACATTTGCTTTTTCTTGGTGAGAAAAATATACCATTTGCACCTCTTATATGTACAGCCGAACTTTCTATTTTGCAGAAAGCAGATTTAATAGATGAAATCTTTTTGTGTTACTGCTTGTCTCCAAATCTTGTGAAGTCTCAAGAGCAAAGTGCCATGAATTCTAGTGATGGTATGCAAATTGCAATGAATTATAATGATAAGAAAAGTGTTAACAAATCTAAAGAGCAAAGTGCTCTCAATTTTAATTATATTGAGCAATGTGCAACTGTTGTGAAACAAACTTTACAAGAATTACAAGATTCTCCATCCCAGCATAACTCTAGTTTACTTTCTCCTTTTGCACGACAAAAGCTGACTCACTTACTCATGGAGTATAGTGATGTATTCTCAAGTGATTTATCATCGGGTTTACCCCCTACTACACATGATATGCAGCATGGCACAGATGTCTTGCCAAGCACTAAACCGGTGAGTAAACCACCTTATCGTATGAGTGCTAAAGAATTCAAGGAGGTTGAGAGTCAGTTGGCTGACTACCTCGCCCGTGGTTTCATTAGACCTAGCACTTCGCCTTGGGCATCACACAATTCTATTGGTAAAAAATAAAGATGGTACTATGCGCATGTGTGTAGATTATCGCGGATTAAATGCCATAACCATCAAGATTAAGTATCCTCTGGCTCGAGTGGATGAGTTGTTTGATCAACTCCATGGGGCAAGATACTATACAAAGATAGATCTTTGTTCATGATACCACCAGGTGCGTATCCTTTTGCAAGATATCTCCAAAACTTCCTTTAGAATACGGTTCGGGCATTTTGAATTTTTGGTTATGCCTTTTGGTTTAACCAATGCTCGAGCTACATTTATCTTGGAAAATTTGTTGTGGTTTTCCTTGATGACATTATAATTTTACAGTAAGAGTGAAGATAAACACATAGAACACTTACGATTAGTGTTTGAACAGCTACGAGCTCACGCTCTATATGCTAAGCAAAGCAAGTGCGATTTCTTTAAAATAGAGATACATTACCTCAGTCATGTGATCTCTTATTCTGGCATCAAGATGAACACTGACAAGGTCGCTTCCATTCTTCGATGGCCACATTCCAAAACGGTTGCGGAACTTTAAATATTCTTAGGCATAGTTGGATTTTATCGACAGTATATCCTTGATTATGCCAGAATCATTGTTCCTATAAGGTCAACTTAAAGCCAAAGGTAAGACCTTTTCTTGGGAAGAAGCCCAAAAGGAGCTAGGGGGATATTTCTAGGCGAGCACTTTTTGGCAAGTGCTTTTTAGGAATCAGGTGAGCAGATTCCTAAAAAGATTCTCTCTTCCTCTTTGTGGACTATCTCTATCTCTCTCTTTGAGAGAGAGAGAGAGAGAGAGAGAGAGAGAGAGAGAGAGAGAGTTGAGACACAGTCAAAGATATGGAAGCTAGACAAATTGTTTCAAAAACAATATAGACAAGGGTACTTAAAACAAGAACTCCCATTAATAATAAAAAAGTTACATTTTATTAAACTTGCATTACATAAACAAGTAGTGTTTATCTTCTGGAAGGCCCGGTTTTAGTAGTTGATATGCTCCCTTTGATTGGCATATTGAGATTCACCACGTTGCTTAGCTGCTGCCGCATTTTCTCCTCATCCTCCTCTGTGATGAGCCCAATCTTCTTCCAGCAAGAGAAAGCTAATTGTCCCGTCTCGTTCAAATTGATTAAGCTCCGCATATTGAGTTCCTTGCGGCATTGATAGAGGCGATACACGTTGATGTTTGCCTTGGGAGCCTGACGAAACCAGTCGGCTCCATACAATGCCTCTCCGTTTGGAATGGCATCCCACGCCGACTTTATTTTACTCTCAAGATCGTCAGACATCGTGAAAGAAGGAGAGGTGTGCTAGGAAGCTAGTGGACGCTTTCACAAAAATAACTCAAGCTATGGTAATTTATAGCCACTGTGGTAATATTATATTATTTATACACGATTTGACACATAAACAACCAGTACTCAAATATGAAAAATAGTTGCAAATGAATGTATCCAAATGTGACCATCCTAAGATAAAATTAGAAAGTAGCACAATTGTTTAGGTAAAGCATACTAAGAAAAAGTGAGCATTGTCAAATGCTATGCATCCATGCCTGGATGAGTCCAACTTCGACTTAGTGCCCTGAAGATATCAACATCTGCCAGGATTGGTTGATGGATAAACATGTTCTCATTTTGGCTTAGCCCTAGCACACGCAGATAAATAAAAATACAAATGTTTACATGCAAGATATGGTTTTTGCTTTGACACCCGTTCCATGAAGTTTGGACATGTGCACGATGGTTGGTTGCTAATACAAACTTTGTACATCCCGACATGACCATCTTCACTTTTCGTCTCTAGTTTGAAGACCTCACTAACACCATCTGCTGCACATATCTCTTCTACAACCTTCGCTCTCAGGGCTAGTGCTAGACTGATCTTGCGAGCAACATCCTCGGAAATGGAAGTCCGATACCGTACACGCAGACCATCTCGCACTGTGGCTCTTGCATTGCCTTCAGGAGTGGATGTATCTTTTGACTTAAAAGGAGAGTTTGTCATATTTTGTTCTTGAGCAACTGGCGTTACATTAGATACTCCTTCTTTGCTTAGCTCCACTTGATACCCCCCTTCATGCAATATTTTCACCTCATCCTCTGATAGGTTGGTGCCCACATGCACGGGCCAAGTGTGTGGTGGATGTTGAGGCTGCGGCTCAATGTTCTGGTCTACTATATGACAATGCAAGACATGATCCGGACAAAAACAAAACCATTGACGCACCACACCATTTGGATGTTTTCGATATCCTTCAAACAATGGGGCTGGTATACCAAGGCTAGAACCTGGTATACTACATCCACACCTGCGTCCTCCTCTTCGTGTGCCGCTACATGTGACCCTACTACCTTGTGGAGCTCGACGTATGGCCCACATTGCCTCATTGACCTTGCGCTCAACTACATACTGCCCACCAGAACCTATACTTTGTTTTGGGGTTTGTGATATCCCTTCTTCTGTAAAGTTGATCTTACGTGGTCTTCCACACTTCCTGAGATCTTTGGTGACCGAGTTGTACTCAGGCCTATGTGATGCATCATCTTCCACGTTGATAACCTCATTTGGCTTCCGTTTTTGCCTTGATGTCTTTTTATCTCCTGTTAATGGAGTTGGTTGTTTATACATTGGAGTGCCCTTAGTAGCCGCATTCACTGCTCTTATCACTTGGCTAGGACGTTTTTCATGGCGTTCCATAAGCTTTTGTATTGATGGACCCTTCCTAATGTGTTTTCCATGGCTGTATGAAATGGTCTTTGTGCTTTGTAAGATGAAATTTGCAAGGTCGGTTGTACATGCATCATATAATGATATGCGTTTACGAAAACCCTCCCCTGCTAGCCTGCTGCCATGCTTGCTCTCCGCAAGGTTAGTGTGTGGAGTGTTTGGTCCATCAGAGCTACTTTCTACGCATGTCATAATGCCACCCCAATGTGCAATACGAATTTCCCACCAACTAAGCCATGAATCCATGTATGGAATGTTACGGTCTATGCAATGACCGTTACGCCACCATTGGCGTATCAGACGAGCCTCTGTTGTGCTGCAGCCTCTTTTGTTGGTGCTTGCCTCCACTTCTCACACATTTCTATGTGTGTGTTGAGAAGCTTGCACCACATAATTCATTGTGTGTTGATTCAAGATTTGCTTCCAATGGAAAAGACAAGAACGCTCTCGGCCGCTCATTGTATTGGTCTTGTCACCACCATTGAAAACAATTCGAACTTGGATCATAGACATGACAGACGATAGTCACCCAATCATTAACACGTCTGGTGTGATCAAACTGGATCCACGCACGTCGAAGATCACCATCCCAATCTTGTCTCATTCGGTTGACTAGGTCCACACCGGATGCTGGACCAATTCTGGACATTTTGAAGACATAACATTTCTCCCCCTCCCTACCTTGACCAGGAAACCGGCTTCCATGGAAAAACTCAGACGTGCAGTCTCGCTTCAATTTTAGGAGTGCATCAATGCCAAAAGATTCTTTGTCAACCCCTCTGCGTAAAATAGATACTGACCTCCGAAACCTGTCAATTTTAAAAGTGTTTAGATTTTAAAAAAAAATTAGCACAGAGTTTTGCATCGAAATAAGAATCTAGGAAATTCTCATACCAGTTATCTTGCACCAATGGGCCCAACTCCTCAGCGATTGCAAATAGTTGTTGCTCGCCTAAAATACCTTCGTTGGTGTTGTTGCGAATAAGTGTTGTACTTATAATTTCTTTTTCCAAACACATTTGAACCTTCCTGGCTCCTGCGTGTGGGTCAACAGTCAAAATCCTTTGCACCATCAGCTTGGTGTTGTCCGTTAGTGCTTTGGATGTGCCGCTGCGCACATCGTGTCGATGTGTGCCACGATGAATCATGACTCTAGTGGCAGTCTCATCGGATGGCATGACATAGTATACTACACAATCACATGTTGCAATACAGAAAGAAATTGCCTTACAAAAATGGCATGTAAGGCTCTTATCTCCAATCTTACATTATTCCCGAGGTCCAGTTGCCTTTTGTATGTACCCATTGAAATGACTTGTATTGGGAATATGGCAATTAACCAAGCGGACACATTGTTCATTCATGCACTTGAGAGATCCTATGCAATGACTAAGACGCACTACACCTGGAAATACAATATTGGATGTAGTAGGCTTCGACCACAAATGAGGATCATACTTATGCTCCATCGCATCCATATGGTGCAACTTTCCCATGGTAGGTGGAAATTCTAGAATGAGATCTCCATTGTAAGACCTTGGAATCTCTGTAACTTGTTCCACTACTTTTATTTGCATTAACAGCTTTGTCAATGTGCCCTTCTTCTCGGCCTGTAAGAGTATTTGTCTTGTACTCCTTTTGAAGCTGTTTGAGGGAAAAACTCGAGGGGGGGTACATAGATCTATTAACTCCTTTGGACCGAATTGCATCTTTGACGGACTATCCACAATGGAAATGGGAATCATGCTAGGTGAGCCGGCATACTGTGTTTGATGGGATACGTTGACTTTGTATTTACGTGAAAGCTGCTCATCCAATACATAAATGAATTCACCCAAATTGTTGAGAGTCCTCTCAAGAGGCAAATTCATTTCAATATCACCTACTTCGATAACAGCATCTAAAGTTGTAAATTGCATTGGAGAAATTAATTCTAAAAGAAATGAGTCAGATATTATGAATTTACCATTGTAAAAAGGATAAGAAAACTCTTTACCCAAGAAAAATAAGAGCAAGCCATAATAATATGCTAAGCAAATAATTAAGCACAAGATCACATTGTATAAACTAAAACAAATTGATTATATACTTACGTCTAGTAAGTAGCGGTTATAAATTTAAAATTAATATTTTTTTATTAATTTAAAAAATTAATGTTAAAAATATGAAATATTTGTATTAAAAAAAATTGTTACAAAATATTTGTTTGTAACTGTGTGTGTGATCACGTGAATTTAGTAATTTGAATTTCTTTTTTAAATGTTTGTGTAAAAGAGATGTGTGAATAATCGAATGTATTAAGGATAGAGAAACGCTATCTAGAGGGAGAGGGGGACAAGGGGCACCAAGGCGAGCGGTTGGACCGGGCTGGAGAGTTTTGCGTGGGCAGAAGCGAGGCACTAACGCAAGGGGGGTGGAGGGGGAGAGACCAGGGCAATGGGCGGCCGGGTTTTGCGTGCAGGACCGCCGGTAGGGGCGGAGGTGGAGGGTTGGTGGGGGCGGAGGTTTGGGAGGGAGCGGGGGCAAGGGGGCGCAGGAGTGGGCGGGGAAAGGGACAAGGGGACAGCGGAGGCGGGGGCAGGCGGGCGAGGCAAGGGGCAAGAGGGGCGTAGGACCGGAGCGGAGGCGGGTGGAGACGGAGGTTGGGAGGGGTCAGAGGTTTGGGGGGGGGGGGGGGGCAGGGGGCACAGGAGAGGGCGGGGCAAGGGGAGGGGGGCGTAGGAGCGGAGCGGAGGCGGGGGCGAGGGCGGGCAGGCAGGCGGAGGGGGGGGGGGGGGGAGCGGAGCGGGATGGGCGGCCAAGCGCCCATGGCCAACGCGCTAGCCATGGGCACCTATGTGTACTCTACCTCTGGCCACCCATTGGCTAGAGGCAGACACACGCTCGGCGTGTGCCCGCCTCAGGCCAACACGTGGCCAGAGACAGAGTACACACGTGCCCATGGTCGTGGCAGTCCACATGGACAAGGCAGCGTGCGTGTCCACGTGGACTGGCCACGTGTACCGTCACTCGGTGACAGTACACGTGGCCGGCCACATGTCCTCTCGCACTGCCACACAGGCAGTGCGATGGCCACGTGGCCTGCCACGTGTATTGTCGCTGGGCGACAGTACACGTAGCACAACACGTGGCACCAAAAATGGCACCAAGCGCAGTTCCACATGTACTGTCCCCCATCGACAGTACACGTGGCAGGACACGTGGCCATCTCCCTACCTGCATGGCAATGCGCGTGGCCACGTGGCCAGCCACGTGTACTATCGATTGGCATCAGTACACGTGGCATGTCCACGTGGACACGTGACAAGCACCTGCGCCAGCGTGTCCACGTGGCTTGCAACGTTTGTGTGTCCACACACACACACACACGCAAAGCGTGTTTGTGTGTGTGTGAGCACATACACAAACACAAACGCACACACACACACACACACACACGGGCGCGTGAGTGTGTGTACACACACACACGCTGGCGTGCGTGTGTACACCATACACACGCGCTTTCGTACAACGTGTGTGTGTGCGTGCACCACACACACGCGCCTGCGTGCAACGTGTGTGTGTGTGTGCACACACACACAAACGGCATCGTGTGTGCGCACACACACACACATGCACGCGTACACACGCACGTGTATATGCACACACGTGCGGACGTGTACGCGTCCACACACGCACACACACACACACACACACACACACACACACACACACACACACACGTGCGCGTACATGGCAACACACACACACACACACACTCCTTTCTCACACACAGTCACCAAAAAAATAATAATAATAATAAAATAATTTAAAAAATGAAAGCTTTATAAAGTGACCTTCTCTTCTTCATTTTCTTCTTCTCTATTCTCTTTTGCTACACAGATCTCTTTCCTTCTCTCTGTCAAGTTTCTTTTTGTTCACATCTCAAACTCCAACCTACAAATTCTCATAAATCATCCTATATCTTTTTCTTATAAATTATCCTTCTTTATCGCAAGCATGAGAACAAGAAACCAAACAAAAAATACTGGTGCAGTAAATGAGATTGATGTTATTACCTCACAAGAAGTACCTCTGTTAGGCAGACAGGATACCCAACAATCTCAGGCATTGAGTTCTTTGGATCGCATTGTATCCATCATAACAGGAGTGGCTGGAACATCACAATCAAGCGTCGCACCCAGTCATCGTGTGGAAACAGGTACCGCTATTGAAGATGTCAAAGACGAAGCGTTTGGAAATGTTGTCGACAAACACATTTCTTTGGGTTGGGTGGATTCTCACATAGTACCATACGATGGCAAACTTCCACGATTGCCTCTATGTCGACTTCTATCAAACCCCGCCATCCGCGCGCATCATGACCATGTGGCCGATTTGCAACTCTCTATTGCAAACAAAAGCTACCAACCAACCATGGCAAGATTTATTGTTGGTGAACAAATTCCTGGGGAGGATCACAAACAATTTACTCGTCGTGGTCACGCTGCGAGGGATCTTGGAATGTCATATGATTTGGATGAAGAGCTTCGCCAAATCCCCGAGCTTAGTCACATGGTCGAGAGGTACTTTGTGGTTTGGGATGGTAATCACCGATTGGAGGCATGGATGCGGTGGATGAACAAGAATGACATTCCAATTGAGAAAGCGCCAAACGTGGAGTGCGTTCTAGTTGACTTTCAGCCCCATGACGCAGCAGAGTTTCTATTGGTTTTGGGAATGATCAATAGGTGAGCCCTTTTTTTTTTGCTAATGTAAATGCATCTTATTTTTAAACTATATAAATTATAATCGATTGTTAAACAGGGCCACGAGGTTTTCAGTGCCTCACACAATTGCTCATGATATTTTCATGATGAGAAAGCTGGGATGGCGGACCCTACATCACTTATGCAAAAATTTCCCGAAAGCGCACGTTTGGCAGCAGAAAGGGCTTTGAATTTTAGAGGTCCAAACAGGTCAAAGTGGCTAAAATTGCCAATGGCTGTCCTTGCGCAACTACTTTGGAAGGTATGCTTCAAACCAATTGTATATGAGAATATGTTTTCATTACGAAATCTTATTATGTGTATTTTGATTGAGTCTTTGGAAAATGATAGGAAGAGTTCGATCATATGTTTAGTAGTAAAACGGAAGGGCTGCCATCAAAAGGGAGTTTTGACTACAAGTTGGCACCTAACGCATACGAGGAAAGCATCAATCTAGCGCTATTTCAAACGGAGCACTACTTTACGTGCAAAGGGCTTGAGATAGCCACCATTGTAAATCCAGAGAATGGCGGCGATTTTTTCCAGAAATGTATTTCATTTACAGGTTGGGGCGAGAAGACCACGGAAATGACACCCTCGAGAGTGGCAGAGGTTGCGCGTGCATGCATTAGCCCAACAGAGTAAGTAAAAGTCGTTTAAATCATTGGATATATTTCTCTTTTTATTATGTAGCAATAAAAAATAAGTCTCGCTGCCTTTGATAGGAAGTGCCGATTGCTTGATTTGCTCCAAGGCGGTGATGCATCCTTGAAGGAGAAGGGCATCGGTTTGACGGAGAAGGCTTGGATCCAATGGCTTCGATATCACGTGTACTGGTGGCAGTTGGAAAGGTTAGATTTAGTGAACATTTGCACCAGCTAGCAATTTGTTATGTAACTTGTGACTTATTATTTGCTGTTGCAGGAGAGTGCTTGAGATCGCCGAGAAAATGGAGGCCGAGAATCATGATGTTGCTATCCAACATGAGAAGGCTGAAGGTAGGCATGGTTGCACACTTGCCCACACATTATTGACATACAGACGCAAGCACTTTGAGAAGGCCTTCAAGAAGTGGAGTGCTCGGATCAAGTCCACACATGAACCCAAAGAGCAACCCCATTTTGCTTGTACGGCACGACGCTTGTTATACAGGTTCGACATCTTTAATTGACAAATAAATAATGTAGTAGGATACACTAATCTTATTCTATGCAAATGAAAACATTGTGGTTTGTCTTGTAGATGGTGGAGAGATGCTCTTGTCTAACCCATTCCCGAGCACCCCAGTGATGCATGGTGCAAGTCGGAGAGAGAGGAGACGGGCTTATATCCTGACGAGTGGATAGATGACTTGCGGCCAAAGGGAGCGTGGCTCAAGTGTCCTTGGTGGCTGGACTACTCGGACAAGGAGTACCCACCCGAAGAGGAAGAGCTATACATAGGTATGCCTCAATCTAGTTTTTACCTTTTCCATGAAGCAATAGAATATGGGCTCAATAACTCTTCTTCTTTAAATTAATAGCGGAGCATAGTGCGTCACGGAAGAAAGCGGTTGTGATAGAGGATGCTCTATCTCCAAACACATCAAAGAAACCAGAGAAGAAAAAACAGCCCTCAAGGAAAGACTCGCAAGCACAATCGGCTGACAAGCAACCTGGGAAGAGAAAGAAGAGGGCTGTAGTTTCCAGCGACAGTGAGAGCAAGCATGTGGTTGCGGAGTATTCTGTAGAAGTCAGCGATAGTGCTCATAGCGTTGGTGCTATGAGTCAGTGTGTACCGACACTATCCTTCACTCCCAGACCAGTGGGGGGCATCCAGGAGTCCCCTCCATGTTCACCATCACATGGTAGGGCTGCAAAGGACCTATCAGACATGGCCAGAGTTGTGGGAGATAACCATCCAGGTACGTGAAAATGCTTAATGTTGTGTTGTTCTCTTTAGCATTGCTTGAAAGATATATTTGATCTTATGTTTCTACATACATATATGCATGTAGAGCCACGCCACCTTGCAGTGCATGCTAGTGCCAAAGAGTTGGCAAAAGCTATTCCAGATGTGTTGTGCAATGACAGGTAAGCCACGCTTATTTACAATCATAGTTATGTGCACACTTATAGTGCTAACAAAAATTGCATGCAGTTCTATGCAGTCACTACGTAGATTCTTGGGCTCTCTATCAAGAACAGGGAATATGAACCCAAGCTTGAGATTGGGTGGCGTACGTTTGGTGTACATGGCCTTTCCCTTACACACTAGGCCACATGCAGCTAGCACGGGTGGGGTTGCTTTATGGAACCAATGGGATAATGACCTTGTGGATGCTGCATTCCTTCTGGCATCCGAGTTTCTTTTGGTGGATGGCATGATTGTGGCGACATGTCGTGCAGAACATCTTTCCATCGTCACTTTGAAGGCAGAGGGAGCTGGTTTCCAGCTGTTGAGGATATTGTACTTACGGCTACCAGAGGCTAGTTGTACGACTGTTCAAGACTATTTAGAGGGTATGTTATTTTTTTGTTTTGATAATGAATAGTAACTTCGATGTTCAGGGGTCAAAAAATAATGTTTTACTTGCTCCACGTAGGTTGGTACTTTGTTGCTAGCCATTTTTTCACCCCCTAGAACTGGTGGGTGTCGGCTTTCGAGGTACGATTGAGCGGATGGAGATATTGCAACAAATGTACGTGGCTTCTCTGCAGCTGACGACATGTTGTGGGAGAAGCTACCAGGATCAGATTCCACACAGTGGACGCTTGATCGTATGGGCCGACCTTATCGTAGAGGTGTTGAGAGGAGTCCAACGTTTGCCAGGTGGTAGAAATTTTTTGGTATTTTTTTTTATTGTTCTTATAAAATTAAAGGTATAATAAATCTAAAGGTAACTTTTTTTTTGTAGATGGCTACTAGGTACCTTCACAGACATGGGAGATGGTGTGTTGGATTGTTTTGCAGGAGTTGGGACATTGGCAGCACAATGTTTACTACTACGCAGACATCGCATCAGTTGTGACAAGGATTGGGCAGTTTTCAGTGCTTGTTTGGAGCCAGCTCAGCGCCTACCTTTCGATTTAGGCTCGACATTGATGTTTCATAGGAGTGTCAGAGGTCAGGTAACTGATCAACCGTAATAGGTGTCCAAGCAACTTCATCCGCTTGACTCACCGTTCCCGACACTACTCAGCAGTCAGGGCGGGGCAGTAGCAGCACCATATCCCACTTTCACAGCCCCATTTTTGGCATGGCGTGCAACTGGACCGTCTCCCAGTGCATTCATAGCCTCCACATCTGAGGCCCCGCCCGGGGTTGATCCATTGCCTCTTTCAATACGTGCAGCCCCCCCCCCCCCCCCCCCCCCACATATAGTTCATATCATTTGCCATTTGGAGTAGTTCCCCCACCATTTGGTGCACTGCCCCCGTTGGCACGACCTTTGTTTCCTCCCAGAGGATATGGCCCCCCACCACCCTTCTTTCCTCCACGTCACCCATGATGTATCACCCCCCATATGTATTTACTTTGGATACAATGGAACTCATAGATTTGGGGTTTGCTATTTGAAATAGACCGTAATTGTGTGTAAGGAACTTCTATTTCTCTTATTAATAATGTATTGAATGATTCGCCGGTTTTTTTTGTTTGAATGTAAGTTGGTCATGAAATGACAATCAAATTTTAGTTGGAGAGAGAGAGAGAGAGAGAGAGAGAGAGAGAGAGAGGGGGAGAGAGAGAGAGAGAGAGAGAGAGAGAGATATGGGTAGATTGTCCCTTCTTTTGGGAATCCGCTCGCCTGATTCTTAAAAAGTTCTCGCGAGAAACTACTCGCCCAAAAATCGCGTCCAAGGTAGCTATAGCAACTGCTCCCATCCTAGCAATCGTTGACCCACTTAAACAGTTTGTGGTAGAGACTGATGCTAGTGATAAATCAATTGATGTTGTACTCCTCCAGGAGGGAAGACCTATAGCCTTTGAAAGTAAAAATTTAGATAGAGCTCAATAGAATGAATTTTATCTATGAGAGAGAGCTCTATGCCATAATTCATGCTTTACGAAAGTGGCGACACTATTTATATGGTGTCGAGTTTGAAGTTGTTTTTGACCATGAGAGTATCAAATGGTTCACTACTCAAATGGAAACTCCAAAAGAGGATGATCATAGCGAAAGGCTTTTGTTTTTCCTAAGATAGGAGATATGTACATACATGTTTAAGAGTCGGGTAGCATCCTATACCATGTAAATATGCATGCTTTTCGCAAGTTAATGAAAATCTATATATTCATATACATGATTTTTGTTCGAAAGTTTGTAAATGAATTCAATGTTTCAACTAATAACAATTTAAAAAAAAGACGGGAATCAAGAGGAATTAGAATTTTCTACATTCCTAAATGGATTCCAAAATGTTTTTATTGATGATACCCCCGTGAGCTATCTCCACAATGAGGGGACAATGACCATGCAATGGAACTTTAACCACAAAGATCACTGCCTAATAAGCCTCCTTATTGAGCTTTATAAGCTCCACAAGAGGAGTTCAAAAGGCAATAGCATGAATTGATAAGTTTCAAGAGAGATTAGGCATTCTTCTAACCAAAAGAAAAGTAAATTTTTCAAGAGATTCAATAATTAGGTCACATTATCTCTAAAGGTGGTATTTGTATGGATCCACAAAAGGTACAGGTAATAAAAAGATGTTGTTAGTCTTGGAACCTCCAAAAGTTAGTGTTAAAAGTCCTTAGATCTAGGACCATAGTCAAGCTAGGTCTAAGCTTGAGGTGGGAACCCGGCCCAAGCTCGAGGGAATATGAGAAAGGTGATGAAGATGGAGAAGAGTGTGACCTCTTTCTCTCCTTTTCCTTCTTTTGGTACTTCTCTTCCTTTTTGTGATAATGAGGAGGAGGACTTTGCGGTAATCTTTCCCTCTTGGGGGGAGTTGGAGATCGTTGAGGCTGCCGTCTTGGCGCCTCCAAAAGTTAGTATTAAAAGTCCTTAGATCTAGGACCATAGTCAAGCTAGGTATGAGCTTGAGGTGGGAACAGGGCCCAAGCTCGAGGTGCTTGTCCTGCTTGAGGTGCATGATTAAGGTGCTTGAGGTACTTGACCTATTGCATGATTATGGTGCTTGAGGTGCTTTGACATGCTTGCCTGAGATGCTTGTGGGAAAACCCCTAGTCCAGGTGCTTAGTCATGCTTGATGACTAAGGTGTTTGAGCACCAAAGGTCAAAAATATCCCTACAAAGAGGGGGGCGAGCCCTTTTCTTAGGGTCTAGAGAGAGAACACACACACACTCTCAAGGAAATCCCAAGCTTAAAGAGCTAGCAAGGACACATGTCAAGCCCCTGCCCATGTTACCTCCATGAGGTGCTTGAAACCTATTGGCTAGGATTAAAAGGGGTCCAATGATAATTTACAACAATTATCTAATTGTTTTTACATTTATCAAGTCCTCTCTCTCAGGGGAAAGGGGGACACTTGTCCCAAGACTACACCTATTGCTAGAAATGGCCCAAGCTTGTGATTGGCTAGTCTTGGCATGAGCCAATGAGCTTCAATGATGAGCTAGAAGAGGGGGTCGACCTAGCAAGGAGGGGGGTTTCTTGCAAGATATACACACTCTCACACACTCACACAGACTCTCATTGTGGGCTATGCAAGGTGCAAGAGCTCCATCTCCTTCTCCAAGCTCCTTGAGAAGTTGAGAGCCTACACCAACACTCTTGGCTATGGAATGCAAATCCAACCAGAGCTATGCTTCAATGCTTAAGCTTTCCATCTTCTCCATCTTCATTACTATGCTATTATGTATGCTAAGCAAGAAGAGTGATGATAAGTGAGGAATTATGTCTTTCTCCTATGGAATACTTCTTCTTCCTCTTCCCTACCCTCATTCCCTGCTAGCTCTCTCCACCTTCGAAGGTGTTTGAGGTCTTGGGACTAAGGCTTGGGCTAGTTAATGCTTTCTACAAAGTGCAGGTTATTCTTATTGCAAGAAGGCTAATGGTTTATTGCAAGTAGATTAGTTCCTTAATGCAAGTAGATTAATTGTATTGCAAGGTAAATTAATTGTTGCTTTAGGCACAAGTTGATGCATAAAAATATACATCTGCACGCACTCAAATGAATTTGGGAACACAAATACTAATGATGTTCACAAGTTCTTGATTGTTTTCAAGCTAAGATTGCTTATTGATATTATGCAAAAGTTTGGTATATGAAGCTTCCACCTTCATATTGCCAAAGAGGTCTCAAGGAACACAAAGATTGGACTGTACCAAGTCTCTCTTAATGAGAGAATCTATAATACAAATGCCTTTTGGAGGGGGGACCGGCTCCACATAAATCCGGTCCTCAATTGTTGTCATATTCTCTAAACTCTCTCTCTCTCTCTCTCTCTCTCTCTCTCTCTCTCTCTCTCTCTCTCTAAATGGTTGATGTTGTTAATTATATTAGGGTAAGTGGAACTGGGATCTATTATTGGTTTTGTTGAGCCCACTATGTGGGGGATGGTGCACACCTCGGGAGCTTTGGACTTAATAATGGAGTCTTTTTAGTCTTGCCTACGGCTTTACCATTATTGAGCCATAAGAAGTCCGAAAGGATCTAGCCCTCAGCAACTCTGCTATGTTAGACCTACTCCTCTACTCTCTATAATTAACCACTTCGAGCCGTGGGTGTAGATACTTAAGATCCGATTGAGGTAGGCTAAGAGGAGCGGCAACTAAGGTTTTGAATTGCCAAAGCATATATTAACTACATACATAAATTTTGTTAACATGGCTGTCAATAATTAAGAGAATAGAACGAACATTGATAACTTTGATTTTGCACATGAAGGTGCTAATGATGATGCTCCCATGTTTATCAATTGTCTTGTTTCTAAGCTGCAACAAGCTATGGGAAACCCATTCCTACAAGGTGAAGTTTTCCAACAACTTCATAGTTATGGGATTCTCCAAACTCCCCCAAAAGAGAGAGCACCTGAGAAGTCTCTTCGAGAGATTTCCAAGAGAGCGCTCTCTACGGTGAGAGTAGAGGAGAACCCATACAAAGCGGTTAAACGTTTACTAGCGGGCTTACCTCCATCCAAGAAGAGAGGTGAAGTCTCTACTATAGAGCCTTCACCAAGGGAAGGAGAAAGAAGTGAGTCTCCCAATACTTCCGAAGATGTGGCTCCAAGAAGACGGCAGCCTCAACGATCTCCAACTCCCCCCAAGAGGGAAAGATTACCACAAAGTCCTCCTCCTCACTATCACAAAAAGGAAGAGAAGTACCAAAAGAAGTAAAAGGAGAGAAAGAGGTCACACTCTTCTCCATCTTCATCACCTTCCTCATATTCCAATGAAGGTAGCGGCTCTTCTCTCAAAGAGCCCAAAAGGAAAGGCCATCGCAAGTCCTATCTGGTATGGAGAAGGTCCAAGAAGCTGAATAAGTTCAATGAGGGAGGAAAGGACACCACTTTCCTTACCTATGATGGCACCTTTGGTGCTACGGACAAGATCTTGGCCTTCATCCAACAGTTTGATGTGGCCTTTGGTGAAAAGGGCTTCATGGAGTCCTCTAAACTGCATCAGGTATCTACGCATTTCCAGAGCTTTGCTCGTCAATGGTGGGCTAGCCTACAAGCTCAAAGGAAACCTCCAAGGACATGGAAGGCTTTAAGAGCCTCCATCATGAAACAATTTCTGGCAAGCAACACTAAAGACAATGTCCTCACAGAATGGAAAAGCTTAAAACTCTCTCCCTACGAGTCTACCCAGAAGTATGTAGATACGTTTTGGGATTTACTTCTCAAGGCCACTATCTACAAAAGGATAGGCTTTGAGGAGCAAAAGCAACAATTTTGTCGGGTCTTTCTAAAGAGATGGCCGAGTATATTAACTCACAAAGGCCTAATACCATATCGGCGGTCATACACCATACTATGGTCCCCTCTCAAACGAATTTCCAACAAGGGGTTAAGAGCAAGATTTCCTTGTTTCATAGGCCAAGATTTTTGTTGCTCACTTTAATTCTCTTAATTCTGCTATTCTCTAAGTTCATAGTCCATTTCCATTACATTGGTATCAGAGCCATTATCACAAAAAGGAAGAGAGGTACCAAAAGAAGGAAAAGGAGAGAAAGAGGTCACCCTCTTCTCCATCTTTATCACCTTCCTCATATTCCAATGAAGGTAGCGGCTCTTCTCTCAAAGAGCCCAAAAGGAAAGTCCATCGCAAGTCCTATCTGGTATGGAGAAGGTCCAAGAAGCTGAAGAAGTTTAAGGAGGGAGGAAAGGACACCACTTTTCTTACCTATCATGGCACCTTTGGTGCTACGGACAAGATCTTAGCCTTCATCCAACAGTTTGATGTCGCCTTTGCTGATCAGAACTTCATGGAGTCCTCTAAACTGCGTCAGGTATCTATGCATTTTCAGGGCTCCGCTCGTCAATGGTTGGCTAGCCTACGAGCCCAAAGGAAATTAGCTCCAAGGACATGGAAGGCTTTAAGAGCCTCCATCATGAAACAATTTCTGGCAAGCAACACTAAAGATAATGTCCTCACAGAATGGAAAAGCTTGAAACTCTCTCCCTACGAGTCTATCCAGAAATATCTAGATAAGTTTTGGGATTTACTTCTCAAGGCCAGTGTCTACAAAAGATAGGCTTTGAGGAGCAAAAGCAAAAATTTTGTGCAGGTCTTTTTGACGAGATGGCCGAGTATATCAACTCACAAAGGCCTAATGCCATATCGGCGGTCATACACCATACTATGGTCGCCTCTCAAATCAATTTCCAACAAGGGGTTAAGAGAAACTCTAAGCCCATGGAAGTGAAGGATCAAAATGAGCCTAGACGAAGGAATAATGCTCAAACTTCCTCCAAAGGCAACTCTAGCAACACCGATAACAAAGCTAAGGAGAAAGGAGTCTACAAAGGTAAGAATAGACTCTCTCTCCAACAGAGCTAGAGTGTTATCGTAAGGATAACAAATGCTACAAGTGTGGACAACAAGGGCATGTCTATCGTGCTTGTTCTCAAAGAAATGCATGCAGCAAGCCGCCTTGAGTTTCTATGTTAGAAACTCCAAAAGAGGATGCTCATAGCAAAAGGCTTTTGTTTTTCCAAAGATAGGAGATATGTACATACATGTTGATGAGTCGGGTAGCATCCTATACCATGTAAATACGCATGCTTTTTGCAAGTCATATACATGATTTTTTTTAGAAAGTCTGTAAATGAACTCAATGTTTCAACCAATAACAATTAAAAAAAAAAGACGGGAATCAAGAGGAATTAGAATTTTCTACATTCCTAAATGGATTCCAAAATGTTTTTATTGATGATACCCCCGTGAGCTATCTCCACAATGAGGGGACAATGACCATGCAATGGAATTTTCACCACGAAGATCACTGCCTAATAAGCCTCCTTATTGAGCTTTATAGGCTCCACAAGAGGAGTTCAAAAGGCAATAGCATGAATTGATAAGTTTCAAGAGAGATTACCCATTCTTCTAACCAAAAGAAAAGTGAATTTTTCAAGAGATTCAATAATTAGGTCACATTATCTCTAAAGGTGGTATTCGTATGGATCCACAAAAGGTAGAGGTAATAAAAAGATGATGTTATTCTTGGAACCTCCAAAAGTTAGTGTTAAAAGTCCTTAGATCTAGGACCATAGTCAAGCTAGGTCTGAGCTTGAGGTGGGAACCCGGCCCAAGCTCGAGGGAATATGAGGAAGATGCTGAAGATGATGAAGAGTGTGACCTCTTTCCCTCCTTTTCCTTCTTTTGGTACTTCTCTTCCTTTTTGTGATAATGAGGAGGAGGACTTTGCGGTAATCTTTCCCTCTTGGGGGGAGTTGGAGATCGTTGAGGCTCCCGTCTTGGAACCTCCAAAAGTTAGTGTTAAAAGTCCTTAGATCTAGG
This sequence comes from Adiantum capillus-veneris, assembly GCF_014529385.1. NCBI lineage: Eukaryota > Viridiplantae > Streptophyta > Polypodiopsida > Polypodiales > Pteridaceae > Adiantum > Adiantum capillus-veneris. Next base: position 70,307,865 of record NC_140934.1, read on the forward strand.
ACCATAGTCAAGCTAGGTCTGAGCTTGAGGTGGGAACCCAACCCAAGCTCGAGGTGATTGTCCTGCTTGAGGTGCTTGTCGTGCTTGAGGTGCTTGATTAAGGTGCTTGAGGTACTTGACCTATTGCATGATTAAGGTGCTTGAGGTGCTTTGACATGCTTGCCTGAGATGCTTGTGGGAACACCCCTAGTCCACGTGCTTAGTCATGCTTGATGACTAAGGTGCTTGAGCACCAAAGGTCAAAAAGATCCCTACAAAGAGGGGGCGAGCCCTTTTCTTAGGGGCTAGAGAGAGAACACACACACACACTCTCAAGGAAATCCCAAGCTTAAAGAGGCATCAGGGACACATGTCAAGCCCCTACCCATGTTACCTCCATGTTACCCATGTTCTCTCTCTAGCCCCTTTTCTTAGGGGCTAGAGAGAGAACACACACACACATTCTCTAGGAAATCCCAAGCTTAAAGAGCCAGCAGGGACACATGTCAAGCCCCTACCCATGTTACTTCCATGAGGTGCTTGAACCCTATTGGCTAGGATTAAAAGGGGTCCAATGATAATTTACAACATTTATCTAATTGTTCTTGCATTTATCAAGTCCTCTCTCTCAAAGGGGAAAGGGGGACACTTGTCCCAAGACTACACCTATTGCTAGAAATGGCTCAAGATTGTGATTGGCTAGGCTTGGCATGAGCCAATGAGCTTCAATGATGAGCTAGAAGAGGGGGTCGACCTAGCAAGGAGGGGGGTTGCTTGCAAGATATACACACTCTCACACACTCACACAGACTCTCATTGTGGGCTATGCAAGGTGCAAGAGCTCCATCTCCTTCTCCAAGCTCCTTGAGAAGTTGAGAGCCTACACCAACACTCTTGGCTATGGAATGCAAATCTAACCAGAGCTATGCTTCAATGCTTAAGCTTTTCATCTTCTCCATCTTCATTACTATGCTATTATGTATGCTAAGCAAGAAGAGTGATGATAAGTGAGGAATTATGTCTGTCTCCTATGGAATACTTCTTCTTTCTCTTCCCTACCCTCATTCCCTACTAGCTCTCTCCACCTTCGAAGGTGTTTGAGGTCTTGGGACTGAGGCTTGGGATAGTTAATGCTTTCTACAAAGTGCATGTTATGCTTATTGCAAGAAGGCTAATGGTTTATTGCAAGTAGATTAGTTCTTTAATGCAAGTAGAAATGATTTAGGGAACACAAAGACTAATGATGTTCACAAGTTCTTGATTGTTTTCAAGCTAAGATTGATTATTGATATTATGCAAAAGCCTGGTATATGAAGGTTCCACCTTCATATTGCCAAAGAGGTCTCAAGGAACACAAAGATTGGATTGTACCAAGTCTCTCTTAATGAGAGAATCTATGATACAAATGCCTTTTGGAGGGGGGACCGGCTCCACATAAATCTGGTCCTCAACTATTGTCATATTCTCTAAACTTTGTCTCTCTCTCTCTCTCTCTCTCTCTCTCTCTCTCTCTCTCTCTCTCTCTCTCTCTCTCTCTCGCAAAAGTATTGCTCATGCCTAGTTAATTAAGTGTTATGATTAAGTTGCTACTACCAACTAAGTTCACCCTCTTTGCTCTCAAAGTTGCTCACTTTAATTCTCTTAATTCCACTATTCTCTTACTTTAATTCTCTTAATTCCGCTATTCTCTAAGTTCATAGGCCATTTCCATTACATTGGTATCAGAGCATTTGGTTTCTCTTTTCTTGCTTAAGAAGAGAGGTCCTTAAGTAGCCTATAATGGTTGATGTTGTTAATTATATTAGGGTAAGTGGAACTAGGATCTATTATCGGTTTTGTTGAGCCCACTATGTGGGGGATGGTGCACACCTCGGGAGCTTTGGACTTAATAATGGAGTCTTTTTAGTCTTGCCTACGGCTTTACCATTATTGAGCCATAAGAAGTCCGAAAGGATCTAGCCCTCAACAACTCTGCTATGTTTAGACCTACTACTCTCTCACTTCTAGTGTAATTAACCACTTCAAGCCGTGGGTGTTACTAAGCTTATTTGATCTCTTGTATAGTATTAAGTGGCAACTAGCGCATGTTGCAAAGTGCTTAGACTACATAGGAGTCATGTGAATTATAGAGGAGAGTTTAGAGATTGCTACATTGATTACTGATGTCCCAAACTCCCCCAAAAGAGAGAGCACCTGAGAAGTCTCTTCGAGAGATTTCCAAGAGAGGTCACTCTACGGTGAGAGTAGAGGAGAACCCATACAAAGCGCTTAAACGTTTACTAGCGGGCTTACATCCATCCAAGAAGAGAGGTGAAGTCTCTACTATAGATCCTTCACCAAGGGAAGGAGAAAGAAGTGAGTCTCCCAATACTTCCGAAGATGTGGCTCCAAGAAGACGGCAGTCTCAACGATCTCCAACTCCCCCCAAGAGGGAAAGATTACCGCAAAGTCCTCCTCCTCATTATCACAAAAAGGAATGGAAGTACCAAAAGAAGGAAAAGGAGCGAAAGAGGTCACACTCTTCTCCATCTTCATCACCTTTCTCATATTCCAATGAAGGTAGCGGCTCTTCTCTCAAAGAGCCCAAAAGGAAAGGCCATCGCAAGTCCTATCCGGTATGGAGAAGGTCCAAGAAGCTGAATAAGTTCAATGAGGGAGGAAAGGACACCACTTTCCTTACCTATGATGGCACCTTTGGTGCTACGGACAAGATCTTGGCCTTCATCCAACAATTTGATGTGGCCTTTGGTGAAGAGGGCTTCATGGAGTCCTCTAAACTGCATCAGGTATCTACGCATTTCCAGAGCTTTGCTCGTCAATGGTGGGCTCGCCTACGAGCTCAAAGGAAACCTCCAAGGACATGGAAGGCTTTATAAGCCTCCATCATGAAACAATTTTTGTCAAGCAACACTAAAGACAATGTCCCCATAGAATGGCAAAGCTTGAAACTCTCTCCCTACGAGTCTACCCAGAAGTATGTAGATAAGTTTTGGGATTTACTTCTCAAAGCCACTGTCTACAAAAAGATAGGCTTTGAGGAGCAAAAGCAACAATTTTGTGCGGGTCTTTCTGAAGACATGGCCGAGTATATTAACTCACAAAGGCCTAATACCATATCGGCAGTCATACACCATACTATGGTCGCCTCTCAAACGAATTTCCAACAAGGCATTAAGAGCAATATTTTTGTTTTCATAGGGGAGATGGCCTATGAACTTAGAGAATAGCGGAATTAGGACAATTAAGAGGTAACAAAAATCATGTACATGAAAATATAGATTTTCCAAGCTCAGACCTAGCTTGACTATGGTCCTAGATCTAACGACTTTAACACTAACAGCATGTGGTCTCAACGATCTCCAACGTCCTCTTTGGAAGCCCTCTTGGAAGCCTACATCTTCAATCATCTACATCCACCACCATAACATGCTATGATTTCTACCATAGCTAGTCTTTCAGTGGATAGGATTTATAAACAAAGATTGCAATCAAAACAAAAGATCTCATCCTTCCTTGGCTTTCTGTCCTTGATGACAGAGGGAGAATCAAATAAGCTTGAGCATCAAGGTAAATTGAAATAAAAGGAACAACACGGACGTAGTGGTGATGGTAGACATGGTAACATAAGTGAACATGATGATTGACACGATGTAGAAGTTGTAAAGAGATGATGATGGAGATCATAGTAGATATGATCTACACCATGATGAAGATTGTGGTAGACAAGATCAATGTGATATAAGGTAGAAAAGACGAAAAGACCATGCCCTGGGCTTTCTGACCCTGATGACTGAGAGAGAAGGCGGATGTCGAATCAAAACAAGGAGCAATCAATCCCTCCTATTTTGTGTGTCACATAAAGTACATATATTCACAATAGCAGACGTTTGACTACACAACCATCACTTCATCTTGACAACATTGCAAGGTTTTTTATATGTATCTAATTCACCATGCCTATGCATTTGCTTGGTCCAACACATAAGTCCTATAGGGCAAGGCACGACTTTTGTTTCTTATAATTTTTGGAGAGATTAGAGTGCCAACTCTCCACCATACTTTTTAATGGAACTTCTGCATGATGTGCACTATATACTTAGCATTTTCACTTTGTGACACTTCATTGAGAGACAAAAGTTTTAACTATGTGCTTTTGTAAGGACACGCATCCTATAGGAAAGGCCATCGACACGGCTGAATAGTGTGTACACTAGGGGGAGGCTATAAGATAGCACGGTTGGGTGGATACTAGCACACGCATTGCCACCGCCCTTTCACTGGTATCTGAGCTATTTTTTGGGAAAGGTAAAAAGCGGGTTGCATGTGAGTGCAACGCGGTGCTTCTCTCCCATGATCTACAGATAGCGACGTCTCTGCTGTGCAGCAAAAGAAGGCAGGTGCAATTCTGTGCGCAATGCACGTAGACAAACAGCGACCACCGACCACGGCCCCACCTACGCCCTCCACAGTGGGTGACGAAAGGAGGCAACCAAGGAAAACTCAATTGGAAACTCTACGGAACGAGGCTCCAAAGACTCTCGTTGGCACCGTTGGTTGCACGCGTAAGAAGACCCGTTTAACCCTTGCATGAAGGAGGGTTGAATCCACCCCATGAGGGAAAGAGGCCAATGCTTTACCATCAAGCTATTGAGCCTTGCTGTGTATAACAAGGAAAGATAGCATACCCATGATGGTAAGAGGCCAACACTTTACCATCAAGCTGTTGAGCATTGCTGTGTATAACAAGGAAAGATAGCATACTTGTTTTGAAAAGAAAGCTAGAAGGAAAGGGTAGAGGCCAACACTTTACCATCAAGCTGTTGAGCATTGCTGTGTATAACAAGGAAAGATAGCATACTTGTTTTGAAAAGAAAGCTAGAAGGAAAGGGAAAGTTTTGAACTTCAAGGAAGTAGTTTCACCCTTCCTTTTAACTTCTTGGAGGAAGGCAAGTTTTACTCCAAAAATTCTTTTTATCTCAAGGAGGTAGCTTCAAAGTGAACAAAAGCCTTCACAAAAATGACGTGTTTTTGTGAATAATCAACAAAGGTGTTCTTACGACGAACGACACATGAAGCACTACATTTTTTGCAAGGCAAGATTCACATGCAATGCAAATCGCGAAGCATAAAAAACACAAAGACTTCAAGCTTCACAAGGTATATGTTGACATTTTTTTCTCTCTTTACATTAGTGCGTGTTTACCATGGCCTGTGAGGATATCCCACCTACACACACTTTTGATTTTGAGTACGTAGATCAAAATCAGGGCACCATGGGTGCTGCTAACACTTATATGCATGACGATGATGATCTCCTAGATGATGATCTAGGAGATCATGCCTTGTAGATATAGCTGCTTTCAAGACTTTAGAAAATTGCCAAAGCGTACTACGGAGCTACTATGAAATTTTTGAATTCACAGACGACTCAAGCAGCCACAAGTGGCACGGTTCAAGGAAACCAAGCTTGCACAACTCAAGAAGCCCAAGAGACAAGTGCTTCAGAAGATGCATAAGGTATCAATGCATTAATTAAGGATATCACCATTCCTAAGTTTCACGGGGAAGAGCGTGATCGCAACAAGGATGCGGTCAATACGTTCTACACAAATGGAGTGATATTCATAGATTGAGCCACACCCCGAATATAAAGATGGCTGTGGAAACAAGTCTATCTCTTAAAGGCAAGGCCTATAAGTGGTGGATGACATTTCCAATAGATGCTCCTCCTCCGTCTTGGGTTGCGTTTCAAGCTTCTTTCTCCAAAGAGTTTTTGGACTCCAATGAAGAAGATAAGAATTGGTTAGCATGGGATGTATGCCGCATGTCTTGCCTCTCTCTCACACAGGTGACAGTACCTTTCGAAGTATCGGGAAATCATATTAAAACTAGAAGGTCTAGATGAATTAATAGGGGTCTTGACAAAGACTATCGTCTTCATGTCAAGACCCAACATCCAAAAACTTTGGAAGAATCCATCAGTCATGCCCAAAGATATAATGATGACCAAGAGAGGAAAGGAAATGTTCCCTACTCTAAGAATAGTATTTTAAGAGGCTAAGAGCCAATGGCAAGGTAGATCTCCCACACGTTCTAAGAGGAATAAGAGACAATCTACCTCTCCATGCCCACAAGAGGCTAAGAAGCCTAAGCAATCACAAGATACTCCACGTGGGTCTCTCAACACTTCTGATTTTGAGCGTGCAAAGGAAAACAATTCGTGTTTAAGATGTCTTTCGGACCAACATAACAAGAAAAATTGTCGTCTTTTGCAAGGCAAAGAAAAGGCCATGCACACGGTGCAACGCCTCACATTAGATTCATCTCCTAAATATTTTGATGTAGAGGTTCTTCATATGGAAGAAAAGCACAAGTGTTGTGTGCTTCTTTCAATGTGGCAACCCACCTTTGGCCCCCATGATTTCATTCGCATGTACGGCACTATTAATGGACAACGTGTTCGTATTTTAGTGGATGATGATGCAACTCATAATTTCCTGAACTATAAGCTAGTGAAGAAATTGAAGCTTACACAGACTCCCTACTCTCACAAGTATGTGGTCGAATAGATGTCTGGCAATGATAAATAAGTATGGGACACCGTAGTTCAAGGGGTTGAGCTTATTGTTCAAGATCATATGATGACCCTTGACTTTCAAGTTATGAACATGGACCGTGCTGATGTAGTTTTAGGACGCAAGTGGCTGCATGGTTTAGGAAACACATTGCACACTAGTTATGAATGCAACTCCTTATCCTTTATGGCCAATGGTAAACATGTGTTTTTGCTTGGTGAGAAAAATATACCATTTGCACCTCTTATATGTACAGTCGAACTTTCTATTTTGCAGAAAGCAGATTTAATTGATGAAATCTTTTTGTGTTACTGCTTGTCTCCAAATCTTGTGAAGTCTCAAGAGCAAAGTGCCATGAATTCTAGTGATGGTATGCAAAGTGCAATGAATTATAATGATAAGAAAAGTCTTAACAAATCTAAAGAGCAAAGTGCTCTCAATTTTAATTCTATTGAGCAATGTGCAACTATTGTGAAACAAAATTTACAAGAATTACAAGATTCTCCATCCCAGCATAACTCTAGTTTACTTTCTCCTTTTGCACGACAAAAGCTGACTCACTTACTCATGGAGTATAGTGATGTATTCTCAAGTGATTTACCGTCGAGTTTACACCCTACTATACGTGATATGCAGCATGGCACAGATGTCTTGCCAAGCACTAAGCCGGTGAGTAAACCACCTTATCGTATGAGTGCTAAAGAATTCAAGGAGGTTGAGAGTCACTTGGCTGACTACCTCGCCCCTGGTTTCATTAGACCTAGCACTTCGCCTTGGGCATCACACAATTCTATTGGTAAAAAAGAAAGATAGTACTATGCGCATGTGTGTAAATTATCGCGGATTAAATGCCATAACCATCAAGATTAAGTATCCTCTGGCTCGAGTGGATGAGTTGTTTGATCAACTCCATGGGGCAAGATACTATACAAAGATAGATCTTTGTTCATGATACCACCAGGTGCCTATCCTTTTGCAAGATATCTGCAAAACTACCTTTAGAACACGGTTCGGGCATTTTGAATTTTTGGTTATGCCTTTTGGTTTAACCAACACTCAAGCTACATTTATCTTGGAAAATTTGTTGTGGTTTTCCTGATGACATTATAATTTTACAGTAAGAGTGAAGATAAACACATAGAACACTTACGATTAGTGTTTGAACAGCTACGAGCTCACGCTCTATATGCTAAGCAAAGCAAGTGCGATTTCTTTAAAACAGAGATACATTACCTCAGTCATGTGATCTCTTATTCTGGCATCAAGATGAACACTGACAAGGTCGCTTCCATTCTTCGATGGCCACATTCCAAAACAGTTGCGGAACTTTAAATATTCTTAGGCATAGTTGGATTTTATCGACAGTATATCCTTGATTATGCCAAAATCATTGTTCCTATAAGGTCAACTTAAAGCAAAAGGTAAGACCTTTTCTTGGGAAGAAGCCCAAAAGGAGCTAGGGGGATATTTCTAGGCGAGCACTTTTTGGCAAGTGCTTTTTAGGAATCAGGTGAGCAGATTCCTAAAAAGATTCTCTCTTCCTCTTTGTGGACTATCTCTATCTCTCTCTTTGAGAGAGAGACAGAGAGAGAGAGAGAGAGAGAGAGAGAGAGAGACAGAGAGAGAGAGAGAGTGCCACATAGAGAGAGAGAGAGAGTTGAGACACAGTCAAAGATATGGAAGCTAGACAAATTGTTTCAAAAACAATATAGACAAGGGTACTTAAAACAAGAACTCCCATTAATAATAAAAAAGTTACATTTTATTAAACTTGCATTACATAAACAAGAAGTGTTCATCTTGTGGAAGGCCCGGTTTTAGTAGTTGATATGCTCCCTTCGATTGGCATATTAAGATTCACCACGTTGCTTAGCTGCTTCCGCATTTCCTCCTCATCCTCCTCTGTGATGAGCCCAATCTTCTTCCAGCAAGAGAAAGCTAATTGTCCCGTCTCATTCAAATTGATTAAGCTCCGCATATTGAGTTCCTTGCGGCATTGATAGAGGCGATACACGTTGATGGTTGCCTTGAGAGCCTGACGAAACCAGTTGGCTCCATACAATGCCTCTCCGTTTGGAATGGCATCCCACGCCGACTTTATTTTACTCTCAAGATCGTCAGACATCGTGAAAGAAGGAGAGGTGTGCTAGGAAGCTAGTGGACGCTTTCACAAAAATAACTCAAGCTATGGTAATTTATAGCCACTGTGGTAATATTATATTATTTATACACGATTTGACACATAAACAACCAGTACTCAAATATGAAAAAAAGTTGCAAATGAATGTATCCAAATGTGACCATCCTAAGATAAAATTAGAAAGTAGTACAATTGTTTAGGTAAAGCATACTAAGAAAAAGTGAGCATTGTCAAATGCTATGCATCCATGCCTCGATAAGTCCGGCTTCGACTTAGTGCCCTGAAGATATCAACATCTCCCAGGTTCGGTTGATGGATAAACATGTTCTCATTTTGGCTTAGCCCTAGCACATGCAGATAAATAAAAATAAAAATGTTTACATGCAAGATATGGTTTTTGCTTTGACACCCATTCCATGAAGTCTGGACATGTGCACGATGGTTGGTTGCTAATACAAACTTTGTACATCCCGAAATGACCATCTTCACTTTTCGTCTCTAGTTTGAAGACCTCACTAACACCATCTGCTGCACATATCTCTTCTACAACCTTCGCTCTCAGGGCTAGTGCTAGACTGATCTTGCGAGCAGCATCCTCGGAAATGGAAGTCCGATATCGTATACGCAGACCATCTCGCACTGTGGCTCTTGCACTGCCTTCAGGAGTGGATGTATCTTTTGACTTGAAAGGAGAGTTTGTCATATTTTTTTCTTGAGCAACTGGCGTTACATTAGATACTCCTTCTTTGCTTAGCGCCACTTGATACCCCCCTTCATACAATATTTTCACCTCATCCTCCAATAGGTTGGTGCCCACATGCACGGGCCAAGTGTGTGGTGGATGTTGAGGCTGCGGCTCAATGTTCTGGTCTACTATATGACAATGCAAGACATGATCCGGAACAAACCAAAACCATTGACGCACCACACCATTTGGATGTTTTCGATATCCTTCAAACGATGGGGCTGGTATACCAAGGCTAGAACCTGGTATACTGCATCCACACCTGCATCCTCCTCTTCGTGTGCCGCTACATGTGACCCTACTACCTTTTGGAGTTTGATGTATGGCCCACATTGCCTCATTGACCTTGCGCTCAACTACATACTGCCCACCAGAACCTATTCTTTGTTTTTGGGTTTGTGATATCCCTTCTTCTGCAAAGTTGATCTTACGTGGTCTTCCACACTTCTTGAGATCTTTGGTGACCGAGTGTACTCAGGCCTATGTGATGCATCATCTTCCACGTTGATAGCCTCATTTGGCTTCCGTTTTTGCCTTGATGTCTCCTTATCTCCTGTTAATGGAGTTGGTTGTTTATACATTGGAGTGCCCTCAGTAGCCGCATTCACTGCTTTTATCACTTGGCTAGGACGTTTTTCATGGCGTTCCGTAAGCTTTTGTATTGATGGACCCTTCCCAATGTGTTTTCCATCGCTGCATGAAATGGCCTTTGTGCTTTGTAAGATTGGCTTCGCAAGGTCGGTTGTACATGCATCATATAATGATATGCGTTTACGAAATCCCTCCCCTACTAGCCAGCTGCCATGCTTGCTCTGCGCAAGGTTAGTGCGTGGAGTGTTTGGTCCATCAGAGCTACTTTCTACGCATGTCATAATGCCACCCCAATGTGCAATACGAATTTCCCACCAACTAAGCCATGAATCCATGTATGGAATGTTACGGTCTATGCAATGACCGTTACGCCACCATTGGCGTATCAGACGAGCCTCTGCTGTGTTGCAGCCTCTTTTGTTGGTGCTTGCCTCCACTTCTCACACATTTCTTTGTGTGTGTGTTGAGAAGCTTGCACCACATACTTCATTGTGTATTGATTCAAGATTTGCTTCCAATGGAAAAGACAAGAACGCTCTCGGCCGCTCATTGTATTGGTCTTGTCACCACCATTGAAAACAATTCGAACTGCATTCCAATTTGCTTGAGCTTCATCAGCCATGTAGCCAAAGAAATTTGCTTTGTCACACCCACATGATATCATTACATCATTAAGGCACTCCCAAAACAAACATTGCGTTTCCATGTCTTCCTGTTTCATTTCACAAGTTGCAATAGTCAAAAGGTCTTGCATGCTGCAAACAAATTGTTTTAGAGAGAGTAAATGGAAAGCCACAAATCTCTTAAGGTGCGCCATGTACCTTGGATCATAGACATGACAGGCCATAGTCACCCAATCGTTAACACGTCTGATGTGATCAAACTGGATCCACGCACGTCGAAGATCACCATCCCAATCTTGTCTCATTCGGTTGACTAGGTCCACACCGGATGCTGGACCAATTGTGGACATTTTGAAGACATAACATTTCTCCCCCTCCCTACCTTGACCTGGAAACCGGCTTCCATGGAAAAACTCATATGTGCAATCTCGCTTCAGTTTTAGGAGTGCATCAATGCCAAAAGATTCTTTGTCAACCCCTCTACGTAAAATAGATACTGACCTCTGAAACCTGTCAATTTTTAAAGTGTTTAGATTAAAAAAAAAATTTAGCATAGAGTTTTGCATCGAAATAAGAATCTAGGAAATGCTCATACCAATTATCTTGCACCAATGGGCCCAACTCCTTAGCGATTGCAAATAGTTGTTGCTCGCCTAAAATACCTTCGTTGGTGTTGTTGCGAATAAGTGTTGTACTTATAATTTCTTTTGCCAAACACATTTGAACCTTCCTGGCTCCTGCGTGTGGGTCAACAGTCAAAATCCTTTGCACCATCAGCTTGGTGTTGTCCGTTAGTGTTTTGGATGTGCCACTGCGCACATTGTGTCCATGTGTGCCACGATGAATCATGACTCTAGTGGCAGTCTCATCGGATGGCATGACATAGTATACTACACAATCACATGTTGCAATACAAAAAGAAATTGCCTTACAAAAATGGCATGTAAGGCTCTTATCTCCAATCTTACATTATTCCCGAGGTCCATTTGCCTTTTGTATGTACCCGTTGAAATGACTTGTATTGGGAATATGGCAATTAACCAAGCGGACACATTGTTCATTCATGCACTTGAGAGATCCTATGCAATGACTAAGACGCACTACACCTGGAAATACAATATTGGATGTAGTAGGCTTTGACCACAAATGAGGATCATACTTCTGCTCCATCGCATCCATATGGTGCAACTTTCCCATGGTAGGTGGAAATTCTAGAATGAGATCTCCATTGTAAGACCTTGGAATCTCTGTAACTTGTTCCACTACTTTTATTTGCATTAACAGCTTTGTCAATGTGCCCTTCTTCTCGGCCTGTAAGAGTATTTGTCTTATACTCCTTTTGAAGTTGTTTGAGGGCAAAACTTGAGGGGGGGTACATAGATCTATTAACTCTTTTGGACCAAATTGCATCTTTGACAGACTATCCACAATGGAAATGGGAATCATGCTAGGTGAGCCGGCATACTGTGTTTATTGGATACGTTGACTTTGTATTTACGTGAAATCTGCTCATCCAATACATAGATGAATTCACCCAAATTGTTGAGAGTCCTCTCAAGAGGCAAATTCATTTCAATATCACCTACTTCGATAACAGCATCTAAAGTTGTAAATTGCATTGGAGAAATTAATTCTAAAAGAAATTATTCAGATATTATGAATTTACCATTGTAAAAAGGATAAGAAAACTCTTTACCCAAGAAAAATAAGAGCAAGCCATAATAATATGCTAAGGAAATAATTAAGCACAAGATCACATTGTATAAACTAAAACAAATTGATTATATACTCACAACTAATAAGTAGCCATTATAAATTTAAAATTAATATTATTTTATTAATTTAAAAAATTAATGATAAAAAATATGAAATATTTTTTTAAAAAAAAAAGGTTACAAAATATTTGTTTGTGACTCTGTGTGTGTTCACGTGAATTTAGTAATTTGAATTTCTTTTTTAAATGTTTGTGTAAAAGAGATGTGTGAATAATCGAATGTATTAAGGATAGAGAAACGCTATCTAGAGGGAGAGGGGGACAACGGGCACCAAGGCGAGCGATTGAGCTGGAGCATTTTGCGTGGACGAAAGGGCGGAGGGGGACAGACCAGGGCGATGGGCGGTCGGGTTTTGCGTGCAGGGCCGCCGGTAGGGGCGGAGGCGGAGGTTGGGTGGGGGCGGAGTTTGGGGGGGAGGAGGGCAAGGGGCGCAGGAGCGGACGGGGCAAGGGGCAAGGGGACAGCGGAGGCGGGGACAGGCGGGCGATGCAAGGGGCAAGAGGGGCGTAGGAGCGGAGCGGAGGCGGGGGCGGGCGAAGGCGGAGGTTTGTTGGGGACGGAGGCTTGGGGGGGGGGGGGGGGGGGGGCAAGGGGGGCAGGGGGACGCAGGAGCGGGCACGGCAAGGGGCAAGGGGGCACCAAGCGCAGTGCCACGTGTACTATCCCCCATCGACAGTACATGTGGCAGGACACGTGGCCAGCTCCCTGCCTGCGTGGCAGTGCGCGTCGCCACGTGGGCAGCCACGTGTACTGTCGGTTGGCGACAGTACACATGGCATGTCCACGTGGACACGCGACGGGCACCTTCGCCAGCGTGTCCAACACACGCAAAGTGTGTGTGTGTGTGTGTGTGAACACACACACATATACAAACGCACACACACACACGTTGGCGTGCGTGTGTGCACCACACACACGCACGTCCATGCATCGTGTGTGTGTGTGTGTACAGCACACACACACGCCTGCGTGCAACGTGTGTGTGTGTGTGTGCACGACACACACACGCCTGCATGCAGCGTGTGTGTGTGTGTGTGTGCACACACACATCAACGGCATTGTGTGTGCGCACACACACACACACAAACGCACACGTACACACGCACATGCACGCGCACACACACGCAGACATGTACGCGCCCACACACACACACACGCGCGCGTACCTGGCAACACACACACACACACACACACTCCTTTCTCACACACAGTCACAAAAAAAAATTTATTAATAAAATAATTTAAAAATGAAAGCTTTATAAAGTGACCTTCTCTTCTTCATTTTCTTCTTCTCTATTCTCTTTTGCTACACAGATCTCTTTCCTTCTCTCTGTCAAGTTTCTTTTTGTTCACATCTCAAACTCCAACCTACAAATTCTCATAAATCATCCTATATCTTTTTCTTATAAATTATCCTTCTTTATCGCAAGCATGAGAACAAGAAACCAAACAAAAAATACTGGTGCAGTAAATGAGATTGATGTTACTACCTCACAAGAAGTACCTCCGTTAGGCAGACAGGATACCCAACAATCTCAGGCATTGAGTTCTTTGGATCGCATTGTATCCATCATAACTGGAGTCGCTGGAACATCACAATCAAGCGCCGGACCCAGTCATCGTGTGGAAACAGGTACCGCTATTGAAGATGTCAAAGACGAAGCGTTTGGAAATGTTGTCGACAAACACATTTCTTTGGGTTGGGTGGATTCTCACAGAGTACCATACGATGGGAAACTTCCACGATTGCCTCTATGTCGACTTCTCTCAAACCCCGCCATCCGCACGCATCATGACCATGTGGCCGATTTGCAACTCTCTATTGCAAACAAAAGCTACCAACCAACCATGGCAAGATTTATTGTTGGTGAACAAATTCCTGGGGAGGATCACAAACAATCTACTCGTCGTGGTCACGCTGCGAGGGATCTTGCAATGTCATATGATTTGGATGAAGAGCTTCGCCAAATCCCCGAGCTTAGTCACATGGTCGAGAGGTACTTTGTGGTTTGGGATGGTAATCACCGATTGGAGGCATGGATGCGGTGGATGAACAAGAATGACATTCCAATTGAGAAAGCGCCAAAGGTGGAGTGCGTTCTATTTGACTTTCAGCCCCATGAGGCAGCGGAGTTTCTATTGGTTTTGGGAATGATCAATAGGTGAGCCCTTTTTTTTTTGCTAATGTAAATGCATCTTATTTTTAAACTATATAAATTATAATCGATTGTTAAACAGGGCCACGAGGGTTTCAGTGCCTCACACAACTGCTCATGACATTTTTATGATGAGAAAGCTGGGTTGGCGGACCCTACATCACTTATGCAAAAATTCCCCGAAAGCGCACGTTTGGCAGCAGAAAGGGCTTTGAATTTTAGAGGTCCAAACAAGTCAAAGTGGCTAAAATTGCCAATGGCTGTCCTTGCGCAACTACTTTGGAAGGTATGCTTCAAACCAATTGTGTATGAGAATATGTTTTCATTACGAAATCTTATTATTTGTATTTTGATTAAGTCTTTGGAAAATGATAGGAAGAGTTCGATCATATGTTTAGTAGTAAAACAGAAGGGCTGTCATCAAAAGGGAGTTTTGACTACAAGTTGGCACCTAACGCATACGAGGAAAGCATTAATCTAGCGCTATTTCAAATGGAGCACTACTTTACGTGCAAAGGGCTTGAGATACCCACCATTGCAAATCCACAGAATGGCGGCGATTTTTTTCAGAAATGTATTTCATTTACAGGTTGGGGCGAGAAGACCACGAAAATGACATCCTCGAGAGTGGCAGAGGTTGCGCGTGCACGCATTAGCCCAACAGAGTAAGTAAAAGTCGTTTAAATCATTGGATATATTTCTCTTTTTATTATGTAGCAATAAAAAATAAGTCTCGCTGCCTTTGATAGGAAGTGCCGATTGCTTGATTTGCTCCAAGGCGGTGATGCATCCTTGAAGGAGAAGGGCATCGGTTTGATGGAGAAGGCTTGGATCCAATGGCTTCGATATCACGTGTACTGGTGGCAGTTGGAAAGGTTAGATTTAGTGAACATTTGCACCAGCTAGGAATTTGTTATGTAACTTGTGACTTATTATTTGCTGCTGCAGGAGAGTGCTTGAGATGGCCAAGAAAATGGAGGCCGAGAATCATGATGTTGCTATCCAACATGAGAAGGCTGAAGGTAGGCATGGTTGCACACTTGCCCACACATTATTGACATACAGACGCAAGCACTTTGAGAAGGCCTTCAAGAAGTGGAGTGCTCGGATCAAGTCCACACATGAACCCGAAGAGCAACCCCATTTTGCTTGTACGGCACGATGCTTGTTGTACAGGTTCAACATCTTTAATTGACAAATAAAGAATGTAGTAGGATACACTAATCTTGTTCTATGCAAATGAAAACATTGTGGTTTGTCTTGTAGATGGTGGAGAGATGCTCTTGTCTTTCCCATTCCTGAGCACCCCAGTGATGCATGGTGCAAGTCGGAGAGAGAGGAGACGGGCTTATATCCTGACAAGTGGATAGATGACTTGCGGCCAAAGGGAGCGTGGCTCAAGTGTCCTTGGTGGCTGGACTACCCGGACAAGGAGTACCCACCCGAAGAGGAAGAGCTATACATAGGTATGCCTCTATATAGTTTTTACCTTTGCCATGAAGCAATAGAATATGGGCTCAATAACTCTTCTGATTTTAATTAATAGCGGAGCATAGTGCGTCACGGAAGAAAGCGGTTGTGATAGAGGATGCTCTATCTCCAAACACATCAAAGAAACCAAAGAAGAAGAAACAGTCCTCAAGGAAAGACTTGCAAGCACAACCGGTTGACAAGCAACGTGGGAAGAGAAAGAAGAGGGCTGTAGTTTCCAGCGACAGTGAGAGCAAGCATGTGGTTGCGGAGTATTCTGTAGAAGTCAGCAATAGTGCTCATAGCCTTGGTGCTATGAGTCACAGTGTACCGACACTATCCTTCACTCCCAGACCAGTGGGGGCCATCCAGGAGTCCCCTCCATGTTCACCATCACATGGTAGGGCTGCAGAGGACCTATCATACATGGACAATGTTGTGGGAGATAACCATCCAGGTACGTGAAAATGCTTAATGTTGTGTTGTTCTCTTTAGCATTGCTTGAAAGATATATTTGATCTTATGTTTCTACATACAGATATGCATGTAGAGCCACGCCACCTTGCAGTGCATGCTAGTGCCAAAGAGTTGGCAAAAGCTATTCCAGATGTGTTGTGCAATGACAGGTAAGCCACGCTTATTTACAATCATAGTTATGTGCACACTTATAGTGCTAACAAAAATTGCATGCAGTTCTATGCAGTCACTACGTAGATTCTTAGGCTCTCTATCAGGAACAGGGCAGATGAACCCCAACTTGAGATTGGGTGGAGTACGTTTGGTGTACATCGCCTTTCCCTTACACACTAGGCCACATGCAGCTAGCACGGGTGGGGTTCCTTTATGGAACCAATGGGATAGTGACCTTGTGGATGCTGCATTCCTTCTGGCATCCGAGTTTCTTTTGGTGGATGGCATGTTTGTGACGACATGTCATGCAGAACATCTTTCCATCGTCACTTCGAAGGCAGAGGGAGCTGGTTTGCAGCTGTTGAGGATATTGTACTTACGGCTACCGGAGGCTAGTTGTACGACTGTTCAGGACTATTTAGAGGGGGTATGTTATTTTTTTTGTTTTGATAATGAATAGTAATTTCGATGTTCGCGGGTCAAAAACTAATGTCCGTAGGTTGGTACTTTGTTGCTAGCCATTTTTTCACCTCCTAGAACTGGTGGGTGTCGGGTTCCGAGGTACGATCGAGCGGATGGAGAGATTGCAGCAAATGTACGTGGCTACCAGGATCAGATGCCACACGGTGGACGCTTGATCGTATGGGCCGGCCTTATCGTAGAGGTGTTGAGAGGAGTCCAACGTTTGCCAGATGGTAGAAATTTTTTGGTAGTTTTTTTTATTGTTCCTATAAAATTAAAGGTATAATAAATCTAAAGGTAACTTTTTTTTGTAGCTGGCTACTAGGTACCTTCACAGACATGGGAGATGCTGTGTTGGATTGTTTTGCAAGAGTTGGGACATTGGCAGCACAATGTTTACTACTACGTAGACATTGCATCAGTTGTGAGAAGGATTGGGCAGTTTTCAGTGCTTGTTTGGAGCCAGCTCAGTGCCTACCTTCCGATTTAGGCTCGACATTGATGTTTCATAGGAGTGTCAGAGCTCAGGTAATTGAGCAATCGCAGTAGGTGTTCGAGCAACTTCATTTGCTTGACTCACCGTTCCCGACACCACTCAGCAGTCAGGGCGGGGCAGTAGCAGCACCATATCCCACTTTCACAGACCCATTTTTTGCATGGCGTGCCACTGGACCGTCTCCCAGTGCATTCATTGCCGCCACATCTGAGGCCCTGCCCAGGGTTGATCCATTGCCTCTTTCACTACCTGCAGCCCCCCCCCCCCCCCCCCCCACATATAGTTCATATCATTTGCCATTTGGAGTAGTTCCCCCACCATTTGGTGCACTGCCCCCGTTGGCACGACCTTTGTTTCCTCCCAGAGGATATGGCCCCCCACCGCCCTTCTTTCCTCCACGTCACCCATGATGTATCACCCCCCATATGTATTTACTTTGGATGCAATGGAACTCATAGATTTGGGGTTTGCTATTTGAAATAGATCGTAATTGTGTGTAAGGAACTTCTATTTCTCTTATTAATAGTGTATTGAATGATTCGCTGGTGTTTTTTGTTTGAATGTAAGTTGGTCGTGAAATGACAATCAAATTTTAGTTGGAGAGAGAGAGAGAGAGAGAGAGAGATGGGTAGATTGTCCCTTCTTTTGGGAATCCGCTCGCCCGATTCTTAAAAAGTGCTCGCGAGAAACTGCTCGCCCAGAAATCGCGTCCAAGGTAGCTATAGCCACTGCTCCCATCCTAGCAATCGTTGACCCACTTAAGCAGTTTGTGGTAGAGACTGATGCTAGTGATAAATCAATTGGTGCGGTACTCCTCCATGAGGGAAGACCTATAGCCTTTGAAAGTAAAAATTTAGATAGAGCTCAACAGAATTAATTTTATCTATGAGAGAGAGCTCTATGCCATAATTCACGCTTTACAAAAGTGGCGACACTATTTATATGGTGTCGAGTTTGAAGTAGTTTTTGACCATGAGAGTATCAAATGGTTTACTACTCAAACGGACTTGAAGGGCCGTAAAGCTAGATGAGCAAAAATACTTCAAGATTATGATTGTAAGCTACAATATCGCAAGGGGCAATATAATGTAGTATCGGATGCACTAAGTCGGATGCCTCAGAGTAATTCACTTGCTTTCACAAAAATAAAGAGTGCATTTTTGGAGTCATTACATGGCAAGTGTGCACAAGATCAATCATATGCTAAAGTGTGGAGTGCAGTTTTAAAAAGGGATCCCTCACGCTCACATGTCTGTGTACAGCCAGATCAACATGTCTATGCACGCGCAGATAAAAACTCCAACACACAGAGCTCCACACCTACTCAGGAAGAGCTTAAGCGATGGAAGAATTTTTCCATTGATGATGGCTACTTACTCCACAAGGGATCCCTCACACTCACATGTCTCTGTACAGCCAGATCAACATGTCTCTGCACGCGCATATTAAAACTCCAACACACAGAGCTCCACCCCTACTCAGGAAGAGCTTAAGCGATGGAATGATTTTTCCATTGAAGATGGCTACTTACTCCACAAGGGTAGAGTATGTGCGCCAAAGGACGCAGACACTAGGCACCAAATCTTATTTGAGTGTCACGATAGTCCAAGTGCTGATCATCCACGTATTCGTAAGACGTATGCCTTAGCTCGATGGCAATTTTATTGGTCGGGCTTACATCATGATGTTCAAGAGTATGTACTAAACTACCAACATTGCCAAGTTAATAAGGCAGAGCGCCTCAAGGTAGATGGCCTTTTACATGCTTTAGAGATTCCATAGGTAAGTGGGAGAGTATCTCTATGGATTTTGTAGTAGGACTACCTACTACAAATCGTGGCCATGATGCCATATGGGTAATTGTCGACCGTCTCACAAAAATGGGTTGATTCTTTCCCACTAAGACTATGGTTAAGACACCAAAATTAGAACGGCTATTTATAGAGCATATATATAGACTCTACGGGCTTCCAGCTAGTATCATTAGTGATAGAGATCAAAAGTTCGATAATCACTTTTGGAGAGCTGTATTTTAAAAGCTGTAAACTAAACTTAAATCTAAGTACAGCTGATCATCTAGAAACATATGGTCAAACTGAAAGAGTTAATCAAGTGCTAGAGGATATGCTACGAGCGTACGTTAGCAAGAAGCAAACCAATTGGGAAGACTACTTACCCTAGGACAGAATGATAATGTCATTGACACAAGTGTGTTAGTTGACCTTATCGAATCGCCAAGCATCCCTCATGAGCCCGAAAAGATTTTGGAGTCTCATAAGCTTCGCACCAGACATCATGTCAGACGACAGCTATCGGTAAAATGGCTAGATAGACCTGAAGAAGGTTCTACATGGGAGAATGTCTCCACACTTAAGAAACGTTTTCCTAGGTTCGCTTTCGAGGACGAAAACGATTCTCCAAGGGGGGAGGTAATGTAAGGACATGGGTCCTATGGGCAAGGCCACGGGCACGGCTGGACAATGTGTACGCTAGGGGGAGGCTATAAGATAGCACGGTTGGGTGGAGACTAGTACATGCATTACCACCGGCCTTTCAGCTTTTATGTAGCTCGACTCAAACATTGTCCTCTGGTTTGGGCAATTGGACGACACCTGTACACGTTTATCAGGTCAATAGTGCAATTTAATTTTTATAGTATGTCGATGCTTTCTGTCATAACAACTAATATCTAACCAACCCAAATGATTTTCTCATATTAAACTGATCACTTAATGTGGGAGAATAAACGGGAACAAGGGTTAAGATATAGACATGTGCTTTTAGATCTATCTCAACACGGGGCCATTGGTAAAGGGGCCCAAATGAGAGATGGTCTATCAAAGAGCAAGCCTAACCAATGGAGCATAAGACCTTAGGGTTAGCTTCATAGAAAACCTCCAATAATATGTGTAAAAGTCCTTAGATCTAGGACCATAGTCAAGCTAGGTCTGAGCTTGAGGTGGGAACCCGGCCCAAGCTCGAGGTGCTTGTCCTGCTTGAGGTGCTTGATTAAGGTGCTTGAGATACTTGACATATTGCATGATTAAGGTGCTTGAGGTGCTTTGACATGCTTGCCTGAGATGCTTGTGGGAACACCCCTAGTCCAAGTGCTTAGTCATGCTTGATGACTAAGGTGCTTGAGCACCAAAGGTCAAAAAGATCCCTACAAAGAGGGGGGTGAGCCCTTTTCTTAGGGTCTAGAGAGAGAACACACATACACTCTCTCAAGGAAATCCCAAGCTTAAAGAGGCAGCAGGGACACATGTCAAGCCCCTACCCATGTTACCTCCATGAGGTGCTTGAACCCTATTGGCTAGGATTAAAAGGGGTCCAATGATAATTTACAACAATTATCTAATTGTTTTTGCATTTATCAAGTCCTCTCTCTCAGGGGAAAGGGGGACACTTGTCCCAAGACTACACCTATTGCTAGAAATGGCCCAAGCTTGTGATTGGCTAGGCTTGGCATGAGCCAATGAGCTTCAATGATGAGCTAGAAGAGGGGGTCGACCTAGCAAGGAGGGGGGTTGCTTGCAAGATATACACACTCTAACACACTCACACAGACTCTCATTGTGGGCTATGCAAGGTGCAAGAGCTCCATCTCCTTCTCCAAGCTCCTTGAGAAGTTGAGAGCCTACACCAACACTCTTGGCTATGGAATGCAAATCCAACCAAGAGCTGTGCTTCAATGCTTAAGCTTTCCATCTTCTCCATCTTCATTACTATGCTATTATGTATGTTAAGCAAGAAGAGTGATGATAAGCGAGGAATTATGTCTTTCTCCTATGGAATACTTCTTCTTCCTCTTCCCTACCCTCATTCCCTGCTAGCTCTCTCCACCTTTGAAGGTGTTTGAGGTCTTGGGACTAAGGCTTGGGATAGTTAATGCTTTCTACAAAGTTCATGTTATGCTTATTGCAAGAAGGCTAATGGTTTATTGCAAGTAGATTAGTTCCTTAATGCAAGTAGATTAATTGTATTGCAAGGTAGATTAATTGTTGCTTTAGGCACAAGTTGATGCATAAAAATATACATCTTCATGCACTCAAATGATTTAGGGAACACAAAGACTAATGATGTTCACAAGTTCTTGATTGTTTTCAAGCTAAGATTGATTATTGATATTATGCAAAAGCTTGGTATATGAAGCTTCCACCTTCATATTGCCAAAGAGGTCTCAAGGAACACAAAGATTGGATTGTACCAAGTCTCTCTTAATGAGAGAATCTATAATACAAATGCCTTTTGGAGGGGGGACCGGCTCCACATAAATCCGGTCCTCAATTGTTGTCATATTCTCTAAACTTTCTCTCTCTCTCTCTCTCTCTCTCTCTCTCTCTCTCTCTCTCTCTCTCTCTCAAAAGTATTGCTCATGCCTAGTTAATTAAGTGTTATGATTAAGTTGCTCATGCCTAGTTAATTAAGTTATGATTAAGTTCACCCTCTTTGCTCTCAAAGTTGCTCACTTTAATTCTCTTAATTCTGCTATTCTCTAAGTTCATAGGCCATTTCCATTACATTTGTATCAGAGCATTTGGTTTCTCTTTTCTTGCTTAAGAAGAGAGGTCCTTAAGTAGCCTATAAATGGTTGATGTTGTTAATTATATTAGGGTAAGTGGAACTAGGATCTATTATCAGTTTTGTTGAGCCCACTATGTGGGGGATGGTGCACACCTCGGGCTTTGGACTTAATAATGGAGTCTTTTTAAACTTGCCTACGGCTTTACCGATGCTTTCTATATTTTTTGAGTTTGTCAATGCTTTCTATAGTTTGTCAATGCTTCCTTAAGTTTAGTTTAGCTACATGTTTTCCTCACTAGTGCATGCTCAATTTCGATCATCATATCTATATATCAAATAGATACTCACTTCTTTTCTCACAATTGGACAATTCAAGTTCTGTATAGCAATACTTAATGCACTATGTACATGTGTACTTTATTCCCAGTAGGTGGTTGATGTGAATCTATGTATGTCCTTGTTTGGAAATGCATTTTTTATATTGCGGGTCAATGTTCTCATCTACATAACCGTTCTTTAGCACAAGGACAACCCTTTATCCCAGTGTTATACTCCTCATATATGTTTTGGCTCTGTGATCGACAACCAAGACTCCTTGTTCCCTCCGACTTTAACAGCATGTCTCTCTCTCTCTCTCTCTCTCTCTCTCTCTCTCTCTCTCTCTCTCTCTCTCTCTCTCTCTCTCTCTCTCTCTCTCTCTCTGTGTGTGTGTGTGTGTGTGTGTGTGTGTGTGTTTCTATGAGAAAAAAGAGAAAATTGACTATGCTTGATTTGGAGTAATAAATACACATGATAATTTTTTTTTTAAGTTTGCCAATGCACTTTGTACTTGTTAACTTCAGCGCTAGATACTTGATGTCAATCTGTGTATGTTCTATAGATGTTCACTAGCAACACAAACAATGTTAGATGCTTGATGTCAACCTGTGTATGTCCTGTTATGTTCTATAGATGTTCAATAGCAATGCCCACCAAGTAGGTGGGATCCTTCCATTTCACCTTTCTCTGAACCGGAGACATCATTGTTAGGTGGGACACATTTTTCCCTAACACTGACCATTGGTCACAAATGAGGAAGATTTTTGAGCATCTCTGCAGTACTGATAGTAAACTAGTTTGCCTTGATTGACTCACTCTGCAAATGGTAACAAGTAAAATAGTGATAGTGGTGTGAATTTTATTGCATGGCATAGCTCGTGATGATGGCTCCATAGCATCTCTCCTCGAAGCTTTCGCCAAAAGCTCTATGACCTCGCATCACAGATGAGATTTTGCATGTAAAGATTATGAATGTAAACAGATCCACATTATAATAAAACAATGAGATGCATTTCGTGCATTTACAATGCTTGTGCCCATTAAAATAAGAAAAAAATCATACATATATATATGGTGTGGAGTTGACACCGTTCTCCACATTTATAATAATACCGTAGGGAATGTGCCTTTCCCCCGCCACTTTTATCCCCTTCAGTGTTGAAGGGGGACTTATGCTTCTCCTCCAATGTTGGAGGGACTTTCTTATTGTAAAAATACTACAACCGTGTTTTATAAAGGCATTACCGATGTTTTATGAAGACATGTATCATTCCACATTGCCTTGCCGTGGCATATTGTCTATGTGTTCCTTTGTTGGGCATCACAAAAATTCTTCAGCCTTTGTCACCTTCATCTACAATCTTTTGAATAAAAATGATGTAAATTTATTGCGTCAATGTGTACATGATTTAATCTAAGTACTTTTGAGATCACATAAAAGAAATGACAATACGGAATATAAGTGTACCTTCGGTATTGGTCATGTTGATCAACACACAATCTTGGATGGAACCGCTTCTAAACATTCCTTACATTGTTCCGCCACCTTCCCACCAATATACATTCTACTATCATCATCCATTCTGCGACGTCTACAAACCTGTCAATTGATGTTGAATCCGCCGTATTGTTCGTCCGTAGGCTCACATGCACACATACACAAAGTCGTAGTCTTTGAGGCACCCCATTTGACATACATATTGATCAAAATATGGCCAAGCATGACATCTTTATCCAAGATTCCTTGCTTCACATTTGTTGAAAACAGCCTAGAGCTTTCTGGTGCTACCCTTTCAAAGCAAATCTTGCAATCATGAGGGAGGCCGTGACTTCGAATCTGCTAAAAACAGACCAGAGCTATCACTTGATATATGTTGAAAACAAACTAGAGCTTTTTGGCCTGCCCCCTGTGGGGTAAATTTTGCAATCAGTGCGTTCTAAGAGTCCACACATTGAATAGGAATCTTTTCAAGAAGTTTTGGTGGTCTCTGAAGTGTACCAGATTTAGCAAACATGTCAACCAAGGCATTGCCAAGCACGATATCTTTTTCAACAACCCCTTACCAACAATATCAGCGTGAATTTTTACGCCCATATCAGCATCTTGCGTAGAGCCACATGCCTTCTCAGGAGAGAGGCCCTTGCTTGATGCAATCAAGATATGCACGTGCATGTGATTTCCTCTGGACAAAGGCCCTCACTTTGCATGCGTTGATATCTGTTTTCCTGTGCAGCAGTGACACAACATTTTGCCCAAACACCCTACAAACCTCTTTTTTGATCGGCATGATTCACAAGATACGTTTAAACAAATTCTGGTTTGTCCAATAACGAGCTATGATCTTGCTCTCAAGGTCACACTATTTTAGAACAAGACAATTTTCATACGGTACCACGGCCAGGTATTTACAATGTATGTGAAAAGGAGTGCAAGTATGAACAGAAAAGCTTCTTTTATGTAAATAGAGGATTAATAGCCTCATTGACAAAGGCACAATATCTTCTCTGGAAGCTTTTGAAAATTACTCTTATTGCTCATGCACAAAGTAGTCGAGAGCAACTTGTGCTGTTTCAAGACCTTTTAAAACATTCACACCTTGCAACATAGCCACAAAATTCTCATTCTAAATACTAGCACCTCCATCACATTCAAGTATTGAGATAAAAACCACGTATCCCAATGCAGAGCATCTCTACAGAATAATCATAAAGAAGAATCCTCTTACCCCTACAACGATCCCATGTTCACCTAGAGCCAAAATAAAAAAATCAATTTCTGCTTCAGCATCCGCAATTGCTTGATGCAGGCGAGCCTGGAATGGCTTGCTTGGTCAACTTTATTTCGATATAAACTTCGAGGCATTCCTGTTCAAGCTATAGCAACATCTTGTCTCTCTCTCCATCGCTTTCTCCAACTTCATCCCATATGTATTGTCAACGAGGCAATAAAAAACCTTAAATATTTTGACATGATAGCAAGTAGTAAGCAGAAGGGAGGAGGGCCTTGCTGGAGTCGTAACAACATACTTGTTGCTTATGCATGCCTGTCAGATCACCTTTCACTGGCCCAACATTCAACACGAGGAAACAAAAGAGAAAATCTACAACTCATGTAGCAGAGAGCCACATGTGGTATCAGCGGGAATCTCCACGAAGTTCATGGCATTCACTAAGTTAGAACCAGATGAGCTGCTTTCAAAGTTCTCTAAGATTGCGGTAACACATGAAAGAATTCGTGGTGAAGACAAAGCCTTAGTGATTGAAGCACTGGTAATGTTTACCAAAGGAGGTAGCTAGCTATGAGAAGAAGAGTGATGGTCTGTCCTTCTCTTACTGGTAATGCCACATGCCTTCAAGACAAAAGTATACTTGACTGAATGGTGAGAGATACTCTCACTTTGCATCTGCTAAAAACAGCCTAGAGCTTTCTGTCCCTGCTCCTGTTGCACATATCCCGTAATCAGTGCGTGCCAAGAGACGACATTCCGGACAAGAAGCTCCTCAAGCACTTTTTATGCTTTCTGAAGCATACCATATTTGACATACATATCGATCAAGGGAGTTCCAACCACAACCTCTATTTTCAGAGACAATAAGCTCCTCAAGCACTTTTTATGCTTTCTAAAGCATACCATATTTGACATACATATCGACCAAGGGAGTGCCAACCACAAACTCTATTTTCAAAAGCCTCTGACGAACAAAGAAATTGTGAATATTTATGCCCATATCAGCATCTTACATAGAGGCACATGCCTTCAAGATGCATGTGTTGGTGATTGCATCTGGACAAAGGCCCTCACTATGCATCTGCTGAAAACAGACTAGAGTATTCTAGCCCTACTCCTCTTGTGCGTATCCTGCAATCAGTGCATTCCAAGAGATGCTGTTTCGAACAAAAATCTCCTCGACCACTATTTGTGCTTTCTCAAGTGCACCATATTTGGCATACACATCGACCAAGGGAGTGTCAACATGAAATCTCTTTTCAATAGTATTTGAGTAACAATATCATCGTGAATTTCTGTGTTCATATCAGCATCTTACAAAGAGCCACATGCCTTTAAGATATACATGTAGTCAACTGCATCTGGATATAGCTCTCGCTTCACATCTGCTGAAAACAGTCCACAACTATCATCATGAATTTTTGTGTCCATATCAGCATCTACTGAAAACAGTCCACAACTTCCTAGCCATGCTCCTCTTGTGCATATCCTGCAGTCAGAGCATTCGAAGAGATGCCACTCCGAACATTAAGCTCCTCAAGCACTTTCTGTGCTTTCTCAAGTGCACCACATTCGGTATACATGCCAAGACAGTGCCAAGTATCTTATTTTTTTCCGACAACCCTGCAGTCAGTGCATTCGAAGAGATGCCGCTCCAAACAGTAAGCTCCTCAAGCACTTTTTTGTGCTTTCTCAAGTGCACCACATTTGGTATACATGCCAAGACAGTGCGAAGTACCTCGTTTTTTTTCGAGAACCTCTGGCTAACAATATCATCATGAATTCTTTTGCCCATATCAGCATCTGCATAATGCCACATGCCTTGAAGATACAAGCGTAGGTGATTGCATTTGAGAGAGCTGCCCTCTCTTTGCATTTGCTAAAAAAAGCCCAGTGCTTCCTAGCCCTGCCTTTCTTGGGCATATCCCGCGATCAGAGCATTCCAAGAGACAGCATTCCAGACAGGAAGCTCATCGAGCACTTTTTGGGCTTTATGAAGAACACCGCATTTGAGTGATTTCAGCTGGGAGGCCGCATTTTGTGCAACACGACTGAGGTGTTTGAGTGATTTTTAAGGAGATCACTTCACTGCTAGTAAGGGGGTTACATCCTCACGTCAGTGGCAATGGGCATATTTGGAATTTCGAGCAGTAGCATAATCCAACATTGGTATGCCAAAGTGGGGATCATTGACCTCCCAACTGTGTTTATTGGGCACGGCAAGTGCCAGTTTCCTCAATTGATCTCTCTGTACCTCTGCGGTTTTTCTTCGCCTCACCTGGTACAAACTCTCCCAACCTCCTCTTCTTGTCTTCTAAGTGGTGCTTCTCCTCCCTACTCGCGGCATGTGAATCCTAGTCATCCAAATTTTTTGCATGACACAACAATGGAAGACGTCACAGGTGTGAGGGGACCATGGAGTGGTAATTATCCCACACTAGGCTGCTCTCTTAGCAAAAAGTAGTACTGCAAGATGGCGAACACCTGTTGTGCAGAAAAGTTGGATGACTAGGATTCTGCAATTCATTGATGGTGTCAGCTTCAAATAGCTTCAAAAAAGTGTGCTTGGTATTGCCTTGGTCCACACATATTCGTTTTCTCTCACAACACGGCCAAGCAAGCAGCA
Organism: Adiantum capillus-veneris; assembly: GCF_014529385.1. Classification (NCBI taxonomy): domain Eukaryota; kingdom Viridiplantae; phylum Streptophyta; class Polypodiopsida; order Polypodiales; family Pteridaceae; genus Adiantum; species Adiantum capillus-veneris. The sequence continues at coordinate 70,335,704 of NC_140934.1, forward strand.
ATAAAGGCTATAGAAGAAAAAATGGAGAGCAAGAGAACGAGTCTCTGTTTTGTGAGCTCACTTGAAGATTGTGATAAGTAGAAGGTTAAGCCCTCACTTTGCATCCGCAAAAAACAACCTAGAGCTGCCCTCTCTTTGCATATGTTGAAAATAGTCCAGTGGTTCCTCTCACTTTGCATCCGCAAAAAACAACCTAGAGCTGCCCTCTCTTTGCATATGTTGAAAATAGTCCAGTGGTTCCTAGCCCTACCCCTGTTGGGCATATCCCACATGCCTTTCAGATACAAGCGTAGGTGATTGCATTTGGAGAGCTACCCTCTCTTTGCATCTACAGAAAACAGACTAGTGCTTCCTGGCCCTGCCTGTGTTGGGCATATCCCACGATCAGAGCATTCAAAGAGACGGCATTCTGGACAGGAAGATCGTCCAGCACTTTTTGTGCTTTATGAAGTACACCGCATTTGGCATACATGTTGAGCAAGGCACACTTGAGGCCCTCTCTTTGCATTTGTTGAAAACAGTCCAGAGGTTCCTGGCCCTACCTCTCTCTCTCTCTCTCTCTCTCTCTCTCTCTCTCTCTCTCTCTCTCTCTCTCTCTCTCTCTCTCTCTCTCTCTCTCTCTCTCTCTCTCTCTCTCTCTCTCTCTCTCTCTCTCTCTCTCTCTCTCTCTCTCTCTCTCTCTCTCTCTCTCTCTCTCTCTCTCTCTCTCCCTGGCCTGCAGTGAAACAAAAGCGCACAGTTCAGCGCACAGGTGGGCATATCCCACATGCCTCCAGATACAAGCATAGGTGATTGCATTTGGAGAGCTGCCCTCTCTTTGCATCTACTGAAAACAGACTAGCGCTTCCTGGCCTTGCCTCTGTTGGGCATATCCCATGATCAGAGCATTCAAAGAGACGGCATTCTGGACAAGAAGATCGTCGAGCACTTTTTGTGCTTTAGGAAGTACACTGCATTTGGCATACATGTCGAGCAAGGCATACTTGAGGCCCTCCCTTCGCATATGCTGAAAACAGGAAGATCATTGAGCACTTTTTGGGCTTTATGAAGAACACTGCATTTGAGTGATTTCGGCCACCCAATACCGCATTTAAGTGATTTCAGCTGGGAGGCCGCATTTTGTGCAGCATGACTGAGGTGTTTGAGTGATTTTTAAGGAGATCACTTCACTCCTAGTAAGGGGGGTGACATCCTCACGTCAGTGGCAGCGGGCATATTTGGAATTTTGAGCAGTAGCATATTCCAACATTGGTACGGCGAAGTGGGGATCACCGACCTCCTAGTTGTGTTTATTGGGCAAGGCAAGCGCAAGTTTCTTCAACTGATCTTTTTGTACTTCTGTGGTTTTTCTTCGCCTCACCTGGTACAAACTCTCCCAACCTCCTCTTCTTGTCTTCTAAGTGGTGCTTCTCCTCCCTACTTGCAGCATGTGAATCCTAGTCATTCAAATTTTCTGCATGACACAATAGTGGAAGACATCACAGGTGTGAGGGGACCTTGGAGTGGTAATTATCCCATCCACACTAGGCTGCTCTCTTAGCAAAAAGTAGTACTGCAAGATGGCGAACACCTGTTGTGCAGAAAAGTTGGATGACTAGGATTCTGCAATTCATTGATGGTGTCAGCTTCAAATAGCTTCGAAAAAGTGTGCTTGGTGTTGCCTTGGTCCACACATATCCGTTTTCTCTCGCAACACGGCCAAGCAAGCAGCAATAAAGGCTACACAAGAAAAAATGGAGAGCAAGAGAACAAGTCTCTCTTTTGTGAGCTCATTTGAAGATTGTGATAAGCAGAAGGTTAAGCCCTCACTTTGCATCCACTGAAAACAGCCTAGAGCTGCCCTCTCTTTGCATATGCAGAAAACAGTCCAGTGGTTCCTAGCCCTACCCCTATTGGGCATATCCCACATGCCTTCCAGATACAAGCGTAGGTGATTGCATTTGGAGAGATGCCCTCTCTTTGCATCTACTAAAAATAGACTAGTGCTTCCTGGCCCTGCCTCTGTTGGGCATATCGCATGATAAGAGCATTCAAAGAGACGGCATTCTGGATAGGAAGATCGTCGATCACTTTTTGTGCTTTATGAAGTACACCGCATTTGGCATACATGTCGAGCAAGGAGTACTTGAGGCCCTCTCTTTGCATATGCTGAGAGGTTCTTGGCCCTACCTCCCTCTCTCTCTCTCTCTCTCTCTCTCTCTCTCTCTCTCTCTCTCTCTCTCTCTCTCTCTCTCTCTCTCTCTCTCTCTCTCTCTCTCTCTCTCTCTCTCTCTCTCTCTCTCTCTCGTGAAACAAAAGCGTAGGTGATTGCATTTGGAGAGCTGCCCTCTCTTTGCATATGCTGAAAACAGTCCAGTGGTTCTTGGCCCTACCCCTGTTGGGCATATCCCAAAGCTTTTGTGCTTTAGGAAGTACACCGCATTTGGGATACATATCGAGCAAGGCATACTTGAGGCCCTCCCTTAGCATATGCTGAAAATAGTCCAGAGGCCCTCTCTTTCCAAAGGTTCTTGGCCCTACCTCCCTCTCTCTCTCTCTCTCTCTCTCTCTCTCTCTCTCTCTCTCTCTCTCTCTCTCTCTCTCTCTCTCTCTCTCTCTCTCTCTCGTGAAACAAAAGCGTAGGTGATTGCATTTGGAGAGCTTCCCTCTCTTTGCATATGCTGAAAACAGTCTAGTGGTTCTTGGCCCTACCCCTGTTGGGCATATCCCAAAGCTTTTGTGCTTTAGGAAGTACACCGCATTTGGGATACATATCGAGCAAGGCATACTTGAGGCCCTCCCTTAGCATATGCTGAAAATAGTCCAGAGGTTCGTGGCCCTCTCTCTCTCTCTCTCTCTCTCTCTCTCTCTCTCTCTCTCTCTCTCTCTCTCTCTCTCTCTCTCTCTCTCTCTCCGGCTTGTAGTGAAACAAAAGCACACAGTTCAACGCACAATTCTCTCTCTTTCTCTCTCCGGCCTGCAGTGCGCCAAAGCGCACAGTTTTCTCTCAAGCGCATATTTCAGCACAGTTCTCTCTCTCTCTCTCTCTCTCTCTCTCTCTCTCTCTCTCTCTCTCTCTCTCTCTCTCTCTCTCTCTCTCTCGGCATGATGTAACGATTATAGAAGATGTATGCAAAGCAAACAAATTACCTCCGTCAATTACCTCTGCTCCGCAATGCTTGTGCTACTGCTGTTGCTCTCTCTCTCTCTCTCTCTCTCTCTCTCTCTCTCTCTCTCTCTCTCTCTCTCTCTCTCTCTCTCTCTCTCTCTCTCTCTCTCTCTCTCTCTCTCTCTCTCTCTCTCTCCGGCATGATGTAACGATTATAGAAGATGTATGCAAAGCAAACAAATTACCTCCGTCAATTACCTTTGCTCCGCAATGCTTGCTGCTGCTGTGCGGCTCTCTTTACCGCACAATTCTCTCTCTTTACCGCACAATCCTGTTCGCTGTTGTCCGACTCTGCAATTGCGCTCTCTGTGAAGTACCCACAACCCACGAGCACCAACAGAGGCAGGCCTTGTCTGGTCTGTGAGAGGGTGGCGAGGCTCCTCAATTTTCGATCTTTGTTTTTTGAGCGCCGTTGCTTTGTTCTCTCTCTCTCTCTCTCTCTCCATCCTCATTTAGCAACCCAATCACATGTGGCCACATGGCATACCTAACCTTCCTCCTTTCACTATATTGATCTTAGATAATCAAGGTAACAAGGTACAACCTTGCTACACCCAACTTCTCCCTTGGTTGATTGACTTTTTGCGTGTGATGTGAGCCGACGCCCTTCCAAGCGGGTATGGCATTTCCTAGGGGAAAACCGTCGGGTTTCAAAGGCAGTTTAGTGAGGTGAGCGATAAGTTACCTGGAGGAGGCAACTCTAAAGGGAAGACCGAAGCAAGTCCCGCAATACCTGGGCCTCTGAACAAAGGTACTTGGTTGCTGTCACGCCCTCCGAAATGGGTCTCTCAAAAGTCATCGCCCTAAGAGTGTAGATAATTCTGACCTCCCAAGTCCAAAGGAAACTAGTGACAAAAGCGTCTGCCTTCGGTTTCTCGGGGCATAGTCCTGGTCGTTCTTCTTGTTCACTTTTTATGGTGGATAAGGAGGGCCGGGCTTGCCCCGCCCGACTCCGAAAACAAAACTTTTTGCGTGCGAAATTTGCAGGATTGATCGTGCTCCCCTTTTCCATTCTTCCTCGCGATCAGGTAGACTTTTACTCTCTCTCTCTCTCTCTCTCTCTCTCTCTCACACACACACACACACACATTACAGCTGGCTGAGCCTCAGCAATGGGAGCTGCGTTCTATGAGCGTGGAATAGTCTCCTTTGCGGTTGTGCCGTTCTGATGTCGATTTATACTGGGAATTTCAGTGTATTTACCTGCGACCAAGGATGTAAGATAACCAAGAGAGGGAGGGTCATGGTCTAGAAAGCAAGTACTAGGGCTCAATCCTGATGTCTTGACGTAGTTCATGAGTTGTACATGCAGATAGGAAGCCCTAGTCAAGCCAGGCTTTTAGCATCTTTCTTATTAGTATCCAATGCTGCGCATCAGACCTAGAGCAAGCTTGACTTTTTGCATCAAATATGCTCTTTATATGCAGAGGGAGTTAGGGTCACAGTGGTGGGCAATTTCCACGAAGGATCTCTCTTCTATGGTGGTTTTATGTGTCATACAAGATGAATTGTTTGGAAGGTTGTTCTGATTGATGGTTCAGGAGGGAGGGGCGGTATGCATATGACCAGCCAACAACCGCATCAAAACAGTTCAAGGTTTTAATTTGTATCGCCATAGTGGTTCTCCAGCTCCATCTGTAAGCTCACAAGCTGTTTTTGTATGGAAGAGCCATCTGGGAGCAATGGCAGAGCCTCTCAACCTGGGGCTCTTAAGAGCCTACACCAGGCTGCCAAGGCAGGAGACGTGGAGAAGATCCGCGAGATCCTCACAAGCGACATCAACAAGGAACTACAATATCTTTTTTTAAGCTCTGAAGGGGAGAGCAGTGGTGAGCTTCCACTTCATACCGCTGCACGGGAAGGCCATCAAGAAGCTCTTGCTCTCTTACTTCCCTCAGACCTTCAAGACCTCACAAATGCACAAACCAAGAGAGGAGGTTGGTCTGCTTTGCATTTTTCTGCAGGTTGTGGTCAAGCCAAAGTTGTGCAATGGCTGGTCACCAATAGGATGGCTGACTTGAACTTGCAGGATGAGGCAGGACTCACCCCCTTACACCTTGCTGTTGCCTTTGGGCACAAGGAGGTGGTTCAATTTCTTGTATCTCAAGGAGCGAATTGTGTTATACCTGATAATGAGGACATGTATCCTGTCAGCCTTTGCAAGGATGCAGCTATGTTTGATGCTTTGTTATGCAATTATACATCATATTTGGCTAGCTTCAATGAGAACAGGGCCACTCAAGGAGTTCTTTTTCATGCAGACGGTAAAAGGAGAAATATCTTGCACTATGTTGCTGAATATGGAAGTGATCATAATGTCATTATTAGCCTTATAACTGGCGTAAAGCCAGATCAAGTATATGACAGAGACAAGCGTGGTGACTCATTTTTGCATGTCGCAGCTAAGTCTGGGAATTTGAAAGTCTTGCAAGCCCTCAAGGCATTCAAGCCAGATGACATTGACATGGCACGCTTGCTGACCAATGGTGAACGCGACTGCATCAACAGCCCTGGTATGTATGCCCTCCTTTACGATCACCGTGAATTTTTTGATGAGCTTGTTACCATGGGTAAAGTAGAGATCACCTTAAGCTGCATAATCAAAGCGCTCCTAGCTGAGCTTATCGACAACCCAGAAATCCAGCCTAGATTAGCTTTGTTTGCGAGCACATTACCTACTTACTTGGCCCTCTATGCGAAGAAGAATTGCATTTTTGATTTTTTGTTAGAGACCGACCTCTTAAGCCTGAGCCAGTGGGATGATGAGTACAATCGGACATGCTTGCACTGGGCGGTTGTGGACAAGAGGATAGACATTGTACAGAAGCTTTGCAAGGATGTCAAGCTGTGGCCGGGGATTCAGGACAGAGATGGTAAAACTGCGCTACAGCATGCGTTTGAGCAGAAAAACCATATGATGCTGGAGATTCTGAGCTTCAAGCGCGTCTTTAAAGAGCATGAAGAGAAATTGTACAGAGATAGGGAAGTGTATGTCCAAGCACTTAATTCCATACTGGTGGGTGCCGCATTGATAGCAAGCGTGACTTTTGCTGGATGGTTACAAACACCATTCGAATCCGAGTTCAAGTCATTAGCCCTGAAGATATACTGGGCGAGCAATAGTGCGTCGTTTTTTACCTCAGTCGCTACTATGTGTGTGACAACAACAGCCCTTCTGCCAACACCGAGCCGATATGTGGGAGACATTGTGAACCAGCTGCGACTGGCCATAGTAATAGATGCAGGCCTGCTTGCGTTGTCCCTTGCAGCTGTTATGTGGGCATTCGCGGCAGCAGGCTTTGCCGCATTACGCCATGCTAATATCTTTGCATACCAGGTCATTATGCGAAGCTCTACTATTTTGGGAGGCTTTCTCTGTCTAATAGTGTGGCTAGCTTTTGTCTTACAGCTCTTCAAATGTATACCCCCCAAAAGTGTGTTGTTTGCTCTTGTGCTTCCTTCGCTTCCTTTTGGCTTGCTTAGGACTCGCTGGTTACCTGCTTGTCTTCAAAACGTTTATGCTCATGTTGGCGACAGCTCCCGCTTTGGGTATCCTAGTGCAAAGAGGAGTGAACTGAAGGCTATTATGGATAAAGATCTCGTTGTGCACCGTGCTAACCAGCTCAATCCCAAAACACATGCTTTGCCTGCATCAAGCACGATTTCACTTGCGACCATGGAGCGAGTACTTATCAAGCTTGACATCGCAGACAAGGACCGCTTTTTAGAGAAAATCTGTAAACAAAGGGAGGCTGAAATTGCTTATAAGCAGAAAAGTGGAGGGGCAATAAAGCACACAGCATCTCGATTTGGTTTGCACAGCCCCGGTGTTGCACAGCAGGGAAGTACAAAGTTTTCTCCCTGGATTGATAGGCAATCTTCAAGTCAAAGGGGTCAACATAGATCACTGGCGTGGTCTAATGTGCACCCAAGCGGAAAAGGATTACTGAGTGCTGAGTAGTGACTTTGGGATTGTTGAAATATCTCATGCTATTAACTTCCCACATTCTTTTGTCAGTATTGACAACTTGTGTAAAACTGTTCATTTGTGTAATTGGGAATAAGCAACATACCTCAGCAATCTTTCACATACATAGTGTTGCAGTTCATGTCTAGATTGGAATGTTTTGGAAACCCTCAACAAAGATCAGCATGCTCAGAACTTCCTTTCTTCTCATCATGCTTCAGAGCTTCCTGTTTCTTGTCTTTGCTGGCATAGCTGGAAATCCGTAAAATGTTTATTATTTGCGAGGCAAATTTTGGACTTCGTTATAATTTTTGTGTAGATTTGAGGATGGTTTCACAAGACAAGTTTTGGAAATCATTTACAGAGCATTACTTCAGTTTGAAATGTTTGATAGTAGCATCAGTGGGAATGTTGTACCAAATCAAACATATGGCATAAACTCTCACTACAAGATAGTGTTCTAGCTTGTGATGTTGCTAGCGAGGTACACCTAAAGTTTGTCGATGCTATAAAGAGTGCAAAGTAGGGCTGTGTCGGTCTACAGGTGCATGCCAAAGAGGTAAAGCGGTCAAGGGCAAGCAGGTGGTTGCAGATGTGTATGGGCCAAGGTGCTCTGTCATAGGACCTATCAAAGGTGGCTGGTCAAATTGTCGTAAGTACAGAAATGGAAGTGCCAAGGGTGGTCCTCGAAATGCTTTTCGGTGGTGCACACAACTCCTCAATCGGAGATACGGAGTGCAAGATAAAGCAGTTTGAAGTAGGCGGTGGTTTGCAGGTTCCTACCGGATTGGACAGGGCTAGGTGGATGATCCAAACGGAGGTGAGTTTGATTTATGGAACATGTCGGTCTTTCTGGATATGCACTTGGAGTCCAAACGACAAGTTATGAGCAATCGAAGTTATGTCGAGGGTCGGTTATGTGCCATTTTGATCACCTCGGTAGGTGTGCCATAAGAATTTTTTGAGCTCGTTAAGGTTTGTGGAGGTGGTATGTAGCATATGGAGCTAGCTGGAAGTGACGGCTCCTCAAACGAAGCTTTGAGCGCGGAGGTATGCTCAGTTGAAGTTGGTGGGTAGCCACTGCGGTGGGGTGTCAGATGGTTTGTTGCCATTTTTGGGCTCGTCATTCGAGATTGAGAAGAAGTCAAAGTGTGGCAAGGTTCTGGAGTTTCGGAGTCGACACCATGGAGGTCCACCTTGGTTTTAGAGTTCACTAATTGGATCATTGTGCAGGAAATAGGAGGTGATCAAAAGGGGCAGCAAAAAGGGATTTTTTTCTTCAAATTTATGTGGATCTTCAATGTTTTTTCAGGGTGGCTCATGCAGGACCGCCACGTGGCAGCGAGTAAAACCCACATAGGGAATGAGAAGAGGAGATACATGGCTATATATAATGGAGTAGAACCCTCCCATAAAGCAACAAGGAGGAGAGAGGAAAGCTCTCATGGATTCCTTCCTCACCCCCCTCGCAGACGCACAGACGGATGCTGCTTTGGTGGCGGCGTTGGTGCCTATCGACGATGGTTGCCCGTGTTGTGGTGTTGGTGGTGTACACTGTTGCCCGTCGGAGCTCTTTGACGGACTGCCGTTGCCCAGCTGGGGCGGGTTCACATTGGTGGGACCCATAGGGTCTCCCCCTTTCCAATGAGAGAGAAGCGCCTTTCTAATTTGGAACTGGGACACATGGTTGGCTTCCTAAGGGCGATGTTCCATGCAACCGCCCATGCAGTAAATATCAAGGGGAACTCACACGTGTCCGGTAAAAAAAGCTCCATAACTCTCATTGTGCTATCTCTTTCCACCCCCTCTTTCTTTGCCCTTCATGTGTCTATTAGTGTGGATATGTGATCCTAGGACCATTTGTGGTATGCAGAGTGTGCGAGGGCGAGGTTTGGTGTGCTATGGGGTCTAAGATTGAAGCATCGAAGGATTATGCGTGAGTTTTGATCATCACGGGGTCTTGTGCGTTGGTTGTGGTGTAATTAGAGGTGTGTTTCTTGAGAATTGTGTTATTTGTGGTGAATTTTTGAGTGGATTGGGGGTGCTATGAATGCCTTGGGCTATAAAGAGGTGTGTGTGCTAGATTTGTTCCCGTTTTCCCCTTTCCATCTTGTGGTGCCCCCACGGAGGAGCATTTGATTGCTCATCAATTTATGAAGAGAAGCGGTTTTTCTAACAATGAGTAATGGCTACACGAAGCTACGGGCCAATCGTCATTGGCGAGGAGAATCCGGAGGAGTGGATGACTAATTTCGAGCTATATATTCTATCATTGCGTATGCCAAACGAGGGAAACAAGATGCAGATAACTCCATGGCTGATGCGCGACAAAGTTAAGGTATGGTTTGATGCATTAGAAGGTGAACCGAGGCAGGCATGACAGGCTTTACGGGCCCGCTTCTTGTAAGATTTTCGTAAAAGGGAATCACCGGTCGACATGGATGCGAAATTGAAGGTTTTAAAGCAAGATGTAAGTAAATATTTTGATGTTTTCCTTAATCATTTTGAAGAACTGGCAATTGCTATGCAATTGACCAACGGAGAGTACTTCAAACTGGACAAATTCATGGCGTGTTTTGCATCCTAAAGGGCGAGAAATACTGGATTTTGAGAGCTCGGAGAATTACAACGGCACAGTCGCAATGGCACAGGCACAGAGCAGAAAGATCAAGAAGAAGACAGAGCAAGGTGTGCAGCGATATGAAGCAATGTCTCCGAGTCCACTCCAAAGCTCTATCCAAGACAACAATTCAATTTTCAGCCAGTAGATCAGTTATTGTTTTTCAGTTTTCTGCCGTCATCATCGTCGAGGATAAGAGCTCAGCCCCATAGCCTCGCCTCACTTGCAAGATTCCATCAACACCCATAGCGATCTCAATTTTCAGCCTCAAGCATCAGAAGCATTTACAGATTTCAAACCATTAGCTTTGACAATGATAACGACGACATTGTCGTCGTCAAGAAGCATCACATTATTTGGAACCATTTTACCAGACTTTGTGCAATTGAAAGCAAATACCTCTCTAGCAATAGAGAAGGGGGTCCTTGGAGGGGGGTTTGGGACCTGGTATCTGGTGTCATCTCTTCTCTCTCTCTCTCTCTCTCTCTCTCTCTCTCTCTCTCTCTCTCTCTCTCTTAGCACTTTATCTCACAGTTCCCGCTCTCTGTTGTTTGGTCATTGCACAATCTCTCATTAAGTCAAGGAAGGCTCTCCCTTCTCGTTAGTAAAAGGAACCTTGAGCACTCACTGATCATTCATTTTGAGCATACACCATCATTCACTTCCGTTGCACATTACATTGGTATCAGAGCTCTTTGGCAGTGTTTGGTATCATCACTCAAGGACAGTTTCCTCTAGGTGCGCGGTCAACTGTGCTTCTTGGCATGCGTAGTACCAATTAATGGCATCATCGGCAAGGTACATAGCTGCCGTCAAAACCTTGTTATTTCCTATCTTTTTAGTTGTCGCAAAAGAAGTATTAAATTGATGCAACCAAGAATGAATAATCATAGCATCCATCTTGCCATCATACTTACTGAACGTGATCTTCTCTGTGACGGGGTTGTTGAAGACCGAATCTCGGCTTGCGCCACTTGATGAACTATCAACCTCTTTGGTCGGCTCGGGTTTCGAGATGAGAACTTGTCGAATCAACTCTTGCGTACGTAGGTCCCTCTGTACCTCTCGCTCTGTCTCCAAGGCCGCTCGTCGTTCTTCGGCCGCTTCCTTTCGTGCTTCGGCCGCCAAGCGCGCTTGCTCGCGCTCACGCTCCAAGTCGGCCTTTCTTTCTACTTTTCTTTCTTTTCGTTCCTCGGCCGCTAAGCGTGCTCGTTCACGCTCGCAATCCCAGGAATCATGTCTTTCTTGGCGCTCACGCTCCAAGGTAACGCGTTGCGCTTCTTGGTGTAACATCATGTCCATCATCGAGTTGACCAAAACCTCCATAGGATTTAGTGCAATCCTTAGCGTAGATGGGAAAGGGGGAGGGTCAGAAAAACCTTCTGGTGGGAAAAAATTTTCTTCGCCACTGCCATGCTCATCACCTCCATGCGAAGTATCCATTCCGCTTCGGGTAATGACCATAAATTGAAGTCTTGAGTTCTATAGTTCACAAGGAACTGGTGGTCTTTTGGGTCTTAGGTTCTTGAGTCTTGAGATTCTCGAGTCTTGAGGTTCTTCTTTAGCTTGCAATCTATGTTAGAGAAGGATCTTCTCTTACCTGAGATCTTCTCTTTCCGGCGGCGCACCCCTTGGCGGCCTTGTGCTCACACCAAGGTTGCTTTTTCCCACCTCACGTCGATTGGCCGGCCGCTAAGTGCACGGTCCGCTCTCAATGAGTGAAAAGCGAAACAAGGGGAGGCTGGAAAGCCTTTCTTTCTTGAGTTTCGTGTCACTCTTCAAAAACACGATTAGAAATCGGCACGCCCAAGAGGACTTGGGTTACGTGCGACCGCAACAAGCGAAAAAAATTTGTGGCTATTTCCTTGAGTGATACAGAACACTGCCAAAGCTTTGATACTAATGCAAGGTGCAGCGGAAGCGAATGTTGAACTTTGCTCAAGATGAGTGCTCCAAACTGTGCTCAAGGTTCGTCTACTTATGGAAGGGAAAGCCTTACGTTCCTTTAGTTAGAGAGTGCAAGTGATCACAAACAAAGTGAATGACACTGTGAATGAAGGTGCTGAGACTGAGAGATAGAGAAAGAAGAGAATACGACACCAGAATGTTTTCAAACCCTCCTACGAAGGCGAGAGCGGTCTACTATTGATTGCACAAATCTTTACAATACAATGGACTTGCCGACAATTTTGACGACGATGAGACGGGCTGAAATTTGAAAACGCTAATGGCTGAAATCTGCAAATCTTTATCTGCTGAATTCTGACTCTATATTGATGACGACAGCGATGACGACGATACAACGACGACGCGCTGAAAACGCAGATGTTGAAATCTACGTTTTTCGGGTTGAAACTGCAAACTTCGGCTGATCTAACCGTGCGGCGAGGATCTGCTGTCTGCGGGAAGGTGAGATCTTCGAGGTTTGGGACTTCTACTACGGAATCTGACTGCTGAAAACTGAAAACGTTGATGCTTTTGTGGTCCTGTCGCGATGAATCTGCAAAACGTTGAGTGGTCAGGCTGATCCAAAAATTCTAGGGGCTGATCTGGGTCCTTGATGCAAAAACTGAAAAAATTCTAGTCTCTTTAAAGATTGTGCATGCAATGTAGATGAACATATAGACGGAGTACCAAACCGTTCATCAAACACACGCAAACAATGGAATTGAATTTTGACTTTCTGATCTAAATCAATCAAATGTGGCAATGGAAATGCCGATGCCTGATGCTCAATCCTTCTTATACTCTTTCTAAGATTGTGTCATGCCAAGGAAGAGACATGGAATGTGAATTCCTTGAATTCAATTATTTCATCTTTTCATAAGTAATCCGCATACATCCGTGCTCATTCATGAGTGAATCATGTTCATCGTGCAATATGGCATGCCTGTGAAAAGGAATCCATAAAGACGGTGACTAAAATACAAGAAAGCATCACGAATGAGACACTTGAACAATGCGTGGTGACTAATCATTCGAACACAGAATACTTCCTGTGAGGGTTCTTTGGACCTCGACTCAAGAGCCAAGATTGGTTCTTCGTGATCTATTGAATCTGCAAATGAGGTTAGCTTTAGTAGACAATGTATCAACTAAACCATCATCCTTGTGAATAATCACAGCTTCTTCCTGCAAATCATCATGCTCGTGAATAATCACATCTTGATCATGCAAATCATCGTGTTGATCATCATGCTTATCATTATCATGCAAATCATGTGTGTCGTGCTTTGGAAACGAAGAGATTGAGAGAGAAACGAAGAGATTGAGAGAGCCTCCTTCTCCTGATTCTTTGCAATCTTCGCCTGCACATTAGAAATGAGAGATGAAGGATGAACAACTTGCTCTCCAAGAATGACAATGGGAGAGCCACTTTTGGCATGGAAAGTGAACGTATTTTTCGCACAATCAATGAGAGGGTTGTGTTCAAGAAACCATCAAATGCCCAAAAGCATCACATCCTGAAAGAGGAGAGACTACAAATTTTTTGCGGAAGGACGCTTGTTAAATAGTGAACAAAACATCAAGGCACTCTTGCGTGATGAAAGAGTCCATATTGGGAGAGAAGCCCGACACCTCAAAAGGAGATGTCTTGCTAACCTCCAAGCTGGCTCTTTTGACAAGAGAGTCACTAATCAAATCATGCATACTGTCAGGGTTAAACAATATGACAAAACGCTGACCCTTCACATGACCATAACACTTAATGAGAGACTCATCAATGGGGGGATCATGAGAGACTTGGGTCACACTCGTGTTCTCATTTATTGCATTGACAAAGGAAGTGGGTTCTGTGGGTTCATTAGAGTCATCAGAGTCAAAAGCTTAGGACATGTTCTTTTTATGTGACCCTTGATGTGACAATGATAACAACGACCTTCCTTAGAATTTGTTCTTCCGACGTGATGTATCCTCCTAAAATTCATTTTTCTACCTTTTCATATGGTAGAGATCATCTCCTAGCTGCCAGCGCTGGCCCTTTTGGGCACTTTCATCGTCAGAAAACCCCTCCCTCCACTTGCTTTTTTGGACAAATTCAACTGTGTTTTTGGGAGCATGTGCATTTTCAGCAGAGGATGGGATCGCTAGTCTCCACCCACTGGATCTTGCTTCCAACCCACACGACTTCTCATCCGTTGTGCTGTCGCCACATAATCCTCTCTCTCTACTTTTCACTATTGTTTTTTCTCAGTTTTTAGCCCTCCGAGGGCTGTGCACACAAGGATAAACCCTCCCTACACCCTCTCCATCGCTCCGGACGCTGTCGGGAGTGTACGAGCATGTTAGCGGATCGCCACGACGGACGTTTGCAACATAGCTCTTTTGTACTAACAAAATGTCAATATGCAAGGAAGCGACTCGGGATGGGGCACGAATACTTAATGAGAGTGTGGATCTCACCAAAGTGAACTCAGAGGGCTACTCATTCTACGACAAAAGCAAATCAATCACTTCCTAATCAGAAAATCAATATGCGTCTAATCGCACCGCTCTAGTCATCATGTCTTTTCGACATCCAAACGAATTCGGAATGCAACGAAACTTAAGGGCACAATCCTACCAAGTTCTGTCACCATCTGTTGGGAAGGTACATAAATTACAATCCATCACAAAAAATGTGCAGAAAACAGAAACAAAAGTACTCGAAAAGGTCCCCCTTAAGCATAGAAACACTTATCCATGTTCAAAACATCAAAAAACATCCATTTTAACCTTCAAATCAATGCATTTAGCTCACAAGCAAAGCGTCGCAAACCACAGCAGAATTGAAAATTGTTATACTTAGATTGTAGAGAAAGAGACAAGAAACACAATGTGCTATTAGAAAATGAATTCTGATTACCAGTCCAGGAGAAAAGAGGATTACAATTTGTAGCAGCAAGAAGCTCTCACAGTGAACGTTTTCAAATTTTCCAAGCTAATGATATCTCTTTTGTCTAAACTAAGGGTTTTGACTTACAGGTTAAGGGAGCATTCCCACGGCCATTCGGCCACTTACAAGGGTGTAGACTCAGAGAGGGTGAGAGGGTATGTCAAATTACATTACAATTACAAATCATCATAGGCTGAATTACACGGCTTCTTTCAAAAAATTGAGTGAGTGTTTATAGGGTTTGGTGTGCATTCGCCTGTATTCACCAAACATTCCCCCCTTCCTATTCATTGCATATCCTCGTGCAATCCGTCTCTGAGTGTAGGCTACTGTCTTCTCTCGAGCGTTGCAATGAGGTTTTTGAACTTCTGAGCTCTTCTTCAATCTCTACTTTGGTGGCCAGCTCTCTGAAAGGATTGTTGCTAAGAGTACTTTGATATGCGATATGGCGTGCTGGCAGATCTTTTGTCATGGGATTAAATATGGAGGAGTCCACTTTGAAGAAGCCGGTCATGAACGCCTCCTCGAAGGTCTGCCTGTAGTAATGAGAGGGCAGGAACATGACTCTTGCATATAATCCCATGATGACGTTCCTGCTTGGGATTTTTGTCTCCATATTCTAGCAAATGCCTCTTGTGCCTTCCACAAAGATTTGTCAGGGATGCTCTGCTACTTCTATATCATTGAAAGATGTAATGCAGGTGATAAGCATCTTGGCAATCTTCACAAGCATCTGGCATGCGAGATCCGGCATCTCCTTCATCATGTTGATGACCCCTTGGAGAGTTTGAACCATATACTGCTCGGACGGTGGGTTGTTATTGAGTGGCTTTGCGATAACCGGGTAGTTCAGCACTACCGGCCTTTTGCTTTGCCAAGAGTAAAAGCTGTCCCAAAATCACCGTCTGTTGATGGGACAGTAAGTTGGGTCGATCCTGAGATGCTGAGGAGCGTTCCTGTAATACGTTTCATTTGTTGGTCTTTGCTCAAACCATTTCTTTTGTCAGAGAGGTTGATTATCAATGATTGACTAAATTTGAATTGCCGTGACAGGTACCTCCCTGTAATCCCCTCTGCTATTTGGTTCAAGTTCTGGTAGCATTTTTGTTGCCATAATCTAGCCTCTTGCCACATCAATGGCATGGCGATCATCTCATGCCCGAGGTTCTTTACCATCTCATCTGGAGTAATCTTGAGGAGGACAGCCAATTCCAGTACTTTCAGTTCATATTGCAGATGTCTTTGTGTGAGGGATCCTTTACTTCTGAGATCTAGCGTTGAATTTCGTCCTTGGCCGACTCCGAAGAGGATGTCGTGGATGGATGTGCAGATTCTTTCATTGCTTTTTTCGTGCGTTGGTAGTGGGCACCTCTGTTTGATGAGCCTTCAATGTGGAATGTTCAAAATATCCTTCTTGCTCAAAGTCTGTTGGGGCTTGTTGATGCTTTGCTTGATTGGCCCTCAGAGTCTCTAAGTCCCCTCTTGCCTCAACCAACTGCTTCCTTAATTCTTTGATTTCTTTGTATTTGGCTTGTTTTAGGGCCCTATGTCTTGCTGTCATGATCTGTCTATCATACTTTTCCTGAACCAGGCTTCTTTTAAATCTTTAATCTCTTGGTTTAAGAGGCGGATCTTGCAATCGTTTTTGAGGAGGAGGGGGTCTCTTGTATGGCCAGGACCTGAGTCAGAGTCCTGCTAACCACAGCATATGAGCCTTGCAGCTTCTCATTTTGTTCTCTTTCTTTGGTTAGCTCCTCTTCGAGACGTTGTTGCTCGACTTGCAGTGCGGAGTTTGCCTCGTTAAACTGTTGCACCTCCTTGTAATAGTAGGTTGGATTTTCTTGTTTCCTTTGCAACTCCGATTGGGCTTGGAATCGTGCTTTCTCTAATGCCTCTATTCTTTGATGTAGCTGCAGGGAATCTTCTGCTACCTTAGACACGTCTTTTTTTGTATCTTCCAACTCCAGCTCGCGCAAATTGTAATGAGCCCTTTGACATTGAAACTAGAGCGTTGATCTGCTCTAAGTGAGCATCAATGTCAATTGACTTGACGATTTCCACTCCTTCCTCCATTGCAGCTTGTGATGGAGGAGATCTTCGCCTCTGCTGGTTTTTTTGGCCATGATCTGATTTTTCAGCCTCATCAATTTTCTTTTCTTTCCGTTGCGGATCTTCTAGAGTTGCAGAGGTTGTGGTGGGCTTTGGTTGTATTGCCTCTGTTTCTTGATTTGCGTTTAGTTCTGACTGTCTCTTCTCTACTCCTTGCTCTGGCAAGTCTTCAACTTTTTCTTTCTCTTTTACCGCAGTCTCTGGAGGTGTCCCAATGTCCTTGAGAGAACCAAACTCTTGACTGTGTTGGTCATGTGTGTCTTGTTGTTCCTCCCCTTGTGAGTTGTCTTCCTCTTTTTTACTTTGAATAGATGTGTCAGATGATTCGAGATCATCGACACACGGTTTCTTTTCTTCTTCTTTTTCCCTTTGCTCCATTTTTCGCTTGAGTTCGTTATGGATTCATTGCCACATGGCGCTGGCAATCTCGCATTTTTCCTTAGCTTCCTGTCTTTTTGATGTTTGATCTTTTCCAAAGCTGCCTGCGTAGTGGTGGAATGTTTTCC
The DNA here is from genome assembly GCF_014529385.1 of Adiantum capillus-veneris. Lineage (NCBI taxonomy): Eukaryota > Viridiplantae > Streptophyta > Polypodiopsida > Polypodiales > Pteridaceae > Adiantum > Adiantum capillus-veneris. Next base: position 70,352,930 of record NC_140934.1, read on the forward strand.
TCTTCTTCCTCCTCCTTTTCATCATTAGCTTCTATCCTCGGGTTCTTTGTTCTTCGTGCTTCTGTTGGCAGAGCCTTTTCCTCAATGCCTGCGCTTCTTCCATTGTCCTCCTAGCATGAGTAATTGGAATAGCTTCTGCCACATGTGCAATCTTTTTTCTCAATCGTGTATATCCTAGAGTGTACTGGCTGTCATGCTCCTCCTCTAAAGGCTGGTACTCCAAAGGAGTGTCTTTCTGTTGGGACCCAGCTTCCTGGCTACTCGAGCATCTAACTCTGTCTTTTTGCTGCCAAAATCTCTTAAGGTTGATCTTTACCTCGTCTGCTTAACTTCTGGTTTCGGCCTGGTGAAAGGTCCTGCCACACAGGTCTTACTGCTCTTGTAGACCTGTGGATCATATCTTTATGCGCTTCGGCTGGTAGTAGATCATCAATCATCCCCAGTGCCTGATAGACAATCCGCGTTAGCATTGGTCCCGCGTTCATGTAGGCTTTGCTTCTTTGGCTCCCCTTTAGGTTTTCTTCGACACTGTTGTCAAGAAGATAATTACCGAAGTCGCAGCTGGCCACTCTTCTATCTGCCAAGCCCATTGCCATTACTACTGCCATGTGCAACAATGGTTTTGTATATCTGGGTGGCTTGTGCACTTTGAAGTGTTGCAATATAAGGCGCTACGGCAATTCAGTATTTGATATCAAATCCTGATATGCCAGCTTGTGGCCTCGTTGCTTCAGGAAGGTTTTATCATTATCTATTGCCTTTGTCTTTTGCAATAGATTGTGCGTCCCTTGCTGCAGGTGGAGGGCTTCATTGATTATTTCTGTTGTGATCTTTACCTTAACTACTGTCCCATCCTTGTCGGTCAGAGTTGCTTCCCCATTGTACTGAATTGAACTTATGAGCTCATGAGCTCATGAGCTCGTTGAAGTCCGTTCCCCAAGGAGGTAATCATAGGAATCTATCTAACTGTAGGCACCTACCCCCTACTTGCACTTCTGGCTTTTGGTGCAGTGTCCACATTTCTTGTGGAAAGATAGTGTCCTTTATTATTTCTCTGTCTGCAGCTTGAAACCTTCCGATGAAGATGTTAGCCGGTATTGCTTCGAGTACCTATTTCGGTGATATGAGCTTTCTCATTGGAGGAGATATCTATTATCTCATAAGGTGCAACATTTCACTCCCTTTGTGCTTTTCTTCGAGGCATTCTATGGTCAATTTTAGCAATGAAACCAGGTTTTAGCCATTGATCAAAACTATCGAAAAGTTGCAAACTTGACCATAAAATGAGAAATGAGCGTAACTTCGTCAAAACTACCCCAAATTTGACCAAATTTCACCAGTGCATCTAGGATCACTATAGGCACAAGGATATAATGTAACAGATGAATTTTGGAAAAAAGAAACATGGATCGCGACCCATGTTGGGAAGAATTTAAAATTCCAACTAGGGAAAGTTGTTCCTAGGCATATAGAGATGCTACTGTGCAATTTTCTCTGGATTTAGGGTTTGAGGTACATGGATCGCGATCCACATTGGGCAACAGTTTGGAAATCCGATGATACTATGTGGTAGGGTTTATCTAGATGATGCCTTGGTCCAAAAAATTTGGGATTTGGATCAATGGTTTGACACTTGGGTTAAATTTTGAGACTTCTTTGTAGACTTAGAGATTTTTGGCATTTTGAAGTGGATTTTGGAATTCAAATGGCTTGAAACTTCATGGCTTGGCTTTCTTGAACATACTGGATCAGATGGCATGGTTTTTTCTTTGACTGGGCAAAAAGGTACATGGATCGCGATCCATGTTGGAAGGAATTTTGACACAATTTCCCTGCACATATGTTCCTATAGGGTTTCCTAGTGCATTGGTGAAATATTTTCAAATTTGGACATGTTTTTCCTTAGTTTGCCCCATTTTCTAGTTTATGGCCATGTTTTTTCCTTTTTGACCATATTTGTTTCTTGCCACCATTTTTGGGCACATGTTTTGTCTGATATCTATCATTGTTTTGATTCTCGATGATTTAGGTCTGTAGTTCATAGCTTTGCCTGGCTCCCTGTCAAATTCCACAAGAATTTGAATCCTTTTGAGGAGATACATTGGTTCCGGTAATTTTCACCATTTGCAAGTAATCCTTTTCTTGGTTTTGATTCTACAACCATCCTTAAGTTACATTTCCTTGTTGATTGGCTCCGAGGAGAGTGTGAAGTCTCCCAATTGGCTTAGATAGCTATTTGAAAACTTGTCAAGAACTCTGCTTTTAGCCCTTCTTCATAAGTTTTGCTGGCATCCCACCATTTGACCTCTCCCTGAGTTTTTCTTTTGGGATCCTATCCTTTTTTTATTTGAAAATGACCAAAAGACCATTTGCAGATTGAAGGTAGCAAACGAGGAGGATTTGATGATCTTAAGAGTGATTATTTTTGGAGCACTAGTACTATTTTTGCATTCCCCAGCTAGTGAGCCACTCCTGCCTGATTTTGGCAAAAAGGAACATGGATCGCGATCCATGTTGGGATGCATTTTGAAAATCCAGCTATACAAGTTTGTTCCTGGCTACCTATGGGTGCTCTTGTATCAATTTCTTTGATTTTAGGGTTTGAGGAACATGGATCGCGATCCATGTTCCATCACCTTTTGCTTTTGCTTTTGTTTTTGTCGTGCTTGATTCTGACAGCTATTTGGGATCTACTGGTGAAAGATTTTTGGTTTTTGATGAGTTTTGGAATTCCCCATTGGCCCTGTTAGTTTGTCGATTCTGTGACTTTATACTGCTCTGATATGTTGTTTTGATAATGTTGATGTAGTATGGGGCACATACACATATTCTTGCAAGGTAATGATCATACATGTCAAATCTGGTGTAGTAAGCTCTACCGAGGTGGTCGCAGCAGACAGAAACAAATCCGGAAACTCTATGCTTCTATGGCTCTCTCTCTCTCTCTCTCTCTCTCTCTCTCTCTCTCTCTGAATGCAAATGAGCTTATGTTGCCCCATTTTACTATATGTTTCTAGTCTACCCAGAATGCCCCATTTATACTTACCTCCATTGATCATATCTTGTTGTTCGTATCACCCGCAGTTTGAACCGTTCATCATTCTGACGCTCGGTTGATAAATGGCGTTCGGTCTGCAGTTTTGATCCTTTAGAAGTTGGCTCAAAATCCATCTTGTGTCAAATCTTTCCATAATTGCCATGTTCAAAGTCCTTGCTTTGAAATTTTGGTGTTTGCTTTCAAAAGTCAATTCCAACTTTCCTAGCTCGACTTATCAATTTTTGTTGATTATCTGTCGTTTTTTTGCTTTTTTGTAAAAGAAAATTATTTACAATTATTATTAGTCGGCCAAAAATTAACCAAAATTAGTGTAACCTCCCTTACATACATATTCTTATTTAGGTATTAGGTGGTGACGGTATGGCTCATGATTATGTCGACTAAGAGTTTATAAGGCTCTGAAAAACTTGTTTTTGAAGAAAAAGAAAGGAAAGAAATAATATGATAATAATAATATATACAAATGATAAACCTGCCGCATTTTTTCCCCTTCCTAGATTAAGTCGTCCCAGGCAAACATGGGTTAGAGTGCATGGGAACAAAATACGTGTCTATGCATAGCCATATAGTGTGGTTCTATGATGCGGATGGAGGATATGCATGGGGAAACAAAATGTTTCGCAAGAGAGAGGTGCTAAACAATATGTTCAGTGGCTGTTGCTGGTGATGAGGTCACATTGAAGCTGCGTGGTCTGAACAGTAGTAATTGTAGAAGACGCGCTCTGTGTTTGACGGTGACCTGCAGAAGTTGTGATGCTGCTGGTTGTTTTGCTTGAGGGCTTTGTTTTGGTTGGCATTGAAATTGCTTGCTTGTGGATTTCCAAGAAGAGGGCTCGTGTGATCGATTTTGTTTTGATTTCCATACCCACTTGACATTGTTTGGTTTTTGAGGGTGGTGTTCCATTGGCCTAGGTTGTCCGACAAAAGCCGTAGGCAGTTTAGCGAGGGCAGATTTCTGTGGAGACAATGTAGGTGGACTTGTATTGTTTTGTCATTTTGATATCCACGATTTCTTAGGATTAGTTTGCATGATGGATTTTTTAACCCATATTTTCTTGACCACGGTTGTGGAATATCGCTGAATGGTGCATGTGGCGATGGTAGAGGTTCTCATACATGGTCTGTTTGTACAAAGGACGTGACAAAAGATTGGTTTTCTTGTTTGAGCAGTAAGGTATTTTCCTGCCAGTTTGGCGTGGCTTGATAAGTGTGTATCCATGGCACTCCCAAAATAACTGCTTCGTTAAGATGCTGATTGTCGACCACATGAAAGTGATGCGGAAAAACTATTCCATCAATGGTGATTGGTAACTTTATGTGGCCCAGACTGTCCATAGTGCCTTTTTTTGCTACATTGAATCCCATCGTGTTTGACATTAGAGGTTCCCGCGTGATTTTTCTGAAGGTGGAATAGTTAACAACATTAGCTCTGGCCCCGGTGTCCACTAATGCTTGCTCTGTGGTGCCATTGGCAAGTTGTAAATTAATGCATAGATCCATTTCTCCTAACCATGTAGCTGTCGCTTGTATGGATTCTATCAAAGTAGTATCAATAGCATCGTTCTATTGTGCTTTTCTCTGAAAGTTTGCTTGCTCCTTGCGCTTTAATATTCTAATTTTGGCTTCCTGTTGTACCTGTTCGCGAATGTCATGTGCTTGACTTCTGCGCTGAGCTGCTGCATGTATTGTTGCAAGTTCTTCTGGTGTCATTGGAAGAAGACATTTCTTTAATCTGCAGCAGCCACTCATCCGATTAGGCATCTCCTCACCTGCTAAATGTTGCAAGCTTGATGGCGCCACTTTGTGATATATCATGTATTACAAAAGGCCCCATCCTTCGCTTTTTGAGTTTTTTGGAGTGTTGTTTGAAGATATACATTAAAACATAATCTCCTTTTTGGAACTCCTTGCCAATCACGTGTTGATCATGGAAAGCCTTCATTTGTTTTTTTTTAGCATATATCCCAGCTATCACTCTAAGTCATGTTTCATTTAATTGTTCGGAGGTGTCTAGTCTCTCCGATAGCTCATGGCCCGTCCACCCTAATTGTATTGCCACTCTTAGGGTTTTGATTACGAATTCCAATGGTCGGATCGCATTAATCCCGAATACTAGGTTAAGGGAGTCATGCCGATGAAAATTCTAAAAGCTACTCTGTAAGCCCATAAGGTTGTGTGTAGCTTGAGTCACTAACTATTTGGTGAGTATGATACATAAGATTTTGTTGGTACTCTTTGCTTGTCCATTAGCTTGCGGATGATAGGGTGCGGATTTTCGATGGACCACCATGAATTCGTCAAGGATGTTTTCAATGACGTCATTTAAAAAGTGTGTTTCTTGATCACTCACTATTTCTATGGGTAGACCATATCTCATAAAGATGTGTTCAAAAAGGAACTAAGTTGTAGTTCTTGCATCGTTTTTTGGGTTGCCTTTACTTCCGCCCATTCGTCAGGTAGTCTGTTGCTACTATGATGTATTGTGCATGCGACCTATATCCTGAAGGTATGATGGGACCAATGAAGTCAATGCCCCATTTGGCGAAAGCACGTACCTCAATCATTGGCCTTAGTGGCATTTCATCTCTTCGTAGGGCTGGTTTTGTGCGTTGACATTCATCACATCGTTTGACATAGGTCTCAGCATCCATAAATAGGGTTGGCCACCATATGCCTAAGTGTAGCACAAGCTTTGCCGTTTTATCAGCAGAGAAATGTTTCCTTGGCTGTCCTGAGTGTGCTTGATCTAAGATAACGTAATATTCGCTTTCTGTAGCACACATCCGTAGTTTTTTGTCCTTTTTTCGCATATACAGTTGGTTGGCAATGAGCAGATAGTTTTTGGCCTCTTTTTCTACAATTTTCATTCTTGCCTTGCCCCATTCCTCTGGGAAGGTCTTGCTTTTAAGTACTCAACTATGTGAGTACTCCATTTGGGTGCTTGCACTACTCGAAACAGGGTGGCATGTTCTACCAGAGGTTGTTTTGTGCAACTATCGCATGATTTTACATATGTATGAACATTGTGTTCTATGTTTGACTAGTAGACTCCCAGCCTCTTTAGCCGTTGGCCTGTCTGCATTTCTCCATTGTGAAATCCCTTATTTTGTATATATGAGCCTATTTGAGGTAGTAGGTGGATTCTTCGGGTTGTACACATAGTCTCAATATCCCATCCTTACCATGTTTGTACCGTCGTCCTGCTAAAAGCTGGAGATTTCGTGTTTGATGTATAATTGATGGTTGTCTTTCTATCCATAATGACCCGATTGTGAGTAGAGGAATGACCTCTTCGCTCCATCTCGGTACCATTTTGATGTTAAACGGATGCGAATCGAGAAGATCATCATCGACACCCTCAGGTGCTTCTCCATGAAACAGTCGTGAAAGATGATCTGCTCGTGTGTGTGTGTGTGTGTGTGTGTGTGTGTGTGTGTGTGTGTGTGTGTGTGTAGTCCCCTTTTTTACGAATACCATGAAGTCAAACTCAAGCAATAGTATCAACCAACGAACAATTCTTCCAGTGTTGTAAGGTTTTTTTTACTAGATATAACATTGCTTGGTGATCCACGAAGAAAACAAACTTGTTTGCAAGAAGGTACTGTCTAGATTTTTTGATAGCATATTTTCATAGTGGTATAATTTTTCTCTGCGTTGTTTAGCTACTGACTAAAGTAGAAAATGGGAAAATCCATTTTCTTCTCTCCTGGCTAGGCTAATATGCATCTGATGGCATAGACTGATGCATCAACATGAGCATGAAAGATTTTGCTCCAGTCAGAGGCTTGCAAAATGGGACCAGAAATTAATTGCTGCTTCAATTTTTTAATAGCCTGCTCGCATTCTTTCGTCCATTCGAACTTAGCAATGAGGACGTACAACAGTTTAGCTATTACAACATAGATATATATGAAACACCTGTACTACCCACAATGCCCATAGACGCCTGCACTTCCTTCATCTTCGTTGGTCTCGTTAGTGCAAAAATTATTTGTAGCTTCTCTTTATTAGTTGAAATCCCGTTTTTGGACACAATGTGGCCCAAAATTTTATCTTGTCTTATCATGAAGACACATTTTTTCGGGTTTAAGCAAATACGATACGTTCTCATTTTTCAAAGACTTTTTCTAGATGAGTTATGTGGTCACTTCTTTGATGAGAGTGAACACAAAGATCATCCATGTAATTCTCCAAAAAATTTCTGAGATATTCCTTGAATGCATGACTCATTAGTCTTTGGAATATAGCACGGGCATTGTTTAGCATTTTCCTATAGGCAAATATACTCCACTTTGTTGCAAAAGCTATCTTATACTGATCTTTTGCTTTAATTGTCTACTCATTGTAGTTTGAGAACCCATCCAGAAAACTATAGACCTCTTTCCGTGCTACCCTCTCGATAACATGATCTGTTATTGGTAGTGGATAGTTATCCCTAATGGTGGCTGCATTTACCTATTTGAGGTTTGCACAGACACGCAGTTTGCTATTTTTTTGGGTACTACCACAATAGGAGACACCCAATCCGTGTGTTCAATCTCGTAGATAAACTCGGCATCCTTCAGTTTGTCTATCTCTTCCTTAATTTTCTTAGCAAAAGTCCCATTGTCTGTGTAGTTTGATATCACTCTTTAGGGGTATTGTGTGCTAGCAGATCTCAGGATCTATCCCCTTTAGATCTTTGTGTGACCATGCAAAGACATCTTTGTATTGTCGGACTGTATCGACTAGAAGTCGCTCTTCTTCGTCAGTAAGTTCAGTGGCGATGTATGCCGGTTTAGGCTCCTCGCCTGGTTCTTCTAAGTTGCTGCATTTAGCTTTTTCAGGCCCATCGTATGGAGTTTCTAGTTCTTTGGGATCTCGTTTGCGTTTCTGCACCATAATTTTCCTATCCTGATAGTATACTTCTTATAGTGGGAAGGTGCATCAAATTTATCATCGTTTGATTCCTCGTCAATTCCCATTTCAGTGTCCAAATTCCTTCAAGGCTCATTTCAGTTCATTGTATTTGATTTTGCGCTCCATTTTGGACAACTTCATCGATTTCTCGGAATTGCTCTCTTTTTTTTGTTTTTGTGTGTTCTCCTTTTTTTTGTTTTTGTGTGTTCTCCTTTTTCAACTTTGTTTTGGTTGACTCAGGTTTCATGTATCTCTTTGATATCCCATCTTTGAGGCAGTCCGTTGCTTCTACTAACCTTAAGTACTGCGTTTTGTCAATTAAGAGAGGTACTGAGTCTTCGTTGTGCTTGTTTCGGTTGTTTCTGTGTTTATCTCGATATCTACGTTGTCTTCGAGGATTTTGGTTTGGGAAATCATAGTAGATCACCTGTCGATTCTTTCGTTTGATGTTCTGACTTGAGCTACTAGACAGATCTTCGTTTGCGTTGTCCTTTAACAGCTTATTAGTCGAGTCTTGAAAATCATCTTCGTTCATTTGGTCAAGGTCTCTTACTGAAATTTCATCCACTATGTGTGGGCACTCGGCAATCCCTCCTTGTCAGGGACTTCCCATTCTAACTCCGGATTTAGGCTGACACCCAACGTAGAATTTGGTGAGGGTCACCTCGTTTACACAAACATCAAGAGTGGCTAGTATCTGTTGCCATTCAAAAGGTTTGAACATCTCTTCTCGAAAAGGCTCTGGTATATATGCCTCGTCTTGTGTAGTCCTATCCAGAATGAAATTTTCTCTTTTCAAACTTCCACCTAGGCTGAGAAGGATGTGCCCCCATCGAAGTTGTTCCCTTAGGGTTCGACTTGTTAGAATCCTCAGTCATGAGGCTGTATGATCTCTTTGATGAAGTGTCAGAGAAGCTCTCCTCTAAAATGGGTTCTAACGGCGGCAGTGGTCTCTGATTCACGCTTTCTTCCGTTGAGAAATTGCCCCCTTGGTCCATTAGGAAATTTCGGAGGTCATTTGGAGGGCCTTCTAAGAAAAATAGAATTTTGACTTTCTCTCTCTAGAAAATAGGTGTGGTAAAAGCAATTGTAAACTTGGAATAACCATTCAAAAAGTGCACTTATAAGTAGATTCTTGCCACAGTGTCATAACAGCCGTGATGATTGAATAATTTAATGAACGTCCTAGAATTGGAGGGAGTTTCCTGTACATGGAATGTATGACTAAAGGAAATAGGACGTATCCTTCCAAACCTGCTCTCTCCTTACTCTCTCACTCTTTGTGCGCTGACCTTAAAGAAATCCTCCCTTTCTTGCACTGTTGCACACATGGATTCTTCTTCCACCCCCACAAATGTCCTCCTTAAAAGACCTCTCCATCATCTACACATTGACCTGGATTCCCAATATACACCACTGTGTAAGCGAGGCAAAACCAACATCAAAGTGACACCGATCATGACAGAGAAACTCAGAGCAGAGGGAGCAAAACACTTAGATATTTGGACAAAAGACTCACTCTATCCATTGAATCCCATGACAAATGCTTTCCCAGCATTTTCAAATCCCACTAACTTATCGACCTTTACAGGTAATGGAGAGAATGGATTTCTTGGCTACTGTAAAGCTCTAAACAACAAATCAGAAACTTATAAAGACATGGTGAAGCACCAAGCAAATGAGATTCAGAGACTTTCAAACTTGCATCATGAGGACCAAAAGACTGTAATGCAGCGCACACAAGAATCACAGGTCTTACGAACAAAGGCACGGTCATTACAAAACAAAGAGACAATGTTAGGCACTCGTGTGCAAAAGAAGAAACTACAAAATCTTGAAACATTGGAGGTAGGCTCTGTCGGCCTTGAAAAAAGAATCTGAGCATAGAGGTGAGCATTGTAAATTATCTAATTAATTTAAATTTATCTAAGTTTTTGTTTATGTTAGTTATGCTTTCTTTGTAGAGATTCCATCTATCCAGACAAAGAAAATCTAGACCCGAAGGCCAATGTAGGAAAGCAGTTAAAGCCATTGATAACTAGTGGTCTTGCAAAGGATATCATGCATGACAAAAAGTTTAAGGTTTTGCAACGGGATGTCGTTGACAGATTCATTTCAAAGAATGCAGTGCCTGCCAAGCATATACAGGGTAAATTGGACTCCCTTGGAGTTAGTAAAAGAGGTTACTCAACTATTCAACATTCTATCTCTTTCATGTTTGTGAAGAAGGGAATAAAGCCTAAGCTTTTACCAACAGTTGCAAGTGTTTGGAAGGAAAGACTACAGCTCAATAATGAACAGACAGACTTCATTGGATGTCCATTTCATATTCAAGATATTTATGGCTCACAGGGAACTACTGTCACTTACGATGAGTACAACAATATCTTCATAGACCTCACTTTGTTGCAAACTAGAATGGTAGAGTTCTACAATATCACATTCAAAGAGACAGGTGGCGTTCTACATTTTGTTTTGAAGTTAAATGAGTGTGAGATTATTAAAGAGAAGAAGCTAGAGCGAGTTACAATCACATTAATGAATAGGGCCCTTTCCAAATGTCTCACTGATGACCCTTCATACTTCAGTCCATATTTATACAATGCATGGTCTCTGTCGAATTGTAGAGAAGTTGGTATATTTGTACATTGGGTTTGCTTGGAAAATCCAAAAGTCATCTGAATGACAAGTCGCTCTAGAGGCTTTGGAACTTGTTTTGTCAGATATTGGTCTACATCGAGGCAATGTGAAAATATAGCGGGACGAAAAGAGGTCAACCATGGAGAAAGATGTACCCTGCAAACCATCCATAGGTGGGGTCAAGGCACGCCGTTTTCTATCTAAACCTCAAGGGTATGAAAAATGTGAAGCTAACAAAGTGAAGGAGAGTATATCACTCTACCTACATTAGCAAAGTTGAGTATATGCATTGGAAAAAACTTGATTTAGTAGTGAAAGAGCAAGAGCCAACAACTCGTAATGCAAAGAGTGATGTGTGGCGTTCCATTGACATATTATTTCAAATGTGTGAGAATGATGATTGGTCGCAGGATAATCTCGGTAAGTTTGAACAGAACCTTCAGCTACTACTGAAAAAAATCCTTCAAGACAGCATGGACTAACACTCAAATCACTCATTACATGGTAAATTCAAAGCACCTCAGATAGTCTTAGTACTAAGTTTGTGTTTAAATTTTTAAATAAATTTCTTGTTTTGCAGCACATTATTTTTAATCATTTGTCATACTTCAATTAAAAGTATGGGAATCCAGGTATATGGAACACCCATGGCCAAGAGAAGTCTCATTACATGGCTACAAATGCCTACTTCAGACACACACAACATGGAGGCTCTCGAAATAAGGCAAACAGTCTGAAGGAGTTATTTCAGTGGTTTTATCGCAGAATCATTCATCGCATGCAACAAAAGCACGTATTGGCCTCTTCAGCAACCGTACAGGCAATCAAACATTTGCAACTTTAGAAAAGAAAGCGAGCAGACGCATTCAACAACTCTAGTGCTCTTGAAAGTCAAATTAGGTGGAGACAGACAACGCAATATGCCAATCATCGGTGGCACAAGAGAGTTAGAGTTTACATGATCGGATGTACCACAAATACCTGTAGAATTAAATTCAATATGTACCACAACTATTTTAACATTTTGATGATTTCCAAATATCATTTGGAACCTCGTCCTTGTATCTGATCATTAAATGTTTTTCATACTCTAAGAGTTCAGTAGGGTTTTCTTTTCCTAAAGATAATTACATTGTTGTGTATGTGTAGTAATATTCTGCACGGCCCAAGTCTATCCTCGCGAGTAACCAAAACATTCTCTCCCAAAAACCTTGTCGCCGACAAGGATAACTTTGTCAGCATTTTTGTGGCAGTATTGGACTACCTAAGAAGCGAGATAATGTCTTGAAAGCATAGGTTGCAGTATTCCTCTCTTGTGACATTCCGTTGTGGAAGATTAGGATGGGTACCTCACATAGACTAGGAAGATATTATCCTAGAGCTGCATCCCTACCACGGAAGTGTCTTCTTCGACGATGAAGAAAGTCCTCCTTTTCAACAATCCATGAGTGTAAACAAAAGAAGTTTGTGTGTGTGTGTGTGTGTGTGTGTGTGTGAGAGAGAGAGAGAGAGAGAGAGAGAGAGAGAGAGAGAGAGATGGGGGAGGGTGGGATGGGGTGGGGAGGCGGGGGCGGGGGCGGGGGGGGGGGGACAGGATTTTATACCATGAAACTCTGATCTTGCAAAACAATCTCATCCTTCCATAGGTTGACTGATCCGGTTGACTCCTACGCTGGTCGCTTAAACCAACCTCCATATCATGTTTACTAGTTGATGGCTTAAGATTATTTCAAATAGTTTGAAATGTGGCTTCATCAGGAAGGCTTTCTTTATACTTTTTTGTCTTTTCAAAGCAGAGGTTAAAACAGTCCAGTGGGTTACTAGAGATCTCCATTGCCTCGTCATCACTACTGTCATCTGAAACAAATCCATTCCTCTCCTCCTAATACTTGGAGATAGTGGCCAATGTGAAGTCCTCCCGTAAACAAAAAATACTTTGTATATTATGAAGGAAAATGTATGACCTATCTCCAAATTTAAACTCTGGCACTCCTGGTTGCATTAAGGTGGCTTGTCGCTCATTAAAACCTGGCACATCTAGAGGTAGCTTGATATTTGAGGTTTTCACTGAGAGAAGATTTCTTCGTTTCACCTCTTTTGCTTCTTCTTCAAGATCAATGGACTCCTCTATCTCTGTCACTTCAATATATTCCTCATTCTTTTTCATCTGCTGGTAAATCTTGTTCCTCCATGACCTCCTTAGGATCTTTCATAAGACTTGTAATTAATCCATTTAAAAATATTAGAAATCCAAAGGATTCTTGAGTTAGCTTGCACTCCCGTTGATGTAAGCTGCACCAATGGGGCCTGTACATAAGAGGCAGTTGATTATACTTCTTGTAAGACTATCTTTTAAGATCACAGTCTTTTAAATGGACTACCACCATTTCACCAACATTAACCCTACCCTCTTGAGTGTGAAGCTCAAACTTCTCTCGTTCTAGCTTCAAGTGTTCACTCTGTTCAACTATAAACACATCAAGATTAAATGGGGCATTAAAAATGCAAGAGACCAAATCAAACTTATCACCAACCTCAGACGAAACTGCAATATCTAAAAGCCTTTCATCAATCATTGTAGGGTCTTCATAAATAATTGTTTCTTTTTTCTTTTGGATTGTTGCAACACATTGGGCACTCTGCAAAGTAGGTGTTAAAAAATCCACTTCTCTCTTAAGTGAGTTGGGTAAAGTAAATTTTTGGAGTAGAAGGGGACTTCATTTCTACAGATGGATCTGTATCATGCTCCTCAAAACCTAGAGCAGGCTCCTCCAAACGCATGGTAGGCTCTGCAACAGATATATCAATGGGTTCTGTGAAGTCTAATTCCTCTTCATTGATGTTTTTAACAGCTCAGCAGTCTTCTCGGAAGGTTTGCTTGGCCAACAATGCGCTCAGGATCTATTTTCTGTCTCTTCCTCCTATGTGATCTTAATCCTGCCATTTATTTCATACTCACAAATATAAGTTTCATCAAACATATTAGAAAAAGAAGAGCACCAAATGATAATGTAAGTTTTGAACAAACTATAGCTAGATATCTCACAGTTATTACCAACTAATCATATAGACTATAAAATAAGATGATTAGTATGGATAAAATGCAAAACTGGGTTATATTTGTGAAGAGTAAAATCCATACAAGTGGATCACGGCGTGCAGAGTACATAAACAAAAATCCACACAGCTACAGGCGCGTCGTGATCCACTTAATGGGCTTTCATAAAATAGAATAGCTACCAAAACAATAAAGAATTTTTTTAAAAAAACTTTTGTACAATATCAAAAGAGGATCACGGTGTGCGGAGTATGTAAACTAACGTCAATAACTCTACCGGCACGCCGTTAAGTGGATACCGGCACGCCGTGATCCACTCAACGGGCTTTCATGCATTGGAATACATACAATATTATTCTACAAAAAATCCTTTGTAAATATCAGAAGAGGATCACTACGCGCGGAGTATGTAAACAAATCGCCATAACGTTACTAGCGTGCCGTGATCCAATGTTGGTTTTTGAATTGTGAAATAGTCTTTTACGTTTTAAGGCATAATCCCTAGACACAACTAAACTAAGGACCAAATGAAACTGAAGAGATTGACTTTACCTTTGTCAGGACTAGACATTGTTGTTGGAGTAGAGGTTCAGGACTGGGAATGTTGTTTTGGGTCTTCAAGCTTCTAATTCCTGCACCTTGAAGAAGGCAGAGGCCTTCTTAGGTGTCTCTTTCTCACTCCCTCACTCTCTCTGTCTCTCAAGCCTCTATCTCTCTCTCTCTCGAGGTCTGTGATTAGCTTGACCACACGAGTTATTGTCTCTCTCTCTCTCTCTCTCTCTAGTCTCTCTCTCTCTCTCTCTCTCTCTCTCTCTCTCTCTCTCTCTCCCCTTTTCATGCAATATAGATATTACCGTTGGTGTTTTTAACGAAGCAAGCCGCATATATTCTACACGTGTTACAAGGACATGCATTAAATGGGCGGTACGACCACAATAAGTACTTTTTAACAACCCAAAAATACATGTACATTTATAGTAACAAATGCACACTTGAATTCATGATGAGAGAGAGAGAGAGAGAGAGAGAGAGAGAGAGAGAGAAAAGGTGACCTAGACGATCTCTGAGAGAGAGAGAGAGAGAGAGCTAACGGAAAAGACGACCTCTGTGAGAGATAGAGAGAGAGAGAGAGAGAGACCTACAGCCAAGACATCCTCTGCAACCAAGACGCAAGGCTCCTACAAGCGTTTTCTTCCATTTGAATTCCACCAAGAGAGATATTTTCAAAGTGGTTTTTAAAGATGAAGAGAGAAAGACAAAGAGAGAGAGAGAGAGGGAGACAGAGGGGTGGGGGGGGAGAGAGAGCTAGAGTTTTTGATTGTCTTTTGGGTTTGAAAGAGAAAGACACACACACACACACACACACACACACACACACACAGTGAGAGATAGTGTTTTTGAAGGCTTTCTTGGTTCGAAAGAGGAAGATACATGGAGAGAGAGAGAGAGAGAGAGAGAGAGAGAGATAGTGTTTTTGAAGGCTTTCTTGGTTCGAAAGAGGAAGATACATGGACAGAGAGAGAGAAAGAGAGGGATGTCACAAAATGGATCAAGTCGCGTGATGGACAGTTTTCTTTGCTTGGTTTTGAGCCCGCGCGCCATGATCCATACAGAGAGAGAGAGAGAGAGAGAGAGTACTACAAAACTGTTGAGGTTATTGCTTAAAAGGCATGAAATAGATTACAAAACCTTCTCCATCCTCTTCTGGATCACTACGCGCAATAATCTATTAGTCTGGCTTAAAGCTGAGCCCACGCGCCACGATCTACAAAAAAAGGGAGAGAGAGAGAGAGAGAGAGAGAGAGAGAGAGAGAGAGAGAGAGAGAGAGAGATAGGGGGGAGAGAGAGATAGAGATAGTATTCTACATCTCAAGATTACTACTTTACACAATTGGGACTTGTTGCCTAAAAGGCATGAACTAGATTTCAAATTTTTCTCCGTCCACTTGTGGATCACGACGTGCAGCTATTAGTCCATGTCAAACCTGTGTTTGCGCACCGTGTTCCACAGAAAAAGGGGAGAGAGAGAGAGAGAGAGAGAGAGAGAGAGAGAGAGAGAGAGAGAGAGAGAGAGAGAGGGGGGGGGGGGGGGGGGGGGGGGGGGGGGGGGGGGACAGGGGATAGCACTTCCAGTATGCACCAAATGGAATGAGAAAGATCATGAGAGGATGGGTCTACGAGAGAGGAAGGCACAAAAAAAATTTAAAATGATGTCATAGGGGGAGCTCAGTGCCATTGTCAATAAGGCTACTGACAACACATTTTAAAACGTAGGAGTAAAAGAGGGGGGGTGTAGAGTGCCGTCTCCATTGGGATACATTGACTGGCATTCTAAAACGTAGGCGACAATGGAGGGTTATATGTTTTTCGTCATCTTAACACCAAGGAGGGAATTGTGGGGTAGCGACAGGGGGGGGAACAGCCCAACCGGCATCTATAGAGTGTAGTTTACCTAGCATTTTAAAATGCTACTAGCAGAGTTTAGGGAAGAGGTAAGCACCGACATGAGTGAGAGATTTCTCTATTCCACAACTTCTTCATGATACACCTCCTCATCCACCAAGGCTCTGATACAGTCAACAATGCGGAAAGGGGAGAGAGAGAGAGAGAGAGAGAGAGAGAGAGAGAGTTATAAAATCTAATATCTAACCAACCCAAATGATTTTCTCATATTAAATTGATAATTGAATGTGGGACAATAAAGGGGAATAAGGGTTAGGATATAGACATGTGCTTATAGATCTATCTCAACAAGAGGCCAAGGGTAAAGGGGCCCAAATGAGAGATAGTCTATCAAAGATCAAGGCTAACCAATGAGCATAAAGACCTTAGGTCTAGCTTCATTGAAGACTTCCAATGGTTAGTGTTAAAATTCCTTTGACCTTACATAAGCTAGGGTTGTGCTTGAGGTGGGAACCCGGCCCAAGCTTGAGGTGCTTGTCACGCCTGATGACTGAGATGTTTGAGATGCTTGAAGTGCTTGATGATTGAGATGCTTGTCATGCTTGAGATGCTAGGGTTGTACTTGAGGTGGGAACCCAACCCAAGCTTGAGGGGCTTAAGGGCCAAGCTTGTGGTGAGAACTAGGCCCAAGGTTGAGGGGCTTGAGGTGGAGCAAAAGTCAAAGAAAATCCGTGCTAGGAGCGGGTGAGCCATGCAAGAAGGGGGGGTGGTTTCTTGACCACTCTCTTTTCCAAAGGGCACCCCTTGCCCAAGAGGCAAGTAGGACACCTGTCAAGCCCCTAGCTAGGTTACCCTCATGGTGTGCCTAAAGCCTATTGGTTGGTCCTTCAAGGGATCCAATGATAATTTAGTGGATTTAATTAATTGTTTTAGTATTTATCAATCCCTCTCTCTCAAAGGGGAAAGGGGGACACTTGTCCCAAGGCTACCCTTGCTGCTTAGTACGACTCTTGCTTGTGATTGGCTAGGCTTGGAGGGGTCTAATGAGCTTCAAGCGCATGAGCTACAGGGGGGTTCGACTAAAGCAAGTAGGGGTCTCGCTTGAGGAATATACTCTCCCACACAGACACACACACACACACACACACACACACACACACACACACACACACACACACTCATTGTGTGAAGTGCAAAGTGAAAGAGCTACCTCTCCTTCTCCAAGCAAGTAGAGAGGTTGAGAGCCTACACCAACACTCTTGGCTATGGAATGCAAATCCAACCAAGAGCCATGCTTCATTGCTTAAGCTTGCTATCTTCTCCATCTTCATTACTATGCTAGCAAGAAGAGTGATGATAAGTGAGAAACTAATTCTTTCTCCTATGAAATGTTTCTTCTTCCTCTTCCCTACCCTCATTCCGTGCTAGCTTTGCCCACCTTCAAAGGTGTTTGAGGTCTTGGGACTGAGGCTTGGGATAGTTAATGCTTTCCACAAAGTTTATGTTATGCTCATGATGCATGAAGCTTTCCATCTTCATTGCATCACCTAGGTCACAAGGAACACAAAGATTGTATTGTAACAAGTCTATCTTGATGGGAGAAACTATAATACAAATGCCTATTTGAGGGGAGACCGGCTCCACATAATTTTGGTTCTCAACTGTTGGCATGTTCTCTAAACTCTCTCTCTCTTGCCACAGTATTGTTCATGCCAAGTTAACTAAATACTATGTTTATGTTGCTACCATCAATTATGTTCACCTGCTATGCTCACAAAGTAATTTCACAAAAGTACTCTTTCTAATTTCCGCTACTCTCAAGTTATTAGGCCAATTCCATTACATTGGTATCAAAGCATTTGGTTTCTTGTTTCTTGCTTAAGAAGAGGTCCTTAAGCAGCCTATAAATGGTTGATTTTATTGGTTATATTAGGGTAAGTGGGACTGTGATCTTTTATTGATTTTGTTGAGTCCACTATGTGGTATATGGTGCACACCTCGGGAGCTTTGGACCTAATAATGGAGTCTTTTTAGACTTGCCTACTGTTTTTTGCCTACAAATTTACCATTATTGAGCCATAAGAATGTAAAGAAAGAGGATGCAAGAGAGCTACACAAGCAAGCACAAAGCACACAGAGATGGAAAGCTTCTTCTTCTTCACACAGAAAAGAGAGTACAAAATGACTAAGTGCTAAAACTGAAAAATAGCACATATGTACATGCGGTCACTAAGTGTGAACTCGCTAGAAGCGTACTAGGCTGGCACTATAAGTGTAGTCCAGCTGTAGAATCACTGGCATAGATCCTCCGTGTCGGTCACCTAACGCACCAGTGAGTAAATGCCGTAAGCGGCCAAGACCCGTAGTGGATGCCAGCTCAAGATGTAGAGCTCGATATCTCAACACTCCCCCTCGAGCTCTACATGTCGCAGAGTCCAAGCATAGTCCGGAAACGTCGAAGCTTCTCAGCTCCGAGGGCCTTGGTAAAGATATCCGCTATCTGCTCCTCTGTGCTGACGTAGACTAAGTCGATGTCGCCCGCCAACACTCGCTCTCGAACGTAGTGGTAATGGACCTCTATGTGCTTGGTCCTGGCATGGAACACTGGGTTCCTAGCCAACTGCATGCTGCTGAGGTTGTCACAATGGATGAAAATCTGCTGGTCCACCTGCACTCCCAAGTCCTAAGTAATGTGCGTAGCCAAGCTACCTCGCACGCCGCAACTGCTGCACCTCTGTACTCGGCCTCTGTGCTCGATAAAGCAACTGTAGGCTACTTTTTGCTGCTCCAAGTAACAACAACACTCCCAAAAGAGAACATGAATCCACTCGTAGATCTCCTATCAACAATGCTACCTGCCCAATCTGCATCTGTATACCCATACAATGCTAATGGCGCATCTGCTGCATAGAACAATGCGTAGTCAAGAGTCCCTTGCACATACCGAAGTGTGCGTCGTACTCCATCCAAATGTGGCTTCCTTGGAAGCTGCATGAACTAACTCTCTAAGCCTACAATGTAGCTCAAGTCTGGCCTCGTGATAGTCAAGTAGATTAGACTACCCACAATCTTCCTGTACATCTTGACATCCTCAACAACATCACCCTTCTCTGCACTCAGCTTTGCATTCACATCCAAGGGAATAGAAATTGTCTTACAATTAGCCATACCATACTTTGAAAACATGTCCAAAGCATATTGTCTCTGTGACAGCCATACACCCTCTGGAGTCTTGATCACCTCAATGCCAAGAAAGTAGCGCAACTCGCCCAAATCTTTCATTTCAAACTCCTGTTTGAGAAGACCCTTCACATGGTCAATCTCCATAGCATTGTCACCCACAATAATAAGGTCATCTACATATATGATAATGACCACAATCCCCACATCACTCTCACGTACATAGAGTGAATGATCAGCATGAGCTCTCCTAAAACCAATACTGACAAGATACTTGGCAATCCTGTCATACCATGCTCTAGAGCCCTGCTTCAAACCATACAAAGCTTTGAGAAGCCTGCATACATAATGTGGGTAACCTAGATCGACATAACCAGGTGGCTGATCCATATACACTTCCTCTTGCAACTCACCATTCAAGAAGGCATTCTTTACATCCATTTGATGCATAATTCATCCTCTAGATGCAGCCACTACTATAACAGCTCTCACAGTCATCATCTTTGCCACTGGAGAAAAGGTCTCCTCATAGTCTATGCCATACGTCTGTGCATAACCCTTTGTGACCAGCCTTGCCTTGTGACGCTCAATGTTACCATCAGCCTTATGCTTAGTTTTATACACCCATTTACAGCCAATAGCTTTCTTGCCACTTGGCAATTGCACCAACTCCCATGTCTCAGTTGCTTCCAATGCAGCCATCTCTTCATTCATTGCATCATCCCAATGCACATTTCCAACCGCATCCTCAAAACATGTGGGCTCCACATCCTGTATCACCTTAGCCATGTAGGCTTGGTGATGCGCTAGATACCCATCATAAGTCAATTTTTGAACTGGATTTCTGACTCTGTTAGATCTGCGCGGTCCTGGGTCACTCCTTTGCCCTCTAGCATCTTCTTGTACTTTCCTTACACCAGGTGTCCTGACAGCCGGAATTCCAAATTCCTCATCAAGACTTTGTTCAGAACCATCTGAATCCATGTCAACATGTGAAAAACCTGATGATGCATCATCCATAAGGGTAGGTTCATTAACCTTTTCCTTTCCTTTTCGTGATACATTCCCTGTACCTGCTGGTGGAGTAACCTGCGTACGTAGTCTACCATTCCATGGCTTCTCGACAAAGCCACGAGAAGAGGACTCTTGGTGGTCCTTTGAAATTCGTGTCCGCATGCCCAATAAGGAGGTGGAGGTGGTTGCAGTGAATCCGCATTGTACTCTTGTCAATCTTCGGGAACACTTTGTCATAATGGGATTCGAGGATGTCGGTAATGCAAGTTTCAAACTAGAACAACGCAAGGTCTGCTTTGTGCTTCCTTAGCTACCTTTTCTTATTTTCTGTGGGTTTTTGTATTTTGATTGCCCATTTTTGGTTGTATAGATTGGAAGGCGGATGGAGGCCACTATGCTTGTTTACAAAGATTGGGCTACAGACGAAATCATCTTGTCTAAGTGAATTGGCTTGTAACTTTAATCGTTTATATATTGGATATTTTATTAAATATTTTGAAAAGTTTTAAGGTGTTGTACTTGATTTTGTACTTGAGTTTTAAGGTGGTGTAAATTTATTTTTTAAATCCATATTTTTTATTTTTTTCGAGATAGAATATGTCTATATAAGGAGGACCACCTCCTCATTTCACCATTTTCATCCCAGCATTGCAGAGAGACCTAGCATACCCAATCACGCAAAGAGAAGACATGGCTGCTACTAGTGCTTTAGATGCATTCCTTACTGAGGTTGGGCATGCAAATCGCCCTGAGCTTCAAGCATTTTTCACAACCCAACCCGATTTGGAAACCACCTTGACCCTCCACTCTCAATCTCTTGAGCACATTACTTCATACATTTCCACGTGCATGGGGAGATTCATTGTTGAGTTACCAAACCGACCAGGGCAATGGGTCCCTGAAGGCCTTCTCCACCACATCTACCAAGGGGACAGGCCATTTCATCAGCGGCTTGCACGCTTTGCCACCATAGCACAACCCGCCGGACAATATGTGCGGCTTGAAGCTGATGATGTGCGAGCAATGCATAAGGGAAGGATCGGAAACACTTTTTTCTCTGTTCATGCCATAATGATCTTCCTCCTTCACGAGTGCCCAGCAGGCCCTGACGTAGTGCTACCTCACTTGCAGATCGGCGGGGTATTGGCTGATGTGAAGGACCCCAAGCCCGTGGCCATTGACTCATCTGCAGAGGAGAGGACGCTTGCCTTGAGCTACCCTATAGGGATTCAAGGCCTCTTGGAGGCCTCTCCATCAGTCGGTTCATCCTCTGGACCGCCAGAAGGACCCGCCACTCAGGATGCCATCCTTGAGGTAGAGATTACCCGCTTCTCCTCCATTGTGGTGGGTGGGGAGGAGTTTGTGTTTATGCACAATCTGGAGAAATCCTTTGAGCTTCGCATGGATGAGTGTTTCACCATCCTCTATGCCCATGGAAAGTTTGAGCTTGATACCACCACCTCCCATGACAATGATCTCCTACTGCCCATGGGGAATACTTTGGCGGACACAGTGGCGATCACACAAGCCGAGGTGGCAGCGGCCGAGCAGGCCAAGGTCTCTGAGGAGGAGTTTGTG
Organism: Adiantum capillus-veneris; assembly: GCF_014529385.1. NCBI lineage: Eukaryota > Viridiplantae > Streptophyta > Polypodiopsida > Polypodiales > Pteridaceae > Adiantum > Adiantum capillus-veneris. The sequence continues at coordinate 70,374,760 of NC_140934.1, forward strand.
GCCGTGCAAGCCATGTGTTTGGCTAAACGCGCAAGAGTGGATTCACCACCACCTGCTGCAACACCTGTTTTGCTTGATCCAAAGGGGAAGTCAAGCGTGGATCTTTACTTGCACCCGGATGCCGATGAGGAGGATCGTAGACAAGAGGTATAGATGCTCACTTACATTTGATTGTTACAAATGATTTTGTTAATGTTATATCATAATTCTGTGCCATATCTCAGAAAACCTATGTTCTGCAGGATGTTCTGGAGGTTGACGCCTGGGCACAACGGTCAGGGGGGAGGAGGACGCCGTTTGGACCTCAAGCGGCACTTGCTCACTACCTCGGCACACTTCCCACTGGTGTCGTGGTGTTTGTCCATGCCGACTACTCTCCCAATGGTCGCTACAACATTTTTGCTCTCCGTTCACTCTCCAAGGCGTTGTGTTTAACAACACTTGCCCAAACGGCCAACCTTGTAGTTCTTGTAAAGAAAGATTTTGCAATATCCACTTTCGGTGTAAACTTTCGCGGGCGCCTTATTGCCCATGTCGGCATGAACCAAGCTGTAGGGGTTAATGATACCCAAGAAATCACAACCACTTTACTTAACAGGGAGCCACCCCAAAAGGCCAAGCGCCAGAAAATTGTAATTAGAAAGATCCTAAAGCAAAAGCCGGATATCATGTAAAGCATTGATTTCTTTAATGAAACTACTTTTTGCTGTCTATGACTCTCTTTCTTGCAAGGTTTTGAATTTCTTATATGTTGGGCTTCCATTGTGTATGAGAAGCACCATAATTTTTGCTATGACTACTAAAGGGTTTGGCAGGCATTAAAATTTAAAAAATGTATACTTTGTTATTTCTAGGCTTCCAAAGTTATGTATGTGCCTAGTAAAGGGCTTGGAAGTGCCTAAATAATGCTACCACAAGGGCGCACATTAGGGATTTCCATCAGCATATGAACTGTGAAAATGCGTGCCCTTGTGGTAGATGAATTTGGACACATCTAAGAGCATACCCAAGTACAAAACAGAGTTTCAAGGCATTAATACCCAGTTGCAAAAGAGAAACACATGGATACCCACGTAACCTAAAGCCCATCTTGCCCCAGATACCTAAAGATGTATTAACAAACCACAAAACTGTGGCAATATCTAAACCCTTCTTGGAGAATAGGAGCATATCCAGTTACAAAACAGAGTGAAGACAATAATACCCAGCTGCAAAACAGGAAGACATGGATACTTAGGTAACCTTAAGCCCATCTTGCCCCAGATACCTAAAGTTGTATTAACAAACCACAAGAGTAAACTTTGTGGCAATATCTAAGCCCTTTCTGGAGTTTAGGATTGACATGGACTAAGGGGGGATGAATTCCAGCAGCATCTATGCTAATTGAAGCATTGAAGCAAACAAAACATACTTATTGCTTGTCAAAATTGTCTGGAAACCACTGGAGAGTGTCAGCAAAGCACTAGGAGAGGCTGCCACAAGGGCGCGCATTATGTCCATCCATAGGCCTCTGGAAGCCCCAAATGCGCGCCCTTGTGGCAGCCAACTTCCAAGCCATTTTGAACACTTTGTATATGTTTTTGCCATGCAATAGTGAGTCACATAGCATGGATACATCAGGAAGTGCATGCCCCACTTAGCCAAGGTGCTAAACGTAGGCAATTTTTCACAATAACAAGCTAATGGCTACATACATACAATAGAAGGTAGACAAAACTTGAACCACTGCTACATTGCATGGTGCAGAATTAAAACAATACATTGCGCACTGGGGTATACAATAAAATACGCTTATATTCAAATTCTTCCTAATACAATGCAGAGAGTGGGATATAGAATCAAAAGACGCTTGTATTCAAATTCTTCCCAATCTTGGAATTCCGTAAATACAAAAAGGTTGATGCCTAATTACAAGCTACTCCTCATGGCGCAAACAGCAAGCAAGCTGCATATCCTTGGGCATAATGGTTACACGCTTTGCATGGATGGCACAGAGGTTAGAATCCTCAAATATGCCAGTTAAATATTGCTCTGCTGCCTCTTGGACTGCCTCTATGGCCACGGCACCCATCCGAAAGTGAGTGTTGTACAATTGCAAAACCTCCCTGCATAGCCTTGCAAAAGGGGCCCTCCGAATCAAGAGCTCGGTGCTCTTTTGATAGTGTCGAATCTCCGCAAAAGCACGGCTGCGCTTTCGTACCTTCTGAGGTCGACGTGGAGGTGGATTTTTGGCACGAGTCGAGGCAGCTTGCTTCCTCTTCTTGTAGACAATGCTCTTTCTCTTTTTTTTCTGCACAGGCACTTCCAACACCTCATAATCGGATTCCACCCACTCTTCATCTGATTCGTGCTCTTCACTATCGACAGGATGTGATGGTGTAGGTCCACTCCCTTTAGGAAGTGTCTTACCCCCAATAGACATGTGAGCCTAATAAGTTTGTATTTGGATGCCAACCCATGGGGCATCTTCATCCGTTTGTGTCTCTTCGGAGCCTTCTGACGGCTGCTTTTGGCTGTTTGTTTCTTTGCCCTGGTCGCTCTCATCCTCCCTGTTTCCATCATAATCGTTGGAGTCCGATGAATAGACAACAAGACGATGCTTCCGTCTCTCTTTTGCTGCTGTAGAGTACTGGCCATGCTGATTTGAAGCTCCAGCTTCTTCTGTGTGGACTTCACCTTGAGCTTGTGAAGTTCCAGCTTCTGTTGTTGTACCTTTGAGTCGTTGGCCATTCGGCCCCTCTGGATATGCAATCCTAGCCATTTGTTTTGTTCGTGCCATGGTTGCACCTAGTAGGGAAGATGACAAAATGAGCCCCTTCAACCTTTAAATAGGTTTTTTTGAGATTTGGGCCCTTTCACACTATGCGGCCAATTGAGTGAAACTCAAACAAAGCAATTGAATTGAACAACTAAACCAGGATCATGCGGACGGCTGACGCGACGCCCAAACGCTGCCTTTTCGATATTTAGTTGCACGCCAAGCTTCGTGGCCGAGGGACGCTCGCGAGCATGGATTAAGTAAACCCTTATGTGGTGTGTCATCAATCAAAAAAGTATTAAGAGCATCATAAGGCACATTGATCTGTTCGAAGGGCTTGTAGGAAAGTGGTACATTAGCTTTAGTTGGGTGGAAATGTCTCGCAATGGTATTACAATTTCTTTGACTATAAACAAAATAAAAATCCAATCTATAAATTTCAGCCAAATTGCAAACTATGGTAACAAGGGGATTCAGGTTTTGGGCCTGCATTGAAGACCAAATAGCAACCCTAAACCGTGGAATCCAAAAATTCAAAAATTCCTTTGTGCTTGGTCGAATTAATACTCTGACATTTCTCAAGCGAAAACTACGTAAATCGGAGAACTCTATATGTACACTGTACGGCTGTCATAGCAGTAACAATCCATTGAGATCCAAGATAACCAGTCTCTGCAATCATTGTGTGCATACATATAATTAGTTAGAAACAAAAAAGCGTATATTATTTAAGTACAATGGATATTACCGGAACAACCTTATCTACTTGAAGCAAGAGTCCATACTGGTCATTTCTAATGTTGACATTCTGTTGTTGAGTGTCGATGTTCCCTTCTGTATTGCCAAGGGTATCCATCTCTTGTGGTTGTGCAGTACATCACTCTTGTGTTTCCATGGCCGAATGGTTAACCTGTTATGTTGTCTGTTCCTAGCCTTGATTTGCAATGTTGGCCTCCTCCTCTACATGGTCAAGACACTCTGTATCTTCTCTCGGCTCTGAAGAGCTCTTCACATCTGCAATTACAAAAGATTGGACTCCCTGATTTTGATCATGAACGGCATCCTGTGCCACAATAATAGGCACTCCCTGTTCCTCCTCTGCTTGGCCTAGAACCTCTGCTGCATTCCTCGCCTCTAAGGAGCATTTTACATCTGCATTTTCAAGGGCTTGATATACTTCACATTGATCAATCCCAACTTCGGATTCAGCCACTCCAACTGCAAAGCTTACCAGTGTCTTTTCCTCTAATATGGGGTCAGTTTTAGGGATTTGGATTCCAGTGGTGGAAACTAACATGACTTCCTCTTCATTGGTCATTGTTAAAGCTATAATATGGTCGTCGACAAAATTATCTTTTGCATCTAAAAGGGGTTGAAATAGATAGTAGATGTTGAATCATTGAAGCACAGTACGAGTTTTGTCATCTCAAGTGAACTACCCAAAGTGATCCCATTATTTTATTTTGGCTTTTAGTTATTTATTTTAATTATTTGTCAAAGTTTGAATACAAAAATTTAACAAGGTACGTATATACATGACACCATTGCCCCCATTGTATCAACATACAGTTATTTATTACCAAGGTTGAATTGTTTAGGAGACTCTCTCTCTCTCTCTCTCTCTCTCTCTCTCTCTCTCTCTCTCTCTCTCTCTCTCTCTCTCTCTCTCTCTCTCTCTCTCTCTCTCTCTCCCCTGGTCTTACACTTTTGCATCATCGACTTTCACACCACTTCCCCTATAGCACGTTTGATATTGAACAAATTCAAAGGCTCATCATCCAATTCAAAACTGGTATCCTCAATTGGTGGTCGTGGGGATTCATCTTTTACATTTGATTTTGACTCTAGTGTAGAGCTTTGACAATAGTGATCTTAATAACTCCTTGAGCCTAATCGTGTCATTGGAGAAAACCCAATCAACTTCATAAGGTCTTGATCATGCAACTTTCATTTAAGGTTTCATGGTCCTAACTTTGACTGATATAGCAAAACGAGATCCCCCTTTTTAAATTCTTTCACCTTGATTTTGATGTCAGGCCTATGCTTCCTCCTCTGTTCGACTATCTCCTGTTCTAGAATGACCCTTTGTTTGATTTCATCCAAGTTCACCAATTCATCTAGTATGTTCTTAAAATTCATATTTGAAATCCATATCATGTTCTCAATAGCCAATCTGAAACTGGGAATTGTAAATTCCATAGGCACCATTGCTTTCTGCTCCATAAACCATCTTGAAAGGTTTCATACCAATGGTCACCTAATGAGAAGTTTTGTATACCCACAATGCAGTCTAGAGCTTTTCGTCCCAACAATGAGGCTCTTTTTCAACATTTGTTGTCTGAGTATGGTCTTGATTGTCTTATTGCTGCTTTGAGCTTGCCCATTGCATGTGGAATAATACATTGTTGATTTTCAATGCTTGATTGATAAGATTTTAGTCATCAGTATTTGAATTGTATTACTAATGAAATGGGTCCTTGATTTGTAACAATCTCAATCTTATGTTCAAATCTACAAATTACATGCCCATATAAGAAGCATGTTGTTGACATAAAAGTGAAACAACTTGCCCAGCGGATAAAGTTCTCAACTTTGCTCCACTAAAAACCATTTGTAGTGTTTTCCTCTTGGTTGTGGAATATTGTTGCTTAGCTAAACTAAACCGGTGACTAGTGAAGTAGATTAGGTAGTTTGTCTTCCCATCAAGTTGGGCCAATATAGCACCCATCACCATTCCATATGCATCTAAATGTATATGGAAAATAGCATCCCAGTGTGGTGACAAAGGATTGGTCCTATTAACCACCTCCTTTAGGCTTGCAATGGAATTTGCTTCACATTCTGGGGTCCAAATAAACTTCTTCCCTTTTTGAGTTAACTCATAGAAAAAAAGAGCCTTTGTTGTAATATGTGACGGAATCATACCCCAAGAATGAGCCCAGCTTAGATACACTCATTGGAGCTATGGCTTGTTGAACACATTCAATCTTATCTTCAGCCATCTCAACACCATTTCTAGAGACACTGTGTCCTAGAAGTTGGCCTTTCCATACCATGAACATGGGATGGGAATGGAGCGAGGTTTGGAAAGAGGTTTTTGAGGACTTTCCTCAAAAAGTTGTTTTCTTTTAAAATGCTTCCTTTAGAGATATCTTCTACGAGGGAGCTTTTTTATTATTATTTTATTTCAAGAGAGCCTCAAAAAATACAAGAGAGCCTCAAAAAATACAATAATTATTTTTGTTGCCTCAAAGAATACAAAAATTTCTTTTGCTTGAAAAATTGATCTCTCTCTCTCTCTCTCTCTCTCTCTCTCTCTCTCTCTCTCTCTCTCTCTCTCTCTCTCTCTCTCTCTCTCTCTCTCTCTCTCTCTCTCTCTCTCTCTCTCTCTCGCCCCCCTCCCCCCCCCATCTCATGCCCACTCCCCTTTGTCTCTATGCTTTCGCATTGTCAACTTTGACATGGTATCAGAGCCTTGGTAGAGGAGGAGCTACATCGGGAAGAAGTCGTGGAATAGAGAAATCTCTCACTCACCGTCGGTGCTTACCTCCCCCCACACTTTGCTAGTAGCATTTTAAAATGCTAGGTAAACTACACTCTATCTGTGCCACTTGGCCTACTTCCCCCCTGTATCATTGCCCTATCGTTACCCTGCAATACCCTCCTTGGTGTCGCTATGAGCAGAAACACTCCCCCCTCCTTTACGGCCTGCATTTCAAAATGCTAGTCAATGTAGCCCAGTGGAGATGGCACATGACACCCCCCCCCCCCCCCCCCCCCCCCTTTGCACCTGTGTTTTAGAATGAGTTGTTGATAGCCCATTTTGACAATGGCACTGACCTCCACCTATGACATCATTTTAGAATGCTTTTGTGCCTTCCTCTCCTGTCGTCCCACACTCCCACGACCTTGCTCATTCCATTTGGTGCCTACTTGGAGTTGGGAGAGACTTCAAAATTGGTATGGCAAACTCTTGGAGTGCGATAAGGATACACATATTCTAGATCTTGCAACTTCAACATGGGGGACCCTTGCTCAAGCACCAACAACAAGTTAAACAGCGATATATACACCCATTGGAATATGATTCTGCGACTCTGGTTCTCAAAAAAAGGCTTATGGGACATTGTCAGACGGCTAAGAGCCCCATCCTATGAGGGATCCCAACAATAGGTACACTCGCCTTCAAGATGACGAATATCAAAAATAGTGTGTTGATTGGGATTCTTGTAATGGAAAGGCAATGTCGGCCATTATGGAATTTCTTACAAAGGAAATTTCTCCAGTCATTCAGACTTTGAATATTGCCAACAAAATGTGGTTCAAGCTCATTGGAGTGTTTGATCGAGATTCTACGATGCAGGGAGTCAACCTTCTCAGACAAGTATTTGCCATCTAGTTTCCACGAGAAAGTTCCATGCAGTCATTTCTTATGAAGGCTAAAGTTATTCATGATCAACTATTGACTATGAAAAATGCACTGATCAATACTTAGTTAGCTACTTTGGTTCTTACAAAATTGCATGAGCCATATGAAATGGTGTTTATGACACTTCAGCTACAAATCACAAAGGAAAGGCTAGAATTTGATGATCTCAGTTGTGTTCTCATTGAGGAGGAAGCCGCATTGAGAACTCAAGGCAAAATTCAAATTTCTAAGAAAGGTGAGAAAGCACTTGCTGCTTTGGATTCTAGAAAGAAGACTAAGAACTATTGTTACAATTGTGGAAGCTTGGTCATTTGCTCGTCATTTGTCTAAAGATTGTAGATCCAAAGGTAAAGATAGGGGTTCTACAAAGGATAACGGTAAAAGAAAGCATCATGAGGAAAGGAGTCATAGTGACTCAGGGAAGGAAAGCAAAGAGGCTTCTGGTGTAGTGGAGTCTACACTAGCAAGGATTATCTCAATCTAGTCACTATTTTCATCGAGAGAGAGGCTTGTGAGTGGCAAAGAGGGGTAAGCAATGCGCCATATAATTAATTTGGACCCATGTGTTGTAGTTCAGGTTATCAGCGTTTTAACCCATGGGTCAAAATTTAAAGCACATGCCAGTAGGAGACCGATTAGATATATGTGAAACACTATGGATGAGTACATCAATCCATTGTTCTTGGTCATATTATGGATAGGATGTGTTCCAACATTTCATTACCTTGAAGTATTTTGTACGTTGGAGAGGGGGAATGGGGGAACACACCCAGCACAAACACAAAGGCCTCTCTATAGTTGAGGGTATCCACATCACCCCTATCTTCTCAGAAAACACCTTCAAAAACACACTTTACACTAGCAGACCACCGCCTGCTCTTTTCCCAATGCTTACACACTCCACAAGACCACCACACAATGCACACGTGTTGCCACGGTCTATCTCTACCCTTACACACACACACAGCCTCTCAATCTCACTCTCTCACACAAAGCATTGCCGGTCCGAGGGGGCACACACATCCACACTACCGACACTACGAGGGAACACAAGAGGAGGAGAAAGGGAAGGGGGGAAGGGGAAACAAAAACAAAGTTGGACAATAGTGGCTTGATTATATTTCAAGAGGCATGCACAAAGCTTGCCATCACAATGGCCATTTTTAAGAAAATTTACCAACGGGATTGACAGGCACACTCCTCTGCCAAAAGGCTCCAGTCTACAGGCTTCAAACGACACAAAAAAGCCCCCATTTCATTTAAAAGAATGGCTTTTATAAGGGGGGTCTTTAACTTTGGAAACTGCTTTCTAATTGGTCCATCTGGCACCTTAATTTGGCATTTTTTTGGAAGGAGGGAGCCACTTTGCTTCCATCTTCTCTCTTTTGCTCTCTTTGGCTTGTGCTCTTGAAGGGGGGGTGCACTAGCAACATCGCTAGTGCCCCTAGGAATTTCTTTATTTGTTTTTTCTGGTTGCCCTCTTTCTACCTTGGGAACTCTTCCCTTTGCCCGTTTGGGCTTGCACTACTCTCAATTGCCCTTCTCTCGCTTTGACTCATGCTTAGACTGCTCTTTTAGTGGGCTTTTGACCGCCCTCTTTGGCCGTCCTTGACCGGTTCCCCCTCACTCTCTCTGGACCACCACTTTACCTTGTCCGGCCACTCCCCTTTCATATGAACTCTCTCTCTCCCTCTCTCTCTCTCTCATCCCATAAAACTGATCCCCTCCTCCCTTGCACTAGCGATGTCGCTAATGGTGGTGGGTGGGGGGGGGGGGGGGGGGGGGGGGGGGGGGTTGCTTTGGGTGCGGGATCAACCCCTTTACGTGCAAGCCTACCACATCATCCGACTACCGATCATCACCGCCCATTGGCCAACAACCACCATTGGCTACTGCCGCCATCAAAGCCCCACCAAAAAGCACCCATTTTTGTGCAACTGCATCGTCGGGCATGCCACATGCAGTGCCCTACGCGCCTCTTGATGGACACACCATAGCCAACGAGGGCTCCAAGCTCCCTCCTCTACAAGTTACACCCTTATTGAGTGCGCCTTTGGGATATATAGCCCGCATTTTTTGTTTACCGTCTCCGCATATGGGGCCATTCCATGGCCATGTGGCATCCTATGAGGAACTACCTCCAAAGGTCTCCAAAGTTCACCCAATTTAGCTAGCAAGAATCCCTTTTTTTGCATGCACTGGATGCCTTCCATTTACTATTTGCAAATCCAACCCAAATTCTATAAAGCCACCAACAAATTTTGCATTGTCAACTTTAATTTCCCCTTACCTTGCTGCATTCTGAGATTCTCGAAATTGCAAACCGAGGCCGTCTAGATTGCCAAAACCACATTGGTACCATGGCATCGAGAACGAACGTCGACTTCAAACTGTAATATCCCTTTTGTCTGGACTTTGATTGTGGTGCTATTAGTCCCTATCGATTCAACTAGATTCCTACTATCCTCTAGAACCCCTTCGAGGCCTAAACAATGCCAGATGGAATGATTTCCAATGCGATCCATCCTGCCCGTTACTCGCCCCCGGCAAAACTTCAACTGGACTTGCAATCCAAAACTCCGATCTCAATCCAAAAGGATAGGCATGCTCCATAACTCAAGAACTACAAATCTATCTATTGACACCTACTTGGGCCACCTGTTCCCAGCTGCCCTGTCCGCCGGGGATCTGCAAAACCTTCTCACTTTAAACCGCAATATCTGGCGCATCGGGGCTCAGTTTGACTAGCCGTCTAGACCAGCTTTCACAGCACCTCAAACTCTACATTCTAGAGCACAAACATAGCATCTTGGACACCTTCACCTTTCATTCCAATTGAGACACTTTGGAGCCTTTTTTGCCTAAAAATCTGCACTTGGCATATATTCCCTCTGCCATAAGTCCGCCCATGGACTTCATACCTTCTCTACACCTGCCTGCAGCCTTGGCTTGTTGGCATTGCACACTTTTCAGCTTGGACCAACTTTGGATGCACCATAATTGCCCACCCCTAGTTGAACATTTATGTTCAGCCACACATAAGCTTATTGCACCAGAAAAATGCAACACTAAAACAAGCACTTTGTACACGACCAAATCACCGAGCATATGTACAAAAATTGGCATTTGTCACCCGCTGCCTTTGTTCAAGCGGGTTTCCCAACCCCCTGCTTTACCTGTCACTATTTGCCTGCCAAAAAACTGCAACACTAAAACAAGCACTCTGTACACCACCAAAACACCGAGCATATGTACCAAAACTGGCACTTGTCACTCGCTGCCTTTGTTCAAGCGGGTTGCCCAACCCCCTGCTTTACCTGTCACTATCATCATGGGTCAAACACCATGTACTGGTCTCTTCTGTCCACTTGTAGCATCCTTGCATAGTGCCATACCAAGGCACCTAACCAATTGCATATCCAAACCGCCAACATCATACTTCTACCATTCCATGCACCCAATGGCATATTGCCCACTTGCAACAAAGCACCTCCAAACACATCAACATTTTCATCAGTCAAGGACATGCATGACATATGTAACCCACCCTCCCATCCATGTAAAGCTAAAATGTCCTCTAGCAAATCCACAGCCCATTGCACATTCATTCTATCATCATAACCTTCAACCACCATTCACAAATCCCCTTGGAAAGCTTGGACACCACCTCAAAATCCGCATCACCTGTTATAGAGTGCACTTGTTGCACAAGAAGCACCTCTATCTTTGGCTCCACACTTGACTTCTCACCTACCATGCACTCAATTCCGCCATCGTCAAACTCTTCCTCGTCTACTGGCCCTTCAAGGTCAATTAGCACCACTTGCTTGTTGGCTTCAAGCACCTGCTCCTCTGTTGCATCATGCTCCGCTACCGTAGGCAAGGCTGCCCTATCTCTTTTGGCCAAACATTACACCTGTTGCACCCTTATGGCATATTTCATCGCCACTTTTACCAACATGGCCATTAGCATGGCATCACACATCTCCTTTACTTGCTTATCATCACCTGTACGCCTAAACTGCTCCACTTGGTCTTCACTAGGCACCTTGGCTTGCACTTCATACTGCTTCTTACACATATTCTTTGCATCTCCACTCACATGCAAGAGATCAAAGTCATCATACCTGGATTAAGACGACTTGGTCTCCCAACTTGCGCCTGCATCCATAGAGCTACTATCAATTGGCTCAGTCTCTTCCTCTATCTCGAGCCTCTAGAATATCCTCTAGCTTTGCTGCTTCAACCTCGTCTGCAAACTGCATCTTGAACCTTTACCACACTTCAATGGATCTTCAACAGCCTCATTTTGACTTGGTAGCATAGCCTTTGTCCACTCTGGATCCACCTGCACATCCTCCACCATTGGAACCACTCTAGCTAGCATCCGCGACATAGAAACCATCCTGTCTCTTTGGAGCCAAAGAACCCTTGGTTCTTCTTGCACTTGCACTTCTTTTTGCACCACCTGTGGCTCAACAGCTACCACCACATCAACTCACTTTGGCACCACAGTGCCTGAAAAATCTTGCCTAGCTTTGTGCTTTTTCAAAATCTTTTTGGTCCGCCTTTTTGCTAGAGCTAGTGCCTCTTCATGTCACATCGAACCATCCACCTCCACCTTGTTGCGCACTTCCTCGTGCAAGAAATCCATGAATTTACTCAACTTTACAAAACAAGAAGTTTCTGCAGCAGTTACCTTGATTAGCTTTCGCCAAAGGGCTTTGAACTCCCATTCAAACACTTGAAAATCACCTTCCAAGTTTTGCTTTAAACCGTCCACCAGCTTCCTCTTGACTTCATCCAATTGCACATATGTTGCATATCTGTTTCAAAAAGCCGCCTCCAATGCTTCACAATCACTCTTTTCTTCATCACGTAGGCCATCAAACCATAGCCTCGCTTTACCACAATACCGCACCTTCCTCTCTTGACAAACCGCTTTCCAGCACGAACAATCTGTAATCTTGGAGCGAGGTTTCTGCGTCTTCGACCCCAGTGAAAATGGGAAATCTAAACCACCCAATTTCTAGCAGCACCTACTCTTCAAAGGCCACATCTTTGGCATCACCAAAACCACCACTTCAACATCAACTAGGAGCATCAGACTGCTCCTCTGTGGGGGCACCAGAAGATGGAGAGGAGAAATGGGGGAACACACCCGGCACAAACACAAAGGCCGCTCTATAGCTCAAGGTATCCATAGCACCCCTATCCTCTCAAAAAACACCTTCAAAAACACGCTTTACACTAGCAAAGCACTACCTGCTCTTTTCCCAATGCTTACACATTCCACAAGACCACCACACAACAGACACCTGCTTCCATGGTCTGTCTCCACACTTACACACTCACACAGCCTCTCTATCTCACTCTCTCACTCAAAGCACAATCGATCCGAGGGGGCATACACATCCACACTGTCGGTACCACGGGGGAACATAAGAGGAGGAGAAAGAGAAGGGGGGGGGGGGGGGGGGGGGGGGGGGGGGGGGGAACAACATCAAAATTGGGCAATAGTGGCTTGATTATATTTCAAAGGCATGTACAAAGCTTGCAATGCCATCACAATGGCCATTTTCAAGAAAAGTTACCAAGGGGATTGACAAGCATACTCCTCTGTCAAAAGACTTCACTCTGTAGTCTTCAAACGGCACAAAAAGCCCCCATTCCATTAAAAAAATGGCTTTTATAGTGGGGGGTCTTCAACTTTGAAAATTGCTTTCTAATCGGCCCATTTGGCACCTTAATTTGATATTTTTTTGGAAGGAGGGAGCTGCTTTGCTTCCATCTGCTCTCTTTGGCTTGTGCTCTTGAAGGGGGGGTGCACTAGTGCCATCGCTACTACCCCTAGGCATTTCTTTTCTTTGCTTGTCCTCTTTCTACCTTGGAAACTCTCCCCTTTGCCTATGTGGGCTTGCACTGCTCTCACTTTCTCTCCTCTTGCTTTGACTCATGCTTAGACTACTCTTTTAGTGGGCCTTTGACCGTCCTCTTTGGCCATCCTTGACCGGTTCCCCCTCTCTCTTACTTCCTCTCTCTCCACCATTACTTTGCCTTGTCCGGCCACTCCCCTTTCATTTAAACTCTCTCTCTCTCTCTCTCTCTCTCTCTCTCTCTCTCTCTCTCTCTCTCTCTCTCTCTCTCTCTCTCTCTCTCTCTCTCTCTCTCTCTCTCTCTCTCTCTCTCTCTCTCTCATCCCATGGAACTCATCCCCTCCCTTGCACTAGTGATGTCGCTCTAGTGGTGCGGGGGGGGGGGGTTGTCTTTCCTTTAAAAAGTGAGGAAGGCCCTTTGGGCAGTGCATCAACCCCTTTACATGCGGGCCTACCACATCATCCGACTGCCGATCATCACCACCCACTGGCCCACAACCACCTCCGGCTATTGCCGCCACCAGAGCCCTGCCAAAAAGCGTTTTTTTTTTCACGCCACACGCAGCGCCCAATGCGCCTCTTGACGGTCACGCCATAGACAACCGGGGCTCCAAGCTCCCTCCTCTCTACCTTACACCCTTATTGAGTACACCTTTGGGATATATAACCCGCATTTTTGTTTACCATCTCCACATATGGGGCCATTCCATGGCCACGTGGCATCATGTGAGGGACTTCCTCCAAAGGTCTCTAAAGTTCACCCAATTTAGATAACGAGAATCCTTTTTCTTCTTGCACTAGATGTCCTGTCATTTACTGCTTACAAATCCAACCCAAATTTTGTAAAGGCACCAACAAACTTTGCATTGTTGACTTTAATTTCCCTTTAATCTTGCCTCATTCTGTGATTCTTAGGATTGCAAACCAATGCCGTCTAGAATTCCAAAACCACATTGGTACCATGGCATCAGGAACAAATGACAACTTCAAACTGTAATATCCCTTTGATCAGGACTCTCATCAAGGTGCTATCATTCCCTATTGATTCAACTGGATTCCTACTACCTCTAGAACCCCGTCAAGGCCAAGAAAATAACAAATGGAACAATTTCCAATGCGATCAACCCGGTCCATAATTGGCCCCCATTAAAACTTCAGCTGGCCATAACTTGCAATCCATAACTCCAATCCACAATCCCAAAAGACATGCATACTCCGTAACTCAAGCATTCATTTCTATTTGCTGACACCTACTCTGGTCACCTGTCCCCAGTTGCTCTGTCCGTTGAGGACCTACAAAACCTTCTCACTTAAAACTGCGATATCAGGCGTATCGGGGCTCCGTTTGATGAGCCGTCTAGACCAGCTTGCACAACACCTTGAACTCTGCATTCTAGAGCACAAACATAGCATCTCAAGCACCTTCACTTGATCCCAACTGAGCCGCTTTGGAGCCTTTTTTGCCTAAAAATCTGCACCTGGCATACATTCCTGTTGCCACTAGACCGCCCAAAAACTTCATACCTGATCTAGCCCTCTGCACTGCACCTGTCTGTAGCCTTCGCTTGGCATTGCACGCTTTCCAGCATGGACCAACTTTGGTTGCACCAACGTTATGTATTCACAACTCACAAATGAGGATTCTTGGATGTGATTGAGATTTACAATTCAAATTTTATAAAAGGCACCAATGCTCAAGATGGCATTCGTTTAAGGGACAAAGTTCAGGGTAGAAAATCTGAGGTGTGTCCACCAAGGAGTTTTTGTTGGGGTCTCCATGGTAGCTTCTTCATCGACTTGGTCTCACTATTTATGTCCATTATGAGCTACAAAGAGGGTGTTAGAGTTTTGGCATCTCAAGTAAACTGCCCAAAGTGACCCCATTATTTATTTCGGCTTTTAGGTATTTACTTTAATTATTTGTCAAAGTCTTGGTAGGAAAATTTATTGATGTGGGTATACATGTCACCCCCTTGCCCCCATTGTATCAATATAGAGTTATCCATTTCCAAGTTCGATTGGTTTAGGAGACTCTCTCTCTCTCTCTCTCTCTCTCTCTCTCTCTCTCTCTCTCTCTCTCTCTCTCTCTCTCTCTCTCTCTCTCTCTCTCTCTCTCTCTCACGTGCTCACTCTCCTTGGTCTCTATGCTTCTCCATCATCGACTTTGACACCACTTCCCCTATAGCAGGTCTGATATTGAACAAATCCAAAGGCTCATTATCCAATTCAAATTTGGTATCCTCAATCGGTGGTGTTGGTGGGGTTTCATCTGGAACATTTAATTTTGGCTCCATTGAGTAATTCTTATAACTCCTTAAGCCTAATTGTGCCATTAGAGAAAACCCAATCAACTTCATAAGGTCTTCATCATGAAACTTTCTTATTAGGTTTCTTTGGGCCTAACTCTAGCTGATAGAGCAAAAGAGATCCCCCTTTTTGAATTCTATGACCTTGATTTTGATGTCATGCTAATGCTTCCTCCTCTGTTTGACTACCTACTTCTCTAGCATGACCCTTCGTTTGATTTCATCCAATTTCAGCAATTCATCTAGTATGTTCTTTAAATTCATATTGAAATCCATACCATGTTGGATAGCCAATTTAAGACTGGGAATTGCAAATTCCATAGGAACCACTACTTCGACTCCATAAACCATCTTGAAAGTTGCATACCACTTGTCACCTTAAGGGGGGAAATGTAGTCTCTCAACTAGTTTTAGTTGTTAGGCCAAGGATAGGTTATGTAAGAAGGGGTGATATTAAATTAGAGTCCAAGGCACTCAGAGGGTAAGAAGAGGAAAAAATGAATTTATCTCAAATTAGGAGGTTCAGTTTTACAGATTATAAGCATCGTGGGAGGTCCTTTAGAGAATACGGCTAAAAACTATCCACATAGGAGTATTAAGTGGTGAGTTCAACCAAGACCTTACCAAATCTCAGGTAATGAAGGAAGAGGTTTGGTCCCAAAGTAGTGGAGTGTATTTTATTGGGTCGGGTCGGTCAAAACTTAGTACCGGGTTTTCAAAGTATAGGGTATGTCATTATTAAGCCATAGATGCCAGTGACGTGTGTGTGCGCGTGCACGCACGCATGTGCGTGTAATGGAAAAGTGCCACATGGTATATCTGACCTTGGGTGTGAAGGAGGTGAGAGAGAGAGATTGAATTGCATCGTTTGTTTATGTTGACCCCTTGTATTACATAGTCGTATCTCAACACTACTTCAAGTATAGGAGAAGGGTGATGACCCAAGCTCACCGTCTAGCTGTAGAGGAGAATAGGGAAGTCGTCCCCATTCTTGGACCTCATACATTAGGAAAATTTTGGACTCAAATTTGGTCCTTTTAGCGCTAGAGAGAGAATGCAACACGACCAATGGATGGTGGTTTACCATAATTGTAGCTCGGACTTTCCTTGTTTTTGTCTCAAATTTTGGCATTTTCAAAAAACTATTTTTAGTTGCATTAAAAAACTTAACAATAATATACATTGTGATTTTCTTGAATCTTTCTTGTCAAGACCGAATATAGGACAAATATACCATAACTCACACTCAATGCAGTTGTGCGCCCTTTTTTGATAGGAGAGACTTCATAGTATTCCCGCTCATTCTCATTCATTTGCGCTCAACTAACGATTCTACTCGCATTTGACCATATTGTGTTTGCATTCAAAAACACTCCCCCTCTCACATATGTGTTGTGCATCTTGCCATACATAGATGAATCACTAATGGAGAATAGAACACCTCGATGACCATCCGCAAGTATTAAGTCTATCGAAATTTTCAATAGCTTCAACTTAGAAACCGGTCGATGGCTTTCCACCAGCATTACAGTTGAAAGTTGGTTCTCTTGCAAACGCAGAAGAGAAAGCGCACGGGCAACGATTTTGTGAACAAATATAAAGGTAGGGTGAAAAACTTTCGCTTATCACAAACGGGCAAAACAGTCAAAAAGATTATCATTGAACTCGCATATATGCACTCAGAGTTGCATCTACGAACAACGCTGAAAGGATTTCCAACAAACCGACCAATTTGTACGTTAACTTAATTGTAAGTTTTCTTACATCCACAATGGTCACTCCTGTATTGTGTGTTTAATCTGCTAGTTGTAGATATTTATCCTTTCGACAAAGAAGGTTGGCAGTCGATGGATTGCATTATTGGCATTTTTGAATGCATTCCATGCAACTGTGGGAGAGCTACTCTATAACATTAGCGTGCAAAGAGTTTTGGCTGAAAGGGGGGTTTTTTTCTTTGACCACTTTTATAATGCTCCGAGTTCTGCACTTAGCTTTGGCACTCTAGAATATCTCCCAGTTCCTTTGAAGGACATTCCAAAGTGGCCAATCCCTTCATCTGAATCCTCTGAGTGTTTCAGACTGAATCCCTTCATCTGAATCCTCTGAGTGTTTCAGACTAAAGCTCCATCAAGAAATACAAAAGTGCTTAAGACCAAATATTGCTAGTCGGCTGGTACATGTTTAAATCTTCACGCCCATGCATGTGTTCATTGACTTTTTCCATGATGAAGAGATTAGGAAGACAGGAACTATGCTACTTTGCAAGACAGAGAAATGCCTCAATTTTCTAGATGAATCTTGGGATGTCCATGATTCTGATGGCGTCTTATGCAAGGTAAATAAGAAGTCTATTTGTGTAAGTGCATGATAGCTTCTCAAAATTTCATAGCTTCCTTCCACTACATAAGGTGGCATCGAGTGAATGGTCATCTAATAGCTTTGGAAGAAGATTTAATTGATGACCTTAGCAATCCTTTGAGAATTCTTGAGATATGGTGTGGACCTAATCTGCTAATTGTTCTTAACATTTGAGGCAATGTGATACTACGACAAGTGCGTGAGGATTTGGAGAATGAGGTTGACCTCAGCTTGCCTCCAAAATTTCTTTTCCAGTGCAACATGCAAAAGGTAGTATATTTTGTATGTAAACATTAATGCTCCGTTAATTATTTCTCTATCTTCACAATATATAGGTATAATCTATTGTTTGATTAACTGTCATGCAGGTGCCTGAGAGAAAGGACAAGGAGACATTGTGCACAGAGATAAAGGATGACCGACTGTTTCTAGTGCAATGCAACTCTTGATTGAAGAAAGCAGCTCACACAATATATCACATTGCTCTGTATTGTGAATATTATAGAAAGTTGATGACAGCAAGCTTGCAATCTAGATTCATGCAAAAATACATTGTTAAGAGTTTCTTGCAAATAAAGTCTGAGAACAATTATCTTTTCAAAATCGACTCAAGTTGTCTTTACATTGCGTTTAATAATGTACACTATAATAATGTCCAATTAAATCTTAGTAGCTCTCATTTACAATTGAGGGGAGCTCCCCCTGGCTTGATTATCATGATTAGGATGCAAAGGCTCATGAGACGGTCTGGGGGTTGGGTCATGGGCTTGGGGTTGAGGAAAAGATTGTGCAGTGGCCTCGTCTTCCT
The DNA here is from genome assembly GCF_014529385.1 of Adiantum capillus-veneris. NCBI lineage: Eukaryota > Viridiplantae > Streptophyta > Polypodiopsida > Polypodiales > Pteridaceae > Adiantum > Adiantum capillus-veneris. Next base: position 70,393,295 of record NC_140934.1, read on the forward strand.
CAGTAAAATCGGGTATTACAAAAAGACAAGAGGTTGAGTGGCCAGACACACGAGGAAGGCACGTCCAGGCGCATAGTCTATCATTGGTGGAGGTGTTACTTCGTATCTCCAAGGTGGAGGCCGGCGTTGTGGTCATGGAGGTGGCACGACAAAGGCATCCACGACTCCTTTAGGACGAGTTTCCACGAGATTGATCATGTTCTGGATGATCGTCATCCTGAATGCCTCCACATGCAAGTTGGAATAATTTGTCAAGTTCCTTGCCTGCAAATGAATTTCATAGATTTTCTATGTAATTGAAAGAAATCATGTGTGCAAGGATTACAAAAGTGAAACATTGTACTTCATATGGTGATCAATAAAGACATCAAACAAATGGCAAACAGAGCACACACTCACTACCATGTTAATGTACTTTTGCACTCCTCAACATAGATACATTCCAAAAGAAGCTCCGCATTTGCAAGAACTCTCCATCCACAAGAATGCGTGTCGTCTTGCTTTGGAACCTTGCAACTCAAAATCAACATATCTTCCCAAGCACTATCTTGGGTCAATGCTTCCCATGCAGCAACAAGCTTCTTAACCGGCCTGCAATACATAGCATATGGTGACCACACGTTGCATCAAAATTGTAGAAACAAGAAACAAGTAACTACGTACCTTCGGACATTTCCATAAAAACCATGCATAGAGTTTGCAAGGTAGCAACACTTGCGCTCAATGTTTAAGCCTATAAGGCTCCAATGTGAATTGATTGCACAAAAAAGGGAATTAGTTTGCTATTTGTAGTATACAAAATATTGAAGACTAACGGTATAAAGTATACTTACTTTTTGTTGTAAGCTAAAAGTAAAAATTTTGCCATGTCCATGTTCACTCATTTAAACCAATCAACGACTTCAATCAGGGAAATGTCCTCCAAGATAAGCACGACTAATAGCTGTGCGTCCACAACGGCTATCTCGGATTGTAGATTCCATGTAAGGTTCAAAACCAGCATGCTGCAAATTGAGAAAATTAATTGATGAGGATCTCTAATAAGACAAAACCAAATAAATACCTCTGCGAAAATAATTTAACATACCAGAGACCGAAGTTGATAATTTGGTATGTAAGCTCCCTCCCACTATTTTGAAAAACACCTATCTCATGAGGGCCAAAACAGCATTACAAAATTTGGCCCCATACAAGAAATGCTATGTCGAAAGCTGGGCCGAGGAAACATAGGGTGTCATTGTTAGCTTGTTCAATTGCTAATAGCATCTCCCTTTCATTTGAGTCCTCCGGAGGCTCTTCCACAAGTGCCTCTTGGGTCCACTCCACATTCAAATGTGTGTTATATGTGTGCTATGTGGTGCTCACATCCATCAACTTCACTTTGGTTATTGGAGGGATTGCCAAAATGTTGTCCATTCTCATGTCAGATAGACGGACCGGTGCAAGTGTCTTGTTGTACCTAAATCATAACAGCCTCAAAGAATTGATATCCCAGGGTATCACTATCACTCTGTGGGCATGAGTTGTGAGGACGTAGCTGTCTTTGAACAGCTCGATCAGAAGGTTCTCGGCTGCCTCTCGGAGGCAACCCACTACACTTCTTGCCCACCGAAAATCAAAATTTGTGCTCTCACAAATTTGGCGAACTACTTTTTGAAAGGATAACTTAGGAATAGCAAGAGAAACATCCCTCTGAAGTTTGTGCAGCTCAAGCAGAACGCTTTGGTTCTGCTGGTACCTCTAACTATGCATTGTTGCCCAAAGATTAGGCAAGGTTTTTCCTGCAACTCTTGAGGATGAAGGTCGGTTGTCTTGCGGGTAAACCTTCCTTCGACGGTCTGCTTCGTGTGAGCCATTTCCCCTGGAAAGCACTGTGGGGAAGAATAAGAAGAAGATTGAGCAATGAGAAGGTTACATAGAAAAAGTTGATTTTGAGAGGTGAGGATAGTCGTCAAATAGCAGTGGGGTATTCAAAAATAGAAATGTTATATAATCATCAAGGACATCATCATCATTACCAAACGTGTGGCGGCCATAATTAATTGAGTCGGTCATCATCATTGGGAAGAGTTCATCATCGCATGAACGACACGTGGCATACTGCATGTTGACTAGGCCACTAGTCGACAATGTGGTTGTCGCAACACAGCGGGATATGGGATGTGCCTTGTTCGACCAAACCCCCTCCTCGCGTTGTGTCGCGACAAGGAAAAATTTTGCGTCACAACAGGAGTAGAGGAAGTGTAACGCAGCCAGACCCTTATATCACATTGTGACGCGACAGTCTTAAAGGCGCACCATAGCGCAATAGAGACTAACCACGCCTCTCTATCGTGCTGTGGTGCGAAATTTAGATGTCGCGTCACAACACGATAGAGACCACCCATATCATTGACATGCCTCTCTATCGTGTTGTGGTGCGACATTTGGATGTCGCGTCACAACGCGATAGGGACCACCCATATCATGGACTTGCCTCCCTATCACGTTGTGACGCGATGTTTGGATGTCACGTCACAATGCGATAGGGACCACACATATTGTGGACATGCCTTCCTATCGCGTTGTGGCGCGACATTTGGATGTCGCCTCACAAGGCGATAGGGACCACACATATCGTGGAGAGAGCTCCCTATCGTGTTGTGTCACGACATTTTTCTGTCGATGCACAGCGCAAGCAATTCAACGGCTATGTGACATATACCTATTACTCGCATTGTGGTGTTATACATTTTGATAAAAGTTCTTCCTTCATAATCGTTAACCAAAAAAAGAAACAAAGAGGCAGAGACAAAGGAACAATATATGAATACATTTGCATGATCTTCAAGGACTCCATTACAACTTCAAGAAAACACAATCTTTTTGTCCAATTTCATTATTCTTTTTTTCCTTTATCGTTGGTGGTTTCTTGTCCTCGGTCTTTACGATGCTGTTTTCCTCAGCCTTTGCCTTTTGGATTTTCTTCTTCGGCTCCTTTTGAAGAGCTTTTACCTCAGCTATGGTCTTCTCTACATCCTTCATTTCCGTCATTATCTTTTGGGAAAGCTTCACCTTTCCTCTCTTCTTGTCCTCCATGCCTCCTACGTTCTTTAGATGTGAGCGAGTTCTGGAGTGTGCAGTCAAGGTGCTTTATATAGCTATAGTACTCACCACATGAAGGACACGTGTCATAGGGATGGTGGAGGTTGCCTCGGTCTTTGTGTTGCATTCATTGCACCATTTCTAATGTAATCATAGGGGTGGTTGAGATGACCTAGTCGAGTTCTTGAGGAGTCTATATACAGGAGACCAGTCAGTCCCCCCTTCGTACTCTTTAGTGTTAGCCAGTGCCTTCCTACCTTCACCCTAACCAACAACCCACGTTGTCTTACCTCTCTCCATAATGGATTCCTCTTAGATCGAGATAGAGGAGGAGTTGCCTTGCTCTAACAAGGCACCCAAATTCAAGCTGTACTATTTTCTCTATAGAATTGGGCTTCAGCAGCGAGAGTAGGAATTCAAGCCTATTTTCAATCCTACCTTCTCATTGCAAGCGTTTTTGGCTTCTACGTCACATTTCCTTGCAAAGTTCTATCAAACATACGATCAATAGACGATCAGCAGCACATTTGACTTTGGTGAGTTTGTCGATATGTCCATATTAAGGATATCAATTTTGATCATTTTAAAGAAAGATATTTTCTATAGAAGCAGCCTCAAGTTGCCAGTGCAGTCTCACAGGAATGACATCAGATGTCCCGTACGTAATCGAAAGTGTCGAGTTGTAGAATACTATGCTGGGTTCATACTTTTTTTGAATTTAATCTGAATGATCACTGGGACACAGCAGATGAGGCCGAGAGCAGTCACTGTCTAGTCACTGGTGACAAGTTGGTGCAACCACCTAGTGGTGCTTTGTGTGTTTTAGAAGGTGTTAAGCTGTCAGAGATAGCTTTGCCAACAAATGTGCTCCCTACAGTTCCCATCGATGATCATCATTATGTAATGCTCAATGATATTATGGAACTGTTTGACTTGAGAGAGGACTATTGCCTTGCTATAATCGCTCAAAATCTACAAGAGGATGGCAGTATAATTGACCCTACCGATTATGTCATGGATGCTCATGTAACAGCGGGTGAGTTTATGGAACCAACAGAGGCACTAGCAATGATCTACAAGGATGCAGCCACATGTGTCGTGATGCTTCCAATGGAGAAAGGCGGTACAGGAAAGGCTTGGAATCACAAAGATGGGGAGAAGTGCTCCATCAATGACATTGATGCCGTCCTCATCCTTTGCAAACGAGAGTACACTTGACTTATGGAATGCTGCATTACTCGAAGAAGAAAAAAATCAGAAGGTATACTCATGTGTAAATATTTTTTAGCTTCCCTGTATGAGAGTTTCATGTGTATATACCAACACTTGGCTTTTATTTCTCATAGCTCATAGTCTATGATGATAAGTTCATTCCTCGTCCCCGTGGATGAGGTAAAGGAGACTTGGGAAAGAATTCCTCTCTTGGTCAGTACTTGGAGAATTTGAGCGCTCCAAATTTTCTCTGCTTCCATTCCAGCTTCTCCAAAGACAAGGCTGAATTTACCCTTTTTGTATTGAAAACACCCTCAAAATATCTAGGAGGCGCGGTCATCAGATGGAATGCAGACAAGGTGATGCTGCTAGACAAGCAAGCAGCGGTCTCAATTTTTGGTGTAGGTCCTGGCATGTATGGCCTGCATAGTCGCTACTTTTTGACACATGTTGTGTATGGTCTAGCTTGTGAAATCACAGACCCACCACAATTGCCACAATATGGAAAACATGATCTATTGAAACAAAAGCAACCAATCATTCAACTTATAGAAGAGGCCCCGTAGGTTGAGGCAACTGAGGAGACCCAATTTCTCGACCTCAACGTGCTTGCGACGGATGCTGATGATGAAATGCGTCATTCAAAGAGACCAAGGCACGAGGAAGTGGGTTCTTCATATAACAACAAGAGGCCATAATATTATGTATCATTTCAAAATGATTAAAAATAAATAGAATGTATTTGTTTTATGCATCAAAGTTAGATTGATTATGTAACAATGTCTTGCACTGTATTTTTTTTGTTGCAACCATCATTCACAATATGAAAAGTTGAAATTACATCGATTCTTCCAGATACATTACGTTTGTTGTTTGGATCTTGCTGTGGCTAAGAGTTAATGGTGTTGTCCAAACCCTTCCAACGCATTGTTTTTGTAGCCGCCATTCCGCATGTTGCCTAGCCACAAACGATAACTCCCATATTTCCTTTCTTTGTTGTTTTTCTGCTAATCTCATCGCATGGACAATCTGACTTTGTTTGACTTGTTCTTTGCGATGTGACATGTGAATTAGTTTCCGATACGTCCATTGGTGTAGCTCCTCTAAGCTATTTGCTTTGTCCACACCACCTCCATGTCGAGTGTGACTGAAATAACCAGTATGAGCTTGATAGTGGGTTTTTTCCATGCCCTGTGTAGACCAAACATCCAAGCTTCCATATTGCCTTGCAAACCAAGGCATGTGGTTACAGATAATGTGATGCACACAAAGCATTCAAAAATTATAAGGATGAGTATTATCTGGTCAAAAGATTATCATGTCTTCAACCAAATTACAGTACCATGTAGTGAGTAATATGTTGATTTGTCCATGCACTTATGAATGTTTTGTGGTAGGTCTCCATGGCTTCTTGGAAATTTGTATAGTCGCCATTAGTCCATGAATTCAATTCGCAGAACCTAAATATTGCATCCAAAGTTTTCCATACCTTTGCTTTGCGAGTCCTTATTGCACCATTGTCTGCATGGTCAACTACAGCATTGTGCGGATTTTTCCACCTGTTGTATCTTAGTGTTTGTCTTTCTTGTGCACTTTGGCTTTTGTGTTGTCGTCTAGTTGTGGGCACTGAAAGGAAGAGTCATACTTTCACATCACCAATGGATAGCTTCTTTGGAACATCCCATCAATTTTTTGATCTCTTCTCATCCTGCTCTATCTTAACATGTCCTCCATGCAAACCCAATTCTGAGAAGGCTGTCTCTAAGGCTGAGATTGCCCTTTTCTTTGCAGATAGAGGTCAAGTGGTCCAGGCAAAACAGATGTAGAGAAACATTAGTTTTTCTATAACTCTACAAAGTGCATGCATTGTACATATGTGTACTCTAGATAGTGGGATATCCAAAATGGGTCGAAAGTTAGGGTCACGCAGATGCCTATCCGGAGCTCTCCTCCAAAATGGTTTATCAAGGATGTGAACCCCTCCCATGCAGTACAAGCAAGGGCTTTTGCTTGTTGCTCCTTTGGAAATGTTGTACATGCATTTCAAGGTTTTTAGGTCTCCAGCCCATGTGCCACTCAATGTTGTAGGATCCCATGCCCTCCACATCCAATTTCTTTCCATTTCTCTATTCGCTTACTATTTTTGGTGTGTTTGTTTGATGAAAAACCCAATTCAATATATCGAAGTTCTCAGTGGGCACCTGGATAATTTTGAACTTTTTACAATGCACATTTGAAAGCATTCAACTCCCACATAACGATAAATTATCTTAAACATAACTTCTACGAACCTTGAACGTCGCAAGAAGGAAATTGTTGTGCTCAGATTGCACACTAAAGTTTTGAGGATCATCTGGTCCAATGCTTGCATCCAGAGCTCTGTTCATAAGTGTGATTGTGACTCGCTTAAACTTTGTCTGCTTTACAAGCTCGCACTCATCTAGCTTGATGAAAACTTCAGGATGTCATTGCACTCTTCAACAGTGACATCAAACAACTACACAATTTATGACTGCAGCACGATGATATCATAAAAAATATTGTTGTAATTGTCATAGACCATTTCTTCTCCTTTTGGCGATCTGTATGTCGATTGAATGTGGAAAGGACTTCTTAGCTTTTGAAGCACCTCCTCATTGACTTCTCGTCTTGTCTTTTGAATAGAGAAAGGGTTTGGAAGAAGCGTGTGCTTGATGCGGAACTTTTTGACATGTCTTTGCATAGACCTAAGTAAGAGGAGTTAAGAATCAAAACCCTTTTCTAGTGGAACAACACTGCAAATGATGCAAAACCCTTTTCTAGTGGCACAGCACTGCAAATGATGCTACATACTTGAAAATGGCAGCATATCCCTTATTGGAAATATCAACTTCATCCAAAATTGACTGAATGTCCCACGCAGGGAGTTTGTTCTCCTTTAAAAGGCTGTCATGCTATTTAGCAACGATCTTACCATAGCACTTATCATCCAAGAGGCCAGCTACGTTTTTGTGATTCAATATGAGTCCTTAATGGGCTGAGGAGTTGGTTGTGCTATGCTCCACTTCTTTGTTAGGGTGAAGCAAAGATCTGTGCAAGCATGTTAGCAGTAAGAGATGTGAGAGTTTATGAATATAAACCGAAGAAGGATAGATGCACTCACTTGATGGCTTGCACCCTTTTCTTAATTCCTGCCGAGCCAACTTTCAAGTCCTTGATGTCTCTTAGTTTTCTTTCTCTTTGGTGAAGACCTAGCGCCATTTTGTTTTCTTCTGAGTTGTTGTGTAAGCTCCTTGATGGTCTCCTTGCTACCTTCAATCTACTGAGCACATTGCATGACTTTCTGGTGTAAGCGGACATTCTTGTTGTATACAATATCTCTCTCTTGTTGCAGAACGTCATTTCTTGTAGCTAACTGCTTAGTGTAGCTATACAAGCCATGGTGGCCATCTCCGACATGGTTCACTAAGGATACATTCTGACGTCCATCCAAAGGTCCACATTTTTCATGCCCTGTGATCTTAAGTTCTTCTTTGAAGCTTCAGAAAGCGTCTGCGGTTTGTTTTTCTTGCAGAGGGATTCATACTCTCGTGAGAGCTCTATGTGCATGTGATATACATCTTTCCTGTTCCTCATAGAAGTTCTTCGTAGAGAAGCTACAAGTGTCAACTAAGACATGACTGATCGAAACTGTGTGCAAAAGGAGGTGGGGGCGGCTGAAGAATGGCAATTTGAATATCCCGCACGCGAGAGAGAACGCAAGAGGGAATGGGGGGAAGAAGGAGGCGAGAAAACAGAGATTAGTTTTCAAAAATTTAGAAGATTGAGATATTCGGCATTGAATTCATTAGCCGTCGCGCACAGTGAAGTGTTATCATGACTAGAATACTTTTTGGGTTTTTTAATAAACATACTTTGCATGAATAAGATATCTAGATTTTTAGAAAATAGGTATGAAAAAGGGTTAAAATGAATTTTCTATTATCTCTCTCTAGGCTGACATGGCATTTCTTACAAGGCCCAAATTTGAGTCCAAACTTCTCCTAATGGTGTGTTGCCTTTCGTCCACATTGTCTTGGCCGCTGTGCACTCCGCGACATGGGCATCCTCAACCACTGAACCCCAAATGGCACCTTGTCGTGGCACTCTGACCATGGCCCCGGCCATCTGGCAGTCATGGTGTTATAGCCTACATGACACTATCCCACCTTATAAAGAGTTTTTTCCTCAAAACATCATGTGCACTACAAATTCTTTCCTTTGTTGCCTTTAGCATATCATTCATATCTTCAAGGACATCCTTGGCAAATTGAATCTTTTCCTCTAGGCTTACAGTCATAGAAGATCTTGGTTGAAAACCATACATCAACATGAGCTCCCCGACTCTATATTATACCCAAAAGTCTCGGTTAGTCTCTCGAGATTAACTCTCGCTTCCCTGCCCATTGCCTCTAAAGCTAGCCTCGCAAAACCTCTGTAAAGATGGATCATGCTAACATAAGCCAGGAAATGACTCTAAGAATTTGTTCTTGAAAATTGTGAAGTTTAATTTATTAATTTACAGCATGCAACTAAGTGCATTTTCCACTACTATATATTTACCTCTGTGGTAACGCATCTAAAAATTAAACTCTTGTAGCATCTCCACCCAATGAGTTTTTCTTCCCTTCAAATCATTCGGAATTGAAGTCCATTTTAGACTTCATAGTCAATGCAAAGTTCAAAAAAGGCACCATATAAAGAGTGTCTCCACTTTTTCAAAGCATGTACTATCATTAGTAACTCTCTCTCTCATAGGCCGAATAGTTTCGCTATGCATGATTGTAAGGTTTTCAACTACTGAATATACAAGAGAGTGTACAAAGCTTAATTAAAAAGATTTGATTTCTAAACATCAGTGAAAACTTGCCCGATTCAAGCAAAGGTTGGTATTTTTGGAATCTTAAGCACAACAAACCTATAAATAGGAACTCTCATAACTAAATTTGGGTAAAATCTAACACCGATATCCCCTCTGAAAATTTTTTTGACACTTTAAATTGCAAAAATAATTGAATGATTTTAGTAATCATTAAAGCTTAAGATTTTCATCATAACCTCCTACATATTTTCCAGATATTTACCAAAAAAGAAGAAAATAAACTAGAAATTATCAGTTTTTTAATTTTAAAGTGGGCAGGAGCTAGGGAAGGCTGTCTCTGACATCCCAAGCAACACAGATTTAGTAGCAGGTGGTGCCATCTTGAGCCTAGGGTCTGCTTGCACTGTAAGGAATTGCCAGATTCAGACCATGTGACCCTGACAAGCTATAAATATGACCCTATGCTTCACAAATTGGCTCAGACTCGAAGTCCTTGTACAAACCTCTTGTGTTAAAGAGATACTTCTTGGAAATCACTTAGAGAGAAAAAAAACCTCTACTCATTAAGCCAGATAATTAGTGCTAATCATAGTTAATTAGTGAATGGCATTAATTTATGTCTAATTTTTCGAATTAGCTTATTAATTAGAAAATATTAAGACACTTTCTATTATTAATTACTCTCTTCTATATTATTAGATTGTTGATCATTTAATATTTAATTATGATTAACATTCTAATCAAACATTAAATCCTATTAGGGCTTAAACGGATCAAGTTTGGTCTTAATTAAGAAATATTATCTCATTTAAACTTAGATAACTACATCGTGATTATCAAAGCTTTTTTATACTCTAAGGGAGCTGAGAAATTTATGTCATAATTTTTTTATTAGTCTTTGTAATTGATCAGGCAGAGATTAGTTGTTTTTAACTTTAAAACTAATGGGAAACTTAGCAAACTAGCATAGTAAACCACAAGTTAATTATCATAGATGGAAAACATTGTTAGAAATATCAAATAGTTATCTCATTATCAAAAACTTAGTTAAGCTATTTAATTAAGCTAAAATTATCTAATTTTAGCTGTAAATTGAAGGGGGAAATTAGTAAAGTAGTTTACATAATTACGTGGTAATTATCAAAGTTAGAAGGAACTAATACCAAGTCGAGATAATTATATCATGATGAAAAAATTAGTCTAGCTATTCAATTAAGCTAAAATTATATAATTTTGATGTAAATTAAAAAGAGAAAATAGTTATTTAACTTAGACAACTGCATGGTAAATGTGAGAGCTATAAAACACTAATACCAAACCGATATAATTATCTCATGACTAGAAAAATAGTTTATCTATTTGATTAAGCTAAAACTATCTGATTTAAACCGTAAATTGAAGCGAGAAATTAGTTAATTAGCTTAGATAATTACATGATAATTAACAAAGATAGAAAAACTATTAGAAATTTGGGATAATTAGATAATATATTTTTTTAAATTAATTTAATTAATTAATTTAGCTAAAATTATTTATTTTAGCTATAAATTGAAGGGGAAATTAACTAATTATCTTAGATAATTACATGATAACTATCAACAAAGATAGAAAACATTTTTATTAAGTTGTATTAATTATCTCATAGATTGAAAATCAGTTTAACTAGTTAATTAAGTGAAAATTGTGTATTTTAGTTGTAAATTGAAGAAAAAAATAGTTAATTAGCTTAGATAATTACATAGTCGTTATCAAAGATAGAAAATAGCATTAGAAAGCTTGGATAGTTAGTTCTTATACACAAAATTAGTTAAAGTAATTATCTTAAACCAAAAACCCTAATTTTGTTCAAAAATAAGCTAGGATAAATAGTAAATCCATCTTAAAGTATTTAAACAAATTATTAGAGGTGAAAATTATTTCTAGAAAGTTAAGATAATTATATCTCTAGGAGACTCATTAGCATAATAATTATAAAGTGAAAACTAAGCCATTTTTAGGCTTGAATATGAAGGGAAAATTAGAAAAAAGTTTTAGATATTAATAAGAAAATTAAGGGAGCCTAGAAACCCTTTAAGGAAGCAAGGATACAATTACCTTACATATATAATCAAATAAAAAATTATTAGGTCAAGAAATTACCCTTTATGACTTCAAACTTAACCTTAGTTGGAGTGAAAAGAGAAATTTAGATTCATTACAAAAAAAAAGTCAAGTTTTAATGATTTACCTAATAAGTAGACGTCCTTTTAATAAGGATAGAATTTATGGCTCTAAAGAGGACACAAGCGAACCCGCAAACTAATGAAGAAGATAGTGTTCCAAAGAGAACCATGGGCTCTTATGACCATGAGGCATGACCCAACAATAGGCCTATGGACAAGAATGTCCGGGTCCTAGAGATCCAGCAGATACCCAACCAATCCAAGGTAGGTCTTTGTTATAATCTGAGTTTTGAGTTCTTTCTTATAAAGTCACAATTAATAACATTGCATAAGTTAAGGAATGGATAAGGAGTAGGAAAGATAAAATTGACAAAAAACTGGAAGGGTAAGGAAACAACTTACACTTGTCTATAAGTTGAGAAAGAATTATTTGGGTTAACCCTGGTTGATCTAAGAAAGAAAAAATTGGTTATCCTTAAGACATCTTGTCTCAAGACACCTCTGATTCCTTGGTATATTTCACTACAGGTGATGAGCAATGATGGCTTTTCAGCCATGGATGAGTCGGTTGCTCCCATGTACGAGGATTTTTTACCCCGTACATGTGTATATTCGTTGATACTTCTTAGGATACCTTTTTTATCATAGGGAAAAAGCCCAGTTGTATGGGCAACTGGTTTTGGCGTACAAACTTTGGGTGATGAGTTTCCACCCTGGATTATGAATAAGAAAGGGTGCCAGTTTTTCACCCATGTACATGTATATTTGAGACAAGTGGAGTACGGGTCAGGGTTATCAAGAAACATTATAAGTGATCGTACCTTGTCTTAAGTTTAAAGATGTCTGTTTGCTAAAAGAATGTTTTTAATGCTGATTTTCAAGACTTTTTTAACTTTTTCTTGTCCGTAGGCCTATTAGTTTAAAGATGTCTGTTTGCTAAAAGAATGTTTTTAACCATTATTTTAAATGCTAAAAGAATTTGGTAGTAATCAGGAAACAGAGAGTCATGTGTGAGTGCGGGGTGGTAAGTGGGGATTGACTAAGTTTATCAATCATTTAATGGGTGGACTTGATTAGTCAGGTAACTATCCATCCCCACACACTAAAACTGTTAGCAGACTTCTTCATTGGAAGATGAGTCCACCAAGAGTTGTGCCCTCACTCATGTGGGGGGGGGGGGGGGGGGGGGGGGGGGGGGAGCCTTGGATGAGGATACCTTAGCTTAATTGCAAAAGTTCTAGGGCTGAAAAAGTTTTTGAAGTTTTATCCCATTTTTGTTGTGAGACATGACTAGGTCTTCTTCTAGGGCTATAGTCCCAAGCCATTGCCAATAGTAAAGGTCTATTCCCTAGATCCTTCTTACTTAGAGACTCTGCTTTTTAGTAGACCTAGAGACCTGTCATAAGACCCCATCTCGACTTTGGTGTCTGCGGGTTGGGGACCTCTCAATGATCTAATTTCTTACTCTCAAGTGCAATCAGACGTCCCCTTTGCATAAGTACGACGGCCCCAATGGCCTCATTACTTGCATCTGTGAGAAATAGCTCATTTGGATCAACTAGTCAATATAGTTGTGGCTTCTTTAGACACTTTAAGCTTGTAAAAGCTCTTCTGTTGGGAGTCCCCCAAATTATACTTGTACTTTTTTACCTCCACTGTTCAGTTAACGGGACTGTAATCTTCGTGTAGTCCTTCACATATTGTTGGTAGAGTCTCGACATACCAAGAAAGTCAATAGTTCCTCAAGATTTCTTGGTGCTGGCCACTTGAGAATAGCTTCCACTTTCTCAAGTTCCGTCTGTGTTCTCTCTACGGATATAATGTGACCAAGATAATGAATCTCGGTCTTAAAGAAATGACATTTACTTTCCTTCACAAATAGTTTTTGTTTTCTCAATAATTCATATACTAGGTGTAAAGGTTCTAGGTGTTCTTTTTTATATTTACTATAGATTAGTATATCATTAAGGAAAACTATTCAAACTTTCCTAAGTATGGATGCAAAACACTCATAAGCATCATAAATGTTGTTGGTGCATTAATTAGTCGAAAGGGCATAATCAAGAACTCAAAATGTCTGAACTAGCTCTAACCAATGTCTTTACAACATCTTCTAATTTAATTCTAACTTGATGATAACCACATCTCAAGTCTATCTTTGAAAACTACTTTGACCCAAAAGTTGATCAAACAACTCATCCATACGCGGCATCAAATACTTGTCCTTAATCATTATCTGATTAAGAGCCCAATAATCTATGCACATCCACATAGATCCGTCCTTCTTCGTCACCACAAGAATAGCCGAAGCCCATGGATTAGAACTAGGCCTAATGAAGCCTTTTTTCATGTATTGTTAATTTTTTTTCTACCTTCAGTGCTTTGGAGTGGCTTAATCTAAAGGAAGCTTGCTGTAATGGAAATAGCCTATGAACTTTGAGAATAGCGGAAGGAGAATTAAAGAGAGCATTTTTGTGAGAGTACTTTGAGAACATAGAGGGTGAATTTAACTGATGGTAGCAGCATAACTTTAAATTTAGAATTAAGAGATAAACCTAAAAAATTTCAATGGGGATTACACTAAATCTTTTTCTTTGTTAACCATGCTCATAGACATAAGAAATTCAAGAGGTAATTTGAAAGTTTTAATCGTAAATTTTATAGGATTTATGATTTTCTTGCCTTCAGATTTAAAACTTAGAGGTACGACCTAAGAAATTGTAGTTGGGATTACACTTAACCTGGATTTTTTCAAGGACACACAATACTCTTACCTCAAACTTGGAACCATGCATATAGGATTATACTAAATCGTTTTTATTGTTAGCCATGCTTTTAAATATGAGAAATTTAGAGGTAATTTGAAGGTTTTAACGCTAAATTTATTTTGGCTTTTTACTTTTTTCGCCTTTAAAATTAGAATTTAAAGGTAAACTAAAAAATTGAAGTTGAGATTACACTAAACCTCGGTTTTCTTCGAGCAGTGATCGATACACAATCCTCTATATCACAAACTTTGAAAACTTGCAAATGAGAAGTTTTAGAGGTGAATTGCCTACATTCGAAGGTTTTTGCACACGCTCGCATACACACACACACATACACAAAGAGAGAGAGAGAGAGAGAGAGAGAGAGAGAGAGAGAGAGAGAGAGAGAGAGAGAGAGAAGAGAGTTAGTCTTCACTAATGACCTGATGACATTGAGAGAGAGAAAGAGGGGGGGAGAGAGACAAAGAGGGGCGGAAGGAGGGAGGAAGAAGAAAATATTTTTTTATTGTCATAAGAACAATCCGATTACATATCAAAGATCTAATCGACGAGTCTTGATCTCAAGCTCTAGAGAGAGAGAGAGAGAGAGAGAGAGAGAGAGAATTTTCATCTTCGCGGAGTGACTATAGGGACTATAGTCCACTTTCCTAGCTTATATGTGTGCACGTGCCCATACACACACACACACACACACACACACACACACAGATAATTGCAACTCTCTATGAGCTTTCACTTTCCCTTAGGGAAGAAAGATTGAGAGAGAGAGAGAGAGAGAGAGAGAGAGAGAGAGAGAGAGAGAGAGAGATCAGGGGGTTGAATGTCTGTGAAACTCTCTATGAGCTTTCACTTTCCCTTAGGGAAAGAAAGAGAGAGAGAGGGTAATCGAAGAGTTGAATGTCTGTGTGTGTGTGTGTGTGTGTGTGTGTGTGTGTGTGTGTGTGTGTGTGTGTGTGTGTGTGTGTGTGTGTGTGTGTGTTTTCAATAACAATATAACATATCCACCAGACAATCCTTTCACATTACAAAAGACACTAAAAACTATGTCAATGAAAAGGAGGTATAATTCCCATTCATAGTACAGAACAGTCTTATACACAAGTGCTGAAACCATGGGCCAGAAGATATAATACTCCTCATCTTCAAGCCAAGGAACTTTGAAACCCATAGTTGAGAAGGTAACCCTCACCTGCACCCATGGAAACAACACAACATTAGTTAGCATTGGTATTGTATGCAGGTGATGCATGGGTATCCCACATGTTATAGATGTCACCCAATTAGATTGCTTTCAAAGATAAATAATAAGAAAGTTCAAGCTAATCATATATTCAAAGATGAAATCATTTACAATGGGAAAAAAACCATATGAAGCCCCTTGTGCTTTACATAAAGTTCAGCAAAAGAAGCTATTCAAGTGCCTCTACCGGCATATGCATGAGGAATACTGACAACCATCAAATAGTTCGGATAGCATTCCATTTCAATGCCAAAAGTCACCTCAGAATGAGTTGGAGCAGCCAACTCCACAATAGTCTGCTTATCCTTGCCCTTTGCCATAGATCCGACATTTAACACTACCCCTTTGTAGGTAAAATCCTCACAGTCCTAAGTACAGACACTTCTCCCAAATACACACACCACTAATGCTAAGTAAGCATGTAAAGCTCACCTTTTTATAGGTTTTGGAGCAGGTTACCACCTTCCTTCTTAGTCGTATGGCGGGCCCGGCTTCAAGAGGGGGATGGTATACCAGCACCGCCATGTACACACACACTGAGAGAGAGAGAGAGAGAGAGAGAGAGAGAGAGAGAGAGAGAGAGAGAGAGCACTTAAGAGCGCAGTATCGCAGACCCGTCAGGAGGGAGCCACCTCGCTATTGAGCAAAAGACAACAACATTTACAGAACCGATTAGCCCGCCCATAACCCATTGAGTATCTAAGGGTTAGGTACCATTAAGGTACCACCCTACAAAAATTACGTAAGCAAATTATTCACAAAAAGTACCCAAGGCCAACAGTCTCAATAAAAATATTCCAAGGAAATATAAACACACTAAAAACAGTCGTGTGTGTGTATCAGTACCGGTACCATTATAGTTCAGTAGTACAAATAGGTATAAGTATCAGTACCAGTCTACAGTACTAGTACAAGTCTAGTATTACCAGTAGCTGTATAGGAGTATCAGTACCAGTAGTTTATAGTGCCAGTATCAGTACCAGTATAGTCTTGTAGTACCAGTAAGTACCAATACCAATACCATTATATATTGTACCAGTACTACCAGTAGCAGTACAGGAGTATCAGTAACAGTAGTGTATAGTGTCAGTATCAGTACCAGTATCGTCTAGTAGTACCAGTAGCTACCAGTACTAGTACCAATACAACCAGTACTAGTATAGCAGTAATCATACCAGTAGTACTAGTACCAGTACTGTGGGTGGGTGGGTGTGTGTGTGTGTGTGTGAGAGAGAGAGAGAGAGGGGAGGGGGGGCAGGGGGGGAGAGAGAAGAAAGAAAAAAGAATTTCACCCTCCAAAAAAAGAATTCCAATATAGTGTAAATATCCACTTAGCCAAAACTTGAAGTTTGAGAGAGAGAGAGAGAGAGAGAGAGAGAGAGAAGAAGAAGAAGAAGAAGAAGAAGAAGAGAGTTTTAACATCATAGGAAACTATCCCAAGAGACCTTAAAGATCTGGCCGACGAGGAATTGAACACAAGACTTGCTATTCAAGAAGGAAATGGCATAACCAATCTACCACACTTGGGTGATAGAAAGGCTATACTATTTTTCTCTTTTTATTAGCATGCACACACACACACACACACACAAGAAGAAGAGAGTTTTAACATCGTAGGAAACTATCCCAAGAGACCTTAAAGATCTAGCCGACTTGGAGTTGAACGCAAGACTTGGAGAGAGAGAGAGAGAGAGAGAGAGAGAGAGAGAGAGAGAGAGAGCGGGGAGGGAGGGGGGGGGGGGGGGGGGGGGGGGGGGGTTGGGGGTGTCATAGGAACACATCAAAGCTCTATCTAAGAAGTCATGAACTTAAGACCTGGTATTTGAGAGGGAATCTACCACACTCAAAGGTTATTGTAGGTTCCTCTTCTTATTCACTAAGAGAGATCTTGACAAGTCTTGAACTCAAAACTTTGTGGGGTGTGTGTGTGTGGGGGGGGGGGGGGGGGGGGGGGGAGGGTGGGTTAGGAAGAAGAGTGTTTTTATTGTGGGAAGAAAAATCCAAATAGATATCAAAGATCTATTCAACAAGTCTTTATTTTAAGATCTATGTGAGAGAGAAAATTTACAGATTCTTGGAGTGATTAAAGAGACTCCTCACTTGTGCATGCTTGCACATGCGTGTGTGCACATACACACAAATATGTGTATGTGTGTGACCCAATGGCCATGCTTTTTTTGGCCGCAGCAATGCACGGGTCACACACTAGTATCAATTATAGAGGATGTTTGCACATGTTTCCACCTTGGGGGGAAGGTGAGGGAAGTGAGTGTCACAGATTTAAGCCCTGCTTCTAATTAGCAGAAGCAACGGATGGGTCACATACTAGTACATATATAACTTTAGGAATCTGACTACGAGTATCCACATGTGTTCTTAACCACTCATGTAGACATGATTATGGGATTAATCCCATGGTGGTGGCTTCACTCGATAATCCAACAAACCCCTAGCATACCGAATAGAGCTAGTCTTGGGCCCTACCTTGTTTCTTAAAAAAGATAAGCCACCTCATCTTTTGTAGAGGAGAGCAAACAAAATTGGTGGTCTAAGCTTTATTATGGCATCTTGGAGATTAAGGTTGGGTTCAGACGAGGTAGAAGCAGTGTGAGGGGAAGAGGCGTACATAGTCAATGGCAGACACTCATTGGGAAGAAGAAAATGTAAACGCTTGGGTGAGGTCCCCCCCTTCGGAAGAAACCTATTGTCGAGCTACTTCGTAGAGTCAAATGCATGATGCTCATGTTTAATCTTGAGTTGCAAGGTAATAGCCCCACGATCAGCCACTGCATTGTCCCTACTTGTTGCTATGCAGAGTTTGCGCCTTTAAAGCATCCTTCAGAATGTCGTCTTGTGTGAACGGGACGAGCTGAGGTAGAGAGAGAAGCAAGAGCCTATTGGTGGGCTCATTTGAACGCCCTAATTCCAATTTGAATCCATTGAATCCCCCCCCTTCCCTTCTTTTTTCCCTCTCTCCCTCTATTTGGATTAATGGGTCTTGAGCTGAAGACTCGTCCGATCGATCTATTAACTCTTAACATTTTTTTCCTGCGAGGCTAGCAAGGGAAACTATCACAATGCCTTCCAAATACACTAGCCTCTTTGGATGTCACCATTGCAATTGCCCTTTGGCCTTTGAATGCTATCCTAGTTTTTATGCACCATGGACTTGATTTAGTTCTTCACTATGATAAATTCTCTTTCTATGGAGTGTTCCTATGTCATACAACAATCAAAGATTGTGCTCCATCCAAATTAATTTACACTATCATGAAATGGCTAGGTAACCCTAAGGCTCGTCGCTCTTGAATTTGTCCTTTGGCCACCTTTTTCATAGGCCAAAAATTCTCGCCATCTTCCATCATCTATATATGACATGAGAAGGATTCTCGGAGGAGTGGCCCTTGGATAGATCTCATGGAGATGGCAGAATGAAAAAAAGGAAAAAAACGAGTAACCCACTATGCACTCATTCAACTTGAACTTGTGACTCACAACATAGCTGATCTTTCCACTTCGCATCGCATGAGCTCTACTTGTGGAGTAGATCTGCATTTCAAAGTTATTCAAACCATGTCATCATGGTCTTCGTGACGTGACCCCATCATCGAAGGGTCCCCTCCTATCATATATAGATGAGCGCCCCCCCAAAATCTATATCTCACTAGTACGGCCAGCCGCCTTCGGCGACCTCCCTCCCTCTCTCTCTCTCTCTCTCTCTCTCTCTCTCTCTCTTTATCGCGTGCACAGGAGCTTCTCTGAATTTTGAAGTTCAACCTTCATGTTGCAGATTTTGACACGTGTAAAGGGCTACCCCTTCTGCCATACTATGTTAGTTTAGATTCGTAGAAGTGTGTCGGGAGGGTAGCACAAGAGACTAGAGTTGCTCCATGCACTTGGGGCAAATTCGTAAACTCACATGAAAAAGTAAGTCAATCTGTTAGCACCGCTTGACACTCCACACCATGAACTTGGGGACTTCACCCTTGGGAGTCCCTAACAACTTCACCCGTGGGCTTGTTTTAAGTATATTGGAATCGGCTTGTGTTGTAAATATCAAATAATGTAAATTTGGGAAATTTAGAATTCAAGGCACCAAAATTCAAATGTACAGATCCAAGTTTGCTCGAGGTTCCAAAAATGTTGCCAATTTTGACGTTGTCACACCTGCCTGTGTCACTTCCAGGCCCGCGCCCCACCCCCAAACCCCCCCCAAAAAAAAACCCAATTCTCTCTCTCTCTCTCTCTCTCTCTCTCTCTCTCTCTCTCTATGTTTACCGCGGCAGCACTGCCTGCAGTTGGCTACTGCCACTCTCTCTCTCTCTGTTTCATCATGTCTAGACAGAGTACTGTCTCCTTTGCTTCCACGAACTTGCCAGTACGGCAGCTGCATGTGAGCGGCGGACATGCGGGGCTTCGGGAGCAAACACAGGAAGGCGTGGCGCGCTACAGTTGGACAGACAGACGGTCGGAAAGGTGTGCCCACTCTCCGAAGTTAGGTTGTGGTTGTGGCACGCAACTACTGGTCTTCGCTCCCTTCGAGAAATTAGGCCCTGCTCTCATCTCAAGTCACGAAAGTGGACGGCTCCTCCTCCTCCTCCTAGGGATATCTGCATCTATAAAAGACCCATGCAAAATGGCATACATGCATATTCAACCACACTACACACTTCACAGCTGCGCAGCAGGATATTTTGAGAGAAAGAAAGAGAGAGTTTCCACATTCAAGCCGCAAAAACTTGCAATTACCCGTCTGTAGCATGCAGGTACGCCATTCTTGCAATGTAGCTGATGCCTGCTCAAAGCATTTAATTCTTACTTTAGATTTGATGGGCTGTGTAGAGTGAGTGTGTGTGTGTGTGTGTGTGTGTGTGAGTGAGAGAGAGAGAGGGACCCTTTCAAATCGTCATCTTGCATCACTAATTTTTGTGTAGGCTCAATTTGCTCTTCCGTTGGCTGCTTATTGTATTGCAGCAGCAGTCGAACATGCAGGTGGAATTGCTAGTTCGCATGGACTGTCGAGGTTGTGAGCGCACCATTCGCAAAGCCCTCTTCAAACTTAAAGGTAAGCCATTGCGACATATAAGGGCCTCTTAAATTCTACACATATTCTAGTTGCATCAAGTTAGGATGTGGTCACGCATGCACCAGTTTTAAGTTAATTTGTTACTACTATGCCAAAATAGGCATGGTAATATACCACATGAGTTCAACAGGACTTGTTGTTTAAGATCTTTAAAATCTGTTAATTCATCAAAAAAAGAGGGTTCAATCTTTTAATGTCTACATTTTAACCGAGGGGTCATGATGCATGTTTGGAGAAGAGGTCTATTACATTCATCGAAACTATACAGAACTTTGAGATGGCCTGTAATTATGTTGTGAAAACTCCCCTCGCATTAACCATTCTGATCTTTTCTAATAATTCTAAGCATCATCACTAAATCACTCTTACAGAAAAAACTTTGATTGAAGAATGTCAAACTCAGTCCCCTATAAAAAAACTTAATGCTTTCCAGAGGGAATATAGCATGTTAAGCATGACTAGAGCTTTGCGGGCATGGTACAGTCGGTGATTGCAAAAATAGAAATCGAACAACATTCAAACTGCAGTTTCTTTGCAAACAAGAACTGTGCATGAATATCCATGGAAATCTTTCGAACTCAATATTTTTGTACCAAAGCTATTGATAATCTGCTATTCACCTCTTTTTAGTGTTTTTCTTCAACTTATAGTAACCTAATTGAATGGTCTCTTGAGTTTTTACCTATTCGGGACTAGCTTTTAATTAAGCTGATCATTTGAAGTCATTCAACGCTTGCAGGAGTAGAAAATGTGGAAGTGGACTTCGAGCAACAAAAGGTGACAGTAACCGGTTATGTGGACCAAATGAAAGTATTGAGGCGTGTTAGAAAGACCGGAAAGGCGGCAGAGTTTTGGAACCCAACTCAAGAAGAGAATTATTTCTTGGATTATGTCCACACCCCTTCAGCATTCCAAAAAACTTACAACTATTACAGACATGGATTCAATAACATTGGAACATCCCATTACTACACGCCAAGCACGTATCACCGGGACTATATGAGCGACGAGGATGAGGATTTCTCAGGAACTTCCTATGATGCATCCATGTTTAGCGATGATAACCCAAATGCTTGTCATATAATGTGACTATACACACATACATATCATAGGCGAATATACTAACAAGCTAACAATGAGCTTGCCAAGTATGGCTCAAAATTGTAGCAACCTCTTGGTCACATTTTCTTGACACATAACTTTTTGTAAGATACTTTATACTTTTCTCTAGATTTTGAATTTACCAGTCATCTACATGTATTTACTTTTTTTCCAATGAAAACATTTTATGATCCGTTGTACGTCTTAATATTTCAAGGAAAATGCAGGAATTTAGGGAACACATGAGATCAACGATTCTTGTGTAAACACGAGTAGGTTCTCTTACCTTCAAATTTAAAGTTTTGA
Organism: Adiantum capillus-veneris; assembly: GCF_014529385.1. Lineage (NCBI taxonomy): Eukaryota > Viridiplantae > Streptophyta > Polypodiopsida > Polypodiales > Pteridaceae > Adiantum > Adiantum capillus-veneris. The sequence goes on from NC_140934.1 coordinate 70,415,094, forward strand.
GGTAAGTACATAATTTGTAAGTGGGATTACACTAAAACTTAGGGTTCTTTTGAGCACTAGTAAGGACTCATGTTAATTATCTTGTATATCAATACAAAATGCCCTTCACACCCACAACGACCCATACCGTGGGAATAGCTTTCTCAACGGGGAAGTGGGTAACACCTACCAAATGTAGCCTCAACCTTGAACCCTATACCTAGGGATTACATCATTATGGCTCTTGGATAATGTAGTAGCCTCTAAACCTTGAACCCTATACCTAGGGATTACATCATTATGGCTCTTGGATAATGTAAAAGTTAAATTAAAACCATAGGAATTTGAGCATTAATTCTATCACAAGCACTAAGCAGCGACACATAAGTCATTCTAGGATTCCCAATGAACAAGTGAAGGCATGGTGATTAATGGAGGGTTCAAACTGCACACGGCAAAGGATTGTGGAGGCCATGATGCTTAAGATTGCTTCTTGCAATTTGCTGAACAGGGAAGTTTCATTTTCTAGGCCCACCAACAATGCGGGCGGCACTACCCCCTATGAAACTCTACTTTTCAGCACAGAAGACGTTCAGCTGCTGGCAGCACCTGTAGATTATCAAGGCATCAGCTTTTTCTGTCTGTTGGCTCTATGCAGTGTGAATGGAGTGCGACAACAAAGTTCTGCCTGTTGTGTGTGTTCTCAAACAACAGTCTGAACGCGGCCTAAGCCACATCAAGCCATCAAACCTCTAGGTGATTAAACTTCAGAAGCTATATTAGTAACTACTAGTGTGGCTGGCGGCCTCGCACACGCACTCAGTTCCCTGTGTTCGTCAGAGGTTGCAAGCCACACTGCCGCTTCAAGGAGGAGTTGACACGTGTCTTGGGGAGGAGGCCAAAATCCCTTCCCCCATTATAATAGTATAGATAGATATAGATAGACTAGCAAACTAGCCAAGTTCGCATTTCATATAAACTTAGCCGAATGTCAAGATATGTGCTCTCCATAGAGTTAGGTTGTAGACCAAGTGGTGGAGTTTAGTAGAACATGTTATGACTTGAGGCTATCATGGCTAAATGAACCTAAAAACATATTAAAAAGTTTTAGTTGTAAGTGCATGGACATGTACAGAGTTCTCCCTCCTTCCCTGGGAGGGCACGAAATCAAAAACTTTTAACATTCTAAATTTAGAGCAATCATTAAACTATCTGGTTCAATCTATCTAATGCATGCTTCTTTTGAGTTTTCACCACTAATAGTATGTATCATTATTACCAATGTTTTGCTGCATGATAAGATCTACTATAACATGTCAAAAAAAAAACCACACGATGTAATAATATTATGGAGACTTATCCTTAAAAGTAGAGATCTTGGAAATGGATCTTCTTCTTCTTTGCGCCTAGGGACTTTTTCCTCGTGACTAAATGACATCTAGGCAAACAACGCAATCCATGGTGAAGGAGTGCAGATGAACATTTGAGCCCTTGCTGCTACCAAGGACCAATGGGCTCAACCCCCTCATAGTCACTGAAACAATGTTTCCAATTTATCAATGTCAAAAGGGCATAGCCGCAAACACTGAGCGTTCTTGAAAATACAAATTTATCGGAATGGAGATGAGGTAAGTGTAGTCCCCTCAACGTCGTTATCAGCATTGAGAGGACATGTTGATAAATGCTATGGAATGTGGCACCCTCTTGCTTATGCAAGCACTCACTCTTATCAGGAATTCGGACTCCTGGTTCACTTTCTCAAAAAAAAGCATCACGGCCCCATCCAATCACTGGCAATACCATACCCAATCCCATGGAACATGATATTGCAACAAACAGGTTTCATTACACGCCTTTCTCTCTCTGTGTCATGACAGCGCCTTTCGTATATTTTGCAAGAGGTTCGTTATTGCAGCGATTCCCTCGTGTGGTGAGGTAGCATCTCCAAGAAGCTTCACCATAGCACTACCAACAATGACCCCATCAGCCCCCCACTGAGCAACCTGCAAGAAAATTTACCAAAAATGAAGACATGTTGGCAAACATGCTGTTGTTCAAAAACCAAATGCTGCAAACCTGAATAGCATGTTCTGGTGTTGAGATTCCAAAGCCCACAGCAACTGGTTTGTCTGTAACCTGTAAAAATCCCGCATTCATACGAGCTTTATTTAACTTCGGTAAGATAAGTACAATTAAATTTAAGAGTGTCACAATTAAAGAGCGCCAGAACAGAATTTCACCTTCGTTGTCAGCTAAACAAAAAGGGGTGAGACCAGCTCGGTTGCTACTTACAGTACACGTGCATGGGACACAATTAGCCTCGGATTATGAGATAAGAGGATAGATTCCATGTGTGTGTGTGTGTGTGTGTGTGTGTGAGAGTGTGAGAGAGAGAGAGAGAGAGTCTCTCTTGCAGCTGAGCTGAAACACCCCTCTCTCTCTCTCTGTCTCTCTCTCAATTCAGGTGGCGGCTGACTTCTCCACCTCTCCTCAGTTCTGGTGGGACATCGCTCTCTGAGAGAGACGAGCTTTTTAAACGTTCTGAGGGCACCGACATTTTCTCATCTACATGCGGATGGACATCTGAAGATAGCATAGAGGGGCAAAGCAGCATGCTCACCATGACTACCAAGTAGCAGTCTCAGGGCCTACAGCAAAAGAATGCGGACTTGTCCCTCGTTCTTAAGGTCTGCACAGAGTTGGAATCAACTGTTCTGACAAAGTGTTAGCAGAGTTCATCATCGGCCTTGGATTAAACTCAAAACGTACACGTCAAGAAGGAGCCAGACTCAAATGGGTGTGTGTGTGTGTGTGTGTGTGTGTGTGTAGTTGTTTTAACTTATATAATAAGACATAATTGGACTTTTACACTCAAAAGACAACTGGCTTCAAAAAAAAGGCAAAAATTAGTACAAAAATAACTCAGTCTTAGAATTATCTTTGTACATGGCATATGAGAATGAAGCCTCATTCTAGTATACAATGATAGTGATCCAATCTAGAATTACTTCCCAAGTGGTAAGAGCAGGTGTATTATCTTGGCTGACAATAGCTTTAAGCCAAAAAAAAAAAAAATCCAAGAAAAGATAGAGTCCTCACTTGCATTCATCCAAACAAAACAAACAAATTCGTTAGCCTTGGATGTGTATTACAGGTGTCAATGGACTATATCAGTTAGTATCCGTGTGCAGCTTACAGGCCTTTTTAACCTAAAACCACTGTCAAAAAATGTTCTTTTTAAAAAAAATTCTTTTCATGAAAAAAAATTAGTAATTGTATGTTCTCTTTATATCCCAATGTTTCAAAAAAGACCCCATAAGTTAGTTTGTTTTTAGAAAATTGTGATGCCAATTTGTTTCTAGGCCAAAAAATTCCCAAGTATCATCAATTTAGAATTGTTGGATTTATAAGTGAGAGGGTCTTCTCGCTTGGAGCACCAAGGAAAAATAATTCTAAATGAATTATTGGAATTTTAAGTGAGAGGGTTTTTCTCATTGGAGATATCCGAGTACATAGTATTCCTAGTGTGTCATTCAGAGTAATGACAGGAGCACTCTAAAAGGGAATATCTGTAAGGCCACCAAGAACGGGTACTTTTGATGCGTCACATCAGATGGGTGACAAGGAGCACCGGAAAGAAGTATCCAACCATCCGGGAACGGACATCTCTGATGTGTCATAGGATGGGTGACACAGAGCATCGTAAAGGAGATTGTACCGTAAGTTCGGTAGGAAAGGACTAGGTGATGGGTATTCCAGATGCGTCACAAGGTGGGTGACGGGTGCATCGGAAAGGCGATATCCATAGTCGAGACTCGAGAGGAAATTCCGAACTGTGGTAGAATTGTGCACAAGGAAAAGCAAGCACTTGAATGAAGATGGGTTCAGAGGAAACTTTGAGGAAAAACCGATGCTTTTTAAGAAAGCGGAATTGCTTTTCGGAAAAGCAGATGTTTTGAAGCGAGGAAGTCTATGTCTGCATTGCAATTGTGCATGTGATTGCATCCAGGGACGCTTGGGAAGTGCTGTGAAAGCATTGTTTTTAACTTATAAAGTTTTATTGAGTTTTTGGACAGATTCATACGATTTTTAAAGGTGACTGGCCACCCACTTAATAAGTGGGCAGCCTATGATAAATAAAGCAGTATAAACCAGCCATCGATTTTTCTCTCTCTTTTTTTGGCAAAATAGCGCACATAAAAAAATAATAAATAAATAAAAAACAGTTGCGATCTCTACGCGAGCAGCCAATGCTCTACTATCTTTGCTGTGGCTAGGGAGCGGGAGCTATAAAAGCATCGCACGCCCTCTCCCAGAGAGAAGAACAGTTTTTGCAAGGAGGAGATGTTGCTACAGATTTCAGCCGCAAAGAAGACGTTGCCGTTTGCCCATGGCTGCCCCAAGTGTACCAGATGTCGCCAAGACCCAGTGCGCGAGTTCCCTTGCGAAGAAGTGCCTACGGAGCGTGTTTCCATCGCGACAAGCTGCTGTTTTTCTCTGTTTTCAGCCCGTAAACGTCGTAGACGGGGCTGATTTACGAGAAGGAACCCGAGAACACACCTCATTTGTGTGTAGGATTGGAAGAGAGGATTTTCTATGTAGAGATCTCTTCCGGGGAATTGCTTTTTTGTTGCGTTTCGAGCGTCGAGACTTTGAAGGTAACGTTTTTCATGTTATGATCTCTAAGTATTTGTTTGCAGGTGTACTTCCTCTTAGTGAGGGAGTAGGAGCATAGGAAGACATGAGCCTCTGCAGGAGAAAGCGCTATGAGGAACTAGAGCTAGATCAGCCCAAGGATTTCGTACCCAAGTTTGGGAAGTAGATCCATGGATCGGAGAGAGGTAGTCTCTCGAGTTGTGATCCGGAAGTTGAAATTCCCCAAGTAAGGACTTGCGTCCAGGAACGCAGAGTTATTCTGCAGGAAGAGGACTTTGGAAACAGAGTTAGAAAGAGTTGCACGGATGCCATGCCCTGAGTTTAGAAGATGAGATCCAGAGGCGAGAACTTTGGTTCTCGAGGATTTGGAATAAGGAATGGAAGTTCCTTGGAATAGGGTTTTGCCCTAGAAATCGGAAGCTGAGGCTTCCAGGAACCATCAAGTCTTATTCTAGAACGAACGTGGTAATACGTTAGGTTCAAGTACTTGTATAAACTTCTCCTCAGTAATAAAGATACTATTACGGGGGGGGGACTAGCCCATCTTCTAGTCCCCAGTACTGTGTCGATCTTCTCATTTTCTATCTCTCTCTCTCTATCTATTTCTCTCTATCCTTTGGCTTCAGTAATAAGTCATAAATCCTATCTATCCGAATGTATTTTATATTGCTATGCGCTCCCGTTTGTGACAATGGCACAATAACAAGAAGCGAATCGCGTTGCGATGGAGCGTGAATGTAAGGTGTAGCGGAATGAATGTTGAACTTTACTCAAGATGAGTGCTCCGAACTGTGCACAAGGTTCCTTTTTACTTGGGAAGGGAGAGTCTTCCGTTCTTTAATGAGAAAGTGCAAGTGATCACAAACAAAGTGGATAAACATTGTGAATGAAGGTGCTGAGACTGAGAGATAGAGAGAGAAGAATACGACACCAGAATGTTGTCAAAACCCTCCTCCGAAGGCCCCACTCTCTATGGCGAAAGTGGTCTACTATTGATTACACAAATCTCTACAATGCTTGGACTTGCCGACGATGTCGACAACGATGAGAACGACGACGAGACTGGCTGAAATCTGCAAATCTTTATCTGTTGAATTCTGACTTTATGTCAATGACGACGGTACGACGACAACGCGCTGAAAAACTGCAAACTTCGCGGGATTTGACCGTGCCGCGAGAATCTGTTGCGAGAAGGTTAGATCTGCGAAGTTCGGGGGTTCTACTGCGGAGTCTGACTGCTGAAAACTGAAACGCTGGTGTTGCTGCTGGTTCTGTCGCGAAGATCTGCAAAAACGCTAGGTCTCAAGCTCATCCAAAAACGCTAGGCTGATTTGGGGTTCTGCGGTGGAAAACTGCTAACGCTAGGGCTGATCTGCTGTTGTGGGGAGAATTTGCTAACGATAGGGCTGATCTACTGTCTACTATCGCCGTGAATCTGCAAGTGCAAAAACGCTAGCTGATCTGATGCAAAAACGCTAGGGCATCTGCAATGTTGAAAACGCTAGAGTTGTCGTGGGGGTTGGTCTTACTGAGAAGTTGCCTGTTGAGCAAAGTGCTCCTGCTGCCTCTTCTCCCAGAAAGTATTAGCGCTAGGTTTCTACTTATACAAACTTAGTAAATTTGCCCTACCTACTTTCCAACAAAAGTCACTTAAAAATAATAAGTGAAAAAATGTCAAAAATAGGAAAAATAGGTCTATGCACTGTAAAAATGCTCCTGATGAATTCTGATAGAAATTTGATGATCATGCTGTGTGCAACCAGAGGACATGCACGGTCTACAAACAGACTCACAAAAGTGCCAGATCACTTCCTATTCTAGACTCACTTGATTGAATTGAACCCTTGTCATGCTATAGATTGTCCACGGACACATAGGGTTGGATGTGTCACATGACATCCCCTCCTTTTCAAAGTGTATGGACATGCACGGTCTGCAAACAGACTCACAAAAATGCCAGATCACTTCCTACTCTACACCGACTTGACTGAATTGAACCCTTGTCATGCTATAGCTTGTCCACGGACACAGAGGGTTGGATGTGTCACATGACATCCCCTCCTTTTCAAAGTGAGGTACTAGTACCGAACTGTATGGCGTCGAGGGAGATTGCCAACAATATCCGGAATCCTCGAAAGGACTCTTTGCCGGCCCACTCTGAGATGTGGGTCGTGCGATACTTGAACTTCATAAAGGTCTGCAACACTTGCTTCTTTGGACCGCGCCGAAAGCGACACAAAATCATATGTAGCTCCTTCGTTGCTTCAGCTTTGTCTAGAGTCATGCTTCTTCCTTCTTCAAGAATCTCCATGGCTGAAAATTCTTGAAACCACTTCCAACACAAAAACATGAACATACCTATTCCATGTAAAGTGACTGGAAAAAAATCTTGTCTTCTCTAAAGACAGTGCATGCAATGTAGATGAACAAATAGACGGAGTGCCAACCCGTTCACCACACACACGCAAACAATGAGATCTTTTCTTTTTTATCTAAATCAATCAATTGTGACAATTCACAACCAAAATGCCCATGCTTGGTACTCATACTTTCTAGTGCTCTTTCTACAACTGTGGCGTGCCAAGGAAGAGACATGGAATGTGACTTCCTTGAATGCATACTTTTCAGCTTTTCATGAGAAATCTGCATACATCCGTGCTCATTCATGAGTGAAACGTGCTCAACGTACAATATGTCATGCCTAGAAAAAGAGATCACATAAAGACGCTGACTAACATACAGGAAACGATCACGAATGAAACACTCGAACAATGCGTGCTCACTAATCATTCAAACACATAATACTTCCTGTAAGGGTTCTTTGGACCTAGGCTCGAGAGCCAAGATCGGTTCGTCGTGTTTGATCGAATCTGCAACGAGGTTAGCTTCGCTAGAAAAAGTATCAACTAGCACATCATCCTTGTGATCAATCACATCGTCTTCATGCATATCATCATGCTTGTGAGAAATCACATCTTGATCATGCAAATCATCATGCTTGTAGAAATCACATCTTGATCATGCAAATAATCATGCTTATCATTATCATTCAAATCATCATGCTTATCATCATGCAAATCTTCATGTGTGTCATGCTTTGGAGAAGAAGAGACTGAGAGAGTCTCCTTTTCCTGAATCTCTTGCATCTGTCTCTGTACTTGAGAAAAGAGTCGCAACATCTCTTTCATGTGACGGGCGCTCTGTTCGGCCGCCAAGCGCGCTTGCTCACGCTCACGCTCCAAGTCGGCCTTTCTTTCTGCTTTTCTTACTTTGGCTTCCAAGCGGTACTTACGCTCTATGGCTGCCGCTGTTTCTTCGTAGTCACGATCTATGGCTGCCCTTCTTTCTTCATGTTCTAACGTCCTGTCCATAAACAACTGCGTCAACTCCTTTATAGGAGTTAGTGCAATCCTTGGCATAGATGGGGAAGGGGAAGGGTCGGAAAACCTCTTGGTGTGGAAATTCTTCTTCGCCTCTCTCATGCTCATCACCTCCAAGGGAAGTATCCATTCCGCTTTGAGTGATGACCATCCACTGAAGTCGTGGGTTCTTGTGGTCTTTGGTTCTTAAGTTCACGAGAAACTTGGGTTCTTGGGGTTCTTGAGGGTCTTGAGGTTCTTGAGGTTCTTCAGTTCTTGCGGTTCTTCTTTAGCTTGCAATCTGTGTTAGAGAAGGATCTTTTCTTCACCCGAGCTCTGCTCTTTTCCGCGGGCGCACCCCTTGGCGGCCTTGCGCTCACACCAAGGTTGCTTTTTCCCACCTCACGTCGATTGGCCGGCCGCTAAGTGCACGGTCCGCTCTCAATGAGTCAAAAGAGGCACAAGGGGAGGCTGGACAAGCCCTTCTTTCTTGGGTTTCTTGTCACTCTTTAAAACACGATTAGGAATCGACACGCCCAAGAGGACTTGGGTTACGTGCAACCGCAACAAGAAAAAAAAAGATTCTTGTGATTCTTGTGGTTCTTTCCTTGAGAGATACAGAACACTGCCAAAGCTCTGATACCAAGGTAAGGTGCAACGAAATGAATGTTGAACTTTGCTCAAGATGAGTGCTCCGAACTGTGCACAAGGTTCCTTTTACTTAGGGAAGGGAGAGCCTCCGTTCTTTAATGAGAAAGTGCAAGTGATCACAAACAAAGTGATAAACACTGTGAATGAAGGTGCTGAGACTGAGAGATAGAGAGAGAAGAATGACACCAGAATGTTGTCAAAACCCTCCTCCGAAGGCCCCACTCTCTATGGCGAAAGCAGTCTACTATCGATTGCACAAATCTCTACAATGCTTGGACTTGCCGACGATGTCGACGACGATGAGAACGATGACGAGACGGGCTGAAATCTGCAAATCTTTATCTGCTGAATTCTGACTTTATGTCAATGACGACGGCACGACGACGACGCGCTGAAAAACTGCAAACTTCGCGGGATCTAACCGTGCGGCGAGAATATGCTGTGGGAAGGTGAGATCTGCGAGGTTCGGGGGTTCTACTGCGGAGTCTGACTGCTGAAAAATGAAAACGCTGGTGCTACTGCTGGTTCTGTCGCGAAGATCTGCAAAAACGCTAGGTCTCTAGCTGATCCAAAAACGCTAGGCTGATTTGGGGAGAATCTGCTAACGCTAGGGTTGATCTGCTGTCTTCTGATGCCGTGAATTTGCAAGTGCAAAAACGCTGACTGATCTGATGCAAAAACGCTAGGGCTTTTGCAATGCTGAAAACGCTAGAGTTGTCGCGGGGGGTTGGTCTTGCTGAGAAGTTGTCCGTTGAACAAGGTGCTCCTGCTGCCTCTTCTCCCAAAAAGTGCTAGCGCTAGGTTTCTACTTACACAAACTTAGTAAATTTGCCCTATCTACTTTCCAACAAAAGTCACTTAAAAATAATAAGTGAAAAATGTCAAAAATAGGAAAAATAGGTCTATGCACTGTAAAAATGCTCCTGATGGGTTCTGATGGAAATCTGATAATCATGTTGTGTGCAACTAGAGGATATGCATCTACTCTAAGTGTATGGACATGCCCAGTCTGCAAACAGACTCACAAAAGTGCCAAATCACTACCTATTCTAGACTAACTTGACTGAACTGAACCCTTGTCATGTTGTAGTTTGTCCACGGACACATAGGGTTGGATGTGTCACGTGACAGTGAACGCCAAAACAGACACGAAACCTTGGACCGCGAAGCGCGCTTGGCAGCCGAAGAACGAACAGAAATAAAAGCACAAAGAAAGGAAGTGGCCGAAGAAAGACGAGCGGCCTTGGAGGCCGAGCGTGAGACACAGAGAGAGCTACGCATGCAAGAATTGATCCAACATGTTCTTACCTTGAAGTCCGAGCCAACCAAAGATGTTGGTAGTTCATCAAGTGGCGCAAGCCAAGATTCGGACTCCAACGACCCCGTCACAGAGAAGGTCACGTTCAGTAAATATGATGGTAAGATGGATGCTAGTGTTATTTATTCTTGGTTGCACCACTTTAATGCTTATTTTGCGACAACTAAGAAGACAGGCAATAGCAAGCTTTTGACGGCACCCATGTACCTTGTCAGTGATGCCATTGATTGGTACCACGCATGACAAGAGGCACAGTTGGCAGCGCACCTAGAGGAGGCAGACGAAGACGCACCCTGTTCCTTCAATTGGGCCGACTTCCAAGACAAGCTCAAGGCACGGTTTATGCCACCACAGTACCTAGCGCGGCTGAAAGAGGATTGGCACAATCTCAAGCAGAATGGTATGCCAGTCATGTCTTTTTCTAACCGTGTTTTGCAGCTCAGCACCAAATTACGCAAATCGGATGATGAGCACAAAGAGGCTTTCCTTTTTGGATTGGACGAATATATCAAGTTTGATGTAGAAGTCTTCGACCCCGCGGATCTCAACAAGGCGGTAGCAATTGCTCTCTCCCAAGAGATGAAGCACAAAAAGGGCAAGCCTAAGGAGAAAAGGTCGTCTCAAAGTACCTCCCAGACTTCTCAGAACCCTCAGAATGGTAAGAACGGTAAGAATGGTAAGAACAGTATCTCTGTCACAAACGGGAGCGCATAACAATATAAAATACATTCGGATAAATAGGATTTAGTATTGAAGCCAGAGGATACAGAGAGAAATAGATAGCGAGGGCTATAGAGAGTAAGAAGATCGACACAGTACTGGGGACCAGAAGATGGGTTGGTCCCTCCCCCCGTAATAGTATCTTTGTTACTGAGGAGAAGTCTATACAAGCACTTGAATCAAACGTATTACCACGTTCGTTCTAGAATTTTGACTTGATGGTTCCCGGAAGCCTCGGCTTCCTATTCCTAGGGCAAAACCCTATTCCAAGGAACTTCCATTCCTTATTCCAAATCCTCGAGAATCAAGGTTCTCGCCTCTGGATCTCACCTTCCATACTCAGGGCATGGCATCCCTACCTCTCTTTTAACTCTGTTTCCAGAGTCCTCTTCTCGCAGAACAACTCTGCTTTCTCGGACGCAAAGTCCTTACTTGGGAATCTCAACTTCCGGATCACAACTCGAGAGACTACCTCTCTCCGATCCGTGGATCTACTTCCCAAACTTGGGTACAAAACCCTTGGGCTGATCTGACTCTAGTTCCTCAGAGCGCTTTCTCCTACAGAGGCTCATGCCTTCCTCTGCTCCTACTCCCTCACTAAGAGGAAGTACACCCACAAACAAATACTCATAGATCATAACATGAAAATGTTACCTTCAAAGTCTCGACGCTCGAAACGCAACTCAGTTCTCGAAAAGCAATTCCCCGGAAGAGATCTCTACATAGAAAATCCTCTCTTCCAATCCTACACAAAAGAGGTGTGTTCTCGGGTTTCTTCTCGTAAATCAGTCCCATCTACGACGTTTATGGGCTGAAAACAGAGAAACACAGCAGCTTGTCGCGATGAAAACACACTCCGTAGGCACTTCTTCACGAGGGAACTCGCGCACTTGGTCTTGGCGACATCGGGTACACTTGGGACAGGCCTGGGCATCACCGGCAAATGTCTTCTTTGTGGGTGAACTCTGCAACAGCATCTCCTTCTTGCAAAAAATGATCCTCTCCTCTGAGTGAGGGCATGTGATGCTTTTATAGCTCCTGGTCACGGGCACGAATAGCTGCTCGCGTAGAGATCGCGGCAGGTTTTTTTTTCCCCCTCTTTTTTTTTTGCGTTGTCTGCCTTAAAAAGAGAGAGAAAGCGTTGGCTGATCTGTTGCCTTATTTATCAGATGGCTGCCCACTTATTAAGTGGACGGCCGGCGTATTTTAAAAATAGTCTGAATCTGCCCAAAACTCAATAAAACCTTATAAGTTAAAAACAATGCTTTCACAACACTTCCCAGGCGTCCCTGGATGCAATCACATGCACAGTTGCAATGCAGACATAGACTTCCTCGACTTCCTTGCACATGCTTTCTTGAAAAGCAATCCCGCTTTCTCAAAAGCATCTGTTTTTCCTCAAAGTTTCCTTTGAACCCATCTCATTCAAGTGCTTGCTTTTCCTTGTACACAATTCCAACACAGTTCGGAATTTCCTCTTGACTATGGAAATCCCCTTTCCGATGCACCAGTCACCCACCTTGTGACGCATCAGGAATACCCATCACCTAGTCCTTTCCTACCGAACTTACGGTACAATCTCCTTCACGATGCTCTATGTCACCCATCCTATGACGCATCAGAGATGTCTGTTCCCGGATGGTCGAATACTTCTTTCCGATGCTCCCAGTCACCCATCCGATGTGACGCATCAGAAGTACTCGTTCCTGGTGGCCTTACAGATATTCCCGTTCTCAGTGCTCCCGTCATTACTTTGAATGACGCATTAGGAATACTCTGTACTCGGATGTCTCCAATGAGAAAAACCCTCTCACTTAAAATTCCAATAATTCATTTAGAATTATTTCCCCTTGATGTTCCAAGCGAGAAAACCCTCACTTATAAATCCAATAATTCATTTCAAATTATTTTTCTGTAAGATAAAGCCAATTTAGTAACAAACTCTTTTAACCAATCTTCCAATAGTCTCTTAGAAAAGAACTGTCCAAATGAACCTAAGGGAAAAGCTAACACAATTGCTAAACCTAAGCTCACTCCATATGAAAATGTTAGGTGCAGCGGAATGAATGTTTGAACTTTGCTCAAGATGAGTGCTCCGAACTGTGCTCAAGGTTCCTTTTGTTCTTATGGAAAAGAGAGCCTTCCATTCTAAATGAGAGAGTGCAATGATCACAAACAAAGTAAATGGACACTGTGCGTGCAAGTGTATCAGACTGAGAGATAGAGAGAGAAGAGAATACGACACCAGAGACGTTGTAAAGCCCTCCTCCGAAGGCCCACTCTCATCGACGAGAGTGGTCTACTTATGATTGCACAAACTGGTACAAACTGAATGCATGTGGCTGATGCAAGTCTAGGCTATGTCGGTGATGACGACGGGGATGGCGAAACCGACCTAAGGGCTGAAATCTGCAATCTTTTATCTGCTGTCCAAAAACGCTATGGGCTGAAATCTGAAGTCCTTCTACTGCTGTCCAAAAATACTAACGGCTGAATTCTGTTGCGGTGGAAAAACGCTGATTTGGCTTGTTGAAAACGCTGATTTCCTGCTGGTCCTTATGGCTGAAAATTGATGGTCTTTATGGCTGAATCTGCTTGTCTTTTAGGGCTGCATCTATTGTTGCTTCATTGCTGAAAAACGCCAGCCAAAAGGGAGGGCGATCTGGGCTTTTTACTAACGCTAGGGCTGAGGGGTCCTTGCGGCGAAGATCTGCTGAAAAAACGCTAGGCTGTGGTAACTCCTGGCGATGATGCTTGTATGGAAAACGTCAAGGGATGGAAAAACGCTAAGATTGGGAGTCTTGCTTGAGAAGTTGCCTGTTGAGCGGTGGAGCTCCTGCTGTCACAAGGACGTGGCAACTGCTAACCTTAGTTGTTGGTTTCTTTCCAATGATTTTTGTTTAATTTTTGAGACCTTTTTGAAGTTGCAAATGGTCGGACATTGTATGGCCAATGTGAACGGTAGTTTCACCCGCAGACGGAAAGTTGGTCGGCAGTGGAACTCGTAAAGTAAAAGGATGTCTAGGCTCAGTTCAAGATCATGTAGCTCCCCCCGTCGCACTTAGCAAATTGGTGGATACTAGGAAGCGAACTCAATAAAGGCATAAAGTAAAGGTGGTATCACCAACAAAAAGTATCCGACGGTTGGGCCACATTGCACTTTTGGATGCGGTCCCAATGAGGATAGATGGTCAGATGACCAGTGGGAGCCCAACGGAAGCATCTCCTAAAATTTAGGGAACTGCTATTTTGGGCCGTGAAATGTGTTCGCGTCATTACCTTCAGTATGACTAGCAGAACATTTTATTATTCTGTTGCAAAGTCAACTGATGCACAAGTTGAGAGATTTTTTAAGTAGGAAGCCCAATGCGGGGAAATTGCATGTATGAGTGCCAAGTGGCACTTTTTGGTCAATTTACCAAGTCTGGGAGAACAGAACCCGTAACTGACTTTCTGGAGCAGTTTTGGAGGCTGATAACTGTGATTTTCAGCCATTTCTCTCCATTTTGGAGCTTCCCATGACTTTACCTTGGACCAAGGAGCTCATTTTCAGCATTGGAAGGCATCAAATGCGTGTTTACAGGGCCGTTTTGCTGCGTTTTCAATGATACACAGGTTTTGGCAGCCATGGAAATCTTCCCCTTTTTGCATCTATTTGTTCTGAGATGCATTACAGGTCAAGGGCAGTAGAGGGGACGCTCGATTTATGCTGGGGGGATGCTTCATTGAGAGCCTGTCACAGGTTAAGAGCTATGGAGTGCTTCCTTTCCCTCTCATGTACAGTGTGGTGCTAGGAGTGATGCCCTGCACACTACACACTGCTCTCTCTCTCCCCCCTACGTGCAGTTATGTGATGCCCCACAAGAGGGCTCCTCATTTGACTGATGTACAGCTGTGTGGGTTCATGCTTTTGTGCTGAGGCAAGAGCCTCCTTGAGCAGGAACAGGGATAGCTAGCTGCTACTCCAAAGCAGGCACTGGTGAGGGTCATAACCTCACCATACAGGTGCAAAATCAGCGCTGTGTATGCGCTGTAATTTTACTGTTTTTCAGCCATACGGACGCCAGAACCTTTGGGAACCGTGCCCCACTGGCAGAGGACAGTTAGGGGACTGTTTGGGGCTGAAAACAGGGCAAAAACCAGTAAATACAGCGTGCTGAATTTACTGTTTTTGGGCAGGAATCAGAGGGTATATGCCAGTAGAAGCAAGTTCCAGCAGGGGAATTGGTTTCGCGCAAGTTTAGGGGCTGTTATGCTGCCGAAATTTGGCCAAAACAGGCGGTACCTAGTGGGATACAGTCAAAGGATTCCCAGGACTCTTCTTTGTACTTTACCCTCCTAAAGAATAAAGAAATACCGAAAGGGGCGCCAATTTTGGGGCCTACAGGTTGTCGGCGTTTGCTCGGAGCATTCCAACTTCCGAGCTGTGTGTGATTAAGTGTTAATTCCCGTTACAGGTCTCTTTTGCGAAGTGCTCTATGAGTGTGTCTAAAGTAAAGAATTTCGGATGAAAGCCGACGCCTACCGCCCCACGGGCCGGTTTCACCTGCTACCTCTTCTGCCATTTAGTGCTAGTCTAGGTTTGCTTATATACAAACTTACTCAATTTGCCCTACCTACTTTCCAACAAAAGTCACTTAAAAATAATAAGTAAAAACTGTCAAAAATAGGGAAAATAGGCTAAATGCACTGGAAAATTCCCCTGAAGGATTCTGATGGATTCTGATGGAAATGCTTATGATCATGCTGTGTGCAACCAGAGGATATGCATCTACACTAAGTGACTAGGCATGCACGGTCTACGAACAGACTCACAAAAGTGCCAGATCACTTCTAAATCTAGACTAACTGGACTGACTGAACCCTTGTCGTGTTGTAGCTTGTCCACGGACACATAGGGTTGGATGTGTCACGTGACATCCCCTCCTCTTCAAAGTGAGGTACTCGTACCGAACTATATGGCGTCGAGGGAGATCGCCAATAGCATCCGGAATCCTGGAAGGGACTCTTCGCCGGCCCTCTCTGATGTGTGGGTCGTGCGGTACTTGAACTTCATAAAGGTTTGCAAAGTCTTCTTCTTTGGACCGCGCCGAAAGCGACACAAAGTCTTCTGTGGCTCCTTCGATGCTTCAACTTCGTCGAGTCATACTTCTTTCTTCTTCAAGAATCTCCATGGCTGAAAATTCCTGAAACCATTTCCAATACAAAACCATGAACATACCTATTCCATGTAAAGTGAGTGGAAAAAATCATGTCGTCCTAATACACTGTGCATACAATGTAGATGAACCAATAGACGGAGTGCCAAACCGTTCACCAAACACGCAAACAATGAGATCGAATCTTGTCGCTCTGATCTAAATCAATCAACTCTGGCAATTCACAACGGAAATGCCCATGCTTGGTGCTCATACTTTCATGAGCTCGTTCTATGAATGTGTCATGCCAACGAAGAGACATGGAATGTGACTTCCTTGAATACATACTTTTCAGCTTTTCGTGAACAATCCGCATATATCCGTGCTCATTCATGAGTGAAACGTGCTCAACGTACAATATGTCATGCCTAGAAAAAGGGATCACATAAAGATGCTGACTAAAATACAGGAAACGATCACGAATGAAACTCGTACAATGCATACGTATCAATCATGCGAACACATAATACTTCCTGTGAGGGTTCTTTAGACCAAGGCTCGAGAGCCAAGATCGGTTCTTCTTGAAGGGGTTCTTGAGACCTAGGCTCGAGAGCCAAGATCGATTCTTCGTGACTAATCGAATCTGCAACGAGGTTGGCTTCACTAGAGAAAGTATCCACTAACACATCATTCTTGTGAACAATCACATCATCTTCATGCAACTCATCATGCTCGTGAGAAATCACATTTTGCTCATGCAAATCATCATGATTGTGAGAAATCACATCTTCTTCATCATGCAAATCATCAAGCTTGTCATTGTCATCCAAATCATCATTATCATTCAAATCATCATGCTTATCATCATGCAAATCTGTGTGTCATGCTTGGGAGAAGAAGAGACTGAGAGAGTCTCCTTTTCCCAAATCTCTTGCATCTATGTCTGAACTTAAGAAAAGAGTCGCAAGAACTCTTTCATGTGTTGGTCTCTCTTTTCTTTGACGGCGGCTGCCATTCTTTCTTGGTGTTTGCGCTCCATTTCTGCTTTTCTTTCTGCTCCTCTTTCTGCGTGTCTGCGATCCATTTCTGCCTTTCTTTCTGCATTTCTTGCTTCGTGTTCTAACTTCCTTTCCATAAACATCTGCTCCACCTCCTCCAAAGGAGTTAGTGCAATCCTTGACTTAATGGGGAAGGGGGAGGGTCGGAAAAACCTCCTGGTGAGGAAAATTCTTCTTCGCCTCTCTCATGCTCATCACCTTCAAGCGAAGTATCCATTTCGCTTCGAGCAATGACCATTCTGAAGTCGTGGGTTCTTGTGGGTTCTTGTGGTCTTGGGTTCTTAAGTTCACGAGGAACTTGGGTTCTTGCGGGTCTTGGGTTCTTGAGGTTCTTCTTTCGCTTGCAATCTGTGTTTGAGAAGGATCTTCTCTTCACCCGAGTTCTGCTCTTTTCCGCGGACACACCCCTTGGCGGCCTTGCGCTTCCCACCTCACGTCGATTGGCCGACCGCTAAGTGCACAGTCCGCTCTCAATGAGTGAAAAGAGGCACAAGGGGAGGCTGGACAAGCCATTCTTTCCTGGGAATCCTGTCACTCTTCAAAACCACAATTAGGAATCGACAAGCCCAAGCGAACTTGGGTTCATGCGACCTCAACAAGCAAAAAAAAATTATGTGGTTCTTGTGGTTCTTTCCTTGAGTGATAAAGAACACTGCCAAAGCTCTGATACCAATGTTAGGTGCAGCGGAATGAATGTTTGAACTTCGCTCAAGATGAGTGCTCCGAATTGTGCTCAAGGTTCCTTTTGTTCTTATGGCAGGGAGAGCCTTCCATTCTAAATGAGAGAGTGCAATGATCACAAACAAAGTGAATGGACATTGTGCGTGCAAGTGTATGAGACTGAGAGATAGAGAGAGAAGAGAATACGACACCAAAGACGTTGTAAAACCCTCCTCCCAAGGCCCCACTCTCGTCGGCGAGAGTGGTCTACTTATGATTGCACAAACTGGTACAAACTGAATGCATGTGACTGATGCAATTCTAGGCTATGTCGGTGATGACGGCGGGGATGGCGAAACCGACCTAAGGGCTGAAATCTGCAATCTTTTATCTGCTGTCAAAAAACGCTATGGGCTGAAATCTGAAGTCCTTCTACTGCTGTCCAAAAAAGCTAATGGCTGAATTCTGTTGCGGCGGAAAAACGCTGATTTGGCTTGTTGAAAACGCTGATTTCCTGCTGGTCCTTATGGCTGAAAACTGCACTTCTTGTAAGCTGAAAACTGATGGTCTTTATGGCTGAATCTGCTGGTCTGTTAGGGTTGCATCTGCTGTTGCTTCATTGCTGAAAAACGGCAGCCAGAAGGAAGGGCGATCTGGGCTTTTTACTAACGCTAGGGCCGAGGGGTCCTTGCAGTGAAGATCTCCTGAAAAAACGCTAGGATGTGGGAACTCCTGGCGATGATGCTTGATGGAAAACGCCAAGGGATGAAAAAACGCTAAGATTGGGAGTCTTGCTTGACAAGTTGCCTATTGAGCGGTGGAGTTCCTGCTGCCTCTTTTGCCATTTAGTGTTAGTCTAGGTTTGCTTATATACAAACTTACTCAATTTGCCCTACCTACTTTCCAACAAAAATCACTAAAAAATAATAAGTGAAAAATGTCAAAAATAGGGAAAATAAGCTAAATGCACTTGAAAATTCTCCTGAAGGATTCTGATGGATTCTGATGGGAATGCTTATGATCATGTTGTGTGCAACCAGAGGATATGCATCTACACTAAGTGACTGGGCATGCATGGTCTGCGAACAGACTCACAAAAGTGCCAGATCACTTCTAAATCTAGACTGACTGGACTGACTGAACCCTTGTCGTGCTGTAGCTTGTCCACGGACACATAGAGTTGGATGTGTCAAGTGACAGAAAAAGCAGAACAAGGAATTTTAAGAGGATACATCATGTCGGAAGAACAAAGCATTTATTCTAAGGAAGGTCGTTGTTTTCATTGTCACATCAAGGGCCACATAAAACGAACATGTCCTAAGCTTGAATCTAAGGAATCTAAAGAATCAACAGAACCCACTTCCTCTATCAATGTAATAAATGAGAACAAGAGTGTGACCCAAGTTTCTCATGATCCTCCCATTGATGAGTCTTTCATTAAGTGTTACGGTCATGTGAAGGGTCAGTGTTTTGTCATATTGTTTGACCCAGGCAGTATGCATGATTTGATTAGTGACTCTCTTGTTGAAAGAGCCCGCTTGGAGGTTCGCAAGACGTCTCCTTTCGAGGTGTCAGACTTCTCTCCTAGTATGGACCCTCTCATCACGCACAAGTGCCTTCATGTTTTGTTCATTGTTCAACCAGTGTCCTTCTGCAGGAAATTTGTAGTCTCTCCTCTTTCAGGATGTGATATGCTTTTGGGCATTCGATGGTATCGTGAGCATAACCCTCTCATTGATTGGACGGAAAATACGTTCACTTTCAATGCCAAAAGTGACTCTCCCCTTATCATTCATGGAGATCAAGTTGTTCATTCTTTATCTCTCATTTCAAGTGTGCAGGCGAAGATTTCAAAAATCCGGAAAAGGAGACTCTCAGTCTCTTCTTTTCCAAAGCATGACACACATGATTTGCATGATGATGATTAGCATGATCACGATGTGATTTCTCACAAGCATGATGATTTGCAAGAAGATGATGTGATTGTTCCCAAGGATGATGGTTTAGTTGATACTTTTTCTAGTGAAGCTAACCTTATTGCAGTTTCGATCAATCACGAAGAACAAATCTTGGCTCTCGAGTCGAGGTCCAAAGAACCGCCTCAAGAAGTTTTGATCCCTCACAAAGAATCGATCTTGGCTCTCGAGCCTAGGTCCAAAGAACCCCCACAGGAAGTATTATGTGTTCGAATGATTAGTCAATACGCATTGTTGGAGTGTTTCATTCGTGATGGTTTCTTGTATTTTAGTCACCGTCCTTATGTGATCCCTTTTCATAGGCATGACATATTGTACGCTGAGCACGATTCACTCATGAATGAGCACGGATGTATGCGGACTACTCATGAAAAGATGAAATGTTTGCATTCAAGGAGTTCACATTCCAGGTCTCTTCCTTGGTATGACACAGTGTCTGAAAGAGCACAAGAAGGATCGAGCATCAAGCATCGGCATTTCCATTGTGATTTGCCACAGTTGATTGACGTGTCACTTTTGGCACGGCCCAAAGAAGCAAGCCTTGCAGACCTTTATGAAGTTCAAGTATCGCATGACCCACGCATCAAAGTGAGCCCACGAAGAGTCCTTTCCAGGATTTCAAACGCTGTTGGCGATCTCCCTCGACGCCATATAGTTCCGTACCAGTACCTCACTTTAAAAAGGAGGGGATGTCACGTGCACATCTAACCCTATGTGTACGTGGACAAGCTACTTTATGACATGAGTTCACTTCAGTTAGATTAGCAAGTGATCCAACACTTTTGTGAGTTTGTTCACAACAGTGCATGTCCAGACACTTAGATTAGATGCATATCCTTTGGTTGCACACAGCATGATCATTAGATTTCCGTCAGAACCCATCAGGAGCATTTTTACAGTGCATAGACCTATTTTCCCTATTTTAGCCAATTTTCACTTATTATTTTTAAGTGACTTTTATTGGGAACTAGGTAGGGCAAATTTACCAAGCATGTATATAAATAAACATAGCGCTAGCACTTTCTGGAGAAGAGGCCGCACGGACCGGACATCCACAGTGCACCTTCTCAAGCAAGGCGCCCCCAACAGAAGACCTAGCGTTTTTGCAGATGCAAGCCTAGTGTTTTCGTTCAAAACCAGCCCTAGCGTTTTTGCATTGCAAATCAGCCCCCGGCGACAGCAGGACCAGCAGACCACTAGCGTTTTTGCAACTAGATAATATTCAGCCCTAGCGTTTTTGCATCAGTCTGGCATATCAGCATTTTGCAGATTCACGACGACGGAACCCCAAGAAGCATCAGCATTTTCAGTTTTCAGCAGTCAGACATCGCAGTAGAAGTCCAAAACTTCGCAGATCTCACCTTCCCGCAGCCGGTTAGATCCATCGAAGTTTGCACATTAGCCCGAAAAACGCAGATTTCAGCATCGCGTTTTCAGTGCGTCGTCGTTGCATCGTCGCCATCGACATCGTCACCGACATAGAGTTAGAATTCAGCAGATAAAGATTTGCAAATTTCAACCATTAGCATTTTCAGATTTCAGCCCGTCTCGTCGTCGTCCTCATCGTCGGCAAGTCCAAAGCATTGTAGAGATTTGTGCAATCAATAGTAGACCGCTCTCGCCATAGAGAGTGGGGCCTTCGGAGGAGGGTTTGACAACATTCTGGTGTCGTATTCTTCTCTCTCTTACCTCTCAGTCTCATGCACCCTCATTCACAGTGTTCACCACTTTGTTTGTGATCATTTGCACTCTCACTATAGGAATGGAAGGCTCTTGTTACGTAAGTAAAAGGAACCTTGAGCACAGCTTCGGAGCACTCATCTTGAGCAAAGTTCAACATTCACATCCGCTGCATCTTAAATTGGTATTAGAGCTTTGGCAGTGTTCTGTATCACTTGAGGAAAGAACCACAAGAACCACAGAATTTTTTTTGCTTATTGCGGTCGCACGTAACCCAAGTCCTCTTGGGCGTGTCAATTCCTAATCGTGTTTTTGGAAAGTGACAAGAAACCCAAGAAAGAAGGGCTTGTCCAGCCTCCCCTTGTGTCTCTTTTCATTCATTGAGAGCGGACCGTGCCTTTAGCAACCGGCCAATCGACATGAGGTGGGAAAAAGCAACCTTGGTGTGAGCGCAAGGCCGCCAAGGGGTGCGCCCGCGGAAGAGAAGAGCTCGGGTGAAGAGAAGATCCTTCTCTAACATCAAAGTGGGCCGTCGAAGAGTCCTTTCCAGGATTCCGGACGCTGTTGGCGATCTCCCTCGACGCCATACAGTTCTGTACCAATACCTCACTTTAAAAAGGAGGGGATGTCACGTGCACATCTAACCCTATGTATACGTGGACAAGCTACTTTGACATGGGTTCACTTCAGGTAGGTTAGCAAGTGATCCAGCACTTTTGTGAGTCTGTTCGCAGACCGTGCATGTCCAGACACTTAGATTAGATACATATCCTTTGGTTGCAGACAGCATGATCATCAAATTTTCGTCAGAACCCATCAGGAGCATTTTTACAGTGCATAGACCTATTTTCCCTATTTTAGCCAATTTTCCCTAATTATTTTGAAGTGACTTTTATTGGGAACTAGGTAGGGCGAATTTACCAAGCATGTATATAAATAAACCTAGCGCTAACACTTTCTGGAGAAGAGGCCGCAGGGACCGAACATCCACAGTGCACCTTCTCAAGCAAGGCCCCACAACAGAAGACCTAGCGTTTTTGCAGATGCAAGCCTAGCGTTTTCGTTCAAAACCAGCCCTGGCGTTTTGGCATTGCAAATCAGCCCCTGGCGACGACAGCAGGACCAACAGACCCCTAGCGTTTTCGCAACTAGATAATATTCAGCCCTAGCGTTTTTGCATCAGTCTAGCATATCAGCGTTTTTCAGATTCACCGCGACGGAACCCCAAGAAGCATCAGCATTTTCAGTTTTCAGCAGTCAGACATCGCAGTAGAAGTCCCAAACTTCGCAGATCTCACCTTCCCGCAGCAGATCCTCGTCGCACGGTTAGATCCATCGAAGTTTGCACATTTAGCCCGAAAAACGCAGATTTTTTCAGTGCGTCGTCGTTGCATCGTCGCCATCGACATCGTCACCGACATAGAGTTAGAATTCAGCAGATAAAGATTTGCAAATTTCAACCATTAGCATTTTCAGATTTCAGCCCGTCTCGTCGTCGTCGACATCGTCGGCAAGTCCAAAGCATTGTAGAGATTTGTGCAATCAATAGTAGACCACTCTCGCCATAGAGATTGGGGCCTTCGGAGGAGGGTTTGACAACATTCTGGTGTCGTATTCTTCTCTCTCTACCTCTCAGTCTCATGCACCCGCATTCACAGTGTTCACCACTTTGTTTGTGATCATTTGCACTCTCTCACTAAAGGAACGGAAGGCTCTCCCTTACGTAAGTAAAAGGAACCTTGAGCACAGTTCGGAGCACTCATCTTGAGCAAAGTTCAACATTCACATCCATTGCACATTACATTGGGGCCAATACCTCTGGGTACGGAACTACGTCGGGGCCGTGTCGACTCTAATTTTGTAGTGTGATAAAGTTGTGAAGTATTTTAAGTGATTCTCTCGTGTGTCATGCCACATTTCCGACTTGGGGTGCCCAAGCCTGTGACAGTGGTATCAGAGCACGGCCTACTTCTCTTCTACCGAGAAATCCAATCCTCTTACCGCAGCACACATGAATTCAAACAACGAATCCTGCAAGTATCAGACAAACCCTCCTGACACTTCGAAAATTGGAGACAACACGAGAAATTCGAACAGATCAACAGATCCAGAGTACGGGCCACCTCGGCCTACGGGATATCAATTGATGGAAATGCAACGTCAACAACAAGTTGATGATTGTGCAAAGCAGATGCTTCAATTTACAAAGGATCCTCAGTATGCCAAATTTTGGACCCTGCACCTGATTGATAAGGTACATTCCCATTGGGAGAAAGCCATCGAGATTCGGTTCCCCAATAAAGTCAGCCCTCAAGAAACCTCCTACCCCACGAATGTTTACTGAATATGAAATGGAGGACGTGGTTGAAAGACAAGTCAACTAACTGCTAGGGGTAAAGAAGCATATGAAGAAATGTAACAAGGGAACTGACTTCCCTGGTTACTTGGGCCAAAAATCCTCTTTTGAGAATGCCAAAAAAGAGAAGAAGCGAGTATGCTTCGAAGGATTGTCCAGTTCGTCCTCATCTTCTACTAACAGCTCAGACAGCTCATCCACTTCTGACTCGGGTGATGAGGACAGAAAGGGCAAGAAATGATGAAAGGACCATTCGTTCTATTCAAAAAGGAAGCACTTTTACAGAGCCAATCAATATGATTTTCTCGACGACAAGGGCAAAAAGGCCAAGGAGTTCAAAGAGGGAGGACAAGCAATAGTACTTTTCAAGGTTTCAAGATGCTCCCAAGGCTTTAGCCTTTATCCAACAGTTTGACAGCATTTTTTGGAGACCGCTATACAGAGCACTCCAAGATTGGACGGACAGCATCCTTTTTGAAAGGCAATGCACGGACATGGTGGTCCACTCTTTTGTTAAGAAAAGAAGCACTGACAAAGTGTCTGAAGTTTAAGAAACTCCTTATTTCTTCATGGCTCACTCAAGAATACGAATGAAAGGTGATTACTGACTGGAATCAAGATGATCAAGGCGGAACCTTTGGATACTTACCGTAAAAGATTTTGGGATGTCTTCCTACCTGCTTCATCCTTTAAAGTTTAAGAAGATCAGTTTCAAGGAGCAAATTGAGCGCTTTTGTTGTGGACTTCCTAGAGAGAGCCGAGACTACTGTCTTGAAAAGAAGTCCAAGTCCACACAAAAGTTGATGGGACATGCAAACTGGGGATTTGCTATACATTCGGGTAACTTGACTTACCCACCAGATAAACCTTCAAGAAGTCATAACAAAAGCAGACGACAGAGAGATACATCATCTCGACTAAGAGAAGAACAAAGAGACGAATATTTCAAAGCGGGAAAGTGTTTTGAATGTGGAGAACAAGGACATATCTCTACACGGATACCAATACACATATTTATCAAACGGTACGGGGAGAATGATAAATACAAGTTTGGAATGCAATCTTGCCTCACTTTCCCCGTCTAGATATTGTGAGTGAGCTTCTTTGCGGTTGTGCCCGGCCTTGTGAGGCTTTTCTAGATTCTAGGCATTCGGGGGGGGGGGATTTTCAATTAGGTTGTTGCTTGCAAGTCTTTTTGATGCACATCCTGTTTTCCCTACTTCCAACTTATTCCCACTTTTTATGGATCGTGGGGTATCTCGAAGTGAGTCCGGCATTTCTTTCAGCACCCTATTTAGGTACCCCCATGCTAGCATGCTATGGAGCATAATGTAGAGCCTTGTACTCTCTTGTGATTGCAGTCTGCTCTCGCAGGGCTCTCTATCTATCTATCTATCTATCTATCTATCTATCAAAGGAAATAAAGTCCAGCTACACAATCCTAACCTTCAAAAATATGTTACAGCTTGAAAAGCATTACACCCGAATACAGAATGCTTAAAAGTTCTCCAAAAAGCACCTGCTTAAGATCTTGAAGAAGGGACTCAACCCGGCTGCTGACCTGCACCCTTGCTCCTGTCACACCCGTTAAACTCACCTACACAAGCAAGCAATAAACAAAGTCAAGCGAACACCCCCCCCCCCCCCCCCCCCCCGCGCCTTCAAATAAAGGGGCTTGAAAGGGTGCAACAAGGTAAATGCTACTTAGAATAGTTATAAGTCATGCTAGCTTTGGAACTTTCCCATTAAGGTAATAACCAGTATAAAAGCATCTCACCAAATAAACAAAACCTTGCGAAGCTTGGGAAATCTCAAGCATTCGCTCCTTTGGAGTAGTCGGAGTCGTCAGTAACACCTTCAACAAGGAAGCACAGATTTTGTAAAAGTGTGTTGATATACCTATCTTGGAAGCATAAAAGATGTCATATTACCAGTTCTAATCCATAATGTGTAGATAGCCTTCTAAGAGCATCTGTCTCCTCAAGAGGAAGGTCAGGAACAAGCAAACCTAACAGCACAACATCAGATCATAAATGACTTGAGAACCAAACTAAACCAATACAAGGACGTGGTTGTACCTGTGACACCCACTGCCTTGATAGATTGTAAAAAGTTTTCTATGCCTCGCTTTAAAATTGGGTTATAGTATGTGAATAGCACAATGGGAGCTGTGAGTCGAGGTATTACCTATATATTGAGAGAAAAATGGACGGGTTTCAGAGTAAATGCTTTAAGACTTAGCAAAGCTTGTTTTAAAAAAGAAAAGGAATACACACAAAGACAATGTACCTCTTTTAGCATTTCCAAAACAGCCTCCAAGGTAGTGCCATTTCGAAGAGCTCTCGTTGCAGCTGCCTACAGAATGTGATTTGCATAAATTAAGAGCTAGCAAAAGGTTCTGCAACATTCTTGTCATTTGAATCACGACTCATAGAATCTAGGCACAAAGGTATCATGCAAAGATATAACATATATCATGTTGTGTTGCTTGAAGATTTTTCATCAATTTCTGACGTGAGCGTTTAAATATCTATAAATGAAACAAAATGCGCAGTACCTGAATAACCGGGCCATCGGCAAGAGGGTCAGAATAAGGAACTCCCAACTCAAGAATGTCTGCTCCTGTCTTATCAAGCTCCACAAGAGCTTCAGCAGTGGTGGACAAGCTTGGATCTCCGGCAGTAATGTAAGGTATGAGGGCAACCTAATGTCGATATGCGAAGAAAATGAGAGAGTTTGCAATTTTCCTTAACCACAAGCAGTAAATAAACACAACAAAAATGAACAATAGGAAACGCCAAAGCATGGCAAGTTTCGTGATCAGTGACAACAAGGTATCGCTCTGAATACTGCTTGAAGCCGGTTGGAAAACACAGATAATATAGCACAGGGCAAGTATATTCAAGCACATAAGGTGTGCTCACAGTGGCAGTTGCACGAAATATTTAGGCTGCAATGATGAGGAGAACTTCTTTTACTTCTCTCTCTCTCTCTCTCTCTCTCTCTCTCTCTCTCATAGTATCGTACCTTTCCGGCAGACTTGAGATCGGAGAAGGTGCTAGCGATGGTCTTGCGAGCTGTTGAAGTCACAGCCGACATGGACAAGACACGAGGATAGCGCGTCCGTGTGAAGGAGCATGGGGTGACACTAACGTGTTGCTGCTGAAGAAGGCCTAGCTTCTGCGCAGCCATCAAGCTTTCCATAGCTTTAAGCTAAGACTTAAGCTTCCTGCATTTATACAGGTGACATGATTTTACACTCGTTCTTAATGGTTACTTTTTTGTTGGCTTTTTGGCCTGTGCTCACATATCCGGTTCATAGTGTCGGTTGAAAATGAAAACTCCCCGTTCCTTTGGACTTGATTTTGAAGGCATGGCTAAGTTTTGGCATGAATCCTGGTTGTTCGACTAATTTATGGCCAAGAAAATGGTTTTTTTCAAGTGCTCCTAGGCCTATATGTGAAGAGGGTAAAAAATTTTGCTAACTCTAAAATGATAATGGGTTTTTGTACTAAACATGCATCCATTATGTTGAGGTAAAGGGATTGTGTCTTTGCTCGGACTACCCACTGATTAGTGATCACACAGAATCAAGAGCTCCTCACATTTTGGAGGTTGCTCCACTCACACCGTAAGGTTTCTCTTCTTCCCTCTCGTGCACCGCACCGCACCGCATACACGCACCTTCTGCCACCACGTACTCTTTCAACTGGTATCAAAGCTTCGATTTCTTGGCGGGTGTAATGGGATGGTCGAGTCGATGATTTTGCAACAACAAGCGCATTGACAATAACACATTCAAGAGAAGGGAGAATGGGACAGCTTGGCAATGTGTGCGCATTACAGGTTTGCGAGCGGTTTTGCTCGTGTACACGAAAGCTTTTATGTCGGTATTGTGTGCACACAGATTGCAGTGCAAGAGAAGCCCAGATTGCAGATCTGAGCTTAGGCATGTGTATTCAACTTGTATAGAGCTCGAGCAGCAAGCCATTGCTGATTTTTGCAAAGAAAAAGCAGGAGCAAGAAGTGTTGCAGCTCGTTTTTCTTGTTTTTGCCTTTCGAAACAATGTTTTTTGCATATCTGTTATACGTGTATAAAAACGCTTACGAACAGAATTAAAGACTGCATCATTACACACAAATAAGGTACAAGAGTCCGAATAAAATTCACCAAATTAGTATCATCACCATTAACATTAGAATACAGCTTTACATTGATATATTTTATCACGCAGAGAGCGCTTGGCTATATAACTCCGCATGAACATAACGGTACAAAAGGTCACACCATTCCCAATCAATACTCCTGCCCATTCATACATACATTAAGGTTTCCAATGGCCTAACATTTGGAACGCATGGAGGACCTGATCACACATACAGAGAACTAATCACCATCAGAAGAATCAAAATGTGGAGGAAAAGGGGGAGGCGAGTTAGGGTTTACATAAGCCCGCAAGGTAGCAAAGGGTTGATAGTTGGAATAATGCCGCCTTAACAGGTTAGAAGCCTCATTCCACCAAGGGAGATTGTACACTCTCAGAGAATTGACACACTGATTAAGACAGAACGCAGTACATCGAAACAATGCTTTATACTTCACCACGCTGCCCTTCAGCTGAGCCACTTCCTCCTTGCTCAATATCAATTGGGTTTCAAAGTTTCCAGCTCCTCCTCCATCGTTCGAAGTACTAGTTCCACATTCTGCAACCAATCAGTATTCTCTGCGATACATGGTTTCTAAAAATAGGTCTCTGCAGAATTGGGTCAAAATCATGAGCCTTTTGTTTACCCCGATCCATCGAAGTGATAGATGACCCACCCGGTGCGGGCATAGCTGGTACTCCAGATAGAGGCCTTGAGAGCCGATCGCCATTTCTTGACTTCGCCCTCCTATTGAACTTATATGTCATCCTTCAAGAGGGACACCACAACATCCAGATCACCTTCAACAAGGGAAAGTAAATCAGAATTGGCCTTCTAGTGAGCGAGTTTAAGAGAATAGTTTGCCCGATGGCCAATTCCTCTGAAACACTTCGCGCGAACTCCACTTGCCGTTCTTTAGTTGTCGTGGCCGCTTCCAAATCTTCACGAACCTATTGCCGAGCATGCTCCTCGTGTTGTTCTGACTCAGCTCGGTGCAGCCACTTCCTCAGTTCCTCTAGTCGCTCCATCAACCTCTGATTCTGTGCAATCAACTCAAAAATTTGCTCTCTTTGTGCCGGTGTCATCTGCAATTGCTCACTTTGAATTGGAGACAGTCCGTAACATGACTCTGCAAAATTAGGGATCAATCCCAATATCTGCGCTTGCTGAGCACCTGCTCCTGTGTCCGGGGTGTTGTTGTCTGTGTAGACACCACAGTGGACATCATAGAAACCGCACTTGTCATGATACGCACTGAAACTGTAGAGGTTCCCGCAATAGAAGAAGACAAAACTGACACTATTCGACCTGTATCACTGCTTGCTCTTGTTTCCATCTTTTAGCAGGGGGTTGTTGGATTCCTTCTTCTAAAAGGGAAGTGACGATCACTGGGAAGTTGTAATCAGTGGCAAGGGGTTACTGGTGGAGACAATGCTAGTAAGAGGTGCTTGTTAGCATCTATTCAAAACCAAAGAGCAAGTGAAGTTTGAAATTTTAATAACCATAAGATATATTATTTGTTCCCTCCCATATGGGATGTGGACTTTGTTTTCGGTTACGATGACGACGTGGGGTGTGGCCTCTGTTCTCTCTCTCTCTTTCTCTCTCTCTCTCTCTCTCTCTCTCTCTCTCTCTCTCTCTCTCTCTGCGGCGCAGACTCCCTCTCTGTCTCACTCTCAGACCAGTTTACAGTTTTCCATGTTCCTACTCCCTCCTTCCTTCCCTCCCTCTCCCTCTCTCTCTCTCTCTCTCTCTCTCTCTCTCTCTCTCTCTCTCTCTCTCTCTCTCTCTCTCTCTCTCTCTCTCTCTCTCGCATTGCTTCTTGCCTCGAAGTTGAGTTGTCAAAGCTTAGCAGACTTGCAGATATGGAAAACCAACAGACAACATTATTGCCACTAGAAATGGAGGCAGAAGGGAGCCATTACAGAAAATGAATCACAACTACCAGCATCCAGCTCTTTCTATTATCAAGAAATATGAGACAGAAAGAAAGCGTAAACAGCGGGAGCACCGACAGATGACAACTAAATGAGGACATCATGCCGTCGGCGTTGAGGAGAAAAGGAAAATCTCCTTCGAGATTGTGAAAGCTTTCAAGAGCAGGACTGAAGGTCTCAACAAAGAAGCAAAGTGCGAAATCTAGAATCTTGTTGCTCAACATCCGCTTGTTCGGGCAATCCGTGATCAGTCTTTAGAGGAGGAGGCTAATGTGCAAAGTGCAATTGTCTCCAATGTCCGCAACACACTAGCTATCGTCAAGCAGCCAGCTTCTAACGACGAGCTGTTTTTGAAGAATGCAGCATTGCAGATGATGATAAATTCAAAGGAAAACATGCCTATTGCCAAATTCTTCAAGGTCCTAAAAGTCGACCGTCCTCGCAGCTTGTTCAAAGCAAAATCACGGCAGGGGAAGTCTGGTGTCAATGCTCAACTGTTTTCATTGGTTGAATGTCACAAGCAACACCGTCATAGCCCTATCACATATGAAATTAAGGAATTGGTCTACACATTTTGGACAGAGGAGACTCGTGTTTCACCCAACAAGAAGGATGTTTGTCGAAAGAGAGTAGGAAGGAAAAGCTACATAAAACACCCTGTGCACCTCCTGGATGAGTGGTGATCAATGACATACTTGTGCCATAACTTATGCATTCTAGCATGCTAGTAATCTACCTAGCATACGGAGCATGCTAGTTATCACAATATGTTATGCTATGTATGCCGTGCTAGTTAGCATAGTCTCACTCCTAGTATGCTGGGTATGCTATTTAGCATGATAAGTATGTTGTCTAGCACAATATGTAAGCTACTATAACACCCTTTATGCTAGTTAGCATACCTATTATGCTAACTAGCATGCTTTGTATGTTCTTTGACACAATGCGTATGCTAGCTACCTTTCGTAGTATGCTAATTAGCATAATGGGTAAGCTAGTTTATGGTATATGCTAGTTAGCATTCCTGTATGGTGGGTATGGTGTTCATCATAAATCTTCTGCTAGTTAGCATGCCTAGTGATCTTGAGGACTACGCTGGTTAGCACAATATGTATGCTACTTTAACACCTTTTATGCTAGTGTGCTGGCTATGCTATTCAACATAACAAGTGTGCTGGCTAACACAATATATATGCTAGTTAGCATACCTTCTATTCTTCTTAGCACACTTTGTGTGGTTAACCATGACTCATATGTTAAACTACAAACTGATTTTGCTTGTTATCACAGCTAGTATGCTAGTTAGCATACTCTGCTATGCTAACTAGCAATATAGCATGCTAGTAAGCATACTCAGCTAGCTAACTAGCATGCTGAGTATGCTAGTTAGCACAGCTAAGAATGCTAAGTAGCATAACGGTGTCAGGAGTTTTTTTGAGCAAGGGATTGCGCATATGTACATACACATGCATGGTGCATCGAATAAAGGATTACCCAATTTCCATAGCCAGGTGGTTACGTGGGGCCCACATGTGTACAGGTAGGACAGGGTGTACATAGTGCATCGATTTTCACTATTACCAGTACCATTGTGTTTTTCTACAATAATGAGGAGTTTGTAGCGCGTAAAACTTCTCGAGGAAGCTATCCGCGGGCCGACGACGTGAGGACAGCAGGTGTGTCAGATGGCATCTAGTGGCGTCAGGAGGGCGAACGAGGTCAATATTTGCACGCAGATGAGGACGGACACAACGTGGGTGTTTTCTTGTGAGAGTTACGCAGAAAGGTCATCATGAGGACCACTTTTTGGGGCCACTTCACGTGGTGGCGAGATGAATTATTGGAAAAAAGCTAAGTGCCAGGTGTGCGAATGATGCAAAAAGGTGACAACTATGCACTGCGAGGTCAGTTTTTGGCCTGTTCGGGGTCCGTTTGAGGTCATCTAAAAGGCCAAGGGTGCCCAACTAATAAAGCTAAGTGTGGGAACTGAAAAAATAGAGAGAAGACCAGAAAAAACGTGGAGAAGAGAGGAGGAACAGTCGCAGGTGTGTTTTTGGTGTTTTTGGAGCCTGTTTTGGCCGTAAACTGCTCATCCGAGGTCGGATTTGAGCACTTTGACATTGTAGACTGGGGTTTTGGGCCGTTCCGGACGCGATGGCGTTGTCCATTTTGCCAAATTCCTCACTCTTTTCCTGCTGTTTTTCTGTGTAAGTTTCTCCTATGAGCGAAGTTTCTGCTCCAGTTTGTGATTGTATCTGGTATCTTTTACCTATATTGTGTGAGTTGTTTGCCCCATTGGTGTTGGCCCAAGCTCATTTGTATCTAAAAATCAGAAATTCTCCTCTTTTGAGCTGAGTTTTTTGGGTGTGTGTGTGTGTGTGGAGTGGGCGAGTGGATAGTCTCTTTCCTCTCACTCCAGAGGTGTGTTCCCTGTCTCGACCAGGTGTGTTGTGTAAGCCGAGTGGTGCCCCATAATGTGTGTGTGTGTATCTTTCCAAGAGTGTGTGTCGAGTCGTTATAGAGGCGCTGTGTGTGTTTTCATCCCGCTCACATTCTTTTGGCGCCCCCACGGAGGATCTTCTTCGAGTACCTTCTGCTTCGAGCTTCGAGCTTCGAGCTTTGGGATTACAGGTTGCACGTTGCAGATTACAGATTACAGGTTACAGGTTACAGGGACAGGTACAGGTACAGGTGATTCACATAGGTACAGGTAGCTGGAGTTCAGTGTGACACTGACAGTGGGAGTCAGTTGCGTTGCCGTGGGTATGCATCATTTGGCGCCTGTTTGAGCGCATTGTCTGCTGGATTGTACGTTACTTGTGGAAACTGCCATTGTACGCATTTGTGGAGCCATACTTGGTTGTATTTGGCAGTCCCAGTCATTTCTGAGACTTGGTCTGGAAGATAGTCATTTCTGAGACTTGACTATACGCGATTTGCATTAGCCTTCGTGTGAGGGTCGATAGCGTGAGGTTTTATTGAGCTGGGGGATTCTCAAATGTGGAGATCCTTTCGGTGATACAGGTAGGTGGAGCACCCTTTTCGTGACCTCGCCATAGGCTATGTACTAGTGAGTCCTACTTGATGCTCGGGTTCTATTGTTGACAGTTTATGCATACATAGACAGTCTATATTTTGGGTTCCTACTGCTCTACTTCTGGGGAAACTCTGTCGAAATTTTCCCAAGTTATGATGGCTGGTTTTTTGGTATTTTGAGCCATTTATGCTGTTATGCTGCTGAAATTTTGGCAAAATCAGAGGTTGAGTCAGGTGTGCCTTCTTGGGAGCTTCATGGTTGGCTTTAATGGATGATCAAAATGGCCCTCAGTTCACTCCTTTTCATTTAACTCAAAGAATTCAGATTAATGTTCATGTGTCCAAGAAGATCTTTTTCCAGCAGCGCATAGTCTTTATGTTTGGGCCAAGAAGATTGAGAGAGATCCTGGAATGTCCTTTGCCTATTGTAATTCCAATGATCAACTATGAAAACTCATTTGATGTGCATGTGTTTGTCCTTATCTAAAGCTGAGCTCCATTGAAGTTTCTAGGGATTGGGTAGTGAAAAGTTTTGGGTTCTTGCACGTGTGTTCGAAGGGGTTCTCAAAGCATCATAATTTGGGTAGCCATGGCTTTCTCTTATCCGGAGTTTCATGGAAGAAGTGATGAAGATGTGGAAGAATTTTTGGAAAAGATGGAGGTTGCCTGCATTAGCAACCAGATTCATGACCCTACGCAAATGTTACGCCTTCTCCAAATTTGTTTGAAGAGTGATGCACGAGTTTGGTCTAAAGCATTTGAAGAGGAGTTGCGTGTGGCTGATCCACCTGTAAGGTTGAGTTGGGACAATCTACGACATGGGTTGGAAGTGGAGTTTGTGAAGATAGAAGATCCTGAAAAAGTGTGGCAAGAAGTACAGGCTTTAGTGCAAAAGGAAGGTGAGCCAGTAGATGCGTACATACGTAAGTTTTCATTGGCATGGGAGCGAATGTGCAAGGCTTTAGCACCACAAGTACCCCCGCCTGACATGATGAAGAAGGACAGGTTCTTAGCTGGTCTTTGGGAGAATATACGTTGGAGGGTGGAGCTAAAGAAGCCTAGGGCATATGAGGATGCACTAGAGGTAGCAAGGAACAAAGAGTGGAAGCTGAGGAAAATGAGCCAGTTAGGGGTGGAGTCTTTGCCAATGAGGTCTGAATTTCAGCCTATAGAGTCTTTACAAGGTCGCATGTCAGGAGTTCATCATGAACCAGTGGTTCCTGTTACTACTCAGGTTATGCCAGCAGTGGTCACTACAGCAATGCAAGATGATGGGCTAAGGCAAGACATGAGGCAAATGGTAGATTTGATGAAGAATCTCAGCCTAAACATGCTAGGTCAAGTGGGAAATAATCGAGATCGAGGGAGGTTTGCAAATCAGCCAGGAGGTGAAGAAAGGCCTAGGAATGGTGTTGGACAAAGCAATGGTAGGTTTTGGAGGCAGACGCCCACATGTTATAATTGTGGAGAGTTGGGTCACATCAGCCCGCAATGTGATAAGCCACCAAGGATGGGGGGAGACATGTATCCATTGCCAAGACAGGTGCTAACTAGGTCAAATGATTATGGCATCGAAATTAAGGGAGACGAAGGAACCAGTGGACTGACCCAGGAGGAAAAGGGAAAGACAAAAGTGCTAAGTGTAGTCACTTTGGAGAAGGCATCAAAGCTAGAGGATACATTAGTGATGCCTATTGGGAAGAGGACCACAGAGGAAAAGGAAGGAAGAAGTGCCCCAGGTCCTAGTAAGAAGAAAGGAAAGAGCCATGAAGGCGAGGATGTCAAGGCCAAGAGGAAAAGGAGAGCTCGTCGAAAGTTTCATGTTTCAGATTTTCCACTAGGGGATGGGCAATTAAGCTATGACTTGAAGGAGGATCTGACGAGCAGGAAGGCAGATGTTACTTTTGGGCAGCTTATAGAGATGGTGCCTAAGCTAAAGCGACAGTGGAAGAGGATGGTTAACCCAATGGAGAAAGAGCCAGAGAGAGGTTCAGTGAAGGTGTTGGCAATGGACGAGCTACCAGACATTTGTCCAATAGTAGATGTGTGGCATAAAAGAAAAAATTTGGGACAAGGTTATGTGGATGGCGGAGCCCAAATATGCGTCATAACACACTCATGCTTTGAGAAGATGGGTCTCACAGTGGCTGGGGTGTCAGGTTTTCGGATCAGATTGGCAAACCATCAAAAAGTAAAATGCTTGGGTGTTGTAAAGAGCTTAGAAGTGGAGGCATATGATGCAAAGGCAGTGGTTGATTTTCATGTGATGCCAACAGGGTTGGGAGCATATCCTATTATACTGGGCAGACCATGGTTACGTGCAGTGGGGGCTGTTCAAGATTGGCGAAAATGGTACGATTAGCCTCTATGGAAAGACAGGTACCAAGAAGCTTTATAATATGGACACAAGGAAACGATTAGAGGAGCTTTATGAAGATGAGGATGAGTCTAGTGATGAAGACTCTTCCACGGTGACAGATGAGGACAGTGATAGCACTACCAGCAGTGATGAGGATGCTGATGTTGCATTTCTTTTGATGGATAAAGAAATCCAGGAGTGTGGTTTAGTCGCATTTGCGAATGAAGTTGAAGATGAAAGTGAAGGGCCTTATGAAGTGATTGAAGGGCTGATGCAAACCAAGGTTGAGTTGTCAAAGAAGCAGGAATTAATGACGCAAATGATTAGTGGAGACCTCTCAGCTATGGAGAAGGATATATATTTGCACATGCTGGCTAGTTTTCTTGATTTGTTCATTACTTCATATGAAGAGATCAGAGGGTTCAAGGGCGAAGAGACGCATATAGAGCTGAAAGAAGGTGCTAAGCCAGTGCGGCAAAGGCTAAGAAGGATGGGTCAAGAGCAAATGGAAGCCTTGCGAGAAGAGGTGGACAAGTTGTTGAAGGCAAGGTTCATAGTCCCTGTGGAGACCACAGAATGGGTGAGTCCAGTTGTAGTCAGTCCAAAGAAGGATGGGAAGTGGAGAATTTGTGTAGATTTTAAACCCTTAAACGCAGCCACTAAGAAGAACCCATATCCTCTTCCATTCATCGATCAGATCTTGGATTCAGTGGCAGGTTATGAGAGGTACAGTGTGTGTGATGGTTTTTCAGGCTATTTTCAATTGAAGATTGCTCTTAAAGACCGCACAAAGACAACTTTTATTACGCCATGGGGCTGCTATTGCTACACAGTATTGCCATTTGGGTTGTCAAATGGACCTTCCTTCTATCAAGAGAGAGCAAATTGGGTGTTGGAACCATTCATTGGTAGTTGTGTTAAAGCTTTTATGGATGACTTCTGTGTTTATAGCAGTAGGGCTGAACACCATGAGAAGCTGCAAATGGTATTGAATCGATATGATGAATGTGGAGGACAACTAAATCCAAAGAAATGTCATCTAGCATAGCCAAGGGTGAAGTTATTGGGCCATATGGTGTCAGAAAATGGCATTGAGGCTGATCCAGATAAGGTTAAGTCTATTATTCTTCTTCCATCACCTACGAGTACGAAGCAATTGGCAACTTTTATACACAAAGTGAAGTACATGGCACGGTTTATTCCATTGTCTTCGCAGCTTCTTTATCCGTTACAGCAAGTGGCAAAGCATGATCCATTGCAATGGGATGAAAAGTGTGAAGAAGTGTTTCAAGAGGTGAAAAAGGTGTTAGGGGGGTTGTCAGCCATGCAGGCTCCTGATTGGGAGAAAGTGTTTTATGTAAATCCATCAGTAGGGGATGATGCCATTGGAGCCATGCTATTGCAAAAGGGGAAGGGCAACCATTATATGAGGCCAGTGTATTGTGCAAGCCGAGTGAAGTTGGTAGCGGAGAGAAAGTTCTCGGAAGTAGAGCTAGTGATGGCCAGTGTAATATTTGCTTGTCGACGATTTCGTCATTACTTGCTACCACGGCCTTTTGTTTTCTTGACGAGTTATGCCTTTTTGCCACAGTTAATTAATGGTACTAACATGTCAAATGTGGTGAAGAAATGGGTAATTGAGCTGCAAGAGTTTGAGTTTTCTTTTCTAGTGGAAGATAGTACAAGGGCTACCCTAGCTGATTTGTTGACCTACAAGGAGAATCCCCTTATTGTTAAGGAAGAGGTGGTGAGAAGGTAGTTGAAGAAGTGCCACAGATCAGCAATGCACATGTGTTGTTCTTTGATGGTTCATACAGAAAGAGCCATGATGCAGCTTCAGGGGGTATAGCACTTTATGATCTCGAGGGGAAGCTAGTATGCAAGAGAGGGTTCAAATTGGATGCTCATAGTAACAATGAGGCTGAATATGCTACTCTGGAAGCCGGATTACACATTTGTTTGAAGCATGGGGTTCGAAGGTTGAGCATAAAAGGTGATGCCTTGTTAGTGGTGAAGCAAGTGTTGGGTGTGTGGAAGAGCAAGAACACCTCATTGAAGGAAATGTGCTTTAGAATTAAAGGCCTGTTAAAAAAGTTTGAAGCATGGAGCATCAGACACATTGAACGTGCTCTAAATGGAGAGGCACATGAAGCAGCTCAAGGCATGATTGGGGAGCTATTCGTATTGAGGACCAATTTACCTCTTTATCATGGCCGGGAAAGTTTGGCTCAAGAAGAGGAGTTTTTGCTAACAAGAATCATTCCAAAGGAGATTCATAAGTCTAAGAAGTATGGATTTGTGCGTAGAGCATACAGGTACAAATTGATTGGTGATGTCTTATACATGAAAGGGGCTGATCTCGTGTTGAGACGTGTACCTTGGCAGGAGGAGCTTTATAGAGTGTTGGAAGAGAATCATGAAGGCGCATGTGGTGGCCATTTTGCTCTAAAGATCACCTTGCATAAGATTTTGCAAGAGGGGTATGTATGGCCTAGTTTGCACAAGGATGTTCACCATTGGTGTAGGTCTTGCAATAGGTGTCAAGCATTTGGGAAGAGAGTGTTGAAGCCAGAGCTACGAAAAACCATTATGGCATTTGATGTGTTTGAAAAGTGGGGGATTGATGCAATAGGCCCGTTACCTATCACAAGCAGGGGCAAAAGCTATATCTTGACGGCAGTGGACTATCTCTCTAGATGGGCAGAGGCTATAGCAGTAAAACAGATCACTGCAAAGGATGTGGCAAAATTTGTGTATGATGAAATATGTTGCAAGTTTGGGGTGCCATTAGAGCTACTTTCAGATAAGGGGCCAGGATTTAGAGCTAAACTGCTAGACTTCTTATGCACAAAGATGAAGATTAGGCACCAACATACCACTCCTTATTACCCGCAGTGTAATGGCTTAAATGAAAGATTCAATGGTGAGTTGGTACAAATTCTTTCTAAAGTGACAGAGCACCAAGGAAAGAATTGGGATTTGGAATTGCCTAGTGCATTATGGGCTTACCGTACTTCGGTGAAGATAGGTACAGGGTTTACTCCATTTCATTTGGTGTATGGAAAGGAAGCACTGTTGCCTGTGGAGGTAGAGTTGCCTGCGGTCAAGATGTTAGAGAAGTTGCTTGGGTCGCCTAGTGATGCATTCAAAGAGAGGCTCTTGCAGTTACAAGAGGTCCAGTTGGATAGGATGAGCGCATTGGAGCATTATGGGCAGATGCAGGATAAGGCTTTGGCAAAGATAAATGAACAGGTCAAAAGTAAGGGTATCAAGAAACATGACTTGGTTTTGCGCTACAACAGCAAACTGGACAACACCTTCCAAAAGAAGTTTCAAATTAAGTGGGAAGGCCCTTTCAAGGTAGTGGAGTGTTTCCCGAATGGTACATATCAGTTGGCTAACCTGGATGGGATTTTACATACGTCAAGGGTAAATGGATTGCGTCTTAAGTTGTATCATGCCAGGTTGATGATGGTGGAGCAAGACGAGTTTTCTGAAGAGCGAGTGATGTCTGTGAAGGATGAGGAGACCTGTGATGCGGCGAGTCTCATATCTCTCTTTGCTGCTGCTGATCATGAATGATCTAGCAGGCTAGGGGATGGGCAAATTATGTCAGGAGTTTTTTTGAGCAAGGGATTGCGCATATGTACATACACATGCATGGTGCATCGAATAAAGGATTACCCAATTTCCATAGCCAGGTGGTTACGTGGGGCCCACATGTGTACAGGTAGGACAGGGTGTACATAGTGCATCGATTTTCAGAATTACCAGTACCACTGTGTTTTTCTACAATAATGAGGAGTTTGTAGCGCGTAAAACTTCTCGAG
The DNA here is from genome assembly GCF_014529385.1 of Adiantum capillus-veneris. Taxonomy (NCBI): domain Eukaryota; kingdom Viridiplantae; phylum Streptophyta; class Polypodiopsida; order Polypodiales; family Pteridaceae; genus Adiantum; species Adiantum capillus-veneris. Next base: position 70,453,953 of record NC_140934.1, read on the forward strand.
GAAGCTATCCGCGGGCCGACGACGTGAGGTCAGCAGGTGTGTCAGATGGCATCTAGTGGCGTCAGGAGGGCGAACGAGGTCAATATTTGCACGCAGATGAGGACGGACACAACGTGGGTGTTTTCTTGTGAGAGTTACGCAAAAAGGTCATCATGAGGACCACTTTTTGGGGCCACTTCACGTGGTGGCGAGATGAATTATTGAAAAAAAGCTGAGTGCCAGGTGTGCGAATGATGCAAAAAGGTGACAACTATGCACTGCGAGGTCAGTTTTTGGCCTGTTCGGGGTCCGTTTGAGGTCATCTGAAAGGCCAAGGGTGCCCAACTAATAAAGCTAAGTGTGGGAACTGAAAAAATAGAGAGAAGACCAGAAAAAACGTGGAGAAGAGAGGAGGAACAGCCGCAGGTGTGTTTTTGGTGTTTTTGGAGCCTGTTTTGGCCGTAAACTGCTCATCCGAGGTCGGATTTGAGCACTTTGACATTGTAGACTTGGGTTTTGGGCCGTTCCGGACGCGATGGCGCTGTCCATTTTGCCAAATTCCTCACTCTTTTCCTGCTGTTTTTCTGTGTAAGTTTCTCCTATGAGCGAAGTTTCTGCTCCAGTTTGTGATTGTATCTGGTATCTTTTACCTATATTGTGTGAGTTGTTTGCCCCATTGGTGTTGGCCCAAGCTCATTTGTATCTAAAAATAAAAAATTCTCCTCTTTTGAGTTGAGTTTTTTGGGTGTGTGTGTGTGTCTGTGTGGAGTGGGCAAGTGGATAGTCTCTTTCCTCTCACTCCAGAGGTGTGTTCCCTGTCTCGGCCAGGTGTGTTGTGTAAGCCGAGTGGTGCCCCATAATGTGTGTGTGTATCTTCCCAAGAGTGTGTGTCGGGTCGTTATAGAGGCGCTGTGTGTGTTTTCATCCCGCTCACAACGGGTAAGCTGGTTTATGCTAGTATGCTAGTTAGCATATTCAGCTATGCTAACTAGCATACTCAGCATGCTAGTTAGCATACTCAGCATGCTAACTAGCATGCTCATGAGTATGCTAGTTAGCAGAGCTGAGAATGCTAAGTAGCATAACGGGTAAGCTGATTTATGCCAGTTAGCATTCGTAGTGTGCTGGCTATGCTGTTCAACATAATAAGTGTGCTAGTTAGCACAATATGTATGCTAGTTAGCATACCTTCTATTCTTCTTAGCACACATTCATGTGGTTAACAGTGACTCATATGCTAAATTACACACTGATTATGCTTGTAAGCACAGCTAGTATACTAGTTAGCATATTCAGCTATGTTAACTAGCATACTCAGCATGCTAATGAGTATACTTAGCATGCTGATGAGTATGCCTCGTATGCCAAACTACACACTGATTGTGCTTGTTAGCACAGCTAGTATGCTAGTTAGCATACTCAGCATGCTGATGAGTATGCTAGCTAGTATGCTAATGAGTGTGCTAGTTAGCACAGCTAGTATGCTAACTCAGCATGCTAGTTAGCATACTCAGTATGCTGATGAGTATACTCAGCATGCTGATGAGTATGCCTCGTATGCTACACTACACACTGATTGTGCTTGTTAGCACACCTAGTATTCTAGTTAGCATACTCATCTATGCTAGTTAGCATACTCAGCATGCTAACTAGCATGCTTAGTATACAATGTTATACCCAGTTACATGCATGTTAGGACCATACAATGTGTTGTTTAACACACCAATTTGTTTCTATGGTGGATGTATTAAGTAGCAATGCGTATACTCCTGTTTGGATTATTTCTCCTAGTAAACATACTGATCAAATATGGATATTACAGGTTGAGCTCTTTCAAAGATTCAAACAAAAACATCCAGATTGCAAGATTGGCATGAGGATGTTTGAGATGTTAAAGCCATTCTTTTGCAGGAGGCTGAAGGATAGGTACACATGCTGTTGCGAATACCATGTGTAGATGACCTTTTTGAAAGACGCACTAAACCACATGCGCTCTCGTGCTTTTGGGCTGCATGATACATGTTGCAACTGTGTATGCAATATCTGTGCTATAGGCAAGAACATTAGCAGCGGCTGCCTGGCTTCACATCACACGTTCAAAGGTGTCACACAGATGTGGGAGTCCGTTCTCTGTCCAAAGCCAGCAGATGCAGTTTTCCATAGAAGGGAATGCCTGATGGGAGACTGTAAGATATGTGGAGTAAAGAAGTTATAATTATGCTGCTTAGAAACAGCAAATCCAGGTAAGATTATTAATGTGAAAGTATTTGCGTATGTAGAAGCAAAAGACATGCATGGAAACAGTAAGAAAAGAAAAGATCTTTTGCATAAAGAAATGTAGTGCTGGGAGTTTCTTCGACTGTTGCAGACCAAGTTGAAGCTCTTCATCACTCATAACTATGTGGCACGATGGCAAGGACAACAATTTAAGGATTGTATACTTCGCTTTCCGGATGATGTCATTGTCTCAGTTGTTGACTTTGCTGAAAATTACGCCTTCAAGGAGCAAAATGAGATTCAGCCAATGCATTGGCACTCTAGTCAAGTAACTATTTTTGTACACATAACATACTACCGCAAGGCAGGGGAGGTAGTCAAAACAATCCACTTCTTCATATCAAATGATAGGGTCCATGACACACTGTTTGTGCAACATTGCTTCATGCTACACCGTGACTGGTTACAACAAGAGGGTGTCACTTGTAAACAACATTGGGTGTGGTCAGATGGTGTGGCCTCGCAATTCAAGGGAGCCAGGCCTTTCTATTTTGTTGCAAGATATGGTGGACTCACAGGGATTGGGATGAGCTGGTTCTTCTTTGGATCAGGGCATGGCAAGGGCGAGCATGATGGTGCAAGAGCAGTTGTGAAAAGAACCTTGACCCATGAACAACTAAAACCTAATGGAGCTATATTGCACTATGCAGCAGATGTGGTTGCTTATTGCCAGGCCAACCTATCGCATGGAGCACCTGCATCATATCCTTCAAAAGAAAGGGAATGTGCTCGTGTGTTCTAGGAGGTTAAAGAGGGAGATGTTAACAGGGAAGTTAAGTGGAATTGTGCCACTGTGGCAAAAACTCGCTCTTTGCATGCTATTCGTGGTCACAACCCGCAAGATCCAACTGCCCTTGCAACAAGAAAGTTGGCATGCTTCTGTGATGCATGCATGAACGGAAGGTGGCATCGCTGCATCAATAAAGCTCATGTGGAGGCTTGGGATTATCAGATTCTGTAGCCATTACTTAAGCAAACAGATGAAGTTTCGACAGAGGAAGTCGTTGGCTATGATGACTTCACATACGAAGTTCATCATGATGTGTTGAGTAGAGCTCTATGTTCTGGAGACACATTTGCTGTAAATTCAGATGCTTTAACCAACGCCGAAGATGTGGATTTCTATCTGGTTAAGTGTGTTGCAGAAAAGGAGAAGGTGGAGAAGGGGTACATTGATGAATGGAGCAATGTAATTGACAGAGGCTCATATGTTGTGCAAGGACTGTATTACAAGCAATTGGATGCACACACCTTCAAGCTAGACCACAAGTAGCCTATCGTCCACCTACTTTCACATCTGCTGCGATGTATCAAAATACCCATGGAGCACGTCCCAAGGAGAAGGTAGATATACACAATCACTCCAGAAAGCTATGAAGCAATCTGTAATAGCATGCCCTTTAGCTTTTAAGTTGTATCCTCTGGATTTTCTATATACCACTTTGCTGTAAGGGTATGCAGTTTTATTATAAAGTTGGTCAGCATGCTAACTATCAAACTGTTTACATTAATTGCCAGCATGCTAACTCAAACTGTTTACATTAATTGCCACCATCAAATTATTTACATAGGGTTCAATTTTACAATGACAGTCACTGCCCCAAAAACCCTTAAGGCCTCCTCGGAGGGCGCTTGTAGTGACCGGGCTGTCCTCGCTGTTTGTCTTCTTCCTGCTGCCTCTTTTCTTTTCTCTCTGCTTCCTCCTCTGCTTCTAGGTTGGCACTATGCTGCTCACTTTCTCTTCTTTCCCTCTCCAACTTTTCTTTCTCTCTTTCTGCTTCTAGGTCAGCTTCCCGCTGTTTGCGACGAATTTCTTCCAGTCTTTTAGCCTCTATATCCCTCTTTTGAATGTCAAGCAAACGTTTGACGACTGCATTTGAAAACTCATCTGAGCCTGTCTCAAACACATTATCAGCAACATATGCTTTCCGATCATCCGTTTGCAGCCAAAGAAAAAGCCAGGACTTCAAAGTTTCTATAAGGAACTTTTCCCTCTGCTCAGCACTCTTGTGCTCTAGACTGGGAGTAACAAGCCAAGTTTGTGGTGGGTTCTGAAACACTTTGTAGAAGCTATTATCGATTATAAGTGTGTTTTGGGCGTTGTACCCCGGAGTGTGTTTCCAAAACAAGGATAAGTCTTTCATAAACACAGGTTTTCTCTGGATCTGCCAGGATTGCTTTGTACAGTGCGCTTGAGCAAAAAACCCAGTAATCTTTGGCACCTGCTCTTTAAAAAAAGTACGGCAAATACTCATGACTTTACTATGGAGGCTTGTGCTCCATATAAACACATTAAAGAACTGCAGGCACCAGTCCAAAAAAAAAAGGTTGTCCTTGCGACAGAACACCTTCTTATCAAGTACATCGTATTTCAGCATTTCATGTGCATATGCTGGGGGGCTTTCACCAAAACGAGGCTCTACCACTGCCACCAAAAGACCGTTCAGGTCCAGCACCAGAGCCCTTTTTTCATCACATAAACGCTTAGGCACCCATATTAGGTCTGGTAGAGGATACCATTCAACAAAAATAACCGGCCCACTTGGGTGCACATAATTTAGGCGCTCAATAATACTATGGGCAAGCTGTGAATATCGTTCAAGGCGTTTTCAATCTCCATTTTCTGTCTCCTTAACTGCCTGGCTTTGTGGACTCACCATCTCCGTAATTTCTGCCATTGCATGGCCGCAGTTGCATCAGGCATGACGATTAATGCCTGTTTCTCTTCCTCTGCAGGGAAACCGCGATACGAAATGAACAAGTTTAAAAAGGAAAAACCGCAAAAATTACAATGAACTGCTGCTCAGATTTATATTGCACAAAAATACATTTTCATTGGAAAACAAAATGCATGTCAGTTACAATACGCATTTGGGTTTCAAAATGGTCTAGCATATACAGTGAAGGGCACAACCGGGTAGGGAGCAATAAGTCTTAACACAATTTTTTGCAAGCTCTTGAGCGGGTGGCTTTCTTTTCACCTTTGGAGCTTTCAGCCTTGTCCGAAACACAGGCTGTGCTTGCAATGTCTTCGGGTACCTCTTCAAGGCCAACTTTTCTTTTCAGCTGAGCTTTACACAAAAAACCCTCGAGAGTGCTGTTGTCACCAACTTCTTGCTCATCTTCTATGTTGTCATTCTTCAAAGTTTCCCCTGAGCCACCAGCCATTGTCTGCTGAGAAGCTTCTGCTTTGTCAGTTGCAGCAGGCATCGCTGGCACACGAGGCACACGAGGAGCCATGACAAAAAAATCATCTTCTTTTTCATCTTCTGAGTTCCTGCTCACATCACCGCCTTCCTCCGTTGTTTTCATGCTTTCATTTGGCATCTGCTGGGAGCCCTCATCCACCCCTTCACTCCTTGCATCTAGCTCAACACCCTTCTCCGTCGAAGGGTTTCTCACCTGTATCCAGCTCATCACTCTCCTCAATCGAAAGGTCCTCCATTACAGCCTTTCCCTTGCCCTTCGTGTCATGCACACTGCCCACATCACGGAGAGACTGCCCCAGGCTTGCAACAAAAAACGTGGATTAAGACTCATATAAGCATGTCATGTATGCTAGAAAATTTTTGATATGCTGTGACTATGTGTGCGGCCTAGCATACATTGGAATCCATTATGCTGACAAGCCCAGTATGCTAATTCGAATTTCTGAGTATGCTAACTAGCATATCCAATATGCTAGTTTGCATCTGGAGAAGGTAGCTTAGTTACTAGATTTGCCATTATGACAAACTTACTCTAGTCTGTACAATGAGCACAAGTATGCTAATTAGCATACGAGGTATACTAATGAGCATACTAGGTATGTTAATTAGCATACTGGATATGCCAATTAGCATACTGGGTATGCTAATTAGCATACTGGGACTGCTGGTAGCTAGCATACAAGGACTGTCTTCAGTATGCTAATTAGCATATCTAGTATGCTATTTAGCATATCCAATATGCTAATAAGCATATCCAGTATGCTAATCAACATACTCAATACATGAATCAGCATACCCAGTATGCTAATGAGCATTCCCACTATGCTAATTAACATATCCAGTATGCTAATTAGCATATCCAGTATGCTAATCAGCATACCCAGTACGCTAATCAGCATACCCAGTATGCTAATCAACATATACAGTTTGCTAGTTAGCATTTGGATATGGTAGTTAACTTACTAGATATGCTAATATGCCAAACTTACTCTAATCTTTTCACTGAGCACAGGGTATGCTAATTAGCATACAAGGTCTGCTAATTAGCATATCCAGTTAGCACACTCAATATTCTCACTGGGTATGCTAATTAGCATACCCAATATGCTAATTAGCATATCTTGTGTTTTAATTAGCATATTGGGTATGCTAATCAGCATACCCAATATGCTCATCAGCATACAAGATATGCTAATTAGCATATCCAATTAACACACTAAATATTCTAATTAACACACTGCGTATGCTAATTAGCACACCCTGTACAATCTTACCAGATGTTGGTGTGATTGGATGTCTTTGCCCTGTGGGTTTCCAACACCATTCTTGTGGTATCCTTTGCAGGCAGGTCACAACTCTACATTTTGTCGACAAGGAGCATGCAGCTGCAAAGCAGAGAAAGTGGTAGCTATGCCCACAGGGCATCTTGATCGTGGCGGAGATTCCCTTTACTTCAAGTGGCAAACTGCACCCACTGCACGGGTTGATCATCGTCCCATCGCATACCCCTTCTATACTTTCTATAAAAGTGCCCATAGCCATATTACACAGGGCAGTGGGAATGGAGGAGCCTTGTAGCATCTTTCTCATGTGCATTAGAAGCTGCAGTTGAACTTCACATGCATTCACTTTTGCTTCCATAACCTCCACATTAATCTGCACACCAAAAAAAAGTGGAGCATGGTAAGTACATAGGTTTGTTGTGCACATAGTCCAATCATACGGTAGAAGCATAAAAGTCACGCACTTACACGCTGACAAGTTGAGTCAGTAGCAAGAGTGTCCTCACTGTCAGGAAATGCCAAACCTTCCAATGTCTCTTTAAACGTCTCTATTTTTACTTTACACTCTATTTCCCTCTTTGTATCCACGTTGTCGCTTTGTAGTAACCTCTGTAATTCATTTTCAGCGTCGTGAAGCTTTTGTCTCATAGCAAGCACAATTGGGGTGACCCTAGCATTGCTTGCTTGGACAACCCTCGCAACTTCAAAGTCTGATTTTGTAGTTAGAAGATGTTCTTTAGCATCTTGCAGTTGTTTGCTGAGAATTTCAGAGGCAGCCTTTATGTGTTGCAAATTCTCAACGCCAAAAAATGACAGGCTTTCAGCCTGCTGGTGAGTGTTGTGGCGAGAGATGGGTGTCTCCTTGGTATCCTCCTTCATTTCAGCTTGCGCCTCCTCGATGTTTAGACATACATTGTGCATCCTCCACTTTTCGACATGGGCCTCGTAGTACCCTTTCTCTTGGAGGTCCTGCAAATGCTGGACAACGAATTCAACCCAATTGAATTGCATGGCTGAGCTACTTGTAATTGCCGCCGGGTTGAATTCTTTTACAAACCCCTTGGCAAATGCAGAGTTGATCTCCATGTTTGTTGGGGGCTTCAGGTACACCTTGTAATGCAGCTGCATCACCTGGTCTAACATATCAGTACACAAACAACTGCATTTAATGCGATAGTGACTACGATTCTTTGACTCTCTGAAAACACTGAACCACTCCACATCACTGATCTGATCCCACCTCACTAGTTTGGGGTTGGCACCAGCCAGGGAGAGGCCATGAACATAATTGAACTCTTCTGCTGTAATACAAAACTTGCTCTGTACTGGGACTGTAAAATTTGGAGCTTTCCATTGGCCTCCACACCCCCAATGTCACAAGATTAGCAGTAGGAAAGTGCAGTATTGAGCACTTCCTTCCAATTTCAAGGTTCAAATCAAACACTGGTTTGTGCTTCTTGAGCCAGACTTCGACTTGAGCGATTGTATTTCAAGTGACTATTCACAAGATGTCCTACTGCTAAAGCAGACATCAAGGGACAACTCTCCAGCCAAGACAGCACCAGCTAATATCCTTGCAAATCATAAAGAGAGAGAGAGAGAGAGAGAGAGAGAGAGAGAGAGAGAGAGAGAGAGAGAGAGAGAGAGAGAGAGAGAGAGAGAGAGAGAGAGAGAGAGAGAGAGAGAAGAGAGAGAGAGAGAGTACCTGAGTCATCCTTCCCCTTTGTATGCAAGGTCTTTGCCATTGGGGATGTTGGGGAATCAGAGAGCTTCACCCTTTTTCGGGGCGGAGAAGAAGTAGCAGAAAGTTCAGGGGTCGACTTTGTTTTTGGTTCTCTCTTACCTCTGGCCCCTGCGCCCCTCTTACCTCTGAACCCTGCGTCCCGCTTCTCTCCATGCATGTTGACTGCCCCACTCCGCTTCTCTCCACGCATTTTGACTGCCCCACTCCCCTAAGAGTAACACCGCGTAAATGGTCAGGAAAGTGGATTCAGGGTGGTCTCCCTATTTTGAAATATTCGATGGATTCCCACACGTTTGAAAAGTTACACTCTCATTATGCTTACAAGATATGCTTGTTGCCACATGATAACTAGTACAAAAAGCATGACAAGTTAACATGATTATACCCCTTAACCCGCATGCATGGGAAGCTTCTCAGGCACCTTGCTCATCAAGCATGACAAGCACCTCAAGCACCTTAGTCACCAAGCATGACAAGCACCTCAATCACCTCAGTCACCAAACATGACAAGCACCTCAATCACCTTAGTCACCAAGCATGACAAGCACCTCAAGCACCTTAGTCAGCAAGCATGACATGCACCTCAAGCTTGGGTAGGGTTCCCACCTCAAGCTCAACCCTAGCTTGCCTAAGGTCCTAGGTCTAAGAACTTTTAACACTAACCATTGGAGGTCTTTAAAGAAGCTAACCCTAAGGTCTTTTAAGCTTCATTAGATGCACATTTCTCTTTGATAGACTATCTCCTTTTGGACCCCTATTGAGACGTAACCATTTCTCCTCTTGGTCCCCTGCCGAGATAAGTCTAGAAGCACTTATTACACATTACTCTTTTGAAGACAATCTCCTTTTGGATCCCTATTGAGATGTAACCATCTCTCCTCTTGGTCCCCTGTTGAGATAAGTTTAGAAGCACTTATTACACATTGCTCTTTGGTAGACAATTTCCTTTTGGACCCCTATTGAGATATAACCATCTCTCCTTTTGGTCCCCTATTGAGATAAGTCTAGAAGCACTTATTACACATTGCTCTTTGGTAGACAATCTCCTTTTGGACCATTGTTGAGACGTAACCATCTCTTCTTTTGGTCCCCTATTGAGATAGGTTTAGAAGCACATGTCTCTATTTTAACTCTTGTTCCCCTTTATTCTCCCACATTAAATGATCAGTTTAATCTGAGAAAATCATTTAGGTTAACTAGATATTAGATTTTATGACATTATCTCTCTCTTGAAATCATAGTCTTCCTCGATTATGAGGTAGACAAGATAAAGCCTAGTCATTAGTCCATGTTTCTTAGCAGGTAGAGGATCCCTTTTTACCCTATGACATTATTCCAGAATGGATGACTAATCCATTTGGTGCTTGGGAGAATTAGCTGTCGCAAGCATGTCTGCTCTTTAGTCCATATCATACTTCCAAAGTAGAGTGACAAGTTCTACTTGGTGTTTGGGGGACGTCATCACCACAAACATGATCCTAAGCATGCATACTATTTAAATTTGTGCACAATAAAAAGAGAACTATTCTTATAAGACAAAAACATTGTTCATTTAAAATGCATTTCCATATGCTTACTTTAAGGCATCATCGTAAGCATTAGAAAGGTTCATATTATCCTTAAGCTAGGTTCCTTGTATCCATTTAGCATCTTTAAAAGAATAACTCTTTAACTTAATAAGATATCGACAGATAATCTTACCATTTCTTAATACCTTGTTTTCATGTCATAGGATGGACTCATATTGAAGTACTTCGTCTTGATTGTCGATTTTTGGAGGGTCTGCAACTATTGCTTCTTTTGGTGGCGCTCCTTTATAAGGCTTATGTAGGCTCTCATGGAAAACATTGTGCATGAGCCAATGGTTGGACAACTTTAATTGACAAGCTATCTCATTGATTGTCTTAAGTATTTAAAAAGGACCATAGTATCTTTTTGCTAGTTGAGCATAATACTCTTCATGGCGCGTAGGATTCTTGCCCGTAATAGGCCTTAGATAAGCCCTGAGAAACTTTAGCAAGACCCAATCATTGTCCTTAAAGGCTAAGGCTCTTCTATGCTTATTAGCAACAACCCTTCTTGCATTTGCTTTGAGATGGATATAACCTCTTTAATCTTTGGAAAAGATTCTTGTGAGTCTCGACTATATTCATCAGTAGCGAAGATCTTCCCATGTACTTTAAGTAGTCACGGACTTTTAGATCTTCCCTCTTTAACCTCAAAAGGTGCTTTCCCTATAGAAGTATGCACAATGTCATTGCACGCATACTCTATAAGAGGTAGGTACTTCTCTCATTGAGAACGTTGATCTACTTCCATGACATAGGCTTTTAGTAGATCAAGAAACGTTGGATTAGTTATTTCACTTTGGTCATCTATTTGTGGATGATAGGCCAAAAGAGAAATTTAATCTAATTCCTAGATTTTCAAAGAGATCCTTCTAGAAATTATTAGTCATTCTAGGATCTTTGTTCGACACTATGGATGGTGGCAAGCCATGATATTTGAAAAATTGAGATCTGAAGAGGGTTGCCGTTTGATGTGCCTTAACAGTCTTTTTGACAGGCATAGAGTATGTTTTCTTGCTAAGCTTGTCGACTAAAACAATCCAAGTTGCTTCCCTTGATCAAATTTCAACTTTTGGTATACCACGCATTTTGAAACATACTCTTTTATGTTTACTTTTCATGGTAGACCAACATAAATACATTTCTACTCCTCAAAGAGTAGATTATGGAATCCCTCTTTGACCTGCATAAGGAGAAGCATGGGATTCATACATGACTTTCTTGTTGTATGGGTGAGTAACACATAGCCTATTGTCGTTTGGAAGATAACCATCCTCCAAGGTGAATGCTTCTTTTTTCTTCCCTGATGCAAAGGTTGTAATTATGTACTTAAAGTCTCGGTCAGTAGCATACTCATGTATCATAAAAGATAGATCATCGTGAGTTGCTATAGACACCACATTTACTCTTGGCCGTCGTGAAAGTGCATTGACCACTTGATTGTGCTTGCTAACAATGTGAGAAATATGAAATTTAAATTGTGAAAGATAATTTTCCCACCTTATTTGTTTGTTGGAGAGCTTGGTTTGCGTCATGAAGTTCTTGAGACTTTGTGATCCATTCGTAGAATGAATGGTGTCCTCAAGAGAGAATTTCCACATGTCTAGGGCATATAGAACAACTTAGTAGCTCTTTTCATATTTGCCTAATACTCGCTGATCGGAGTTGAGTCTTTGACTCTCATATGCTATGGCATGCCCATTTTGAAGCAAAATAGCTCCAAGGCAACCACCTTAAGCATCACATTGGACCTCAAATGGATTTGAGAGATCTAGTAGTATGAGCACAAGTTGAGAGGTAAGCTTCTCAAAAGCTTCTTGCACGTTTGCAGTCCATGAATACTTAACGTTCTTAATGGGCCTACTATTAGCGAGAATTTTTCTATGAAGCATCTATAGTATGCACACATACCTTCAAAGCTTTGTACCTCCTATGGATTCCTTGGATTATGCCATCCTTTTATTACCTCTAACTTTGTTGGATCCACACGGGTGTCACCTTTAGAGATAATGTGACCTAAATATTGAATCTCTTATAGAAAAAAAATCACTTTTCTTTTGATTAATGAAAAGCTTATTTTCTCTCACAACTTGAAAGATTACCTGAAGGTGTTGCTTGTACTCCTCAAGAGAATTTGAGTGGCCAATGACACATGAAATTTGTTTTTGATGATCTTATTTAGTGCTCTATAGTCGACACACATGTGATATGTGCCGTCTTTATTTTACACAAAGTACTGGTGAACAGAATGGAGAGGAGCTAGGCCTCACCATCCCTTTTTCCACCGAATCATGCACTTGCCTCATGATCTCCTCTTGTTGACCTTGGGAAACTTGATAAGGAGGCTTGTTAGGCGGTGAGCTTCCTGGTAGAAGCTCCATTGCATGTCATCATCCCTTGTTTTGGAGGTAGCTCACTAGGGATGTCATCGATGAAAAAATCTTGGAATCCATTTAGGAAATTAGACAACTCTAATTCCTCTTGATTCCCTTTATTGCTACTTGTGAAACCATTGGAATCGTTTACAAATTCTCCAACAAAAATCATATACGCAGAAGTAGAGCTTTTCATGGACTTATCAAAAGCAAGCATATTTACCAGGGATATGGTGTTCCTCGACTCATTAGCATCTATATACATTCTCTTTTCCCTGTAGGTGAAGTAGATTCTCTTTTCAGGGAACTTCATGTTGGAAACCATGCGGTTGAACCATGGTGCCCCAAAGATAACATCTCATGTTTGAGAGGGGAGATGAGGGGAGATGAAGAAATCCTCTTTGTCCACAGAGCTTTGGACATGAAGCCTCAATTTCCCAATCAAGGGAGTAATTGCGGCTTCTTGCCCCTTGAAGGCTCCATCGGCTACAACCACATCTCCCATCTCAATGCCTAACTTGGTGGCCAACTCTGTTGATATGGAATTTTGAGTAGAGCCAGGGTCAAACAAGATGAAGGCATCATGCTCCCTTACCTTTCCCCAAGCATAGGAGAGAGGTGATCCTTTGCAATGAGCATTCTCTTTTGGAGCTTCGATCTTGGAAGCTCTAGGAGTCTCATTGCGGGCATTTCTTTGGGGCAAGAACGATATCCATGTCCTTGCTCCCCACACTTAAAGCATTTGTGGTCATTACGAAAATCTTCTAGCTCTTTAGGAGCGAGTTTATATTTACCTTTGTAAACTCCCTTCTTTTTGGACTGGTTGTTGTTGAAGTTTCCTTGGGAAAAGTTTTGGGCATTGTTCTTCCCCTTTGCTTCATTTCGGTCCCTAGTTTTTGTGGGCATAAAATTCCTTTTAGCCCCTTTTTGGAATTTGATTTGTGAAGTGACCATAGTATGGTGAATCACTTCAATGATAGTTCTAGGCCTTGAGATGTAAATCCCAAAAACTTGTCCACAAATTTGTGGATAGACTCATGAGAGAGCAGCTTCAAAGTCCATCGTTCAGTAAGCACTTTGTCGTTTGCATTGCTTGCAAGGAATTGCTTCATGATGGAAACTCGTAGAGTTTTTCATGTCTTTGGAGCTTTGTCGTTGCCACTCACGAAGGCTAGCCCACCATTGACGAGCCATTTTTTGGAACTGCATAGCTACATGGTGTAGCTTGGAGGACTCCGTGAAGCCCTCGTCCCCAAAGGCTGCATCAAATTGTTGGTTGAAGGCCAATACTTGGTCGATAACCCCAAAGGTGCCATCATAGGTGAGAAAAGAGATACTCTTTCCTCCCTCTTTGAACTTCTTAAGCTTTTGGACCTTCACCATGCAGGGTAAGATTTGCGATGTCCTCCCCTCTTGTATTCTCTAGGAGAATAGCCATAGCTTTCGTCGGAAGAGGAAGGTGAAGAATTAGAAGAAGAGGGTGACCTCTTTCTTGCCCTTTTCTACCTTTGTTTCCTCTCTTCCCTTTCGGAATGACGAGGAGAGGACTATGGGTTAATCGTTTCCTCTTGGGAGGAGTTGGCGATCGTTCAGTCTGTCGTCTTCGTGGAGCCACGTCTTCAAAGGAACTTAGGGACTCATTACTTTCTTGTTCTTTGGATTCCTCCTCTCGTATGGCAGAGAGTCTTCTTTTGGGGTCCTCATCAAGAGGCCTCCTAAGCTCTCTCTCCTCTTGGAGAGGAAAGGAAATCCCATAAGCACAAAGTTGTTGAGTAACTTCGGCTTGCAAAGAGGGGTTACCCATAGCTTGTTGCAACCTATAATTAGCAAACATGGGGGCATCATCATTAGCACCTTCATGTGAAAAATCAAAGTTATCAATGTTCATTCTACTCTCTTGGTTATTGTTAGCCATGTAACAAAATTTGTGTGTTTACTTAGTGTATGCTTTGGCAATTCAAAACCGTAGTTGCTACTCCTTTTAGCCTTTGAAAACCAGTACTTAAGCATCTACACCACGGCTCGAACTGGTTAATTATAGAGAGTAGTGGAATGGGTCTAACATAGTAGAGTTGCCCAAGGATAGCTCCTTTTGGACTTCTTATGGCTCAATAATGGTAAAGCCGTAGGGGGGGTTTCTAATCACCGAGCAAAAAAAACCAAGCGAAGATAAATCCGAGCAAATTGATACAAGATCAATAATGGTGAAATAAAAAAATTATGCCATGTACATTACTTTCACTACCACAAATCTGACACTTAATTAACAAAAAATGAGATTTTAGAACCATTATAAAAATTGAATACTCGAGACACAAGCAAGCAATGTCATCATACTCGAAACATATATAATTCAATTCCATGTGGCATACCTAGCCTCATCTCAAAAATAGCCCACCAAAAATTTGGCACCTAGATATTTCAATAAAGGCAACACACAACTTTGTAAGACTACAATGCTATCCAAGAACCTCCTAAACCATGAAACAACTCCACTTTTGTAAGCAAGCAAAAACAAGTGCCTAAAGCAAGCAAGAACAAGTGTACTCTCTCTCTCTCTCTCTCTCTCTCTCTCTCTCTCTCTCTCTCTCTCTCTCTCTCATAGCTTCGTAGTGCAACACCCTTGAGAGGCCCTCCCTTTCCTCTTGCGAGCTTGACACTAAAATGGTGGAGGAAATGAGATCTTGACACAATTTCTTCCCTAATGAGTCTATTGTGATCATTAAACAAAAGCGATACGACCTAGAGCCGATTGCAAGTTCTTTTTCACTGAAAAGGCCCAAGTCCCAAATGCATTTGCCTGCACGATACAGAGGTACAATCATGAAGCAAAAATTTCTTAAAAGCTCCTATATTATGCATGCTCTCACTTATGAAAACACCTAAGGTCATAGGATATCCACGCTTGCCTCACTCACATAATGGCAATTCAAAGCTTCCAAAGCTTGCAAAGATCTTTTGCACCAGCATGTAAACAAGAGCAACCAGCACAAGAGCATAGTTGTTTCTCCTTACACCGGCTTATGTGGCTGCAATCCAAAGCCCCAGTCCCTTTAGCCATGGAAGAAAAAATCCCTACCATTGCTCGCCATCACATTGCAGGTGTCGTTGTACTGTCATCCGCTGTTGTAAACACCTCAACATCTTACTGCCTCGCCCAAGAGGCGCACAATTGAATTATATGCCTGTGGCACAATTGAATTATATGCCTGTGGCACCGCTTTCTTTGCTTGTGGCACTGCATGCTAGAACAGACCCCTAGTTTCCTTGACATTTTTAAAGGAAATTTTTCAAAAGACCCCGAGTCTTATTTGTGGAAATTCCCAAAATACCCCTCAAATTTCAAATTTCCCAAAATACCATTATATCTATTTTGGTTGGATTGTTTAAGATTTTCTACTCTTTATTCCGTTTTGACAATTGAGATCTATTTTAATTGAGTGCTTAGCATGTAATTTGTCACAAATTACCTCGTAAAAAAAGGCAGGTATGTCTAAAAACAATGAAGCAATACATCTCCAAGGCCCACATAATCAACTCAAATTCTAGTTTTAGCATCTTGTATTGATAGAAAATCAATCTTCTTATTAAAAGCTACAAGTTTTCTTATCTTTGGAAAACTTTTATCTTGCAAATAGGGTATTTTGGGAATTTTGGAAAATTTGAAGGGCATTTTGGAAATTTATGACAAAATATTGGGGGTGTTTTGGGTATTCTTGAAATTTGAGGGGTATTTTGGAAAATTCCACAAATTGGGAGCCTATCTGCGTGTGACTCTACTCTTCTGCTGCAAGCGTTAAAAAAAAAAATAGATGGCCCTCACGACCCTACCCCTCTCTGGTCTATTGCTGTAACCAGTCCGCGCCGGCGCGGACTGGTTGCAGCAATAGACCAAGGAGGGGAGGGTAGGGTGATTTCTTTTTAGAAAACGTGTTATTTTGGTTTCCATGGCGGCGGCACCAAGGTTTGCGAACTCCATGGCTTAGCTTACGCTCTGCATGAAGCAGAGCACTACACATTTACACTAGGACAGTAGGGTCACCAGCAGCTCAGATATGCGAGTGTTTGTGTGCGCGAGAGAGAGAGAGAGAGAGAGAGAGAGAGAGAGAGAGAGAGAGAGAGAGAGAGAGAGAGAGAGAGAGAGAGAGAGAGAGAGAGAGAGAGAGAGAGAGAGAGAGAGAGAGAGAGAGAGAGAGAGAGAGAGAGAGAGAGAGAGAGAGAGAGAGAGAGAGACCTGCAGCTGTACGTGCTGAGTATTCTTGTTTGCTACTGTTGGTAGCTGAGTTATGTCCTGCAACAGTTGTTTTACGAGCGGTAAGCTGTGCTGGCAGTACGCCCTTCAGCCGCCATACCTTATATGACACACACGCTGGCCTGGCTTCTCTTGGCGCTTCTTGCTGGATGCATGATGGACCTGGAGACACCACCATCGTGCATCAGGTCATATGAGAGACGCTCCTTTAGAGTCAAGCCCTATTGCATTGTAAGGCGTGAACCTGCTGGAACCGTTCCGCGCCGGCGCGGACCGGTTTCGACAGGTGTCACAATGCCAGAAAAATTTCTAGCTCTTGGCCTGCGCCTTCCTTTGCACACTGCTTCGGCGTGATCGTTCCCATCAGTCCACCGCGGACGTCGTCTAGAGAGAGGGTTTTGCTCGCTTGTGTTAATCACAGGAGGCTTGGGCTGGATGACTTTGAGGATGAAGAGCAAGTGTGTGGCTTGTATTCACAATGCTTGTTTAATGAGTAGCATGCAGGGAGAGGAGGCTGAGGTAACAAAGCTAGGCAAGCTACAATACTCTTCTTTCAAAGAAAAGATATCGCCATAGAGGGTGCATGTGTCAAAGGGGGAGCAAGAGACAGATAGGAAGGGACGCAGAAGCAAGGCAAGCTGAGGGAGTGATCGAAGGCTACGTCAGAGATGGAGGAGTATAGTTATGAAGGGTAGCAAAAGTAGATCGTTGAAGGGGATCAAGACTAAAGAGCAAGAGCAGGAGTTGAGAACTACTACTCGAATAGAAGCAAAACCCATGTTAATGTGCCAAAATTTTGAAGGACCGATATTTGAATGAATGTGTTCAATCATAAAAAATGCTGAGGCAGGGCAAGGAATTGATTGCAAAAACAAAGGGTCCGGTGTCATGTGCACATGAGTCAAAGCTACTTTGAAGATACAATTGAAGATCATGTTTTTTTGAAACCAGTCTTAATGTTAATAAGACAAGTGACTTGTTGTACATGCTACAATGATGCCGCAACCTAGGGCACCCACAAAAAGTAGCCAAATTTTTTCATTGAGAATGGACATACATAACATGATCATTGCTGAAAAGGATGTGAAAGACTAGGTGCATTTGCATGTAGGACAGGTACATTAAAGTTACTATTTGCAAGCCCAGAAAGAATGAAGGAAGTTGATCACTGCTCGTCCAAGCTCCCTCAATGTCAACTTCTATTGCCAGCTCGCAAAAAGCACTTGGCCCTGTGTCCCATTAAAAAAGAACATGTTGATCAGCATATATATGGAAATGTATTCCAAGTGGCTAATACAAGTGAAAAGTGCTAGAACAATAGACGGTAGGTGCATGACCTCACCTTGTCACAAGCATCGGCAGCTCTATCATAACAGTCCCACGCTAACATGGAATGTTTTGCATCCCTTGACACTTGTTGCAACAGGCCGAGGGCTATTTCTTTTGTTCCTTGATTGAAGGGATTGGGGCTTTTTTTTTGTTCCATCCAATAAATTTCTCTCTTCAATGTTATGAATGTTTGATGTCATGAATGCAACAGCTTGTCTTCTTTCTTGATGATTTTGTTGATAAGTAGAGTGACAATAGTTTTTCTGGCTCTAAAATTTTTCAGAGCTCCCAAATAGTGGTAATCACATTGAACATGGCCATTTCCATTAGGTAAAGTGAGTTTGAAGATAGAGGCAATGGAAGGAAGGAAAAACTTAAATTTTCTTTTATAATAGATTCTTCAATATTTAGCAACGTCTTGAAATTGATTAGTTTTTCATGTTAAAAAAATCACTAACTCAAGCAATGTCGTGTAGTTGCATTGTGTGATTAAGATTATTTTATTTGTGACATAAAGGTGTCCTACTCTCAAATGTTTTTGTTGCTATCTCCTCATAAGAATGAAGATACGATGTTATTTTTTTATGACGACTTGCTCATAGCTAGACTTTACCTCATGCTTGCCTTTCAAAATAGAATGGATGTGTTGATTACAATGAGTGTATTGATTACACTCATTGTAATCAATACGATAAATGACATTGTGTAAAATACGTATATTAGTAGTGATTGTGCAGTGATTTAAAGGGTTGTTTAGTTTTCTGAAAACTATGGTGTAGTCCTGCAATTAGGAGTCCTCTCAAAGAAAAGGATGAGGGTCTTGGGATCACGATTCTTTACGACGTAGTGAGTAGTGAGATCAAGTGTGCTCTGTGTTAGTCATCACAGAGGACTTTTATGACAATGATCTTTGTGGTGATGAGAGGAAAACATTGGAAAACTCGCTTGCACTTTTGCAATTCGCTCTAAATAATAAAGAATGTCTAAAGGGACTTGCTCGGTTATTTTGTTGCTCGGAAATACTCGCACGCCAATTTGTATAACCCAGCCGTAGGCAAGTTTCAAAAGACTCCATTATTAAGACCAAAGCTCTCGAGGTGTGCACTATATCCCACATAGTGGGCTCAACAAAACCGATAATAGATCTCAGTCCCACTTACCCTAATATAATTAACAAAATCAACCATTAATATGCAACTTAAGGACCTCTCTTCTTAAGCAAGAAAAGAGAAACCAAATGCTATGATACCAATGTAATGGAAACAGCCTATGAAATTTGAGAGTAGCGGAATTAGGAAATTAGATAAAGCACTTTTGTGAGATTACTTTGTGAGCATAGCGGGTGAACTTAATTGATGGTAGCAACATAAACACGGTACTTAGTTAACTTGGCATGAACAATAATTTTGCAAGAGAGAGAGAGTTTACAGAACACGATAATAGCTGAGGACTAGATTTATGCGGAGCCGGTCCCCCCTCCAATAGGCTTTTGTATTATAGATTCTCCCATAAAGAGAGACTTGGCATAATACAATCTTTGTGTTCCTTGTGACCTTGGTGCTATGAAGATGGAAAGCTTCAGCATCATGAGCATAACATAAGCTTTGTAAAACCATTAACTATCCCAAGCCTCAGCCCAAGGCGTCAAACACCTTCGAAGGTGGAGAGAGCTAGCGGGGAATGAGGGTAGGGAAGAGGAAGAAGAAACATTCCATAGGAGAAAGAAACAGTTCCTCACTTATCATCACTCTTCTTGCTAGCATACATAATAGCATAGTAATGAAGATGGAGAATATGGAAAGCTTAAGCATTGAAGCATGGCTCTTGGTTGGATTTGCATTCCATAGCCAAAAGTGTTGATGTAGGCTCTCACTTCTCAACAAGCTTGGAGAAGGAAATGGAGTTCCTCCACTTTCACCAAGTGAGAATGTCTGAAAAATGAGTGTGTGATAGAGTGTATACCTCCCAAGCACACCCCTTCATTGTAGCTCAAGCTTGAAGCTCATTGGACCCCTCTAAGCCTACTAGCCAATCACATGCATAATCTGTTTCAAGCAACATGGGTAGCATTAGGACAAGTGTCCTCCTTATCTCTTTGAGAGAGAGAGAGAGCTTGGAAATATCTAGATATTTGTTGAATTGAACTAGAAGCTCATTGGACCCCTCTTTAGCCAAGCCAATAGGATTCACACACACCATGTGGCTAAGCATAGGGAGAGCTTGATATGTGTCTATGTGCCCCTTGCCCTTTGGGTGAATGGAAGGTTAAGTCAAAGATTCCCCTAACTTTGGGGCTTCCCCACTCCTTTGTAGGGTCTTTTTTTTGACTCAAGCACCTTGCCCCCCATACATGGGAAGCTTGTCAAGCACCTTCCTCATCAAGCATGACAAGCACCTCAAGCACCTTAGTCAGCAAGCATGACAAGCACCTCAAGCACCTTACTCAACAAGCACCTCAAGAACCTTAGTCAGCAAGCACCTCAACAGGTTCCCATCTCAAGCTCAACCCTAGCTTGCCTAAGGTCCTAGGTCTAAGGAATTTTAACACTAACCTTTGGAGATCTTTAATGAAGCTAACCCTAAGGTCTTTTAAGCTTCATTAGATGCACATTGCTCTTTGATAGACTATCTCCTTTTAGACCCCTATTGAGATGTAACCAACTCTCCTCTTGATTCCCTGCTGAGATAAGTCTAGAAGCACTTATTACACATTGCTCTTTTGCAGACAATCTCCTTTTGGACCCCTATTGAGATGTAACTAGCTCTCCTCTTGTTCCCCTATTGAGATAAGTCTAAAAGCACTTATAACACATTTCTCTTTGGTAGAAAATCTCCTTTTGGACCCCTATTGAGATATAACCATCTCTCCTTTTGGTCCCCTGTTGAGATAAGTCTAGAAGCACTTATTACACATTGCTCTTTGGTAGACAATCTCCTTTTGGACCCTTGTTGAGACGTAACCATCTCTCCTTTTGGTCCCCTGCTGAGATAGGTCTAGAAGCACATGTCTCTATTCTAACTCTTGTTCTCGTTTATTCTCCCACATTAATTGATAAATTTAATACGAGAAATTCATATGGGTTAGCTAGATATTAGATTTTATGACATGCTCCGCAATCACTGACCAATTCCACCGGTTAACCAAATCATGGAAAGACATCCCATCATAGGTATTTAATAACTGAGACCGCACTATCTTTCTTTAACGCCCACACTTTGATCCATTTTGTTGTACAAGTTAAGATACATCTGCATTGCAATCGTTTTGTTGTGTCGGTCTGATTGGCCCTATAAAATCAAGACCCCATTTTTGAAATGGCAATGGTAATTGATCCTGTTAAGCGACTATCCAATCCATTGGCAGACATCGCACTGAGCTGCAAACTTCATTGCATCCGCATGAACTTTCAACCACCACATTTGTCATAATAACTAATTTCTAATTCTCCAAAATGATTTTCTCATGTTAAACTGATCATTTAATATGGGGAAGTGCCAGGGGAGAAAAAGCTAGAATATTGGTTAAGCTGGCAAACCGGTCACAGTAGGGATCCAGAGGGGGCGCCATCTGCAAAAGAGCTATGTGCAACAATGGGCTCCAAAGACCTTAGGGTTAAGCCCATTAAGACTTCCAAAATGCTAAGGTTCCAAAATTCAAAGGTTGTGTCCAAAGGTCAAAGATTAGGAAATTTGGATGCTTTGTGGTGTGTACAAAAGTCTTCACAAGTCCCTACATAGGAGGGGGTGAGCCCAAGAAGTAGGGGATGAAAGAGAAACACCCACACACATTCACAAGCTTCATTTGTACACAAGGGGAAAGAGGGACACATGTCAGCTCCCTAGGCCAGATGCCCACAAGGTGTACTCAAATCCTATTGGATGGCCGTGGAGGTGGACCAATGAGAATTATGCTAGAGTAAATCTAGTTTAAATAATTTAAAAACACTTAATAAAAGAACCGATAAGAATTAATCTCTCCAAAAGACTATTGGAGAGTTTCCCTAGGGGTCCAATGAGCATTCAACAGCCCAATGGCTTGCCTGATTCCTATTGGCCAGGAGACAAAGGGGTCCAATGAGAGTTTAGTTGCATTAATTAATTAATAAAATCTCTCACAAAAGGGGAAAGGGGGACACATGTCAGAAGGCTATCACTTATGCTGCGTTATTTCCATCGGCTGAGCCTGGGGAGGTCCAATAGGGAGTGAGCATGAGGAAAAAGCAAGAGGGGTCGACCAAGAGAGAGAGGGGGCTGATTTTTCAAAGGAATTATTCACTTACACACTCACACAATCTATGTGTGGAGCAAGAAGACTCTCTCTCTCCTTCTCAAGCTTTAATGGAAAGCTTACCACCTACTCCAAGCTTGTGAGAAGGGAGGCCTACACCAACAACTCTTGGCTTTGTGATGCACATCCAACCAAGAGACAAGCTTCAATGCATGCTCATCTCCTCTACCATGCTAATTACTAAGCTAAGATATGCTAATATGAGTGATTATGTGAGGATATGTACATCTTTCTCATAAGACTACTCCTTCTTCCTCTCAATCTACTCTCATACCCCGCTAGCTCTCACCATCTTTGAAGGTGTGTGAGATCTTGGGTCTGAGACCGTGAGGGAATTGATGTTGTGTTTGGTAAGTGTTTTGCTTAGTGCTTGAAGTTTCCATCTTCATTGCACTAGCTAGTATTGAAGGAACACAAAGGATTGTATTGTAAAATGTCTCTCTTGATGGGAGAAACCATAATACAAAGCCTTTTGGAGGGGGGACCGGCTCCATGCAAATCTGGTCCTCAATTGTTGTCAATTGCTTAATTTCGCTCTCTTTTGAAGTATTGTCCATGCTATCTAACTAGGTATTATACTTTTTGTTGCTCTCTCCACCCAAGCACTCTTGTTATTCTCATTAAGAATCGATTCTAATGAAATGCTCACTATGTTCATGCTATTTTCTGCTACATACAAATTACTAGACCATTAAATGTTACATTGGTATCAGAGCACAAGGTTTCTCTTTTCTTGCTCAAGAAGGGAGGTCCTCAAGCTAGCTATAAATGGTTGGTATTTTTTAATTGCATGTGAGTAAGTAGAATAGGGATTTTTCAGCCTTGCAGTGCGCCTGCCTTTGTGCAGTTAACGGGGCATCACTGTTGAGAGCTATGGTCTTAATAGTGGAGTTCTACAGGGCTTGCCTATGGCTTAACCACTATTGAGCTATTAGAAGCTTGACAGGAGCCGGTGTTGTTTTGGTGTTGAACGACCCTCTCTTCTATTCCCTTGCAATTAATGGTATTCGAGCCACGGGTACAGTAGCTTGAGTGCTTTTTCTAAAGGGGTAAAGAGGAGTAGCAACTAGGGCTTGAAGTGCCAAAGTACACCTAAAAAGTTTACACCTAAAAATTGTTAGAATGGCTGACAATAGTAAAGAGAGTGAAATTAATGTTCATAACTTTGATTTTGCTAATGAGCAGGCTACTAATGATGCCCCGATGCTTGTTAACTATCTTGTTTCTAGGCTTCAACAAGCCATGGGCAATCCATCCCTCCAAACTGAAGTGCAATGGTAGCTTCGTGCTCATGGGATTCTCCAAGCTCCCCACCATGACGAGAGAGCACCTAGGAAGCCTCCTTGTGAGACTTCCAAAAGAGGCCTCTCTCCGATTCGGGAAGAAGAAGAGGATCCATATGAAGGGCTCAGAAATTTGCTCCTTGATGATGCATCTCCTTCTCAAAGGAGAATTCAAGAGCCCCCACCAAAGGAACAAGAAAGAAGTGAGTCTCCTACCACCTCGGCGGAGATGGCTCCACAAAGATGGCGAGCTAAAAGCTCTCCATCACCTCCAAAATGGAGAAGACCATCACATACTTCTCCACACCCCAAGAGAAGAAAAAGGCGAGAAATAGGACAGCCTCTTCTCCATCTTCTTCATCCTCTTCCTCTTATGAAAGTTATGGTGAAGACAAAGAAGATCAAGGCAAGAAAAAGGCGAGAAAGAGGTCATCCTCTTCTCCATCTTCCTCAAATTCTTCACCTTCTGAAGAAAGTGATGGTGCAACCTTTGAACCATCAAAATGAAGGGGCCATAGGAAATCCTATGCCACGTGGAAGAGGTCGTCCAAGCTCAAGAAGTTCAAAGAGGGAGGGAAGAGCATCTTTTTCCTTACCTACGATGGCACCTTTGGTGCTACAGACAAAGTCTTGGCCTTTATCCAACAATTTGATGCAGCGTTTGGAGACGAGGGCTTCACAGAGTCCTCTAAGCTACGCCATGTAGCTATGTACTTTCAAAAGTCCACCAGGCAATGGTGGTCTAACCTACGGGCCAAGGTGAAGCTCCATGAACATGGAAAGCTTTAAGAACTTCCATTTTGAAGTAGTTTTTGGCCATTGATGCCAAAGACAAAGTACTCACCGATTGGCGAAGCTTGAAGCTCTCTCCCTATGAATCCATTCACAAATATGTAGACAAGTTTTGGGGCCTACAACTCAAAGCCAGTGTCTTCAAAAAGTTGGATTTTGGAGAGCAAAAGCAACAATTCTGTGCGGGCTTAACTGAAGAAATGGCGGAGTATGTCAACTCCCAAAGGCCACGCACCATATTGGTGGTTATACACCATACTATGGTGGCTTCTCAAATCAATTTCCAAACGGGGACTAAGAGAAATTCTAAGCCCACAAAAAAAAAGGGTTCCAATGAGCCTAAGGGGAAGGACAATGTCCAAAGGTCTCCTAAGGACAACTCCAACAAAGCTAAAGAGAAGGGAGTTTACAAAGGCCAAAATAAACTCTCTCCTGAAGAGCTTGAGCGTTATTGCAAGGATAACCATTGTTTCAAGTGGGGAGAGCAAGGGCATGCATACCACTCTTGTCCCCAAAAGAACACCTGCCATGAGCCTCCTAGAGCTCCCTTGGTCGAAATCCAAGAGGAGGAAACTCACCACAAAGGATCTCCTCTATGCCATGCTTGGCGAAAGGTAACAGAACATGATGCTTTTATTCTCTTTGACCCTGGTTCTACTCACAATTTCATATCGACAGAGTTGGCCACCAAGCTAGGCATATAAGCTTACGAGATGGGAGATGTCCTACCCGTAGACGGTGCTTTCAAGGGGCAAGAAGCTTCAATCACTCCCTTAATCGGGAAATTGAGGCTCCATGTCCAAAGCTATGTGGACAATATGGACTTCTTTATCTCTCCTCTCAAGCATGAGGATGTAACCTAGGGGCACCATAGTTTGATCGCATGGCTACCAATGTTAAATTCCTTGGAAGGAGAATCTCCTTTAGGTTCAAGGAAAAAGATACGTACATAGATGCCAAGCAAATGGGTAACACCATACCCATTGTACATACGCAAGCTTTCAATAAGTCAGTAAAGAGCTCTATTTCTGTGTACAAGATTTTTGTAAAAGACTCTAAAAATGAACCTAATGTTTTAGCAAAAGAAAATATAAAAAATCAAAAGGAATTAGAGTTATCCAATTTTCTCAAGGGGTTTCAAGATGTCTTTATTGATGACATCTCTTGTGAGCTACCTCCTAAACGAGGCAATGATGACCATGCAATTGAACTTCTTCCAGGAAGTTCACCGCCTAACAAACCTCCTTATAGAGTTTCTCAAGCTCAACAAGAGGAGATTATGAGGCAAGTGCATGAGTTAGTTGAGAAGGGCATGGATAGGCCTAGATCATCTCCATTTTGTTCTCCTGTGCTATTAGTGCAAAAGAAAGATGGTGAATATCGTATGTGTGTTGACTATAGAGCACTAAATAGGATCACTATCAAGAATAGGTTTCACGTTCCACGGGTAGAAGACCTATTTGATAAGCTACAAGGGTCCACCTACTTCAGTAGGATTGACCTAAAAAGTGGCTATTATCAAATAAGGATAGTTGATCAAGACATTTTAAAGATTGCATTTGGCACTACATTTGGTCTTTACAAATACATTGTCATGCCTTTTGGCTTGACCAATGCACTAGCCACATTCAACCGCTTGATGGAGAAGCTATTCAAGCCTCATCGAACCTTTACTGGAGTGTTCTTTGATGATATCATCATCTACTCTAATTCATTAGACGAACACAAGCAACACCTCCAGGTAATATTTCAAGTTCTAAGAGAGAATCGACTTTATATTAATAAAAAGAAAAGTGATTTTTTCTTACAAGAGATTCGGTATTTAGGTCACATTATCTCTCAAGATGGCATCCAAATGGATCCATCAAAATTAGAGGTAATAAAAGGATGGCCTAAACCAAGGTATCTTCGTGAACTAAGAAGCTTTATAGGTATGTGTGCATACTGTAGATGCTTCATAGAAAAGTTCTCACTAATAACAGGACCATTACATGACCTAACAAAGAAAAACGTTAGGTATACATGGTCTAGTAAGGAGAACAATGCTTTCGAAAAGCTTATCTCTCAACATGTGCTTACATTACCGGATCTCTCAAAGCCATTTGACGTCCAATGTGATGCTTGTGATGATTACCTTGGAGTTGTTTTGCTCCAAGAAGGGCACGCCATAGGCTATAAAATTCGAAGGCTCGACCCTGTTGAGCAAGCTCTAGGCATATATGAAAAGGAACTCCTCGCAGTTCTACATGTCTGAGACTCATGGAAGCACTATTTATTGGGGACTCCTTTCATTCTGCGAACGGATCACCAAATTCTTTAGTACTTCATGACATAGACCAATCTCTTCGACAAACAAATGAGGTGGGAAAACTTTCTTTCGCAATTTCATTTTTATATTGGTCACATTGCTGGCAAGCATAATCAAGTAGCCGATGCGCTCTCAAGACGGCCGAGAGTGAATGTGGTTTCCATACAACTCACAATGATCTATCTTCTATGATAGTGGAGTATGCTATTGATTCCGATTTTAGAGATGTGATTTCAGCCCTTGCACTAGGGAAGAAAGAGGAACCATTTACTTTACAAGATGGTTATCTTCTCTTTGGCAATAGACTATGCGTTACTAGCTCACTACGTGAGAAAGTAATGTATGAATCTCATGCTCCTCCTTATGCAGGGCATAGAGAGATTCAGTCTACCCTAAAGGGGATTGAAACATATTTCTATTGGCCTACCATGAAAGCAAACATACAAGAGTATGTTTCTAAATGTGTGGTATGCCAAAAGACAAAGTTTGATACAGGGAAGCAACCTGGATTGCTTCAACCTTTGCCAATGCCTAATTCACCATGGGAGAGCATATCCATGGATTGCCTATGTCTATCCATGGGAATATGGATGATAGTAGACACGTTCAGTAAACAAGCTCATTTTATACCTGTCAAAAAGACTATCAAAGCCCATCAAATGTCAACCCTCTTCATTTCACAAATCTTCAAGTACCATGGCTTGCCAATGTCCATAGTGTCGGATAGAGATCCTAGAATGACCAATAATTTTTCGAAGGGTCTCTTTGAGAATTTAGGAACAAGGCTAAACTTCTCTTCGGCATATCACCCGCAAACGGATGGCCAAAGTGAAATAGCTAACCTAACAATTCTCGATCTACTAAAATCTTATGTAACGGAAGTAGATCAAAGATCCCAGTGGGAGAAGTACTTACCCTTAGTGGAGTATGCCTACAATAACACTGTACATAATTCCATGGGAAAAGCACCTTTTGAGGTAATTGAGGGAAGATCAAAAAGTCCCTTGCTACTTAAGGTACACGGGACGATCTTCGCTGCAGATGAGTATAGCCGAGACCTACAAGAATCTTTCCAAAAGATTAAGGATGCTATCTCTATCTCACAACAAAGGCAAAAGGCTGCCACTGACAAGAACAAAAGAGCCCAAGCCTTTAAAGAAAATGATTGGGTCTTACTCAAATTTCCCAAGGCTTGACTAAGGCACATGATGGGCAAGAATCCTACGGGACACAAGAAGTACTATGCTAAGTTAGCAAAAAGGTACTATGGTCCCTTCCAGATTCTTAGGCCAATCAATGAGATGGCCTATCAACTCAAGTTGCCCAGCCATTGGCTCATACACAATGCTTTCCATGTGAGCCTACTAAAGCCTTACAAAGGAGACCCACCTCAAGAACCAACTATTGAAGACCCACCGGAGATCGAGGACCAAGAAGAGGTGCTGCAGCCCGAGTCCATTCTCTGACATGAAGACAAGGTACTAAGAGGTGGTACGACTATCTGATGATATCTTATTAAGTTTAAGAATTATCCTTTTGAAGATGCTAGATGGATGTAAGGCATACAATTAAAGGATAACCTAAACCTTGTCAATGCGTACAATGCTTCCCAAGAGTAAGCAAATGTACAAATGTGAAAAATGAACAAAGTTTTTTGTCTTATAAGACTCTCTTTTTCTTTATTGTGCACAAAAATGAAGTAGTATGCATGCTTAGATCAAGTTTGCAGAGACGACGTCTCCCGAACACCAAGTAGAGCTTGTCACTCTAGTATGGAAGATTGATAGGACTAATGTGCAGACATGCTTGCGGAAGCTTAGGCTCTCAAGCACCAAATGGACTAGTCATCCATTTTGGAACGATGTCGTAGGGTAACATAGGGATCCTCCACCCGCTAGGAAAAAGGACTAATGAATATGCTTTATCTTCTCTACCCCATAGTCGAGGATGACTATGATTTCAAGAGAGAGGTAATGTCATAATAACTAATTTCTAATTCTCCTAAATGATTTTCTCATGTTAAACTGATCATTTAATATGGGGAAGTGCAAGGGGAGAAAAAGCTAGAATGTTGGTTAAGCTGGTAGACCGGCCATAGTAGGGATCCAAAGGAGGGAAAATAGGGATCCAAAGGGGGGGCCATCTGCAAAAGAGCTATGTGCAACAATGGGCTCCAAAGACCTTAGGGTTCAGGCCATTAAGTCTTCCAAAATGCTAAGGTTCCAAAATTCAAAGGTTGTGTCCAAAGGTCAAAGATTAAGAAATTTGGATGCTTTGCGGTGTGTAGAAAAGTCTTCACAAGTCCCTACATAGGAGGGGGCGAGCCCAAGAAGTAGGGGATGAGAGAGAAACATGGGGAGGTCCAATGGGGAGTGAGCATGAGGAAAAAGCAAGAGGGGTCGACCAAGAGAGAGAGGGGGCTGATTTTTCAAAGGCATTATTCACTTACACACTCACACAATCTATGTGTGGAGCAAGAAGACTCTCTCTCTCCTTCTCAAGCTTTAATGGAAAGCTTACCACCTACTCCAAGCTTGTGACAAGGGAGGCCTACACCAACAACTCTTGGCTTTTTGATGCAAATCCAACCAAGAGCCAAGCTTCAATGCATGCTCATCTCCTCTACCATGCTAATTACTAAGCTAAGCTATGCTAATATGAGTGATTATGTGAGGAGATGTACATCTTTCTCGTAAGACTACTCCTTCTTCCTCTCAATCTACTCTCATATCCCACTAGCTCTCACCATCTTTGAAGGTGTGTGAGATCTTGGGTCTGAGACCGTGAGGGAATTGATGTTGTGTTTGATAAGTGTTTTGCTTAGTGCTTGAAGTTTCCATCTTCATTGCACTAGCTAGTATTGAAGGAACACAAAGAATTGTATTGTAAAATGTCTCTCTTGATGGGAGAAACCATAATACAAAGCCTTTTAGAGGGGGGACCGGCTCCATGAAAATCCGGTTCTCAATTGTTGTCAATTGCTTAATTTCTCTCTCTTTTGAAGTATTGTCCATGTTATCTAACTAGGTGTTATACTTTTTGTTGCTCTCTCCACCCAAGCTCCCTTGTTATTCTCATTAGGAATCTATTCTAATGAAATGCTCACTATATTCATGCTATTTTTCACTACAGACAAGTTACTAGACCATTAAACGTTACAACATTCCTACTTGAAACACTTTCCTTGGGGTCAGTGGTCCAAAAAAATGTCCTCTAGCAATACCTTCATGAGCTTCGTCAAAAGAATTGCTTGCTATTCAGGTTTATGAACACATCGGAGCTATACACCCCACAAATCTCAATAATAGAGATGACCTAATAAGATTTCAAACATGCGACTCTTTAGTGCCACTTTCTTGTGTTGGTCAATCGTCAAATGGGCCGACATAACTCCTTCCTATGAAAAAAATCATCATCTCCTCATACCAGGTCCAAGGAGGAGGTTTTGCAAATGGAACAACTCCCTCTTTAGCTTATGCTCTAAACAAGTGTGTATTCAACAACTTGTCCTCAACACCAGTGAGCGTTTCTCTAGAAAATACCAAAATCATCCATGTGGCCAGTTTCTTCACAAAATTTTGTTATAAGACCAAACATGTAACATTTAATGGGGTAGTAACTTATGTGTAGCGAAAATTAACATAGACATAGTGAGCATTTCATTAATAATAGATTCCTAATGAGCATAGCAAGTGTACTTGGTTGGAGGGAGAGAAACAAAAGCATAACACCTCGCTAGAATTAGGCATGAACAATACTTCAAAAAGAGAGAGAAATAAGCTATGAACAACAGTTGAGGACCGGATGTACATGGAGCCAGTCCCCCCTCCAGATGGCTTTGTATTATAGGTTTCCCCCATTAAGGGAGACAATTTACAATAAAATACTTTGTGTTCCTTCAATAACTTGTTGGTGCAATGAGATGGAAGCTTCAAGCACCAAGCTTACACTTGAAAAACACAACATCAATTCCCTCACGGTCTCAGACCCAAGACCGCACACACCTTCGAAGATGGTGAGAGCTAGCAGGGTATCAGAGTAGATCTGGAGGAAGAAGAAGTATTTTTATGAGAAAGAAGTATTTCTCCTCACATAATCACTCTTAATAGCTATGCTTTATTGGTGTTTTTCCGCTCTGCTGATACCGTTTGTTGTCAAGAAATAGAAATTAAATTATTAGGGATCTTATACAAAAAAGGTCGGACATGGCCTATCTTTGTCTAAAGGGATACTAATGATACCATGGGATTGCTAAAATCTGAAGGTAAGTATATGGTTGATATTTTTTTGGGACTTAAGTATAGCTACCAAGCTATAGATCTTGAAATGTTTGGATCCTTGGTGGACTTCACCACTCAGATTAGAAAGATGAATGTACCACTCATTTTTTTGATGATGTAGAAAAAGAAAGAAAACTACTAACATACAAACTAGCTTGTCTAAAGTAATTAAAACTTATAAGATGGACATGGATAACAACTGATATGGTCCATTGATACTTGTAAAACACATCCACGGCTAACTGAATTGTTGTCTTGTTTGGATGGATGCAGGTAAGGACTCTATCTTATCTTGGATGGCTTTCTTTTCTTTGGCAAGCAACCTTTCTGTAATGAATTACTCACTGAGGAACCAGGAAGTTCTCCTATTTCTAGTATCATTGAAAGAGGATTTCTTTCCTACAATCATTGTACCTAAATAATTCTAATACTGAGTTATTTTTGTACATATCAGTTCATTTATTCCTTGGCCAGCTTTCTTTTGAATGTGAAAATTCAATTATGTCTTATTAGTTAAGATTTAAACAGCCACACACACACACACACACACACACACACACACACACACACACACACACAATCACACACACACAGAGTACTGGTACTAGTACTACTGGTACGGTTACTACTATACTAGTACAGGCAGTACTGGTTGTACCGGTACAATATATACTGGTACTGGTACTGGTAACTACTGGTACTACTAGACGATACTGGTACTGATACTGACACTTTACACTATTGTTACTGATACTCATGTACTACTATTGGTAGTACTAGTACAATATATAATGGTATTGGTACTGGTACTTACTGGTACTGATATTGGCACTATACACTATTGGTACTGATACTCCTATACTGCTATTGGTAATACTGGACTTGTACCGGTACTGTGTACTGGTACTGATACTCATACCTATTTGTACTATTGAACTATACTGGTACCGGTACTGATACAGACACACACGACTGTTTTTAGTGTGTTTCTATTTCCCTGGTATATTTATACTGGGACTGTTGGCTTGGGGTACTTTTTGTGAATAACTCGCTTAAATCTACTATGTAATTTTTGTAGGGTGGTGCCTTAATGATACCTAACCCTTAGATACTCAATGGGTTATGGACGGGCTAATTGGCTCTGTAAATGATGTCATCTTTTGCTTAATAGCGAGGTGGCTTCCTCCTGACGGGTCTGCGATACTGCGCTCTCTCTCTCTCTCTCTCTCTCTCTCTCTCTCTCTCTCTCTCTGTGTGTGTGTGTGTGTGTGTGTCTCTCTCAGAGTGTGTGTGTACATGGCGGTGCTGGTATACCATGCCCGCCATATGGCTAAGAAGGAAGGTGGTAACCTGCTCCCAAACCTATAAAAAGGTGAGCTTTACATGCTTACTTAGAATTAGTGGTGTATGTATTTGGGAGAAGTGTCTGTACATTAGGATTGTGAGGATTTTACCTACAAAGGGGTAGTGTTAAATGTCGGATCTATGGCAAAGGGCAAGGATAAGCAGGCTATTGTGGAGTTGGCTGCTCCAACTCATTCTCAGGTGACTTTTGGCATTGAAATGGACTGCTATCCGAACTATTGATGGTTGTCAGTATTCCTCATGTATATGTTGGTAGAGGCACTTAATTAGCTTCTTCTGGTGAACTTTATCTCATGAGAGCTTGTAAAGCACAAGGGGCTCTTAATGGTTTTTTCCCCGTTATAAATGATTTCATCTTTGAATATATGATTAGCTTGACCTTTCTTATTATTTATCTTTGAAAGAAATCGAGTTGGGTGACATCTATAACATGTGGGATACCCATGCATCACCTGCATACGATACCAATGCTAACTAAATGTTGTGTTGTTTCCATTGGTGCAGGTGAGGGTTACCTTCTCAACTATGTTTTTCAAAGTTTCTTGGCTTGAAGATGTGGAGTATTATATCTTCTGGCTCATGATTTCAGCACTTGTCTATAAGACTATTCTGTACTATGAATGGGAATTATACCTCCTTTTCATTGACACAGTTTCTAGTGTCTTTTGTGATGTGAAAGGATTCTTTGGTGGATATGTTATATTGTTATTGAAACACACACACGCAGGCACACACACATACATTCAACCCCCCGATTACCCTCTCTCTCTCTCGCTCTCTCTCTCTCTCTCTCTCTCTCTCAATCTTTCTTTCCCTAAGGGAAAGTGAAAGCTCATAGAGAGTTGCAATTATCTTTGTGTGTGTGTGTGTGTGTGTGTGCACGCTCATGCATGCATATAAGCTAGGACTATAGTCCCTATAGTCACTCCACAAAGATGAAAATTCTCTCTCTCTCTCTCTCTCTCTCTCTCTCTCTCTCTCTCTCTCTAGATCTTGAGATCAAGACTCGTTGATTAGATCTTTGATATGTAATCGGATTGTTCCTGTGACAATAAAAAAATATTTTCTTCTTCCTCCCTCCTTTTGCCCCTCTTTGTCTCTCTCCCCCCTCCCCCCCCTCCCCCCCTCTTTCTCTCTCTCAATGTCATCAAGTCATTAGTGAAGACTCTCTCTCTCTCTCTCTCTCTCTCTCTCTCTCTCTCTCTCTCTCTCTCTCTCTCTCTCTCTCTCTCTCTCTCTCTCTCTCTCTTTGTGTGTGTGTGTGTGTGTATGCGCGCGTGTGCAGAAACCTTCAAATGTAGGCAATTCACCTCTAAAACTTCTCATTTGCAAATTTTCAAAGTTTGTGGTATAGAGGATTGTGTATTGATCACTGCTCAAAAAAACCGAGGTTTATTGTAATCTCAACTTCAATTTTTAAGTTTACCTTTAAATTCTAATTTTAAAGATGAAAAAAAAAAAAAGCCAAAACAAATTTAGCATTAAAACCTTCAAATTACCTCTAAATTTCTCATATTTAAGAGCATGGCTAACAATAAAAACGATTTACTATAATCCTATATGCATGGTTTCCAAGTTTGAGGTAAGAGTGTTGTGTCTCCTTGAAAAAATCCAGGTTAAATGTAATCCCAACTACAATTTTTTAGGTCTTACCTCTAAATTTTAAATATGAAGGCAAGAAAATCTACAAATCCTATAAAATTTATGATAAAAACTTTCAAATTACCTCTTGAATTTCTTATGTCTATGAGCATGGTTAACAAAGAAAAGGATTTAGTGTAATCCCCATTGAAGATTTTTAGCTTTATCTCTTAATTCTAAATTTAATAAAAGCAATGAAATTCATTTACAGGCAAGGAACTTGACAGATTATTTGAACTTGCATGTGGAGGCATTCAGGACGACGATCATCCAGAATATGATCAATCTTGTGGAAAATCATCCTGAAGGAGTCGCCAATGCCTTTGTCGTGCCACCACCATGACCACAACGTCGACCTCCACCTTGGAGGTACAAAGCAACACCTCCACCAACGATGGACCAAGCACCCGGACGTTTCTGGCCACTCGACCTCTAGTCTTTTTGTAATACCCAATTTTACTGAGGAAGATGAGGCCACTGCACAATCTTTTCCCATGAGCCTTTGCATCCTAATCATGATAATCAAGCCAGGGGGAGCTCCCCTCAATTGTAAATGAGAGCTACTAAGATTTAATTGGACATTACTACAATGTACATTATTAAACGCAATGTAAAGACAACTTGAGTCGATTTTGAAAAGATAATTGTCCTTAGACTTTATTTGCAAGAAACTCCTTAACAATGTATCTTCGCATGATTTAGATTGCAAGCTTGCTGTCAACAACTTTCTATAATATTCATAGTACAGAGCAATCTGATATATTGTGTGAGCTGCTTTCTTCAATGAAGAGTTGCATTGCACTAGAAACAGTCGGTCATCCATTATCTCTACGCACAATGTCTTCTTCTCCTTTCTCTAAGGCACCTGCATGACAGTTAATCAAACAATTAGATTAGAACCATATTTTGTGATGATAACCAACAGGGAAATAATTAATGTAGCATTAATGTTTACATACAAAGAATACTACCTTTTGCATGTTGCCCTGTAAAAGAAATTTTGGAGGCAAGCTGAGGTCAATCTCATTCTCCAAATCCTCTTGTACTTGTCGTAGTGTCACATGCCTTGAATGTTAAGAACAGTTAGCAGATCAGGTCCACACCATACCTCAAGCATTCTCAAAGGATTGTTAAGATCATCAGTTAAATCTTGGTCCAAAGCTACTAGATGACCATTCACTCGATGCCACCTTATGTAGTGGAAGGAAGCTATGAAATTTTGAGAAGATATCATGCACTTACACACAATAGACTTCTTATTTACCTTGCATAAGATGCCATAATAATCATGGACATCCCAAGATTCATCTAGAAAATCAAGGCATTTCTCTGTCTTGCAGAGTAGCATAGTTCCTGTCTTCCTAATCTCCTTATCGTGGAAAAAGTCAATGAACACATGCATGGGCATGCAGATTTAAACACGTACCAGCCGACTAGTAATATTTAGTCTTAAGCAGTTTTGTATTTCCTGATGGAGCTTTAGTTTGAAACACTCAGAGGATTCAGATGAAGGGATTGGCCACTCTGGAATGTCCTTCAAAGGAACCGGGAGATATTCTAGAGTGCCAAAGCCAAGCGTAGAACTCGGAGCATTATAAAAGTGGTCAAAGAAAAAAACCCCCCTTTCAGCCAACACTCTTCACGCACTGGTGTTATAGAGTAGCTCTCCCACCGTTGCATGTCATGCATAAAAAATGCCAATAATGCAATCCATCGGCTGCCAGTCTTCTTTGTTGGAAGGATAAATATCTGCAACTGGCAGGTTAAACACACAATACACAGAGTGACCATTGTGGATGTAAGAAAACTTATAATTAAGTAAACTTACAATTTGATCGGTTTGTTGGAAATCCTTTCGATGTTGTTCGTAGACGCAACTTTGAGTGCATATATGCGTGTTCAATGAGAATCTCTTTGACTATTTTCCCTGTTTGTGACAAGCAAAGTTTTTCACCGTACCTTTATAATTGTTCACAAACTCGTTGCCCGTGCGCTTTCTCTTCCTTGTCTGTAGGAGAACCTAGATTCCAACTGTAATGGTGGTGGAAGCCATCGACCGTTGTCCAAGTTGAAGCTATTGAAGATTTTGACAGACTTAATACTTGCGGATGGTTGTCAAGGTCTTATGTTCTCCATTAGTGATTCATCTATGTATGGCAAGATGCACAACACATATGTGAGAGGTGGAGTGTTTCTGAATGCAAACACAATACAGTCAAATGCGAGGAGAATAGTTAGTTGAGTGCAAATGAATGAGAATGAGCGGGAATACTATGAAGTCTCTCATATCAAAAAAGTGCGCACAACTGCATTGAGTGTGAGTTATGGTATATTTGTCCTATATTCGGTCTTGACGAGAAAGATGTGAGCAAATCACAACGTATATTATTGTTAAGGTTTTTAATGCAATTGAAAATTGTTTTTTGAAAATGCCAAAATTTGAGACAAAAACAAGGAAAATCCAAGCTACAATTATGGTAGCCCACCATCCATTGGCCGCGTTGCATTCTCTCTCTAGCACTAAAAGGACCAAATTTGAGTCCAAACTTTTCCTAATGTATAAGGTCCATACTCCTCTACGGCTGGGCAGTGAGCTTGGGTCATCACCTTTCTCATGTACTCGAAGTAGTGCTGAGCTACGACTATGTAATACAAGGGGTCAACATAAACGAACGGTGCTATTCAATCTCTCTCTCTCACCTCCTTCACACCCAAGGTCAGATATACCATGTGGCACTATTCCATTACACGCACATGCGTGCGCCCTCGTGTGCACACACACACACACACACACATCACTGGCATCTATGGATTAATAATGACATACCCCTATACTTTGAAAACCCAGTACTAAGTTTTCACTTGACCCGACCCAATTAAATACAGTCCACTCCTTTGGGACCAAACCTCTTCCTTCATTACCTGAGATTTGGTAAGGTCTTGGTTGAACTCACCACTTAATACTCCTATGTGGAAAGTTTTTAGCCGTATCCTCTAAAGGACCACCCACTTGATGCTTATAGTCTGTAAAACTGAACCTCCTAATTTGAGATAAATTCCTTTTTTCCTCCCTATACCCCTCTGAGTGCCTTGAACTCTAATTTAAAATCACCCCTTCTTACATAACCTATATATTACAGTTTGAAGTTGTCATTTTTTCCTAATGACATGGTACCAATGTGGTTTTGGAATTGTGAACGGCCTTGGTTTGCGACCCCGAGAATCTCAGAATGAGGCAAGATGAAGGGAAATTTAAAGTCAACAATGCAAAGTTTGCTGGTGGCTTTACAAAATTTGGGTTGGATTTGTGAGCAGTAAATGGCAGGGCATCTAGTGCAGGAAAAAAAAGGGATTCTCGTTATCTAAATTGGGTGAACTTTAGCGACCTTTGGAGGCAGTCCCTCACAGGATGCCACGTGGCCATGGAATGGCCCCATATGTGGAGATGGTAAACAAAAATGCGGGCTATATATCTCAAATGCACACTCAATAAGGGTGTAAGTTGGAGAGGAGGGAGCTTGGAGCCCTTGTTGGCTATGGCGTGTCTGTCAAGAGGCGCGTACGGCGCTGCGTGTGGCGTGGCAAAAAAAGTGCTTTTTGGCGGGGCTCTCGTGGCAGCAAAGCAGCCCCCTCCTTCCAAAAAAATGCCAAATTAAGGTGCCAGATGGGCCAATTAGAAAGCAGTTTCTGAAGTTGAAGATCCCCCATTATAAAAGCCATTATTTTAATGTAGTGGGGGACTTTTTGTGCCATTTGAAGCCTGCAGAGTGGAGTCTTTTGACAGAGGAGTGCGCCTGTCAATCCCCTTCGTAACTTTTCTTGGAAATGGCCATTGTGATGGCATTGCAATCTTTGTACACGCCTCTTGAAATATAATCAAGCCAGTATTGCCCAATTTTGCTATTGTTTCCCCTTCCCCCCTTCTCTTTCTCCTCCTCTTGTGTTCCCCCGTGGTATTGAGAGTGTGGATGTGTATGCCCCCTTGAACCCACGGTGATTTGTGTGAGAGAGTGAGATTGAGAGACTGTGTGTGTGTGTGTGTGTGTGTGCAATCTTTGTACACGCCTCTTGAAATATAATCAAGCCACTATTGCCCAATTTTGATATTGTTTCCCCTTCCCCCCTTCTCTTTCTCCTCCTCTTGTGTTCCCCCGTGGTACCGACAGTGTGGATGTGTATGCCCCCTCGATTCCATGGTGATTTGTGTGAGAGAGTGAGATTGAGAGACTGTGTGTGTGTGTGTGTGTGTGTGTGTGTAAATGTGGAGACAGATCGTGGCAGCAGCAGATGTGTGTTGTGTGGTGGTCTTGTGGAATGTGTAAGAATTGGGAAAAGAGCAGGTGGTGGTCTGCTAGTGTAAATTTTGTTTTTGAGGTGTTTTTTGAGAGGACAGGGGTGCTGTGGATACCCTGAGCTATAGAGCGGCCTTTGTGTTTGTGCCGGGTGTGTTCCCCATTTCTCCTCTCCATCTTCTGGTGCCCCCACAGAGGAGCGGTCTGATGCTCTTAGTTGATGTCAAAGTGGTGGTTTTGGTGATGCCAAAGGTGCAGCCTTTGAAGAGCAGGTGCTGCTAGAAATGGTGTGGTCTAGATTTCCCATTTTCACTGGGGTCGAAGATGCAAAAACCTCGCTCCAAGATCACATATTTTTTGTGCTGAAAAGCGGTTTGTCAAGAGAGGAAGGTGTGGTATAGGTGTTCCCGTCAATGAAGCTAGACTTAAAGTCTTTATGCTCCATTGGTTAGCCTTGATATTTGATAGACTATCTCTCATTTGGGCCCCTTTACCATTGGCCCCGTGTTGAGATAGATCTTTAAGCACATGTCTATATCCTAACCCTTATTCCCGTTTATTCTCCCACATTCATTGATCAATTTAATATGAGAAAATCATTTGGGTTGGTTAGATATTAGATTTTATGACTCTCTCTCTCTCTCTCTCTCCCCCCCCCCCCCCCCCCCTACCCGCCCCCTTCCGCATTGTTGACTTTGACATGGTATCAAAGCCTTGGTGGAGGAGGAGGTGCATTAGGAAGAAGTCATGGAATAGAGAAATCTCTCACTCGTGGTTGGCGCTTACCTCTTCCCTAGAATTTGCTAGTAGCATTTTAAAATGATAGGTAAACTACACTCTATAGATGCCGGCCCCTCCCCCTATCGCTACCCCACAATGCCCCCCTTGGTGTTAAGATGACAAAAAACATATAACCCTCCATTGTCGCCTATGTTTCAGAATGTCAGTCAATGTATCCCAAAGGAGATGGCACTCTACACCCCGCTCTTTTGCGCGTATGTTTTCAAATGTGTTGTTAGTAGCCTTACTGACAATGGCACTGAGCTCCCCCTATGACATCATTTTAAAATTCTTTTGTGCCTTCCTCTCTCGTAGACCCACCCTCCCATGATCTTTCTCATTCCATTTGGTGCATACTAGAAGTGTTTTTAAACTCTCCAAGTGACTAGGCATCAAAGGGATTTAGAGGGGCATCAGAGGGATTCTTTGTTTGGCTTTGGAAAGTATAAAGGGCCTCACAAGGTTATTTTTTGGGGTACGCGACGATTGATGCAAAGAAATTTGGAGGCAAGGACCAAGTGCACAATTTGTTTTTGGGAGCATCTTGGTGCACATACATGCTGCCCCTTTTGAAGTGCCTTGAGAGTGACCTGGGAGAAGTGCAAATTGGAGCTCATGAGAGGGATAGTAGATTGATTGGATAGACTTTGGAATTTATATGGTAAGCTCTAGGAGTGTGAGAAGGATATACATATTTTAGATCTTGCAGCTTCAACGTGGCCCCCACCTTGCTCAAGCACCAATGACAAATTGAACGGCAATAACTACACCCATTGGAATTTGATTATGCAACTCTAGTTCTCTTGGAAAGGCTAATGGGACATTGTTGACGGCTTAGAGACCCATCCTATGATGGCTCCCTACAACACATGCACCCACCTTCAAGATGACGACGAGTATCAAAAATTGTGTGTCGATTGGGATACTTGTAATGCAAAGGCAATGTCGACCATTATGGAATCTCTTACAATGTAAATTTTTTGAGTCATTCAGACTTTCAAGACTGCCAAAAAAATGTGGTTCAAGCTCGTTGGAGTGTTTGATCGAGATTCTACGATGCAAGCAGTCACCCTTCGTGACCAGCTATTTTCCATCTAGTTTCCACGAGGAAGTTCCGTGAAATCATTTTCTATGAACGCTAAAGTTATTCATGATCAACTATTGGCTATGAAAATCTCATTGACCAATACTTAGTTAGCTTCTTAGGTTCTCACAAAATCGCATGAGCCATATCAAATGATGTTTGGGACACTTTGGCTACAAATCACATAGCAAAAGGTGGAATTGTATCATCTCAGCTTTGTTCTCATTGACGAGGAATATGTGTTGATAACTCAAGGCAAAATTCAGATTTTTGAAGGTGTGGAAGCACTTGTTGCTTTGATTTTTTTCTTTCTAGAAAGAATACTAAGAACCGTTGTTTCAACTATGGAAAGTGTGGTCATTCGTCTAAAGATTGTAGATCCAAAGATAAAAATAGGGGTTCTACAAAGGATAAAGGAAAAAGCAAGCATCATGAGGAAAGGATTGATAGTAACTCAAAGAAGAATAGAACAGATGTTTCTTGTGTAGTGGAGTCTACACTAGCAAGGACTCCCACCTTCTAGTCACATGGAGAACAATGCCGCCACTAGCTTCATCCAGAGAGAGGCTTATGCATGGTAGAGAGGGGTAAGTAGTGCTCCTATAATTAATTTGGACCCTTGTGTTGATCATTTTTGAATCCATGGGTCAAGATTTAAAGCACACACCAATAGGAAACCAATTAGATGTATCTAAAACACTATGGATGAGTGCATCAATCCATTGTTGTTGGTTGGATTTTGGACAGGATGTGTTTCAAGGGTTCATTACCTTAGAGTATTTTGGATGTGATGTGTTCATAGATCATAAATGGGGATTCTTGGATGTGAGTGTGATTTACACTTCAAACTTTCTAAAAGGCACCCAATACTCAAGATGGCATTCTTCTAAGGTACAAACTTGATGGCAGCGAATCTGAGGTGTATCCAACAAGAAGTTGTGGTTGTGGTCTCCATGGTAGCTTCTTCATGACTTGGTCTCACTATTTATGTCCATTATGAACTGCAACGAGAGTATTAGAGTTTTGGCATCTCAAGTGAACTGCCCAAAGTGATCCCATTATTTATTTTGGCTTTTAGGTGTTTATTTTACTTATTTGTTGAAATCTCGATAGGGAAATTTATTGAGGTGGGTATATATGTGACTCCCTTGCCCCCATTGTATCAATATAGAGTTATTCATTGCCAAGGTTGATTGGTTTAGGACTCTCTCTCTCTCTCTCTCTCTCTCTCTCTCTCTCTCTCTCTCTCTCTCTCTCTCTCTCTCTCTCTCCCCCCCCCCCCCCCCCCCCCCCCCCGTGCTCACTCTCCTTGGTCTCTACACTTGTGCATCGTTGACTTTCACACCACTTCCCCTATAGGCAGGTCTGATATTAGACAAATTCAAATGCTCATCATCCAATTCAAAACTAGTATCCTCAACTGGTGGTGTTGGGGTTTCATTTAGTATGTTTGATTTTGACTCCATTGTAGACCCTTGACAATAGTAATCCTGATAACTCCTTAAGCCTAATCGTGCCATTGGACAAAACCCAATCAACTTCATTTGATCATGCAACTTTCTTTTTTGGTTTCTTTGTGCCTAACTTTGATTGATATTGTAACATTTAATGGTCTAGTAACTTATGTGTAGTGGAAAATAACATAGACATAGTGAGCATTTCATTCAGAATGGATTCCTAATGAGCATAGCAAGAGTGCTTGGATGGAGAGAGCAATAAAAGCATCCTAGCTAGATTAGGGCATGAACAATACTTCAAAAAGAGAGAGAAATTAAGCTATTGACAACAATTGAGGACCGGATTTACATGGAGCCAGGGTCCCCCCTCCAAAAGGCTTTGTAATATAGGTTTCCCCCATCAAGGGAGACATTTTACAATACAATACTTTTTGTTCCTTCAATAACTTGTTGGTGCAATGAAGATGGAAGCTTCAAGCACCAAGCTTACACTTGAAAAACACAACATTAATTCCCTCACGGTCTCAGACCCAAGACCTCACACACCTTCGAAGATGGTGAGAGCTAGCGGGGTATGAGAGTAGATCTAGAGGACAAAGAAGTATTCTTACAAGAAAGAAGTATTTCTATTCACATAAGAACTCTTAATAGCTTAGGAATTAGCATGGTAGAGGAGATGAGCATGCATTCAAGCTTGGATTTTGGTTGGATTTGCATGACAAAGCCAAGAGTTGCTGGTGTAGGCCTCCCTTCTCAAAAGCTTGGAGAAGATGATGAGATTTCCAGTAAAGCTTGGAGAAGAGAGATAGTTCTTTGCTCCACATATGAGTTGTGTGAGTGTGTGTGTGTGTGTGTGATAATGCCTATGCAAATTCAGCCCCCTCTCTCTCTCTCTTGGTCGACCCCTCTTGCTATTTCCTCATGCTAGCATCCCATTGGCCCCTGTAAAGCTTAGCCAATAATAAATTAGAAGCATAATTGCTAGTCTTGTGACATGTGTCCTCCTTTCCCCTTTTGTGAGAGCTTTAGGTATTTGAATAATTCAATTAAAATCTCATTGGATCTCTTAGTCTTCTGGCCAATAGGAATCAGGCAAGCCATTGGACTGTTGATTGGACCCCTTGGTAGACTATCCAATAGTCCTCTAGAGAGCTTAATTTCTATTGGTTCTTTTATCAAGTGTTTTAAATTAATTAAACTAAATTTACTCTCGCCTAATTCTCCTTGGTCCACCTCTATGGCCACCCAATAGGACTTTAATGGGAATTGGGGGAAACTAGGCTAGGAATCTGACATGTGTCCTCTATGCCCTTTGTGTAAAGGGAAGCCTTGAGTGTCTGCGTGTGTTCTCTCACCTCTTCTCTCTCTTCCCCTACCTTTAGGGATCTCTCCCTCCCATCTAGGGATATGTGAAGACTTTATGGTCTTCACAAAAGCATCCAATTCTAATAAGCTTGTCCATTTGGACTTTACCTTTGAATTTTGGAATCTTAGCATTT
Organism: Adiantum capillus-veneris; assembly: GCF_014529385.1. NCBI lineage: Eukaryota > Viridiplantae > Streptophyta > Polypodiopsida > Polypodiales > Pteridaceae > Adiantum > Adiantum capillus-veneris. The sequence goes on from NC_140934.1 coordinate 70,497,038, forward strand.
TGGAAGTCTTAATGGGCTAAACCCTAAGGTCTTTGAAGCACCATTTATGCACATTGCTCTTTTGCAGATGGCCCCATTTTGGATCCCTATTTTCCCTCCTTTGGATCCCTATCGTGACCAATCTTCCAACCTAACCAATATTCTAGCTTTTCCCCCCTGGTAGTTTTGTTGGGGTATAAAGCCCAATGTGGTCGCCCAGGTAAGTGGGCGGGCCGCCAGGTATGTACACATATTCTTTTGTAAAAACCTAATAAGAACTCACTATGCTCTACACATTATAGTAGAGCGAGTTCACCATATGGTCGTGCTATACTTCTCGCACTCTCTCTTGCGTCGCACTTCCGCTCGTTCTCCTTCAACTGGTATCAGAGCTCAGATCGAGGCTCGGGGCAGCATTGTAGGAGGCTAGAGTCACCAACTCAGATTGGAGTGAAATTCGACAAGTGAAGACACGGTCCCAAATCCTGTGGGGGGTCCGAAGGGCTTGGTGTTCTCATAATTTCATTCTGAGGTCATCTAGGCCACCGTTCGGCTTCGACAAAGGTCTGCGCAGGCCATTTTCGACTACGTGGTCTCGGCGGGTGCATATCCGGGTGCAGATCCGACTCTGCAAATTTGGGGTTTTCGGCCTACGACTGCAAGTGCTGAGGATATCGACACTCACAGAGTGTTGATTTGTGGCTGTCTACACATCGAAGGACGGCTCACAGTTCTTGGAGGCGTGTCACATACGACACGGGCGCATCTACACACAGACTGTAGGCGACATCCACTAGTTCATCAGGTAGCTTGTGTTTGCTGCTTGATATTCCAGATTTCATCGTGACATTGCAGGTACTTCCACATGGGATGTATTGTCAGAGATGATGTATGTCTGTTGAGGGTTTGCTGGCTGTGAGTCACGCAGCAAACAACCACCGTAGCGGTTACAGCATACAGTGGGAAATTTGTGGATGTATGACTTTGTGGGAAGTCTATGTACTGTCAAATTTACTGCAGCCTTTGTTGAGGGTCGAGTGAGGTTTTATTGAGCTGGGGGATTCTCGAATGTTGAGATCCTTTCGGTGATACAGGTCTTGGAGCGATCCCTCGAGCACCCTTAGATAGGCAGCTAGGATGTATTGACTGTGAGTTAGACAGTTGGGATTGCATCTTTGCTTTACTGCCGTTGAGGGATTGTCGCAGTTTATGCTTATAGGACAGTGACAGGACAATGAGAGACAGTACAGGTGCAGGATAGGTTTACCCGCAGCTTACAGTGTCAGAGAGACAGTGTTTTTTGAGCTGTTTTTGGTCTGTTTTTAGTACACCAGAGCCATTTTATAAAGGAGACTATGCCAAAATTTCTGCAGAATCTGAAGCTTTCTTGGTTCATTTGACAGGTTGATATTGGTTCAGAGGTCAGTTTACAGGGGAAACTCTGCCGAATTTTTCCCAGAAAAGTAAACTACTGTGAAGCGTAGCTATGGCTGGATCACAGGACACTGCTCTTTACAATATCAAGAAGCTGGATGGAACCAATTTCCCATTGTGGAAGAAGCAGATTTGGCACGTGTTGGTACAAAAGAAGCAGATAAAACCTATAAAGCTCAAGGGGATAAAACTAGAAGATATGGACGAAGATGAATGGAGCGAAATGGATGAATTGGAACTTTCTACCATTATGCTGACTTTGGCAGAAAGCGTTTACTTCAATGTAGCAGACGAGATGTCGGCTTATCAAGCATGGTTAAAGCTGAGTGATCTTTATGAGAAGCAGAGTGCAGCTTCACAGGTATACTGGCTTAAGAAGCTTGTTGACTTGAAGATGAAAGAAGGGACACCTATGTCCAATCATCTGAATGAATTCAACACAATCTATAGTCAATTGTCAGCTCAAGGTGTCAAGTTTGATGAACCTGTTAGAGCTATGTTCCTGTTGATCACATTGCCGGAAAGTTGGGACACTTTTCGCACAGCTTTGAGTAATTCTACACCTCTAGATGGTTTGAACATAGCAGGTGTAGAAGGAAGTCTGCTTATTGAAGAAACCAATAGAAAGACAATGGACAAAGGCAAAGGAACAGCCTTAGTTGTCAGGGGAAGGACCAAAGAAAAGTACAAAGGTGGAAAGAGGAATCAGTCTCGTAGCAAGTCCCGTAGTGCTAAAGGCAAGAGTGACATAGAATGCTACCATTGTGGCAAGAAGGGTCACATGAAAAGAGACTGCAGAGAATGGAAAGCAGAAAAAGGCAAAGAGAAAGCTGAAGACCATGGTGAGAAGAACAAGTCCTCAGTGAAGATTCAAGAAATAAATGTGACAAACACTGTTGCAGAGGATGATAGTCTAGTGTCAGGAGACATCTACTTCTTGAAGAATACAATGGACTCAGATCTTCTTACAGCATCTGATGGAAATGCACTGAGTGACTGGATTATAGACTCAGGGGCATCACTTCATGTGTCTCCAAACAAGGAGTGGTTTACTTCTTATGTGACCACTACAGATCATGTTCGGCTAAGCAATGGGCAGACATGTGAGATCTTAGGTGTTGGAGATGTTCAATTGAAGTTTCAGAATGGCTCTTCTTTCACGCTGAAGAATGTGAGACATGTTCTCGCAATTACAAAGAGCTTGATCAACACAAGTTTACTTGATGATGCTGGCTACGTCACCACTTTTGGACAGAACATGTGGAAGATATCCAAGGGTTCTATGACAGTAGCACATGGAGTAAATTCTGGAGGACTTTACATGATTTATGTATCAAATGTCTCTAAAAATGTAATCAATGTAACCGAGCAGCCGAACGTTTCTTTGTGGCATAGCCGGTTAGGACATATGTCCAAGAAGGGAATGGAAATCTTGTCTCATTCTGGTTATTTGCCTGGCTTTTCATTTAATGATTTTGAATTCTGTGAACATTGTCTGTATGGTAAGCAAACACAGCAGCCACATAAGCATAGAAGCAGTAGAAGAGATACACAGTTGGCACTTGTTCATAGTGATTTGTGTGGACCTATGCCTAACCTATCTCTAGAGGGAGCTTCTTACTTTATGACATTTATAGATGATTACTGGAGGAATGTATGGGTTTACTTTCTCAAGCACAAGGATGAAGCGTTTAGTGTTTTCAAAACGTTTGTGACACTTGTGGAGAATCAGAGTGGCAAGAAGCTTAAATGCTTACTCACTAACAATGGTGGAGAGTATGTTTCAAAGGCCTTTCAGGACTTTTGTGAGTCAAAAGGTATAAAACGTGAACTTACTGCTCCTTACAATCCTCCTCAAAATGGTGTTGCTGAGAGGATGAATAGGACCATACAAGAGAAGGTCAGAAGTATGTTGTCTAATGCACAACTGCCAAATGGGTTTTGGGCTGAAGCTGTATCAACAGCTGTTCATCTTGTAAATAGATCTCCTAGCAAGGTTTTGCAGAAGGAATCAGTGCCAGAGATGGTATGGTCAGGCAAAATGCCTTCATACAAGCATCTCAGAGTCTTTGGCTGTGAGGCATATACTCACGTTCCAAAGGAATTTAGGAACAAACTTGAGCCAAAGAGTAGAAAGTGCATCTTTCTAGGCTATGGTAATTCTGGTGAGATGGGGTACAGACTTTGGGATCCCGAATCCAAAAAGGTTGTCCGCAGCAATGATGTTCACTTTAATGAATCCAAATATCATTCTAAACCAGAGAGGGTTGAGGAGATTAGAAGAGTTGTCTTGCAAGAAGATGGACCTGCACGTGCAAGACATAATGTCAAGGCTCAAGAGGAGCAAGGACAGGATAGAGTGGAACCACAGGTTGTGGTTGAGCCTGAGCCACCTATTCTACGTAGATTTGGATGTGTCACGCGACCTCCTGATAGGTTTGTTCCATCTATGAACTATGTCATGTTGACTGATTGCAATGAGCCTTCATGTTACAAGGAAGCAGTGCAAATGAAGGACTTCGGGAATTGGCAATTGGCCATGCAGTCAGAGATAACAGCTCTGCATAAAAACCAGACATGGAAGCTAGTTAAATTACCACGGGGCAAAAAGGCTCTACCCTGTAAATGGGTTTACAGGTATAAGATCACCGCTCATGATAGTCAGCCAAAGTACAAAGCAAGGCTTGTTGCCAAGGGCTTTAAGCAAGAACAAGGCATTGACTTTGATGAAGTCTTCTCTCCGGTGGTAATGACAAAATTCTTGAAGCAAACATTTGTGCCCAAGAAGAAGATCCCTCTCACATATTTAAAGTCCATGAATTCTTTGATCCATACTTACAAGTTTTATTTTGACATCAAACATCAATTCTCTCATAGTTACAAATAAATGCAACCTCGATATGAAGTGACAAAAAATGAATTTCTTTTACTATATGACCCAACATAGGCCCCAATCAAATAAAAAATGAGTCTCCAAAAATTTGGGTGCACTCTAGCAATACATCAGAGTCCCCTTACAATAGGATGCACTCCAATAGTACATTGAAGTCCCCTTAGAGTAGGGTGCACTCCATTCAAGTGTTCATAAAATTGACACACCTATGGCCATATTTATTCAATTCTTTCGTGTTGACAAGTACACACCAAGGACATAATTTGTCTCAGAATCACTATACTGATTTACAATTGTGTTGTATGTATAGACTCTCTTATCTCTTGCATACAACCATCCTACCAACCATGGAATTATGGTTCTCTGCAAGAAGTTTTGAAGTTGCTCGGAAGTTTGCCTCCACATCTTTGGAAATATAAGATATGTCCCTGGCATGTTCCACATCACCCTATATGGAGTGTCATCAAAAATTAAGGTATTGTTTGCATCCAAATCCTCAAATATCTTCCAAATATCACTCAAATTTTTGTGATAAACCCTTGTAAATCCTAACATAATATTTGGATTTTGGCAATTTTTGTTACTCATAAACACCTTGAACTTGGTATACTGCTCAGGAAAACATTTTTGTGTGATGCGTTGCACCCTTGTTAAGTTATAGCAACTCCATATCCATAGCTCAAAGTATTCAACACAAAAATCCAAAAAACTTTGTGCGTTTGGTCGCACCACATGATAAACTTCATCTTTATCCTCCACAAGTCGCATGTGTTGAGCCCAAGATGGCATAGAATCTCCATGTTTCATTTCAATTGTCTTGAGAAGTAACCCCTCTAGATCCAAGATAAGTACTCTTTTGATGTCCTTGAAAGCAAGTGGTAGGTGATAAGGAGGTGATTCATTCCTTGGACAAGGTCTTGGAGGAGGTTGGATGGGTAATTCAATAGTTTTCTTCAATTTATGCCAGCATATAGCCAATCCATTTTTCTGTAATGGTTCTGAAATTAAAGAACAAGAACACTTAATGCAAACACAACAATAGACATGAGTTTTACATTGTCTACCCTAAGGTTTTATTAGATACCAAAATCCATCTATGATCTACTCATTAATAGAAAGAAAGTCAAATTAAAATCCTGACTTTTTTTTATGCTACACTCTCTCTTAGTCTCAATACCATGGAGGTCAACTAGACTTAAGTCAACTAATAACTACTACTTGTTGTTAAAGGTATGCTTGAAGTGCATAAGGCTTAACCAATGCTCTAGTGTAGAATGGGTATTTAGGTCTCAAGGTCTACCACTTATCCAAGCAAAGATCCATTTAGATATGGAAACCCAAATTTTCTTAATATAATGATATAAAGTGGACAAGTGGTGAATCCTGAGACCAAACCACTCATGCTACTAGGGATAATAGGTTGGACAAGTGGTGGACCTTGAATGTAAACCCCCCATGTACAAAGTATTAGGGGTTTTGGGTATTTCAATCGACTCTAGCATCTTCGAGACATGGTGGAGCTTACTTCTCTCCATGTTTCAATGGAGTCTATCTTGGATAAATGGTGGAGCATCATTCTCTCCATGTTTCAATGGAGCCTAGCTTAGACAAGTGGTGGACGTTTGTTTCTCTCTATGTTTGAACAGATTTAGCTTGGACAAGTGGTGGACCTTGGAACAAAATCCCCATGTAAAACATATCATGGACATTACAAGTGGTGAGAAAAAATACCATTCAATATATAACCTTATAGGTTGGACAAGTGGTGGACCTTAACATCCAATTATTATTAATATAATGACATAGAGTGGACAAGTGGTGAATCTTGCGACCAAACCTACTAGGAAAAGTAGGTTGGACAAGTGGTGGACTTTGAATGCAAACCCCCCATGTACAAAATATCACTCATGCTACTAGGAATAATTTGGTATTAAGGTCCATGTTTCAATGGAGCCTAACTTGGAAAAGTGGTGGACCTTTGTTTCTCTCTATGTTTCAATAGAATTAGCTTGGACAAGTGGTGAACCTTGGAACAAAACCCCCATGTAAAGCATGTCATGGGCATTACAAGTGGTGAGAAAAAATATTATTCAAGGTATAACCTTATAGGCTGGACAAGTGGTGGACCTTAGCACCCAATTCCTCTTATTATAATGACATAGAGTGGAAAAGTGGTGAATTGTGAGACCAAACCTACTAGGGATAATAGGGTGGACAAATGGTTGACCTTGAATGTAAATCACCCATGTACAAAATATCATGGGTTTTGCGTATTTCAATGGAGCCTAGCATTTAGGAGACATGGTGGAACTTACTTATGTCCATGTTTTAATGGAGCCTATCTAGGAGAAATGATGGAGGTTCCTTCTCTCCATGTTTCAATGGAGCCTAGCTTGGACAAGTCGTGGACCTTTGTTTCTCTCTATGTTTAAATATGGTTAGCTTGGACAAGTGGTGGATCTTGGAATGAAACTCCCATGTAAAACATATCATGGGCATTTCAAGTGGCGAGAAAGGATACCATTTAAGATATAACCTTATAGGTTGGACAAGTGGTGGACCTTAACACAATATAATGACATAGAGTGTACAAGTGGTGAATCTTGAAACCAAACCACTCATGCTACTAGGGATAATAGGTTAAACAAGTGGTGGGCCTTGAAATAAAACCCCCTAGAGTGTTTCAATGGAGCCTAGCTTGGAAACATGGTAAAGCTTGCTTCTCTCCATGTTTCAATGCAGCCTATCTTGGATAAATGGTGGAGCATCATTCTCTCCATGTTTCAATGGAGCCTAGCTTGGACAAGTGGTGGACCTTTATTTCTCTCTATGTTTGAATAGAGTTATCTTGGAAAAGTGGTGGACCTTGGAACAAAACCCCCATGTAAAACATATCATGGGCATTACAAGTGGTGAGAAAAAATACCATTTAATATATAACCTTATAGGTTGGACAAGTGGTGGACCTTAACACCCAATTATTCTTAATATAATGACATAGAGTGGATAAGTGGTGAACTTGGGACCAAACCTACTAGGAAATAGGTTCGACAAGTGGTGGACCTTGAATGTAAACCCCCATGTACAAAATATCACTCATGCTACTAGAAATAATTTGGTATTAAGGTCCATGTTTCAATGCAGCCTAGCTTGGAAAAGTGGTGGACCTTTGTTTCTCTCTATGTTTCAATAGATTTAGCTTGGACAAGTGGTGGACCTTGGAACAAAACCCCCATGTAAATCATGTCATGGGCATTACAAGTGGTGAGAAAAAATACCATTCAAGCTATAACATTATAGGTTGGACAAGTGGTGGACCTTAACACCCAATTCCTCTTAATATAATGACATAGAGTGGACAAGTGGTGAATCATGAGACCAAACCTACTAGGGATAATAGGTTGGACAAGTGGTGAACCTTGAATGTAAACCCCCCATGTACAAAATATTATGGGTATTGGGTATTTCAATGGAGCCTAGCAACTTGGAGACATGGTGGAGCTTATTTCTCTCCATGTTTCAATGGAGCCTATCTAGGAGAAACAGTGGAGGTTCCTTCTCTCCATGTTTCAATGAGCCTAGCTTGGACAAGTGGTGGACCTTTCTTTCTCTATATGTTTTAATAGAGTTAGCTTGGACAAGTGGTGGACCTTGGAATGAAACCCCCATGTAAAACATATCATGGGCATTTCAAGTGGTGAGAAAGGATACCATTTAAAATATAACCTTATAGGTTGGACAAGTGGTGGACCTTAACACATAGTTCTTCTTAATATAATGACATAGAGTGTACAAGTGGTGAATCTTGAGACCAAACCACTCGTGCTACTAGGGATAATAGGTTGGACAAGTGGTGGACCTTGAATGTAAACCCCTCATGTACAAAATTATGGGTTTAGGGTATTTCAATGGAGCCTAGCTTGGAGACATGGTGGAGATTGCTTCTCTCAATGTTTCAATGGAACCTATCTTGGAGAAATGGTGGATCATCCTTCTCTCCATGTTTCAATGGAGCCTACCTTGGACAAGTGGTGGACCTTTGCTTCTCTCTATGTTTCAATAGAGTTAGCTTGGACAAGTGGTGGGTCTTGGAACAAAACCCCTTTGTAAAACATAGCATGGACATTACAAGTGATAAGGAAAAATATCATTCAAGATATAACCTTACAGGTTGGAAAAGTGGTGATGGACCTTGACAAGTGGTGAAGGATACCATTTAAGATATACCCTTATAGGTTGGACAAGTGGTGGACCTTAACACCCAGTTATTCTTAATATAATGACAGAGAGTGGATAAGTGGTGAATCTTAAGACCAAACCACTCATGCTACTAGGTATAATACGTTAGAGAAGTGGTAGACCTTGAATGTAAACACCCCATGTACAAAATATCATGGTTTTAGGGTGTTTGAATGGAGCCTAGAATCTTGGAGACATGGTAGATCTTGATTCTTTCCAAGTTTGAATGGCACCTATCTTGGAAAAATGATGGAGGTTACTTCTCTCGATGCTTCAATGGAGCCTAGCTTTGACAAGTGGTGAACCTTTGCTTCTCTCTATGTTTGAATAGAGTTAGCTTGGACAAGTGGTGGACCTTTGCTTCTCTTTATGTTTGAATAGAGTTAGCTTGGACAAGTGGTGGACCTTGGAATGAAACCCCCGTGTAAAACATATCATGGGCATTTCAAGTGGTGAGAAAGTATACCATTTAAGATATAACCTTATGGGTTGGACAAGTGGTGGACCTTAATACATAGTTCTTCCTAATATAATGACATAGAGTGTACAAGTGGTGTATCTTGAAACCAAACCACTCGTGCTACTAGGGATAATAGGTTAGACAAGTGGTGGGCCTTGAAATAAAACCCCCCATGTACAAAATAAAATGGTTTTAGGGCATTTAAATGGATCCTAGCTTGGAGACATGGTGGAGCTTTCTTCTCTCCATGTTTCAATGAAGCCTATCTTGGAGAAATGGTGGAGCATCCTTCTCTCCATGTTTCAATATAGCTTAGCTTGAACAAGTGGTGGATCTTTGGTTCTCTCTATGTTTCAATAGAGTTAGCTTGGACAAGTGGTGGACATTGAAACAAAACTCCCATGTAAAACATATCATGGGTAGTTCAAGTTGTGAGAAAAAAAACCATTTAAAGTATAACCTTATAGGTTGGACAAGTGGTGGACCTTAACACCCAATCCTTTTTAATACAATGACATAGAGTGGACAAGTGGTGAATCTTGAGACCAAAGCTATCAAGCTACTAGGGATACTAGGTTGGACAAGTGGTGGATCTTGAATGTACATCCCCTATGTACAAAATATCATGGGTTTAGGGTGTTTCAATGGAGTCTAGCATATTGGAGACATGGTGGAGCTTGCTTCGCTCCATGTTTCAAGTGGTGGACCTTCAATTATTTTCCCATACCTAGTTTAGACAACCCATACACTTTGCAACTCTAAAGGTTGGACGAGTGGTGGAGCTTTGTTTATTTCCATGTTTTAATGGATCCTAGCTTGGACAAGTGGTGGACCTTGGAAAAAAGTCCCCCCTGTACAACATAGCTGAGTTTTTTCATGTTTTAATGGAAGAGAGATTTGACAAATGGTGGAGCTTGCTTATCTCCATGTGGATTTTAGAACTAGCTTGGACAAGTGGTGGAGCTTTGCTTTTCTACTCTTCATAATACAATGATGTATAGGTTGGTTACATGGTGAATCTTAAGGCCAAACCTCCCATCTTACTAGAGATGATAGGTTGGACAAGTGTTCAACCTTCTATCATTTCTCCATGCCTATAATTAGACAATTAGTAGAACTAGCATCTTTCTATGTTGTCTAGAGCTGAGCTTGGACAAGTAGTGGACCTTGCTACTCTCTTCCCTTGGTTTATTAGTTTGAAGACTCATTATATATACTTGCTTAGATCTATATAATTACTCATTAGTTAGGTTACAAGTAGGTATGTAATTTGTTAGCCTCAAGGGACTTTGAATATTGAATAGTAAGAAAGTCAAGTGCTGGTTTGAAGATCTTTTGCTTATCTAAACTAGACTCTAACTCAATAATAAGTCTCTTAAGTTCCACGAATTGTCCTATCTAGGCTCCAAAAGAGTCTTAATTGGTTTGTGCTAGATTCTAACTTCCTTGATGGGGTAGAATCCTAGAAAAATGAGGCACTATAAGTTTTACCTTAGCTCAAATGGATTTTCACTTAAACTAGACTGCAATTTGGCACTCTAGTATCTTTGTCTTGATGGAGTTTAACACTAGATACATAGTAGTGATATTTAAGCTTCATGTCTCTTCACTTGATCGAGATATGAGACCATACTTTCAAGGTCACCACTTGTCTTACCTAAAGACCAATGTGAGACATGGGAGCAAGAAAGCCATCCGATATTGTTTTAAGGACTATTACATAGACAATCAATAACTTAAGTAAAGCAAAAAGACTTGGATCTTTCACAATTAATAACTTAAGTAAAGCCAAAAAGACTTGGATCTTTGACAGTTTTTTTCAAACTAAAAAAGCACAATCTCATGCTAACAAAACTATAAATCACAATTGAAAGTTTTGAACGAGAAAAAGATCAGCAATCTTATAAGAAGGATACTTTTCATTTCATTTGATGATTACAAACTAAAAGAAAGTCTCTCAAGAAATTGATAAACAAAAAATGTAGGTGACTGCTTCATTATTTTGAGCAAACATATCAAAATCTCTATTGATTGAGCTCCATCTAGTAGTATCCTTTGTAAGATCCTGCAGGAAGGAATAAAAAGAAAGATTTGTTAGATACCATGCACATGAGTGTTCAAGTATGTGTATCAAGAATATATGACATGTCACTAGTACCTTAGGGTTGCTTTCTATCCAGCCTTAGAAGATTGTTCTCAGCTTTCACCTTATTTATATAAGCCTTTGCTGTGGTTGCCTTCAAAACTCCTTTTGTGTTACAACCCAATTGCCTAGCTAAAGTGGTCAATTGTGACGCCTTCATGCTTTCAATGGGTGTACGCTCCTTTGCTAAGATCTCTTGTATTTGGGCTCTTCTCATTTCATTGCGGTGGCTTGTGTCACTTGCATTTTCAATGATAGTTTCATCCCTGTCACCTTTTGCAGGTGGTATTCTTCTTGTAAAGAACACCTTAGCTGACCAAACATCATTTTTCTGCTTCCAATACTCCATGATTTGTTTGTATTCACTATCATTTGTCACTATAGGTTGTCCATAACGATTAGAAGCAATTAAATCACGCACATCCCTTCTCTCATCAAGCTGAATCAAGTATGGCAGTAGCTCCTCCAAGAGCATATTGTCAACCATCTTCTCAGCATCAAATTGTGGTGGAAAAATGCAATTGTTTGCTGGTGAAATACATCCCTTGTAAGGAGAGTCATCAATAAGCACTGTTCTTTGTGGATCACATTCAAACCCCATGGCAATTTTGGCTAGAGGCTTGAACATTGCCTCAACGTTTGGATTGTCGGGTCTAAACAATTTTTGAGTTTGAGCGGTGTAGCAAACATCTTGCGACCAAATTGCAAAGAAAGGCAATGTATCCTCAGCTAAGTTGTTTAGTGCTGCAAGGATTTGATACACATTATTCCTAGTAGCTGTCGACCAAATTGCAACATTAAACCTCTGTAAAATAGTCTTCAAGAATTGGATGCAACCTGGCCTGAGTATAATATATCTTTTTGAATCCATTTGCACTGAGTTGTGGTGTGAGGATGGTTGAGGGGAACGTTTCAACAATAGACCATTTAAATCCAATATAATTGTAAGCATGGATTTCTCAACATCTACGCTACATGACGTAGTACCAATTGGCAATAGCTCGTGAGTGGACTTTTCAGTCTCTTTTGATGTATGTTGCATTTTTGAAGCATCGATTTCTTGGTTCTCATTATTGGAAGCTTGCTCAAGTTGCACAACACTAGACTCTAGTATAGAAATATCATCCATCTTGGGCACTTTAGAAACCATAGAATCTATGGATTCTATAGTTGTTGACTGAACCATAGGAGCATTATCCATCCCAGTTTGTGAATCTAAGAAAACACACACACAAATGGTATCTCAAAACCACTAGAATTTTATTCACCATATTTATATGTAGAACTCCTAGTAAGAAATTTATTTAAGGTAAAGTCGTTGTTAGAATCCTTGCAACCATTTTCAGCATTCGTACACCAAACACCACTTGTCTAAAATACAATCTACTAACTCAACATTTTCCATCCTACACTTTATTAAAGATGAGTACTTAAAGTGAAAACTAAAAGCCACCCTTGTTGAGGAAACATGGATACAAGGTCCACCAAATGTCCAACCTAGACTACAAGCAAACAATTAGAGATTTGGCTTAGATTTGGATTCAAAGGCCACCACTTATTCAAGTAAGATAACTCCACTTGTTTAAGACAGTAATGTTTGAAGCCCCACCACTTGTCCAACCTAGACATTGATTAAATTTTGGTAAGATTTATCACAAATCTAGAGTAGAATCAAGATTCTATGGCCAAGGTAGTCAAATAAGTTAGACAACACACAAAGCATAAGAGCACTTAGATTCTCGTTGAGCATAAACTAAACAATAATCAAATGTTATATTCACTTGAGATTTCATCCATGAAAAATGAAAATGATGCATGTACTTGAGATTTCCATCCATGTACAATACTTTACAATGTCAAGTAAAGTTATAGTCAGCAAACAACTCTTCTCCTGCTTCAACTTGACAAATAGTCTCAATGCATACATGGCCATATTCTTCTGACTTGATGTGTGAAGAGGTGCATTTATGCCAAGGTGGAAAATTTGGATCAAATGTATAGCGTACGTTGGGACAGACATTTGTACTGTGAGAACTATTTATATAGCCCGACACGTTTCCTTCTTCTACACAACCAATAATGTATGATTGATCTTCCTCTTCTTCTATGTTTGGATCCTCTAGAAGAGAATATTTATAAGCTCTTGGAAAAATTTTGCATATCTTTTTCCAGTCTTGAAATCTATACTTATGCCCTCCATAGTTTAGAATAGTCAAACCACTTTCCAGGGTAGTATGCACAAATAGCCCATAACCAGCTCCTTCAATACATGAAAGTCGCACTTCAAAATCCACACCGTTAATATGGAAAATTACATCTTTGGGAATAGGAAAAGTTGGTGTCCCAAAAGGATCTTCATGCCAATCATAGTGTGAAATACATCTAGTTTTTATATCACTTAACTCCTTTGTGTCTGCAAAAAGAAGAAAATATTATGCATAAAATAATGACAATATCAAAGAAAGATATCATTATTTTATAGTCCAATAGGTCCATTGTATGGAAGACTTAGAGTGCCTCTTACATGGTGCCTCCAAGGTTTCCAAAAAATAAAATCATTGGAAAAAAAAGGCCACTGTGTCTCCAATCTATTGCCCATTTGAAGCATAGAGAGAACCAAGGTCCACCACTTGTCCAAGCTAGACATGGAGCATTGACACAAGATCCAACACTTATCCAAGAACCCTATAGTATATGTGGTAACATGGGATGCATTGATGCAACAAAAGTAGTCTAGCCTCCTCATCCATCTCTTTTTTCTTGTAGCCTAGAGGGATTAGTTTCAAGGTCTATCACTAGTCAAAAACTACACATAGAACATTGATACAAGGTTCCACCACATGTGAAACCTATCATCTCTAGTAGCATGGATGGTTTGATATCAAGGTTCACTGCGTGTCCTACCTATACTCTATTGTAGCATAGAGATTCTGGTTTGGTGGTACTACACTTGTCCAAACTTGGCTTGTTGTTGATATCTGGAGGTAATCAAGGGTCCTCCACTTGTCCAAGTTAGGCATATAAAACAATTGCAAGGTCCACCATGTGTACAACATATGATTGATTATAGCATGCATGGTCTTATTTCATGGGCAACCATCTTCTCTCCAACATGTGTCCAACCTCGGCTCCATTGAAGCATGGAGAGAAGCAAGGTCCACCACTTATCAAAGCTATTATTTTCTCCCAGTGCTTTCAAAACCCATAATACGTTGTACATGGGGGGGGGGGGATTCTTGTTTCAAGGTCCACCACTTGGCTAAGATTGGATCCATTGAAACATAAAGAGAAGCAAGCTCTACCATTTGTCCAAGCTAGGTGCCATTGAAACATGAAAACCCCATAATATGTTGTATACGGGGGGTTTTTTCACGGTCTACCACTTGTCTAAGCTATGGTCCATTGGAACATGGAGAGAATCAAAGCTCCACCACTTTTCTAAGCTAGGATCCATTGAAACATGGAGAGAAGCAAGCTCCATTGTTTGTCTAAGCTAGGCTCCATTGGAACATGGAGAAAACAAGCTCCACCACTTGCCTATTATTGCATAGAGATTCTGGTTTGAAGGTCCACCACTTGTCCAACCTTGCCTTCATGTATGGAGATAATAAAGAGTGCAATGCTTCTCTAAGCTAGGGACATAAAAGAGTTTCAAGGTCCACTACATATACGATCTATGATGGGTTGTAGCATGGGAGGTTTCATTTTAAGGTTGACCACTTCTCCAGCTCCGCTTGTCCAACCTCAGATCCATTGAAGAATGGAGAATAAAGGTGTACCAACTCTCCAAAATAGGCAAGAAAATCTCTATAAAACCCATGAATTGTTAATATATGCTATGCTGTGGAGTTTTGTTTGAAGGTCCACTCCTTATCCAAGCTACAATCCATTGAAGCATGGAAATAAGTAAGATATATCTATAGTCCAAGATAGGATCCATTGAAACATAGAGAGAATCAAGGTCCACCACTTGTCCAAGCTATGCATGGGTAATTGATATAAGGACCACTACGTTTTCACCTATACTATGCTCTATCATGGATGGTTTCATATACCACCAATTTTCCAACCTATTTAGTAGGTTGTATTATGGGGGTTTGGTTTCAAGGTACTTCACTTGTCTAAGGTGGGTTCCATTGAACCATGGAGAGAAACAATGTCTACCACTTGTCCGAAATATGCTCCTTTAAAACATAAAAGCAAGGTCCACCACTTGTCCAAGCTAATGTTTCTCTCCATTGAAGCATGGAGAGAAACAAGGTCTACCACCTGTCCAAAATATGCTCCATTGAAACATAAAAGCAAGGTCCACCACTTGTCCAAGCTAATATAACAAATGGGTGTTGGTTACAAGGTGTACCACACTTGTCTAAACTAGTCTCCATGCAAGGTCCACCACATGTCCAAGCTATATGATCTTGGTTTGAAGGTCTACCACACCTCTTGAAATTAGGATCCATGTAAGGTCCACCTTTTGTCAAGCTATGCCTTTAGTGAGTACTAAAACTAAGTAAATTGCAGTACTTAAATACCTTTCCAAGCTCATTAAGATTTTGGTCTCTAAGGCCACCACCACATGTCTAATCTATGCTCTAATTGATTACTTATGCTAGTTCTCAAAGTCCAAACATAAGCTCCCTTCTAGCAAGGTTAGTTTAAATTTAGGCTCCAACACCTGTCTAAGCTAGGTTCAATTTATGAAGCATCACCATTTAACCATGCTACGATCTAATGTATCATATCAAGGGGGTATTGATAAAAGGTCCAAAACTTATTGAGTTCAAGCTCTTAAGTAATTAAGTCTTTGTGAGTATTAAATGTTATAGTTTTAGTCTAAAGATCCACCATTCAAAAACTCAAGTAATTTATTATTTACATTCAAACCTTGAATGCTTGAGATAAAAAATACAAACTCAATCAATACTATATAAAGCAAAATCTAACATTAAGAGTATCAAATCAGTAACAAGAAACACTAACATGCACAAGAAACTCAAAACATACGTGTCTCCATTTCCAAAAAGTCCTCCATTGACAGAGGATGTTGTTGTTGTTGTTCTTCTTCTCTTTGTGGAGAGCACTCCTCTGTAACAGGCACAATGTCATCTGATTGCGAAGTGGATTGTTGAAGTCCAGCCCATTTTTCTATATCTTCATGAGACTTAACAAAGTCTAGCAGCATGGTCTCCACGTTTTTTGCCTCCTCCACACTATCAATTAAGCATATAACTTCTTTTTTCTGTTGTATTCCTTCTTGTGCAACCAAGGAGCCATCACCAAAAACATCAACAAGCTTGCGGTCTTCAAAACAATATGTACGAATGTAGTGCTTGACCAAAGCTCTTTTTTTGGCCTCCAAATATTGCAAATCTGACATATCGTTATCTGCTACTTGAAGAAGAGAACAATCAATTGGCATGGGATGTTCCTCTGATCTTCTTCTCAGGTCTTCAAATGCATTGCCTTGTCCCAAGAAGGCAATAACTGTTAGGAATTGAATTGCTCCTTTGCAAGGAGCTGATGGAAAGTGATGCAATGCACCACAACAATGGTAGCTCAGATTATCTCCCATGGCGTGAAAGGCACATTGCAATTTTGTGAAGTTAGTGAAATCCACAAATGCAAGAAAGACAAATCCAGGATCTGTTGACCCTCCAGCAATAGCCAAGATCCCATCCAAAGCATTGTTAAATGTCTCCTCACTCCACTTCAAATTGCCTCCAACGTTTTTTGTCATATCTAAAACACATAAGCCAATAGGCACTTTATTATTGAAGTGGCGCATCAAGTAGAGATTGCCTTCCATTTGTAGGCTCACCACATAGATTGACCATGGCAAATCTCTAGGCTCAGTTTTCTCCTTTTGAAGGTGAATTGCCCATTGCATGTATTTTATTGCTCCATCTGGAAAAGCCATTTTCTTTGTTCCACGCGTCAAACTAGATTTGATCCATTCCTCGCATAGCATTAAAATTGTTTTATAAACAACATCATTGATGTTATACATTTTGACCACCTCCTCCCAGTCTTTACATGGTGAAGACTCATTCAAATTGTTGAAGCCTTCAAGAAGTGCATCTTGAATCAATTTGTCTTGCTTCAACTGCTTGATTCGATCATACATGTCAGTTGCATCACCATCCTTTGCACTCTTTGACAGTAAAATCTTCTCATCTCTAATCTCTTCTTGAATAGTCTTTACCTCTGATTCCTCAAGGCCACAAAGGTATCTAAATACAGTTGTTGGGGGTTTCTTATTCTCCTCTTCTAGCTTTTCAATGATTTCTATCCAGCAATCATAAACTAAATCAGAGTACGTGACCATGTGTGCCTGTT
Source organism: Adiantum capillus-veneris (assembly GCF_014529385.1). Lineage (NCBI taxonomy): Eukaryota > Viridiplantae > Streptophyta > Polypodiopsida > Polypodiales > Pteridaceae > Adiantum > Adiantum capillus-veneris. The sequence continues at coordinate 70,514,522 of NC_140934.1, forward strand.
TAGCAATCCAACTTGCTGCTGCACTCATTCTTGCCAATCGAAGAAAAGCCTAAAAAGAAATAGAGAAATAATTAAACTATTGAGCAAGATTTGTTAATTAAACACTATCAAAAAGACAAAGAAAATAACTTACATCCCATCCGGCACGAGATGCATGTCCCTCTGCAATTCCACTTGCTGCCTTTGGTGGTCGTCCTGAGAAGATCCATTGACTCCGTAAATGTCTCAATATTTGGCTGTAAGGTTGCTTGACATACAATGCCTGAGCCTCCTCATTTGCAATGGCAGATATAGCAGTTGCAACAAATGGAGGAGCATTCACAACAATGCGAGCCTTTCTAAATTTATACACGCTAATCAGTCTTTCAAATATCTCTTTGTTGTTTTGTTCATTGTGAAGCAAAACTTTTGCAGCATAGATTGAATGCTGCCCATCAAGAATCCAATAATGATAATCTTTAATTTTTTGCTCCTCTACCTCTTCTACTGCCAAAGGAGTCCCCTTCTTTGATTTTGCATTTCGAACAGGCATCAAATATGCACATGCTGCAGGCTTGGTCGTACTCCGTGAAAATCCAAATAACACACTTTCAGCGTGTTTTTTATCCATAATACGTGCATTATAGTGATCAGGAGCAAGCCAACAATTTTGAATAGGGATATCAAATTCCCTATATTGGAAAGGAAAATAATTTATGTACTTATTCATTCCACCTGTATCTTTTTCTTGTCCTTTCATGGCCTCAGCTTCTAAAACATCTGGATCCACAATTCTCATCTTTGACATTGAACCCTCTGTTGATGAGGATGCCAAAGATGCCTTGTCTACATCCAAAATGGAACTAGTTCGCTTAGCTGCTACTTTTTGCACTTTTGCTTGCTTCTTTGTGGATGGTGGTCGTGAAGCTTTCACCTTTTTTCGTTGTAGTGTGGCAATGATGGAGCTTTGAAGTTGATCTGCTGTGATGTTTGGATTTGATTCTGCAAACTTCCATCCTCGAGAAAACATTGTCTCTTCTTTGTTTCTAGACATGCGCTCCAATGCATATGCTCCTGGAGATAGTTGAAATTCTAGATTCATTGGAACTAGAATGTCAATGCATTCCACCTCCGGATGACTATCAACTACAGAGACAGATGCTTCCACAACTTGTCCAACATCTTCAAACAAGCTGTCATTCTCCTTTTTGGCAATAAATAGATGCACCTTATGAAATTGTGCACCCTCTATACCATGTATGTCCAAATACCATTTCCTAAGATCATTGCAAGTATAGTCAACTGAGACAGCAACCCTTGCAACCTGTTTTTTTGGAGCCATCTTTCCTGAAACAAAAAAAACCAAATGTTATTTTAGCATATACTTTTTTGTAATGAATTAAGTTTGTGTGAATACAAGGTCCACCACTTGTTCAAGTTAGATCTAAGCAAGTATACATAGTAATCTTTAAGCTAGTAAACTAAGGGAAGGGAGAAGTAAGGTCCACCACTTGTCCAAGCTCAGCTCTAGACAACATGGAGAGATTCGAGGTCTACTAATTGTCTAATATAGGCTAACTATATTGAAACATAGAGAGAAGCAAAGGTCCACCACTTGTCCAATCTAGGGTCCATTGAAACATGGAGAGAAGGATGCTCCACCATTTGTCCAAAATAGGCTCCATTGAAACATGAAGAGAAGCAATATGCACCATGTCTTCGAGATGCTAGGCTCCATTGAAATATCTTAAACCCATGATATTTCGTACATGGGGGGTTTACATTCAAGGTCCACCACTTGTCCAACCTATTATCACTAGTAGCATGAGTGGTTTGGTCTCAAGATTCACCACTTTTCCACTCTATGTCATTATATTAAAAAGATCTGGGTGTTAAGGTCCACCACTTGTCCAACCTATAAGGCTATATCTAAAATGGTATTATTTACCACCACTTGGAATGCACATAATAGGTTTTACATAGGGGTCTGGTTCCAAGGTCCACCACTTGTCCAAGCTAACTCTATTGAAACATAGAGAGAATCAAAGGTCCACCACTTGTCCAAGCTAGGGCTCCATTGAAACATGGAGAGAAGGATGCTCCATCATTTCTCCAAGCCAGGTTCGATTGAAACATGAAGAGAAGCAAGCTGCACCATGTCTCCAAAATGCTAGGCTCCATTGAAATATCTTAAACCCATGATATTTCGTACATGGGGGGTTTACATTCAAGGTCCACCACTTGTCCAACCTATTATCACTAGTAGCATGAGTGGTTTGGTCTCAAGATTCACCACTTTTCCACGCTATGTCATTATATTAAGAAGATCTGGGTGTTAAGGTCCACCACTTGTCCAACCTATAAGGCTATATCTTAAAGGGTATTCTTTCTCACCACTTGGAATGACCATGATAGGTTTTACATGGGGGTTTGGTTCCAAGGTCCACCACTTGTCCAAGATAACTCTATTGAAACATAGAGAGAAGCAAAGGTCCACCACTTGTCCAAGCTAGGGTCCATTGAAACATGGAGAGAAGGATGCTCCACCATTTGTCCAAGATAGGCTCCATTGAAACATGAAGAGAAGCAAGCTGCACCATGTCTCCAAGATGCTAAGATCCATTGAAATACCTTAACCCACGATATTTTGTACATGGGGAGTTTACATTCAAGGTCCACCACTTGTCCAACCTATTATCTCTAGTAGCATGAGTGGTTTGGTCTCAAGATTCACCACTTTTCCACTCTATGTCATTACGTTAAGAAGATCTGTGTGTTAAGGTCGACCACTTGTCCAACCTATAAGGGTATATCTTAAAGGGTATTATTTCTCACCACTTGAAATGTCCATGATATGTTTTACATGGGGGTTTGGTTCCAAGGTCCACCACTTGTCCAAGCTAACTCTATTGAAACATAGAGAGAAACAAAGGTCCACCACTTGTCCAAGCTAGGCTCCATTGAAACATGGAGAGAAGGATGCTCTATCATTTGTCGAAGCTAACTCTATTGAAACATGGGGGGTTTACATTCAAGGTCCACCACTTGTCCAACCTATTAACGCTAGTAGCATGAGTGGTTTGGTCTCAAGATTCACCACTTTTTCACTCTATGTCATTATATTAAGAATATCTGGGTGTTTAGGTCCACCACTTGTCCAACCTATAAGGCTATATCTTAAGGGTTATTCTTTCTCACCACTTGGAGTGACCATGATAGGTTTTACATGGGGGTTTGGTTCCAAGGTCCACCACTTGTCCAAGATAACTCTATTGAAACATAGAGAGAAGCAAAGGTCCACCACTTGTCCAAGCTAGGGTCCATTGAAACATGGAGAGAAGGATGATCCACCATTTGTCCAAGATACGCTCCATTGAAACATGATGAGAAGCAAGCTACACCATGTCTCCAAGATGCTAATCTCCATTGAAATACCTTAAACCCATGATATTTCATACATGGGGGGTTTGCATTCAAGGTTCACCACTTGTCCAACCTATTATCTCTAGTAGCATGAGTGGTTTGGTCTCAAGATTCACCACTTTTCCACTCTATGTAATTATATTAAGAATATCTGGGTGCTAAGGTCCACCACTTGTCCAACCTATAAGGCTATATCTCTTTCTCACCACTTGGAGTTACCATGATAGGTTTTACATGGGAGTTTGGTTACAAGGCCCACCACTTCTCCAAGCTAAATCTATTGAAACATAGAGAGAAGCAAAGGTCCACCACTTGTCCAAGCTAGGCTCCATTGAAACATGGAGAGAAGGATGCTATACCATTTGTCAAAGATAGGCTCCATTGAAACATGAAGAGAAGCAAGCTGCACCATGTCTCCAAGATGCTAGGCTCCATTGAAATACCTTAAACCCATGATATTTTGTACATGGGGGGTATACATTCAAGGTCCACCACTTGTCCAACCTATTATCCTTAGAAGCATGAGTGGTTTGGTCTCAAGATTCACCACTTTTCCTCTCTATGTCGTTATATTAAGAAGATCTAGGTTTTAAGGTCGACCACTTGTCCAACCTATAAGGCTAGATCTTTAAGGGTATTATTTCTCACCACTTGGAATGACCATGATATGTTTTACATGGGGGTTTGGTTCCAAGGTTCACCACTTGTCCAAGCTAACTCTATGGAAACATAGAGAGAAGCAAAGGTCCACCACTTGTCCAAGCTAGGCTCCATTGAGACATTTAGAGAAGGATGATCCCCATTGGTGGAAGATAGGCTCCATTGAAACATGAAGAGAAGCAAGCTGCACCATGTCTCCAAGATGCTAGGCTTCATCGAAATACCTTAAACCCAGGATATTTTGTACATGGGGGGTTTACATTCAAGGGCCACCACTTGTCCAAGCTATTATCGCTAGTAGCATGAGTGGTTTTATCTCAAGATTCACCACTTTTCCAATCTATGTCATTATATTAAGAATATGTGGGTGTTAAGGTCCACCACTTGTCCAACCTATAAGTCTATATCTTAAAGGTTATTCTTTCTTACCACTTGGAGTGACCATGATAGGTTTTACATGGGGGTTTGGTTCCAAGCTCCACCACTTGTCCAAGATAACTCTATTGAAACACAGAGAGAAGCAAAGGTCCACCACTGGTCCAAGCTAGGCTCCATTGAAACATGGAGAGAAGGATGCTCCACCATTTGTCCAAGATAGGCTCCATTGAAACATGACGAGAAGCAAGCTGCACCATGTCTCCAAGATGCTAGGCTCCATCGAAAAACATTAAACCCACGATATGTCGTAGATGAGGGGTTTACATTCAAGGTCCAACACTTGTCCAAGCTATTATTGGTAGTAGCCTGAGTGGTTTGGTCTCAAGATTCACCACTTTTCCACTCTATGTCATTATATTAAGAATATGTGGGTGTTAAGGTCCACCACTTGTCCAACCTATAAGGCTACATCTTAAAGGTTATTCTTTCGTACCACTTGGAGTGACCATGATAGGTTTTACATGGGGGTTTGGTTCCAAGGTTCACCACTTGTCAAAGCTAACTCTATTGAATCATAGAGAGAAGCAAAGGTCCACCACTTGTCCAAGCTAGGGTCCATTGAAACATGGAGAGAAGGATGCTCCACCATTTGTCCAAGATAGGCTCCATTGAAACATGAAGAGAAGCAAGGTGCACCATGTCTCCAAGATGCTAGGCTCCATCTAAATACCTTAAACCCACCGTATTTCATAGATGGGGGGTTTACATTCAAGGTCCACCACTTGTCCAACCTATAAGTCTATATCTTAAAGGTTATTCTTTCTTACCACTTGGAGTGACCATGATAGGTTTTATATGGGGGTTTGGTTCCAAGCTCTACCACTTGTCCAAGCTAACTCTATTGAAACAGAGAGAGAAACAAACGTCCACCACTTGTCCAAGCTAGGGTCCATTGAAACATGGAGAGAAGGATGCTCCACCATTTGTCCAAGATAGGCTCCATTGAAACATGACGAGAAGCAAGCTGCACCATGTCTCCAAGATGCTAGGCTCCATCGAAAAACATTAAACCCATGATATGTCGTAGATGAGAGATTTACATTCAAGCTCCAACACTTGTCCAAGCTATTATTGGTAGTAGCATGAGTGGTTTGGTCTCAAGATTCACCACTTTTCCACTCTATGTCATTATATTAAGAATATGTGGGTGTTAAGGTCCACCACTTGTCCAACCTATAAGGCTACATCTTAAAGGTTATTCTTTCTTACCACTTGGAGTGACCATGATAGGTTTTACATGGGGTTTGGTTTCAAGGTCCACCACTTGTCCAAGCTAACTCTATTGAAACATAGAGAGAAGCAAAGGTCCACCACTTGTCCAAGCTAGGCTCCATTGAAACATGGAGAGAAGGACGCTCCATCATTTCTCAAAGCTAACTCTATTGAAACATGGGGGGTTTACGTTCAAGGTCCACCACTTGTCCAAGCTATTACCGCTAGTAGCATGAGTGGTTTTGTCTCAAGATTCACCACTTTTTCACTCTATGTCATTATATTAAGGATATTTGGGTGTTAAGGTCCACCACTTGTCCAAGCTAACTCTATTGAAACATAGAGAGAAGCAAAGGTCCACCACTTGTGCAAGCTAGGGTCCATTGAAACATGGAGAGAAGCATGCTCCACCATTTGTCCAAGATAGGATCCATTGAAACATGAAGAGAAGCAAAGTGCACCATGTCTCCAAGATGCTAGGCTCCATCTAAATACCTTAAACCCACGATATTTCGTAGATGGGGGGTTTACATTCAAGGTTCACCACTTGTCCAAACTATTATCGCTAGTAGCATGAGTAGTTTGCTCTCAAGATTCACCACTTTTCCACTCTATGTCATTATATTAAGAATATCTGGGTGTTAAGGTCCACCACTTGTCCAACCTATAAGGATAATCTTTAAGGTTATTCTTTCTCACCACTTGGAGTGACCATGATAGGTTTTACATGGGGGTTTGGTTCCAAGGTCCACCACTTGTCCAAGCTAACTCTATTGAAACATAGAGAGAAACAAAGGTCCACTACTTGTCCAAGCTAGGCTCCATTGAAACATGGAGAGAACGATGCTCCACCATTTGTCGAAGCTAAGTCTATTGAAAATGGGGGGGTTTACGTTCAAGTTCCACCACTTGTCCAAGCTATTATCCCTAGTAGCATGAGTGGTTTTGTCTCAAGATTCACCACTTTTTCACTCTATGTCATTATATTAAGAATATTTGGGTGTTAAGGTCCACCACTTGTCCAACCTATAAGGCTATATCTTAAAGGTTATTCTTTCTCACCACTTGGAGTGACCATGATAGGTTTTACAGGGGGGTTTGGTTCCAAGGTCCACCACTTGTCCAAGCAAACTCTATTGAATCATAGAGAGAAGCAAAGGTCCACCACTTGTCCAAGCTAGGGTCCATTGAAACATGGAGAGAAGGATGCTCCACCATTTGTCCAAGATAGGCTCCATCGAAAATGAAGAGAAGCAAGCTGCACCATGTCTCCAAGATGCTAGGCTTCATCGAAATACCTTAAACCCAGAATATTTCTTACATGGGGGTTTACATTCAAGGGCCGATACTTGTCCAAGCTATTATCGCTAGTAGCATGAGTGGCTTTGTCTCAAGATTCACCACTTTTCCACTCTATGTCATTATATTAAGAATATGTGGGTGTTAAGGTCCACCACTTGTCAACCTATAAGTCTATATCTTAAAGGTTATTCTTTCTTACCACTTGGAGTACCATGATAGGTTTTACATGGGGGTTTGGTTCCAAGCTCCACCACTTGTCCAAGCTAACTCTATTGAAACAGAGAGAGAAGCAAAGGTCCACCACTTGTCCAAGCTAGGCTCCATTGAAACATGGAGAGAAGGATGCTCCACCATTTGTCCAAGATAGGCTCCATTGAAACATGAAGAGAAGCAAGTGCACCATGTCTCCAAGATGCTAGGCTCCATCTAAATATCTTAAACCCACCATATTTTGTAGATGTGGGGTTTACATTCAAGGTCCACCACTTGTCCAACCTATAAGTCTATATCTTAAAGGTTATTCTTTCTTACCACTTGGAGTGACCATGATAGGTTTTATATGGGGGTTTGGTTCCAAGCTCACCACTTGTCCAAGCTAACTCTATTGAAAAGAGAGAGAGAGAGAAGCAAAGGTCCACCACTTGTCCAAGCTAGGGTCCATTGAAACATGGAGAGAAGGATGCTCCACCATTTGTCCAAGATAGGCTCCATTGAAACATGACAGAGAAGAAGCTGCACCCATGTCTCCAAGATGCTAGGCTCCATCGAAAAACATTAAACCCATGATATGTCGTAGATGAGGGTTTACATTCAAGGTCCAACACTTGTCCAAGCTATTATTGCTAGTAGCCTGAGTGGTTTGGTCTCAAGATTCACCACTTTTCCATCTATGTCATTATATTAAGATATGTGGGTGTTAAGGTCCACCACTTGTCCAACCTATAAGGCTACATCTTAAAGGTTATTCTTTCTTACACTTGGAGTGACCATGATAGGTTTTACATGGGGGTTGGTTTCAAGTTCACCACTTGTCCAAGCTAACTCTATTGAAACATAGAGAGAAGCAAAGGTCCACCACTTGTCCAAGCTAGGCTCCATTGAAACATGGAGACAAGTATCCTCCATCAATTTCCGAAGCTAAATCTATTGAAACATGGGGGGTTTACGTTCAAGGTCCACCACTTGTCCAAGCTATTACCGCTAGTAGCATGAGTGGTTTTGTCTCAAGATTCACCACTTTTTACTCTATGTCATTATATTAAGAATATCTGGGTGTTAAGGTCCACCACTTGTCCAACCTATAAGGCTATATCTTAAAGGTTATTCTTTCTCACCACTTGGAGTGACCATGATAGGTTTACATTGGGGTTTGGTTCCAAGGTCCACCACTTGTCCAAGCTAACTCTATTGAAACCTAGAGAGAAGAAAGGTTGACCACTGTCAAGCTAGGCTCCATTGAAACATGGAGAGAACGATGCTCCACCATTTGTCGAAGCTAAGTCTATTGAAACATGGGGGTTTACGTTCAAGGTCCACCACTTGTCCAAGCTATTATCGCTAGTAGCATGAGTGGTTTTCTCTCAAGATTCACCACTTTTTCACTCTATGTCATTATATTAAGAATATTTGGGTGTTAAGGTCCACCACTTGTCCAACCTATAAGGCTATATTTAAAGGTTATTCTTTCTCACCACTTGGAGTGACCATGATAGGTTTTACATGGGGGTTTGGTTCCAAGGTCCACACTTGTCCAAGCTAACTCTATTGAATCATAGAGAGAAGCAAAGGTCCACCACTTGTCCAAGCTAGGGTCCATTGAAACATGGAGAGAAGGATGCTCCACCATTTGTCCAAGATAGGCTCCATTGAAACATGAAGAGAAGCAAGCTGCACCATGTCTCCAAGATGCTAGGCTTCATCGAAATACCTTAAACCCAGGATATTTGTACATGGGGGTTTACATTCAAGGGCCACCACTTGTCCAAGCTATTATCGCTAGTAGCATGAGTGGTTTGTCTCAAGATTCACCACTTTTCCACTCTATGTCATTATATTAAGAATATGTGGGTGTTAAGGTCCACCACTTGTCCAACCTATAAGGCTATATCTTAAAGGTTATTCTTTCGTACCACTTGGAGTGACCATGATAGGTTTTACATGGGGGTTTGGTTCCAAGGTCCACCACTTGTCCAAGCTAACTCTATTGAATCATAGAGAGAAGCAAAGGTCCACCACTTGTCCAAGCTAGGGTCCATTGAAACATGGAGAGAAGGATGCTCCACCATTTGTCCAAGATAGGCTCCATTGAAACATGAAGAGAAGCAAGGTGCACATGTCTCCAAGATGCTTGGCTCCATCTAAATACCTTAAACCCACCATATTTCGTAGATGGGGGATTTACATTTCAAGGTTCCACCACTTGTCCAACCTATAAGTCTATATCTTAAAGTTATTCTTTCTTACCACTTGGAGTGACCATGATAGTTTTTATGGGGGTTTTGTTCCAAGCTCCACACTTGTCCAAGAAGCTAGGTCCAATTGAAACATGGAGAGAAGGATGCTCCACCATTTGTCCAAGATAGGCTCCATTGAAACATGACGAGAAGCAAGCTGCACCATGTCTCCAAGATGCTAGGCTCCATCGAAAAACATTAAACCCACGATAGTCGTAGATGAGGGTTTACATTCAAGGTCCAACACTTGTCCAAGCTATTATTGCTAGTAGCCTGAGTGGTTTGGTCTCAAGATTCACCACTTTTCCACTCTATGTCATTATATTAAGAATATGTGGGTGTTAAGGTCCACCACTTGTCCAACCTATAAGGCTATATCTTAAAGGTTATTCTTTCGTACCACTTGGAGTGACCATGATAGGTTTTACATGGGGGTTTGGTTTCAAGTCCACCACTTGTCCAAGCTAACTCTATTGAATCATAGAGAGAAGCAAAGGTTCACCTCTTGTCCAAGCTAGGCTCCATTGAAACATGAGGAGAGCAAGGATTCTCCATCATTTCTCGATGCTAATCTTTAATACATGGGGGGTTTTTACGTTCAAGGCCACCACTTGTCCAAGCTATTACCGCTAGTAGCATGAGTGGTTTTGTCTCAAGATTCACCACTTTTCACTCTATGTCATTATATTAAGAATATCTGGGTGTTAAGGTCCACACTTGTCCAACTATAAGGCTATATCTTAAAGGTTATTCTTTCTCACCACTTGGAGTGACCATGATAGGTTTTACATGGGGTTTGGTTCCAAGTCCACCACTTGTCCAAGCTAACTCTATTGAAACATAGAGAGAAGCAAAGGTGTCCACCACTTGTCCAAGCTAGGGTCCATTGAAACATGGAGAGAAGGATGCTCCACCATTTGTCCAAGATAGGCTCCATTGAAACATGAAGAGAAGCAAGCTGCACCATGTCTCCAAGATGCTAGGCTCCATCTAAATACCTTAAACCCACGATATTTTGTACATGGGGGGTTTACATTCAAGGTCACCACTTGTCAAACCTATTATCGCTAGTAGCATGAGTAGTTTGCTCTCAAGATTCACCACTTTTCCACTCTATGTCATTATATTAAGAATATTGGGTGTTAAGGTCCACCACTTGTCCAACCTATAAGGCTATATCTTAAGGTTATTCTTTCTCACCACTTGGAGTAAACATGATAGGTTTTACATGGGGGTTTGGTTCCAAGGTCCACCACTTGTCCAAGCTAACTCTATTGAAACATAGAGAGAAACAAAGGTCCACCATTTGTCCAAGCTAGGCTCCATTGAAACATGGAGAGAATGATGCTCCACCATTTGTCGAAGCTAAGTCTATTGAAACATGGGGTTTACGTTCAAGGTCCACCACTTGTCCAAGCTATTATCGCTAGTAGCATGATGGTTTGGTTCAAGATTCACCACTTTTCACTCTATGTCATTATATTAGGAATATTTGGGTGTTAAGGTCCACCACTTGTCCAACCTATAAGGCTATATCTTAAAGGTTATTCTTCTCACCACTTGGAGTGACCATGATAGGTTTTACATGGGGGTTTGGTTCCAAGGTCCACCACTTGTCCAAGCATAACTCTATTGAATCATAGAGAGAAGCAAAGGTCCACCACTTGTCCAAAGCTAGGGTCCATTGAAACATGGAGAGAAGGATGCTCCACCATTGTCCAAGATAGACTCTATTGAAACATGAAGAGAAGCAAGCTTTGCACCATGTCTCCAAGATGCTAGGCTTCATCGAAATACCTTAAACCAGGTTATTTTGTACATGGGGGGTTTACATTCAAGGGCCGATACTTGTCCAAGCTATTATCGCTAGTAGCATGAGTGGTTTTGTCTCAAGATTCACCACTTTTCCACTCTGTGTCATTATATTAAGAATATGTGGGTGTTAAGGTCCACCACTTGTCCAACCTATAAGGCTACATCTTAAAGGTTATTCTTTCGTACCACTTGGAGTGACCATGATAGGTTTTACATGGGGGTTTGGTTCCAAGGTTCACCACTTGTCCAAGCTAACTCTATTGAAACATAGAGAGAAACAAAGGTCCACCACTTGTCCAAGCTAGGCTCCATTGAAACATGGAGAGAAGGATGGTCCACCATTTGTTCAAGATAGGCTCCATTGAAACATGACGCGAAGCAAGCTGCACCATGTCTCCAAGATGCTAGGCTCCAGCGAAAAACAATAAACCCACGATATGTCGTAGACGAGGGGTTTACATTCAAGGTCCAACACTTGTCCAAGCTATTATTGGTAGTAGCTTGAGTGGTTTGGTCTCAAGATTCACCACTTTTCCACTCTATGTCATTATATTAAGAATATGTGGGTGTTAAGGTCCACCACTTGTCCAACCTATAAGTCTACATCATTAAGGTTATTCTTTCTTACCACTTGGAGTGACCATGATAGTTTTTACATGGGGGTTTGGTTCCAAGGTCCACCACTTGTCCAAGCTAACTCTATTGAAACATAGAGAGAAACAAAGGTCCACCACTTGTCCAAGGTAGGCTCCATTGAAACATGGAGAGAAGGATGGTCCACCATTTGTTCAAGATAGGCTCCATTGAAACATGACGAGAAGCAAGCTGCACCATGTCTCCAAGATGCTATGCTCCATCGACATACATTAAGCCCACGATATTTCGTAGATGAGGGGTTTACATTCAAGGTCCACCACTTGTCCAAACTATTATTGCTAGTAGCCTGAGTGGTTTGGTCTCAAGATTCACCACTTTTATTAAGAATATGTGGGTGCTAAGGTCCACCACTTGTCCAACCTATAAGGCTACATCTTAAACGTTATTCTTTCTTACCACTTGGAGTGACCATGATAGGTTTTACGTGGGGGTTTGGTTCCAATGTCCACCACTTGTCCAAGCTACCTCTATTGAAACATAGAGAGAAACAAAGGTCCACCACTTGTCTAAGCTAGGGTCCATTGAAACATGGAGAGAAGGATGCTCCACCATTTGTCCAAGATAGACTCCATTGAAACATGACGAGAAGCAAGCTGCACCATGTCTCCAAGATGCTACACTCCATCGAAATACATTAAAGCCACGATATTTCATAGATGAGGGGTTTACATTCAACTCCCACCACTTGTCTAAGCTATTATTGCTAGTAGCCTGAGTGGTTTGGTCTCAAGATTCACCACTTTTATTAAGAATATGTGAGTGTTAAGGGCCACCACTTGTCCAGCCTATAAGGCTACATCTTAAAGGTTATTCTTTCTTCCCACTTGGAGTGACCATGATAGGTTTTACATGGGGGTTTGTTTCCAAGTTCCACCACTTGTCCAAACTAACTCTATTGAAACATAGAGAGAAACAAAGGTCGACCACTTGTCCAAGCTAGGATCCATTGAAACATGGAGAGAACGATGCTCCACCATTTGTCGAAGCTAAGTCTATTGAAACATGGGGGGTTTACGTTCAAGGTCCACCACTTGTCCAATCTATTATCGCTAGTAGCATGAGTGGTTTTATCTCAAGATTCACCACTTTTTCACTCTATGTCATTATATTAAGAATATTTGGGTATTAAGGTCCACCACTTGTCCAACCTATAAGCCTATATCTTAAAGGTTATTCTTTCTCACAACTTGGAGTGACCATGATAGCTTTTACATTGGGGTTTGGTTCCAAGGTCCACCACTTGTCCAAGCTAACTCTATTGAATCATAGAGATCAGCAAAGTTCCACCACTTGTCCAAGCTATGGTCCATTGAAACATGGAGAGAAGGATGCTCCACTATTTGTCCAAGATAGACTCCATTGAAACATGAAGAGAAGCAAGATGCACCATGTCTCCAAGATGTTAGGCTTCATCGAAATACCTTAAACCCACGATATTTTATACATGGGGGGTTTACATTCAAGTACCACCACTTGTCCAAGCTATTATCGCTAGTAGCATGAGTGGTTTTGTCTCAAGATTCACCACTTTTCCACTCTATGTCACTATATTAAGAATATGTAGGTGTTAAGGTCCACCACTTGTCCAACCTATAAGTCTATATCTTAAAGGTTATTCTCTCTTACCACTTGGAGTGACCATGATAGGTTTTACATGGGGATTTGGTTCCAAGGTCCACCACTTGTCCAAGCTAACTCTATTGAAACAGAGAGAGAAGCAAAGGTCCACCACTTGTCCAAGCTAGGCTCCATTGAAACATGGAGAGAAGGATGCTCCACCATTTGTCCAAGATAGGCTCCATTGAAACATGACGAGAAGCAAGCTGCACCATGTCTCCAAGATGCTAGGCTCCATCGAAAAACATTAAACCCACGATATGTCGTAGATGAGGGGTTTACATTCAAGGTCCAACACTTGTCCAAGCTATTATTGGTAGTAGTCTGAGTGGTTTGGTCTCAAGATTCACCACTTTTCCACTCTATGCCATTATATTAAGAATATGTGGGTGTTAAGGTCCACCACTTGTCCAACCTATAAGGATATATCATTCAGGTTATTCTTTCTCACCACTTGGAGTGACCATGATAGGTTTTACATGGGGGTTTGGTTCCAAGGTCCACCACTTGTCCAAGCTAACTCTATTGAAACATAGAGAGAAACAAACGTCCACCACTTGTCCAAGCTAGGCTCCATTGAAACATGGAGAGAACGATGCTCTACCATTTGTCGAAGCTAAGTCTATTGAAACATGGGGGGTTTACGTTCAAGGTCCACCAGTTGTCCAAGCTATTATCGCTAGTAGCATGAGTGGTTTTGTCTCAAGATTAACCACTTTTTCACTCTATGTCATTATATTAAGAATATTTGGGTGTTAAGGTCCACCACTTGTCCAACCTATAAGGCTATATCTTAAAGGTTATTCTTTCTCACCATTTGGAGTGACCATGATAGGTTTTACATGGGGGTTTGGTTCCAAGGTCCACCACTTGAATCATAGAGAGAAGCAAAGGTCCACCACTTGTCCAAGCTAGGCTCCATTGAAACATGGAGAGAAGGATGCTCCACCATTTGTCCAAGATAGTCTCCATTGAAACATGAAGAGAAGCAAGCTGCACCATGTCTCCAAGATGCTAGGCTCCATCAAAATACCTTAAACCCATGATATTTCGTAGATGGGGGGATTACTTTCAAGGTCCACCACTTGTCCAAGCTATTATCGCTAGTAGCATGGTTTGGTCTCAAGATTCACCATGCAGTTTTCCACTCTATGTCATTACATTAAGAATATCTTGGTGTTAAGGTCCACCACTTGTCCAACCTATAAGGCTATATCTTAAATGATATTTTTTCTCACCACTTGGAATGTGCATGATATGTTTTACATGGGGTTTTGCTCCAAGGTCCACCACTTGTCCAAGCTAGATCTATTACATATATATTAAACATACAATATTCAACTAGATTCCCTACCTATCATGTCCAGTAGCATGGATGCTGTAGCTTTAAGGTCCACCACTTGTCCAACCTATACTCTCTTATGTAAGGGAGATCTCGCTATAAATTCAAAACCTTCCCGCCTAAATTTAAAATTCAAAATCTAATTGCCTAAATTTAAAATATCCCTCCCAAATTTTAAATATCCCACCTAAATTTTAAAATATCCCGCCCAAATTTTAAAATTGAAACTTTTTTATAAAAAATTAAATTTTACCACTTAAATTTGAAATATTCCACGCGAAATTGATTTTAAAATCAAGTTTACCATGAAAAGATATCATTATACCACCTAAATTCAAATATGCAAACCTCAAATCATTATATTGTACATAAATTCAAACAAATTCAAATTAACAAGCTTAAACTGATATTAGTTTGCATAGATATGAATTTATCACACCTAAATTATGTCACCATGTTAGAGAGAGTGGTTAGAGAATTTGAACAAGGTCCACCACTTGTCCAACCTAGATACCAAGAAGGATTGAGTGTACAAGGTATTATTTGGAGGTCCTTATAGTCCACTGGTCTCAAGGTCCACTTGTGGTAAGGGTCACCAAAAAGTGTATATATTCATCCAAAGAAATACACGTATTTTTGGTCTACATGTCCTAGTTTCAACCATTTATGTCCATTAGGTGTATCACTAAACAACACTACTATTTTTGAGAAACAGAAGTTACAATCATATCTACAAATGGATTAGAGGAAAATCAGCTCAGCATACATCCATAACTCACTACAAGAATTGACTTTAACAGATCACGTAAGTAAGTCTTCCATTCAAGTTTACTAGTATTACAATGTGTTAGTTATTTGTGATATTTATGTATGTATATATACTATGTGTGCATATCGTAATTAAGTGTAATTGTGTATCTGCATTATGTATGAGTATTACAATGAAATAACACAAATATACATACATACACATAGATAACACAGACGCACACATACATGAGCATGTATTTTCAAGAGAGAGATAGCAAGATACAGAGATAGATAGAGAGAGAGAGAGAGAGAGAGAGAGAGAGAGAGAGAGAGAGAGAGAGAGAGAGAGAGAGAGAGAGAGAGAGAGAGAGAGAGAGAGAAATACCTGTTTTCTAAAGAGAGGAGAGAGAGAAAGATAACAGATTTCATTGTGTTTATGTATGTGGAAGAGAGGAAGATGATGTATGGGAATATGTGCACGTATTTTCAAGAGAGAGACAACAAGATAATAGATTTCACTGTGGTTATGTATGTGGAAGTGAGAAAGACGATGTGTGGGAATATGTGCATGTATTTTCAAGAGAGAGACAACAAGATAACATATTTCACTGTGGTTATGTATGTGGAAGAGAGGAAGACGATGTGTAGGAATATGTGTATGTGTGCGGGGATATTTTTAAACTACGTATCTCTGTCTTTTGACGAGAGAGTGTGTGTGCAAGAAGAGTTACAGAGAACCATCTTCTCTATATGAAGAAAGACAAAGAGTGAGAGAGAGAGAGAGAGAGAAATACCTGTTTTTTCTCTATTCGTGAGGTGTGCAATGTCTCCTGAGAAGAAGCTATGCCCGATCCTGCCCTTCTGGAAAGCGTTGGGTACGCTGCTGTTTCTTTATCTTGTGCCCGAAATTTCAATCTTGTGCGCTCCACCTGTGTGTTGTGTACGATGCCGAGCTTGCTCCTCTACGTGCGCGTATACTCCAACTGTGTACGATGCGTGTGCGCTTTCTGTGTGTTTGCTGCTCGCCTGTTTTCTCTGTGTGCGTTGCTCGTGCACTCTCTCTGTGCCTAATCTTGATAGGGTTTATTAGAATGCCACGTATTCTACAAGTCCATGTTTTATCATAGGATTAAAAAAAACAAAAGCAATAGAAAACATTAACCAATTCACACAGCCAAAATTAAAGAAAATTCCCCTGGACCCCGCCCAGAACAATATCCCAAAATCAGCCTCCCAAGCCCCGCCATCGAGAGCGCTATATTCCACATCCCCATCAAGAGCGCTACCCCCAAACCTCACGTGGAAGCGCTGCCTTGTCACCCCATTGTGGCATTGCCCTAAGACCCCGCATCTGGAGTGCTAAATGGGAACATTCTTCATTAGTGAAATTTTGAACATAAATTATATTTAGCATATACTTAAATATAATACGAATATTAACATATTAACTATACTACTAATTTACTATAGCAGTTCTAGATTATGTCCCATACTATATTTAAGGTGCCAAAGGTTTGGCCTTATGGTCCTAGATTTAGCCAAGTGGTCAACACATATAGGACCAAGTGCACACTGTGCCACAAAACTTGGCCACCACTTCACTTGCCAAAGTTTAGGCCACATGGTCAATCCTAAGTTTCCAATGTTCTTATTATGTCACCTTTTGCCTCGTGGAAAACCTAGGCTTGTTTTCACATACTCAGGCACTTCAAACCATAATAAATTTTCATTACTCTTCGGCAACCCTTTTGTTCAAGTCTTTGAAAAAACGTTGCTTAAGGCCACCCTAAACCATTTTCATTTAGGGGTGTCTAAAACTAGCTTTTTGGCAATTCGAGAAGAAAATGGTCAAAGTTTTATACTTAGTTTTAACCACTTGACCAATTCAAATATTGGAAAGCAAGGTCTTGTTATACTTTTCTTTGAACATCACACATTAAAACTAGGTCCCTCACTTGTCCAAGCTATGCTCTAATACAATAAAGGGCTTTTGGTTTCAAGATGCACCACTTTCCCAACCTTGATTCCATTAAAGAAGCTAGCTCTACTTAGACATTTAATAGCAAGGTCCTGTAGTAGTTCACATTGAACATTTTCCATGGCAGCTAGCTCCACCACTTATCTAAGCTATGCTCTAATACAGTAAGGGGGTTTTGGTTTCAAGATCCACCACTTGTCCAAATTTGATTTGGGAAGCAAGGTCCTATAATAGTTTGCTTTGGACATTCACCATTACAACTAAGTCCACGACTTCTCCAAGCTATGTTCTAATACACTAAGGACGTTTTGGTTTGAAGGAGAACCACTTGTACGACTTTGTTTTTGGAAGTAAGGTCTTTACATAGTTCACCTTGGACCTTGGACATTGGATACTACAACTAAGCCCACCACTTGTCCAAGCTATCCTCTATATATAGCCAAAGGGTTTGGGTTTCAAGATTCACCACTTTTCCAACCTTTCTTCCATTAAAGAAAGGAGGGGCATTATAACTAGGTCCACCAATTGTCCAAGATATGCTCTGATATAGAAAGGGGATTTTGGTTTCAATAATCCACCACGTGTTCAACCTTGCAAGACTCAAGGGATACTTGGACATTGGAAAGCATAGTCCTATAGTAGTTGATAGGTGGCAGTGGGTATAACAACTAGGTCCAACCTATGCTCTCATATAGCAAAGAGGCTTTGGTTTCAAGGTCCACCACTTGTCCAACCTTGCTTCCATTAAAGAAATGAGGGGCTACGTAAACATTGGCAAGCAAGGTAGAAAGGTCCTAAGGTATTTCACCTTGGATATTGGGCATTATAACTAGGTCCACCACTTGTCCAAGCTATGCTCTGATATAGAAAGGGGATTTTCGTTTCAAGGTCCACCACGTGTTCAACCTTGCAAGACTCAAGGGATACTTGGACATTGGAAAGCATAGTCCTATAGTAGTTGATAGGTGGCAGTGGGTATTACAACTAGGTCCAACCTATGCTCTCATATAGCAAAGAGGCTTTGGTTTCAAGGTCCACCACTTGTCCAACCTTACTTCCATTAAATAAATGAGGGGCTACGTAAACATTGGCAAGCAAGGTAGCAAGGTCCTAAGGTATTTCACCTTGGATATTGGGCATTATAACTAGGTCCACCACTTGTCCAAGCTATGATCTGATATAGAAAGGGGATTTTCGTTTCAAGGTCCACCACGTGTTCAACCTTAAAAGCCTCAAGGGATACTTGGACATTGGAAAGCATAGTCCTATAGTAGTTGATAGGTGGCAGTGGGTATTACAACTAGGTCCACCACTTGTCCAACCTATGCTCTAATATAGCAAGGATGCTTTGGTTTCAAGATCCACCATAATTTCCAACCTTGCTTCCATTAATATAGCAAGGAGGATTTGGTCTCAAGGTTCACCACTTGTCCAACCTATGCAAACCTTTTCCATGTTGTAGCATGATTTTTTGTTTGAAGAGTATTTTTCTATAACTATGGATTTAACAATGTAATCTTTTTCACTTACAGGATGGACTTTGAATCTGGGGAGAAAGTACATATGATACTTGACAATGAAATTGTTGGTATTGGCTGTGTGTGTAGAACAGATCCAAATTCCACTTGTGGTGGTACAAAGATAGGGCAAGAAAATGTCTCCATACTAGTGGAGGAATGCTTGAAGGATGTGGTCCTACCTTTTCCTACAATGGATACTTCATCTCTCCAAGGCTCATTATGGAGTGCTGTTCAATGGTCAAAGCTTCTTTTGCAATCTTTTGTATTAAATGGGAACTTAATTGATCCATAGGAAAGCTACAATGGTGATGAAGAACATGATCATTCTGATCCTCTAGTTACAGATGCAATACCTATGACAAGCCCAGAATTTGAAGCAATGATTCGAGAGTCTTGGAGAAATCAGAGGGTCCTTTTAAAAGATGACACAATGATGCAAACCATGAATGAAGGGACCATCTTATATGTATTTCCACATGATTATGTCAACTTTCAGGAACTTGGTCCTGATTGTGTGGGTGTGGGTATTGAAAGAGAAAATGCAAGCATTGATGATGTGGTTGAAGTGGGTAGCATCACTTTGCTAAAGTGGCCCATCAAGCAGACAACAATGTTGAATGGGAGCCCATTACAACGATTTGTTCCTGTTGATGGCATGCATGCTACATATGAGGATGTATCCAACGATGACAATGTTGGAAAAAAACTTGATGGGAGTAATGTTGTCCAGTTGTCAAGGAAGAGACGATACACTTTCATGAACAGGACTCAAAAATCAAAAGCAGCACCAGCTTTGACTTTTTACCTTTCAAACAAATCAATTCAAAGGGTATCATACATTGATTGTTGTGCACAAAAATGTTGCCAGTTTGCAGATGGTGATATGGTGACAAGGTTACGACAACAGTTTTGGGGAGAGTCTCAAAAATCACGCACTAATTATGTTTATGATGTTCTTTCTATATGTTATCAGAAAGATGAGAAGTCACGATACCAATTCAGGCTAAATGGCTCTATTGTTTGTTGTAGAGCATGGTATGAGCTACATGGAATACCAAAGACGTCATTTTATCGATACAAGGAGAACTTTGAAAATGGTGTGCGCCAATATGTACATGGGAACACATGTACATTGAGAAGGGGACTTCAACATACTAGTTTAGCAAGAGCACTACTAAATGAGTTTGTGGAAAACAACTCTGAGAAGATGCCACATAGAAGTAGAACACTGCTAGATGGCTCAAGAGAGACTCAATTGGTGATTCCATCAACATACAAACAAGTGGATATTTTATGTGAAATCAACATGACACTTAACCAAATGGGCTATGAGAAGAAGCTATCCCAATCTTCTTTTGGTAGAATTTGGAACAAAGAGTACCCACATGTCACTTTAACAAAGACGAGTGAGTTCTCTAAGTGCAATATTTGTAGCTCAATCAAGGCAAGGTTAGAAGCTAAACCTTCTCTTGAAGAGAGAGCTCTTCTCTTGAGGGAGAGAGAAGTTCACATGGCACAACAAAAGAGTTGCAGAAGCCTATATTATGCATGGCGCACGTATTCAGAAACTCAACCACAAAAATATGTATGCATAATCCATGATAAGATGGATCAAAAGAAGACTGCCATTCCTAGATTACGCATTGTTCCCAAGGATGTGGATTCAGGATATAATCTGCAGGTGGCATTGATTGGCATGATCACTCATGGACATGGAGAAGGTCATTACGGACACTTTGTCTTGAATGGTTTGTGGCCAGCTGATCCAAATCTTACAATTGGCTCAATTGCTAATTGTTTACATAACCTAGAGAGGATAGATAAGCATCCTCTTGGTGATCTAGTAACAGATGGACTTCCAAGGAGCAATATTTCACTACTACATGCTTTGAACTCAAGGGATGCTTTGGACTACCATAACTTGAGTGATGGAAAAGAGCCCATTGTGTAGTCGTCAGAAATTGCAGAAGAGGAATTGGGGTCAACATTTCACAGATTGCCAGAGAATTTGTTGCTACAATTGGATAATTGTGCAGGGGAAAACAAAAATCGATACTTATTTGCCTATTTGTCAATGCTTGTTGCAAGGGGTGTTTTCAAAACCATCCAGCTGGGATTTTTAATGGTTGGGCATACACATGAGGACATAGATGCCATGTTTAGTAGGTTTTCAGAGAAGCTGAGAGTTACACAAACCTATACTTTGCCACATTTGATGGATACATTACGAAACAGCTCATCTTCATCTCCAACTCCATTTTTTCTCACAAAGATCCCCGATTTCAAGCAATATTGTGATGGCTATCTTTGTGATGGACAAGACATACTTGTTGGACATTCCAAACCTCTTCAGTTCAGGTTCTTTATGCAGGATGAGACACCAATGATGCAATATAAGGCACATGTAGGTGTATCAAGTTGGAGTGGAAGTATTCGCCTTTGGAAAACAGACACAGAAGGCAAGCCAATGTTACCACATGGAGATCCACCTCTAGTACAAATGGCGGAGTATGTCAAGGCCCACGAAGAAGTCATTTTGGGGCTAAAGAACTATATAAAATTTTGGAAAAATTTAGGGAATGGTTCAAGTATTCCGTGATATTATAGACCCGTGATAGATTATTGGAGTAAGGTAATTGAAGAGATTGGAAAAGCAATCATATCAGAGGGAGTCTTGTATGAAATGTTTTGGCCAAAAACTCAAGAATATTCTCACCTACAAAGCACTACAATGAATTTGCAACAAGGAGCAGAAAGATTCCTAGGCCTTGAAGAGTTGAACGATCATTTTTGTGGGCCTCAACGAGATAGGCCAAGGGAAGAGTTTGACCCTATGTCTGATGTGCACCAAGGTGACTTTCTTATGCTTGTTCCGAGTGACACAGAAATCTATCCAGTGTGGCTTGCAATGGCTTTATTTGACATTGATAATGAGCCTACATCACCAAACTACAGAAAACTCTTGATTCAATATTGGGCACCTTGCGCGAGAAAAAGTGGGATGACAGATACTCAAGCTTACAGCAATTGTTGGAAGGGTTATTGGGCTGTCAACTATAAGGACCCACAAGTGTCGGAAACTGTAGATGCAATTGTTTGGTCCTGGTGACCCAACAAAGAAGGACCATTTTCTAGAATAAAGATTCCAGAAAGGCATGCTCTAAAAGCCAAAGAAGGCCTCACTCGTGCACATCAACCACACTTGGATCAAAGTTCAGATATGGTATCAAATGTGGAGCTTCTATTGTGACTATACTAGTCAGTTTGTAAACAAAATCTTTTTTGTATCTTCCTTTGTTTTATGTAATTTATAGTTATTATTCAAATCCATGTGTTGTACATCCTCTTGACTTTTGGTGTTTATCAACACCACAATCCTATGAGATTTTCACTTTATTTACTAACCACACACCTCAATTTTTCCCACTTTAAGTGGAAAATTCCCAAATTACATGAATTTAGTCGATTTGGAGATTCCCATAATGTGAGATTTTTACCAAAATACCTAATATGGTCTTTAGATATTTAAGAGCCAATTTTCAAAGGATAAGAGGAATGGAAACTAAGGTTTTGAATTGCCAAAGCATACACTAAGTACATACACAAATTTTGTTAACATGGCTGAAATAACCAAGAGAGTAGAATGAACATTGATAGCTTTGATTTTTCACATGAAGGTGCTAATGATGATGCCCCCATGTTTGTTAATTATATCGTTACTAGGTTGCAACAAGTTATGGGCAACCCTGCTTTGCAAGCCGTAGTTACTCAACAACTTCGCACTTATGGGATTTCCCTTCCTCTCCAAGAGGAGAGAGAGCTTAGGAGGCCTCTTGAAAAGACCCCAGAAGACTCTCTTCCATACAAGAGGAGGAATCCAAAGAGCAAGAAAGCAATAAAACTTTAAGTTCCTTTGAAGATGTGGCTCCATGAAGACGGTGGTGTAGATGATCACCAACTCCTCCCAAGAGGAAAAGGTCAACACACAGTCCTTCTCCTCATCAGTCCAAAAGGGAAGAGAGAACACAAAGGAAGAAAAGGGCAAGAAAGAGGTCACCCTCTTCTCCTTCTTTTTCACCTTCCTCCTCTTCCGTGTCTATTCTCCTAGAGAATACAAGAGGAGAGGACATCCTAAATCATACCTTGCATGGCGAAGGTCACAGAAGATCAAGAAGTTCAAGAAGGGAGGAAAGAATATCTCTTTTCTGACCTATTATGGCACCTTTGGTGCTTCCAACAAGTGTTGGCCTTCATCCAACAATTTGATGCGGCCTTCGGAGATAAGGCCTTTACGGAGTCCTCCAAGCTACACCATGTAACTATGCACTTCTAGAAATCAGCTCGTCAATGGTGGGCTAGCCTTTGTGGCAACAGTGAAGCCCCAAAGACATGGAAAACTCTATGAGTTTCCACCATGAAGCAATTCCTTGCAAGCGATGCAAAGGACAAAGGCTCACTGAATGGTGCAGTTTGAAGTTTCTCTTTCATGAGTCTATCCACAAATATGTAGACAAGTTTTGGGATTTACATCTCAAGGCTACTGTCTTCCAAAAGATAACTTCACTGAGAAAAAGAAACAATTCTGTGTGGGATTACCTGAAGAGATGTCAAAGCAATTTTCCAAAAAGAAATTTTCAACAAGGGGCTAGACGAAATATAAAGCCCATGGAAAACAAAGAAAAAAATGATGCAAAGGGGAAAACCAATGCCCAAAATTCTTCTCAAGGTGCTTCCAACAACAACAACAACAATCGGTCCAAGGAGAACAAAGGCAAAAACAAACTTTCTTTCGAAGAGCTTGAAGCTTTTCGCAAGGACCATAAGTGTTTTAAGTGTGGGGAGCAAGGACATGGCTATCGTTCTTGCCCCAAGAAAAATGCTTGCAATGAGACTCCTAGGGCTTCCACCATCAAATCTCCAAAAGAGGATGCTCATTGCAAAGAATCATCACTCTCCTATGCTTGGGGAAAGGTAAGGGAGCATGATGCCTTCATCTTGTTTGACCTTGGCTCTACTCACAAATTCATATCAATGGAGTTGGCCATCAAGTTGGGAATTCAAGCTTTCGAGATGGGAGATATTGTAACAGCTGGACATCGCTTTCAAGGGACATCAAGCCTCTGTTACTCCCTTGATTGGGAAGTTGAGGCTTCATGTCCAAAGCTATGTTGACAAAGAAGACTTTTTCATCGGTCCTCTCCAACATGAGGATGCTATCCTAGGGGTGCCAACATGAAGTTCCCTGAAAGGATAATCTACTTCACCTATAGGGGAAAGAACATGTATATAAATGCTAGTGAGTGTGGTCATACTATACCACTTGTAAATCCTCTTGCTTTTGATAAATCAATAAAGAGCTCAGTTTCTACGTACATGAATTTTGTTAAAGAATCCCTAAAAGACCTAATGTTTAATCAAATGAAAATGGTAGGAATCAAGAAGAGTTAGACTTGTCTAATTTTCTAAAGGGATTCCAAGATGTGTTCATCGATGATATCCCTATGGACTTACCTCCAAAATGAGGGGATGATGACCATCAAATTGAGCTATTTCCAGGAATCTCATCTCCTAACAAGCTTCCTTATTGAGTTTCTCAAGCTCAACAAGAGGAGGAATTGGTAGACAAAGGGATGGTGAGGCCTAGCTCCTCTCCCTTCTGTTCTCCATTCCTTTTAGTGTTAAAGAAAGATGGTACATATCGTATGTGTGTGGACTATAGATCACTAAATCATATCACTATCAAAAACAAATTTCCCATGCCTCAGGTAGAAGATCTATTTGATAAGCTACAAGGCACTACCTACTTCAATAGGATTGACCTTAAAAGTGGCTATCATCAAATAAGGTAGTGGTAGAAGATATTCTAAAGACCGTGTTTTGCACAACATTTGGCCTTTATGAATATCTAGTCATGCCTTTTGGCTTGACTAATGCACCGGCCACGTTCAATCATCTAATGGAGAAAAATTTTAGACCCTACCGCAAATTCACTGGAGTGTTCTTTGATGATATCATCATCTACTCCAAGTCTTTGGAGGAACATAAGAAACATCTCCAAGTGATTTTTCAAGCATTGAGGGAGAACAAGCTTTTTCTCAACCAGAAGAAAAGCAAAATTTTCCTTCAAGAGATTCAATACCTAGGTCATATTATCTCTCAAGATGGTATCTATATGGATCCATGGAAGCTAGAGGTAATAAAAGCATGGCCTAATCCAAGGAATCTACATGAGCTAAGAAGCTTTATTGGTATGTGTGCATACTATAGATGCTTCATAGCAAAATTCTCTCAAATAGAAAGACCATTACATGACTTAACAAAGAAGAACGTTAAGTATTTATGGATTGCTAAGGAGAAAAATGATTTTGACAAGCTCAAAGAGAAGCTTACCTCCCAACCGATCCTCATGCTTTCGGATCTCTCAAATCCATTTGAGGTCTAATGTGATGCTTGTGGTGATTGCCTTGTAGCATTTTTGCTTTAAGAAGGGCATGGCATAGCATATGAGAGCAGAAGGCTCAACACGGATGTACAAGTCTTGGACATTTATGAGAAAGAGCTTTTAGCTATTCTACATGCCTTAGACACAGGGAAGCACTACTTATTGGGGACTCCATTTATTCTATGAACCGACCACCAAAGTCTCAAGTATTCCATGATGCAAACCAAGCTTTTCAACAAACAAATGAGGTGGGCAGATTTTCTTTTGCAATTTAATTTCTATATTGCTCACATTGCTGGTAAGCACAATCAAGTGGCTGATGCACTTTCATGACGACCAAAAGTTAATGCGGTGTCTATAGCTACTCACAATGATCTATCTTCTATGATTGATGAGTATGCTACTGGCCCTGACTTTAGAGACATAATGTCAACCCTTGCTTTGGAAAAGAAAGAGGAACCAGTCACCTTGCAAGAAAGAGGAACCAGTCCGTGCTAGCTCTGTCCACCTTCGAAGGTGTTTGAGGTCTTGGGACTGAGGCTTGGGATAGTTAATGCTTTCCACAAAGTTTATGTTATGCTTGTGATGCATGAAGCTTTCCATCTTCATTGCATCACCTAGGTCACAAGGAACACAAAGATTGTACTGTAACAAGTCTCTCTTGATGGGAGAAACTATAATTCAAATGTCTATTTGAGGGGGGACCGGCTCCACATAAATCCGGCCCTCAACTGTTTTCATGTTCTCTAAACTCTCTCTCTTGTAAAAGTATTGTTCATGCCAAGTTAACTAAATGCTATGTTTATGTTGCTACCATCAATTATGTTCACCCGCTATGCTCACAAAGTAATTTCACAAAAATACTCTTTCTAATTTCCGCTACTCTCAAGTTAATAGGCCAATTCCATTACAGAGAGAGAGAGAGAGAGAGAGAGAGAGAGAGAGAGAGAGAGAGAGAGAGAGAGAGAGAGAGAGAGAGAGAGAGAGAGAGTCCGTGTTTAATTTTTCAAGAAAAACTAATTAATGTATTGTTTGAGGTAAAAAAAATAATTATTGTATTGTTTGAGGTTCTCTTAAAATAAAACAATACAAAATAGTTCTGATGTAAAAGCTATCTCTAGTAGTCTCTTAAGGCAGCATTATTAGATAAAACAACATTTGGAGGAAAGTCCTTGTGAACCCTCACGGCTCACGGACACCCCATCACCTACGACGGACGTGTATTATGTATTTGGTAGAGTCAGGTACCGGGCTTGTCGGACCAATAGGAAAAGGGTAAGAGTGATCGCCGATGAGAGGCGCACTCTAACTGGGACATTCAAGGGATTAGTTGGCTAAGCATGGGCACCCAAGTGTGAATGGGGTGAGCTCATATAAAAGCCAACTAAACCTAAAATTCACTCATTCTCTCATTTGTGCAATAGAAGAGTGCTCTTGCTCCATCTCCATCTCCATCTCCATCTTCTTCTTCTTCACCTCCTCGTGTGTGTGTGTATGTGTGTGAGAGAGAGAGGGAGAGTGTGTGTGCGATTGAGCATTACGAAGGCACGACGGCGGCAAAGCGGTTGAGCACGGCACGACTGCAACTTCTTCTTCATCGCGGCGAGGAATCCTCCACGGCAGGAGCATAGAGCGGTGAGTGACACACCATTGCCCTCTTTTGAGCTTGCTAGTTTAGTCTTGTTGTGTGCTTGGAGCCATTTGTGGCTCACACATGGTGTATCGGCAAGTCCCTTGCTTCGACAGTGCGGCAAGGAGCGCACATTTTTGGCGCCGCTGCCGGGGAAACGCCCTGCACTAAGCCCAAGAGGAACTTTGTGCTTCTTCTATGAGTTGTTTGTAGTAGGAAAGAAGAGGAAGAGGAAGAGGAATGAGTTGTTAATTTCTGTGTTGTCTGCAAGTTCTGTGATTTCTGCATAATGTTGTGTTTTCTGTTTGCACACAGTCTTTGCACAATTAGTAGTCGTTAGCTTGTTTGCAGTGAATGAATAAGTAGGAAGGCAGTTAGCAATTTCTGCTTGCACACAGTCTGCACACAGTTTCTGTCAAGGTTTGCCTGCACACAGTTTTTGCACAGTAAGGTAGTGAGAAAGGAAGTAGGTGGACAGTTAGCTCACTGTCAGTAGGCAGTTAACAGATTAGTTAGTGGTTAGCAGCACTGTTAGTAAGTAGATAAGGTAGTGAGCTATGAGTTGTTGACTGGGAGGTTAGGTAGGTGACAGTGTGTGTGGCCAAGAAAGGGTCACCAAAACCGCGCGTGGTCGTCGACAAAAAAACTTAAAAAATAAATAATTAAAAAAAAAACAAAAATATTTAAGCGTGAGTGACTGGGCGGCCACACTAAAATTTTGATCGGGATCGGGATCATTTCCCCAAGCCCAAGCCCAAGCCCAGGCTCAGGCCTCAGGCCTCAGTCCTATGATATATACTAGACTCACTCTTATATATATACCCTACTCCCTCAAGAGGGAATGAGAGCATGTGGGGCAAGTCCTCCACTCTCCTCCCTTCTCTTCCCACTTGCACCCTTAGACTTTCTAATTCGGGCCTAGTTCCTTACTAGAAATTGACGGTTTTAGGGATTCCGAGGGCATAAAGTGACCAAACGGAGGGCTGTAAAGCACGACACGTCCCTCTGACCGAGACGCTCGTTTTGAGCTATCATACGTTCTATTCTATAGCTGGGTCAAAAAAAAAGGACCAAAAAATCAAAAAATAAGAAAAGACTTGGGTTGCAAAACACCCAAAATTACTAGGTGAGCAGCCTTCACGGGCCCTCACTGACACTTCTAGGGGATCCAAGTCATATGAACCTACGCTTTGGACAAGTGTTAGAGTACGAGCATATTGGTAGTGCCTCCATTTACGCGGGCACCCATTATTCCTCCACCCTAGGTTCTGGACGTTCGGCCGGGACTCAAGGTAGCGCGACCCAAGATCCTCATATCGCGTCTAGTAATTCTTCCTCTGACTACGAAGTCATGGAGGGGTATCCTACACCAAACCTTGATAGTTCAAGTCAAGACATGCATGCCATGGGCCCACGGCCCGGGTCCAGCGTGTTTAGCCGCTTATAAGAGACCCTTAGTAGAGCTACTCGCTCCGAACACGCGGTTAATGAAGTAAATGAAGGGAGTGGGGAAGTAAATTCGTCATTCATGACTAAAATAGACCCTATTGTTCTTGAGAGTGTGCACGTGAATGTTCCATCCACTGCACCTCCTGATCCTTTAGGACTATCTCCCTCTGAGGTTCTACTACCCGATGGTAGGAGTCTTGCCGAAGTACAAGAGATCGAATGCTATATGCAAGCAACAAGGGAGAGGGAAATTGAGAACCTACGAAGGCTAGAACAAAGTCGAGCCCTGAAAGCAAAGGCTCCTATGACAACAATCATGCCAGCCGAGCAACCGAGTGCTCCCAAGGTAGCAGTCACGGAGGGGCAAGCTATGGGGAGCAATAATGCTTCCACTTCAAGGGAAACCTCCAGCACGCCAGGCCTAGATGGGATATTCCTAAACGAAAATTGGGATTATGACCTACAAGCAAAAGCTTTAACTGATCGGTACATAGGACACACCTATCATGTGGGTTGGTTAGATGTTCTACAATCCACATCGGGTGCTACTAGCATAGATGAGCAACAACAGAAAGTCTGTGATGTCCTCCATAGGATTGTCGAGTTAGAAAGACAGAACACAGGGATCAACATGTCTTCAACAGGCCTAATGAGATTCTTGGATACGGGAAAGGCCAACCAACCAACCCTATCACAAATGGAGACACCCTCAGTGAGCCCCATTGATCCTCCATATGTTGTTTCGCCAGGAGCCTTAGTACAATCTGAGCTCACAAGTGGCAGCTTTACCTTCCCAGATCTAGCTCATCTTTCTCTTAATGACACTACGGCTACCATGCATATCCCAGTGGTGAGCATGACAAGAAGTACACCATGGAGTTCATTTGTTAATACTGCACCGATGCCTAGTAGCACAGTGCCCCCAACTATACCTACATGTATGTATCAATCATGTGCACCTGTCGTACCTCAGCCTCATGTAGCTTCTACACCTTCGATTATTCCAAGAGCTTACAATCCACAGTGGAATTATCCAAGCTCTTATACAAGTGGAGCCATGCCATTTAATAATAACATGCCATATCAGGCACCCCCTATGCCTAGGGCCACGCCTGTAAACTTTGGACCACCGTCTGGTACACCACCATACGAAATTTGGGACCCAAGAGCCACGCGTATGCCAAGGCCAAGGCCAACTCCCATCTCACATGGGGTTCCAGGAGCACATACACCCATTATACCTGCTCAAATAGGAGATTTGGCAGCATTTGCTCAAACTATCGGTCGCTCTATTGTGGAAAACATGCGTAGTGCACCTGATAGAGAGCCTAGGAGCAAGGCAGTTCAAGTAGCTAAGCTCACACATAAATTCAATGGAGACGGAGATGCTAGAAAGCATATGGAAGTCTTTGAACATGTGTGCGATTCCTTGGAAGAGCACAATGAGCTACATAAGTGTAAGGCTTTGAGTTTGACCCTAAGCGGAAAGGCTGGAGATTGGTATAGAACCTTAAGAGTAGAAGAAAAAACGATCTACTCTACTCTTAGGAGACTGTTCTTAAAAGAATACATACGAGAGGGAGTACTTTGGGGTGTAGCCTCTCAGCTCCAGAAAGCCCAACGAGAAGAAGGTGAATCCGTGAGAGACTTTATTAGTCGCCTAAAGAATTTGAATTCTCGATGCAATCCAAACGAGCGATTCAACAACAACCAATTGCTCGATAGATTCATTAGGGGACTACGACATGAAAGTATCTATAATGGCCTAGTCATTAGAGGTATCACTACTTGGGAAGCAGTCACCATGAATGCAATCCAATTGGAGGATAATTTAATGATTGCAGAAGAAAGAGTGTTTGCCGAGCCGAAGTCAAGTAGCTCGCAAGCATCAAGGCATGAGCCAATGAAGATAAAGCCAATCGTGAAAGAGCAAACGATATCTGAGATGACTTTGGCAGATCTCACAAAGGCCATCCAAGAAAGCCTTAGGGGTAATCGTGCTCCACAAAACACTCATATGTATCCAAGAAGGGAGCAACAATGGTGCTCAATTTGCTTGGGCCCACATACTACGAGTGAATGCCCTACTTTCAGAGTAAAGTTTAACGGGACTTGTAACGCGTGTGGTAGGTATGTCCATCAAGCGAAGGATTGCCTAATGCTTAAACTCATCATGGAAAATAGACCGCCTATAGCTTGGGAAGACTCACCTCGAGTTCCTGCATTGATGCCTACCCCACCCATGGAGCAACAATTGCCATTACAGCACATGGTCCCTAGAACCCAAAATGTGGTCCAAACCACACCGTTGCCACCTCCAGTACTAGGACCGCAACCCCCTCATCCAAGAGTTACACCTATGAACCAAATAGGTTGCGAGTCATCTAATACTTATGTAGATTGCGAAGAGGACATAGACTCTAGTATCACCTATGGAGTCGACATGCTTGAGGAGTGTCCCATGTACTATATGGAAGACCATTGGGGACAAATCAAACCGGTATATCAAGCTACTGCACTAGCAACAAGAGGCCAAAACATTAATAGTTTTTCCAGAAGACCACCTCTTCAGTGCTACGAATGTGGTGGACCACATCGAGTAGTTGAGTGCCCCATTAGAATACAAAATAATGCCGCACTAATGCAAACAAGTCAAGGGAGTGCATTGGCAATGCCAATACTCACTTGTAATCGTTGTGGCATAGATCATTTGATCGCACAGTGTCCTAACAATCCAAACGCACCGAAAATCACACCATTGAACATAATAGAGATTGTTGATGAGACACCACCAACTATAAACATAGCACCAGTGAATGCACTCACACGATCGATGCTCCAAAAGCAAAATTACATCCTCGAAGAGAGAGATGCTGCATCCATTGGCTGAGCGAGAAAGAAGAAAACACGAAGAAAGAAATCCCTTAATGCTTCTAGCTCAAAACCTAGTTCAAAGACTAACATAGGGACAGGAGAGGATCCCGTGTATATGAATGACCCTGAGGATGACTCAGATTCGATAGAGACCACGAAGACCAAAACTGTTACTACAAAGGAAAAAGCCAGTGAGGAGGATCACGAGAGGGAATTACGACGAACACCAAAAGAGTATTCAAAGTTAAACTACCCAGTTGCGAACCCCCAAGATAAGCCACGAGAGACGAAAAATGAGGATTGCAAGAGAAAGATTGGAACCTATCCAAACCCAACAGTGGAAATTGAACGAGTCCAACAACTGAGGGGTTTGGTGGAAGAAAATCAACGAACATTAGAACCTGAACCCAAACATATCCAGATGTCGGACACAGTGTTTCCCACACAAGTTCAACCTCACAAGAACTACAGGCCGTTAGCTATACCCAGTATCATTCGGGAAGAGAGTGAGGGTAGGACATCTGAAAGTGGATACACACCTTTCCTACTAGAGAGAATGTTTGGTGAGGGAATACCTGACCCCCTTGAGGAAGTGGAGATTCCATCTTCACCATTCTCTTGTCAGGGTCCTACGTCCCACAAGATGCCATTAAATGTTGCCAAATTGATGGATTTCATGTCTTCAGAAGTTAGAACCACCATCATGTCCAAACTATATAAAGACCCTGAGCTAGTCTCAGCTCTTCGTGCCTTCCTCAATGGAGAGTTACAGGCCGGATTACCACAGTTTGCACATATGAACAAACCTGACTCGGTAATGAATGATGAGGAACATCTAGCACCACCATCTGACCTAGAGGGACATGAATCTGTAATTGAAGTACCCATTAACAAGTTGGGGCAATACTTTGAAGGTGATGAATCTAATGCTACTCTGCCAATCACTACTAAAGGATCAACTGTAAAGGGAGTCCTTGACAGTGGTGCGGGAGTCAGCATGGTGACAAAGAGTTGTTGGGAGTCTATGGGGCGACCTCACCTTGAAGCCACAAGCGTAGTGGTAAAAATGGATAATGGATCTATTGTTACGCCTATTGGAATGCTTAAGGATCTCAGGATCAAGGTCTTGGGACACAAGGTAAGGCAGACTTTCATTGTTATGGATTTTTCCAAGCATCCTATGTCATTTGACATGATCTTAGGGCGTCCATTCATGAGGGAAGAAAAAATGGTGCATGACTGGTCCAAAAACCACGTCTACTTACAGTTCCAAGACTCTGTCATTCGAGTTGATCTTTTAAGTGGTCGAACGCATCCTCTAGGAAATAATTTCATCATTGATAATCGATCAGACACAACAATTCACTCAGCTCCATTACAGTATTGTTACATGTGTAACGAAGACACGGATATTGGGGAGAAATCTCCTTATATGGATATCCTACCCGGAATGGCTGAGTCAGACAATGTCGATTGGGTACACCTAGCGACAACTATAGATACATGGGGAGCTAGAGGAACAACCTGGGTAACACCAAATGGGGAAGAGATACCACACATTGCACCAATAAACATGTTAGGTGTAGCGCATGTAACATCCGATGATAAGAAAGAGGCACACCTACCTGAGAGTGAAACCGATGATTCCTCAAAGGCTTCAGGCCAATACACATCAGAAATGGGATCTCAGGGAGAAATGGATTCAGAACCTGAGGAAACATCGAGTGAGCCAAGTATAGAAACTGAACACTCACGGTCTAGTACGACCATCTATGGAATTTATATGAGAGTGAAGAAGATACAAGCGAAGACCTATCAAGCGAGTCGAGTTCAAACATTTATTAAAATTAAAACCTTAACAAGAAACAAAGGTCATATAAGAGACGACGATATCGAGCGAATGTGAGAGCTAGGATAAACAAGGAAAGATCTACTGCAGAATGGCTTAGCTATCTAGGGGCATGTGATGCTCATCGAAAGCTAGTAGACAATTGGGGTGAACATCTCCAGAGTGTCATGTGGTGCAGCCCACTACCCATTGACCTCGCCCAATTGGAGGTTACGGAGCCGAAATTTAGTCGAACTATAAGAAGACGTCAAAACCGAGAGTTAGCACAACAACAAAAGGAGGCAGGACTAAAAGAAAGGTCTCCATCAGGACAAGAGCCTGTTGACTTACATACGACTCCTGAACATTTTAAATCTTATACCACGGGGGAGCGAAAGGTTGTGTATGCCAGGGCCCAACGAATACCTACCAATGAAAGCAGTGGAGTCTATGATGGTCCAGCGGTAGTTAAAGAGATAGAATTAGTAGAACCAGGTGAGGAGTCTAAACCAGTCTTTATTGCTCAAGACCTTACCGAAACTGAAGAGGCTGTACTTAAGGAGCTCCTCAAGGAATACAAGGATATCTTTGCTTGGACATATCATGACATGAAGGGCGTTCCACCTTCTGTGGTGCAACATACAATTCCCATGATCAACACTGCTAAACCCTCCCAACAACGACCCTATCCAATGAATCCTAAGTACGCCAAAATTGTACAAGAGGAGATTGAAAAACTTATCCAATGTGGATTCATATACCCTATTGAGCACTCAGAATGGGTTTCTCCAATAGTCATTGTGCCAAAAAAGAATGGGAAACTAAGAGTGTGCATGGACCTCAAGAAAGTTAATGCAGCCACTACGAGAGATCATTATCCCTTGCCATATTCAGAACATGTGCTTGAAAGAGTTGCGGGCAAGGAAGCTTATAGCTTTTTAGATGGGTACTCTGGTTACAATCAAATCACAATTGCATTAGAGGACCAAGCTAAAACTGCTTTTATCACAGAGTTTGGAGTGTTTGCATTTCGTGTTATGGCTTTTGGCTTAATGAATGCCCCTGCTACATTCCAACGATTAATAAACACTGCGTTTAAAGAATTTCTAAGGGAGTTTTGTGAAGCTTTCCTAGACTACCTTTGTGTTTATTCTTCTTGGGAGAAGCATTTGTTATATCTACGAAAAATATTTGAAAGGTGCAGATTTTATCACATCTAATTGAACCCTTTCAAATGCCAATTTTGGGTTAAGCATGGAGTCATTCTAGGGCATATAGTGTCCAAGAACGGGATATCCACATATGAGAGTAAGATTAAAGCCATTGCCGATTTGCCACCACCTACGAACTATAAAGGAGTTCAAAGATTTATGGGCCATGTTGGTTATTATTGAAGATTTATTTTAAACTTTGCCGAGATAGCGCGTCCATTGTACAAGCTTCTTATCGAGTTTCACTGGACGGAAGAATGTCATCAATCTTATGAGTTATTAAAGAAGGCCCTAACAAGTGCTCCAATCCTGCGAACACCCGATTGGAATGTACCTTTTCATGTGTATATTGATGCATCAAATTTTGCTATTGGGTGTGTTCTAACTCAACCAGGAGAACATAAATTGGACTACCCTATTAGCTTTGCAAGTCGCCAATTAAATGATGCCGAGATGAACTACACTACTACAGAGCGCGAAGGTCTAGCTATGATTTACGCAGTAAAGAAATTTCGCTATTACCTTCTTGCTACCAAGTTTGTGTTTTATGTTGATCATCAAGCATTGCTATATTTGGTAAACAAGCCGTGTTCCACAGGTCGAATTACACGATGGTTGTTAATTCTTCTTGAGTTTGACTTCACCGTTGTTGTGAGGCCTGGGAGGAAACATGTCATGGCGGATCATTTATCTCGTATCCCTAATGGCGAAGCTCCTACGGGGGTTGATGATGAATTGCCTGATACTCCTTTGTTCATTGTTGAGACAATGCCTGAATGGAGTGAAAAGATTGTTAACTTCTTAGTTAATGGTTTTCCACCCAAAGAACTGCGAAAAGATATAGCTCGAAAATTAATCAAGGAATGCGACCCTATTGCTTACTGGCTGGAACTCTCTATAAGAGAGGAAAAGATGATGTTCTTAGACGCTGTGCCCGCGAGGATGAGTATTTATATATTCTACAAGAGGCACACATGGGTGTAGCTGGTGGTCACTTTTCAGGAAACTTGACTGCCCGAAAGATCTTACAGTCAGGCTATTGGTGGCCCACTCTGTTTAAGGATGCATCACTTTTTGCAAAGGGATGTGATGAATGCCAACGCTTCAACAAGCTACAAAGAAGGGATAGGATGCCTCTACATCCCATCAAGGTAACCCAACCATTTGAAAAGTGGGGCTTAGACTTTGTAGGACCGATTAGTCCGGCTGCACGTAACACGCAATCATGATATATCATTGTGGCTACCGACTATGTAACCAAATGGGCTGAAGCAAAAGCAACACGAAAGGCGGATGCAAAAACAACAGCTAAGTTCCTCTTTGAGAACATTATCACACGTTTTGGATGCCCCTTTGAACTTGTGAGTGACAATGGAACTCATTTTATAAATGAAGTAATAAAAGAACTCACATCAAACTTCATGATATCTCACCACAAGTCTACACCCTATTATCCCCAAGCAAATGGCCAAGCTGAGAGTACCAACAAAACTCTCCTCTCCATTTTGACAAAGACAGTTGAGGCTCATCGCACTGATTGGGACCTAAAGCTTACATAAGCTTTATGGGCTTATCGTACTGCGTATAAAGTTGCTATTAATTGCACACCGTTTAAGATGGTGTATGGTCAAGAAGCAGTTATGCCATGGGAGTTTGTCATTCCTAGTCTTCGAGTAGCTTCTCAAGAAGGTTGGGATGGTAACCCCTTAGTGGAGCGATTATACATCCTGGAAAGACTAGATGAAGAGAGGCAATTAGCTGTGCGAAATGCTCTAGTGGAGAAGGATAGGAGAAAGAAGTGGTTTGATAGCCATTTAAAGGATAAAGACATCAAGGTTGGTGATAAAGTTCTGATGTACGGGGTACGTAATGAAAAGAAGAAATTGAAATACGCTGGTAAGGGGCCATATCGAGTGTGTGAAATTACCCCGCAAGGTACCATTCGTGTGGAGACTCTAGATGGAGTTGAAACCATTGGATTCCTTAATGGGAGTAAATTCAAAAGATATTATGATCCTCTAAGCCAGGAAGAGTTGCAAGCCATCCATCAAAAGAAGGCTGCCAAGGAACAAGCAGAGCTTAAAAAAATCCAAGCAAGAGTTGAGGCTCGAGAACGACAACAACGTCTTAAACGCCAACGAGAGGCTAATCTGGGAATCACGCAAGCATTTTTCGAGGACACAGATGATGAATCATTAGAATCTGAGACACCCCTACGATACCCAATTGAGCTAAATAGCCCCTATGGGGAAGTACTATACAATGCCTTATTAGATACGGGAGATAAACACAATTTGTTATCCTATGGAGTTTGGTGTCAATTAGGGAAACCGACCCTACCCCCGAGTACGATGCAAGTCAAGGGCATTAATAAAAAGAAAACTGCTATTCTTGGAGTCCTTCAAACCCCTGTTGTCTATGACAATGGAAGCATAGTGCAGAGGTTTCTAGTCATGCCCGCGGGAGCTATGGAAGGCAACGTAAACCTGGGAGGCACGTGGATGTTGGCAACCAAATGCACTATTGATTAGGATACTGTTAGTGTCACGACGCGACCACCGACTCTTACCCCTATCATTCAAGCAAAGTCACCTACGTTGCAAACTCTAGCAAAGTTGAAGGATAGCCAACATTCACAAGCCAAGGTGGTTAACTTGTCTTTGCCAGCTACCCATGAACCTAGCACTTCAACACTTGTAGTTGCAGCAAGCAGTAATATTGCAAGTACTCATCCACGACCTAAGAGTACATATCAATGGGTCCCCAAGGCCTTACTTCCAACTACCTCAACCCTCCCATCCATTCCAAGAAAAAATTTCCTGGGAAAACCAAGAGCGCGCCCTAGGAGAGTCAAGACCAAATCACGATGGATTCCAAAACAACTATTAGAAGCCCAAGGCTACTATGATGGAAATGAGCAAATTTGGGTACCTAAACGTAAAATGTGTCCTTCCCTATCGACAACAAACCCATATGAGTCAAACAGTGTAACGCTAAAGCCAATGGCAAACCGTGGGAAGGGAAAGATCACAGAATGCTACACACCTAGTCCAGAGCTAGTTTGGGCTCCAAGGCAAAACCAATATATTCCACCTAGCTCAGGAAGGGGGGAGTTCCATGAAGCTTCTAGCTCCTCATGTAATACATCCATAGAGGTAAAAGCTTCTACACAGCCTCCATCTATAGTAATGGACCTCCATGAAGCTACAAAAGAATCCACACCTCCCAGTGTTCAAGAATCACCTGATGAACCACTTCAAGTTCGATCCTGCGAGAGTACCTTAGCACCCTTGCAACTTGACGAGGCACCTAGGGTAATAGAAAACTACTGGAAAAAATCCTCACCTATTACCAACTGGAACAATTGGTTTCAAAGGGTGACGACATCATTTCAAATGGTATGATCTACCCAAGGAAGGGGGGAGTGTTTGTGAACATCCATCATTCACTTGCTTCCCTCTCAACCTTTCTCCCTGACCTCTTAATCTCCGATCTTGGGGAATGTATATATAAAGCCTTATACTCACAAAAACAAGATAAAAAAGTAAAAGAGCAAGAGCCATAACAAATCATAAAAGAAAATTATGCACAAGAACACGACCCTTGTAATATTTGCACTCTAACCATCATCTATTTGCGTGTACAGATATGGCTAGTACGCTAGAGTCATCCACTCCTGCCTTGGGTGAGAGGTACCCTCGTTACTTTTCACAAATATTTCACATGGTCTTTCCAGTGCTTGCATGTGAATGGGATTTGATAGGTACGCTAGCATGTGAGAGGAATTTTGAGGAGTTAAAATGGCTGATACGTCTCTTGACCACGTCTGATCCATACTTAGCAGAGAGCGTTTCTCCCATTGCACAAGCCTACCCTTTTGATCAAGATGACTATAGGCATCTAGTGACCTTTTTAGTAAACATGGGCACCTATGATGAAGAAGAAAATTTACACGACTACGCGGATGGCACATATGGTCTCATGGATGATGACTTTGTTTATCTCGACGACGAGGATAAAGGTTTAGCCTTAGGGTTTCCCCCCAACCTCTACAATATCCTATTCCCTTGACTCTCTAGGGGGAGTGCAAATAATTAGGTTAGGGTTCCTTATGTTTTTTGTTGTGTTCAATAAGTGTTAGTACCTTTTTCCACTAATGTGCCTCCTGGAGGTATTCCTTTTGTTTCCTAGTGTGTACAGGAGCGTGTTGCTATTTGTAGGATTTGGACCTTCAGGGAATCTTTATCTCGACTCACTCTTCAAATCAAGCACGACCATCGACATAAACAGGTGTTTCTTGTCCATTAGCATTGCCCCTTATCTTTTTTGCATCTATGATTGTCAGCTTTAATTGTGATTGGTAGCCTAATATTCACCGCATTTGCTTAGTATCAAACATTTAATTCAATGTAATTTTTTGTCATAATCACTTCTCTAGGTTTAAAAATCAAGCAGTCCGACAAACTAGTTTGACCAAGTTAGGTGTTAGAAATCTTCTCTTCATACCATGGGGAATGACTTCCTAATAATTAATGGTTACTTAGGTTCTTAATCCGATTTAGGCAGCATTGTGTGAAATGTACTAGGGCTTTCTAGTGGGCTTGACCCTATTGACCTTTAGCTTAAGTATTATAAAGGGAGTTTACTAGTGTGATGAGCCTGGGGAGGTGTATCAGTGTTATATGACCCCCCAAAGTTACAAAATTAAAATGCTGAAAATGAACAAACAAAAAATCAAAGTGCCACACTGTAAAATCTTAAGCTGAAAGAGAAATCTCAGCTTGATTTGGTACTTCACTCACATGTATTGCCTATGGTACTAGAGCCCTAGAGGTTCCCAGTATGGGCGCTTTTACTTGAAAAGCAAAAAACCCAAGGCATACAAAATAAGCACACACATCAAAATTGAATCACTGTGAAAAGACTTTGGGGGGTCAAAGAAAAAGTATTAGTCAGGCGATGATTTCATGAGAAATTCCTTTTATGGTAGCTTAACTACAAGGTCTTCTAGATATAGCCTCTAGTCAGCCCTCGAACATGAATACTTGGCTCTTGCGATTAAACAACTTAATTGACCCAGAAAATTAGGAAGCTTACCCATGGTATTAATATTCGATCTCTAGTGCCTTTCGACCGTCAAATTAGCGACCCCAAACTTGTTTAATTTTTTACCTTTACATCTGTTTATGCATTTGATTACATTGCAATTTAATGTTCATTGCTGACAAATTGTTTGAAATTCTTTTACCAATCAATTTGTCTACCTAAAACTACATATGGTTTTTAATCACTTATAAGAATGCAATTACTGTGCCAATGTTGTTTGATTTTGCAGTGACTGAAGAAGGCTAAGGACATTCATCTCAAATGCTCTTCCACCTCGACGAACGAGCTTCAACTCAATAGCTTCCGAGGACGGAATCTACATCAGGAAGGGGGGCATGTTAACCCTCACGGCTCACGCACACCCCATCACCTACGACGGATGTGTATTATGTATTTGGTAGAGTCAGGTACCGGGCTTGTCGGACCAATAGGAAAAGGGTAAGAGTGATCGCCGATGAGAGGCGCACTCTAACTGGGACATTCAAGGGATTAGTTGGCTAAGCATGGGCGCCCAAGTGTGAATGGGGTGAGCTCATATAAAAGCCAACTAAACCTAAAATTCACTCATTCTCTCATTTGTGCAATAGAAGAGTGCTCTTGCTCCATCTCCATCTCCATCTCCATCTTCTTCTTCTTCACCTCCTCGTGTGTGTGTGTATGTGTGTGTGAGAGAGAGGGAGAGTGTGTGTGCGATCGAGCATTACGAAGGCACGACGGCGGCGAAGCGGTTGAGCGCGGCACGACTGCAGCTTCTTCTTCATCGCGGCGAGGAATCCTCCACGGCAGGAGCATAGAGCGGTGAGTGACACACCATTGCTCTCTTTTGAGCTTGCTAGATTAGTCTTGTTGTGTGCTTGGAGCCATTTGTGGCTCGCACACGGTGTATCGGCAAGTCCCTTGCTTTGACAGTGCGGCAAGGAGCGCACAGTCCTAAAAAATGTCTTTCCAAAGATCGCTCCATTCCCATCCCCTGTTCATGGTATGGAAAGGCCAACTTCTAGGACACACTGTCTCTAGAAATGGTATTGAGATGGTTGAAGATAAGATTGAATGTGTTTAACAAGCCATATCACCAATGAATGTATCTAAACTGGGCTCATTCTTGAGGTATGATTCCTTCATGTATTAACAGCAAAGGCTTTTTTTTTGTATGGGTCGACTCAAAAAGGGGAGAAGCTTATCTAGACCCCAAAATGTGAAGCAAGTTCCATTGCAAGCCTAAAGGAGGCAATCAATAGGAATCCAATACTTCCTCAACGAGACTAGGATGTTATTTTCCTTATAGATTTAGATGTAGATGGAATGGTGATGGGTGATATCTTGGCCCAACTTGATGGGAAGACAAACTACGTAATGTACTTCACTAGTCACTGATTAGTTTAGCTAAACAACGATACTTCATAGCCAAGAGGGAACTACTACGGCTAGTTTTTAGTGCAACAAAGTTGAGAACTTTATTTCTCGGGGCAAGTTGTTTCACTTTTATACCAATCATCAGGCTCTTCTTGTTTTGATCAACAAAGTGATTATCCAAGAGAGACTTTTTAGATGGATCATGTTCTTGATGAGGTATGAGTTTAGGGTATTCCATAAGCTAGGAAAAATGACTCATTATGGTGTTGATTCCTATCACTAGCAGTACAAAGGGGTTTTAAGAAATATCAATGAGAGATGAACAAGTAGATGGGTTAGATCTAGAATTGCAAGAGGTGTACAATTTCATCGGTTTGGGAAATTTCCAGAAGACTGCTCACCGTGAGAGAATAAGAAGGCACTGATACTGAAGAGTTTGAAGTTCAGCATCGTAGGAGGAGCTTCGTATAGATTGGGAATTGATGATGTTCTTCAATGGTGCTTGCCTATGGAAGGGAGAATGCAAGTGATTACAGAGGTTCATAGTGGGAGCTCTGGAGGACATTTTTCAATTGATATCACTTACATGAAGATTTTGCAAGAAAGACTATGGTGGCAGACTAGGATGGATGATGTTAGGTCCTTCTACAAAACTTGTGATATATTGTCAGAGAATGGGAGGGAAAAAAACAGTAGATATGACTCCTCTGACACCCATCTAACCATTAGGTGGGTTTATGAAATGGGAATTGGACTTTATGGGTCCATTCAAGAAGGTAACCTCTAGGAAGAACAAGTATATGTGGTGGGAGCCTGCTATGCAAGTAAATGGGTGGAGGCAAAAGCATTAACTAACAACACTACCAAGTCAACAACATGGTTCTTGTATGGGCATGTAATTTGTAGATTTGTCTATAAGATTGAGATTGTTTTAGATCAAGGAACCCATTTCATTGACAAAAATATTCAAACACTAATGACTAAAATTTTCTCAATCAAGCATTGAAAATCAACACTGTATTATACGCATGCAATGGGACAGGGTGAATGTAAAAATAAGACAATCAAGATTCTACTGAGACAAAATTTTTCAAAAAGATCCTCATCCTTGGGATAAAAATATCCAGGTTACATTGTGCGCATACAAAACTACTCATAAGGTGACCATTGGTATGACACCTTTCAAGATGGTTTATGTAGCAAAAGCAGCGGTGCCTATGGAATTTGCAATTCCCAGTCTCATATTTTCTATCAAACATGGTATGGATTTCAATATGAATTTAAAGAATAGATTGGATGAATTGGTGAAATTGGATAAAATCAAACAGAGGGTCAGACTAGAGAAGGAGGTAGTCCAATATAGGAGGAAGCAATGGCTTGACATCAAAATCAAGGTCAAAGAATTCAAAAAGTGGGATCTTGTTTTTCTATATATGTCAAAGTCAGGCCCAAAGAAACCTAAAATGAAAGTTGCATGATCAAGACCTTATGAAATTGATTGGGTTTTCTCCAATGGCACAATTAGTCTTAAGGAGTTTTTAGGATTACTATTGTCAAGGGTCAACAATGGAGCCAAAATCAAATGTACCGGATGAAACCCTAACATCACCAGTTGAGGATACCAATTTGGAATTTGATGGTGAGCCTTTGAATCTGTCCAATATTGGACCCGATTTAGGGGAAATGGTGTGAAAGTCAATCATGAAGAAGCATAGAGGCCAAGGAGAGAGAGAGAGAGAGAGAGAGAGAGAGAGAGAGAGAGAGAGAGAGAGAGAGAGAGAGAGAGAGAGAGAGAGAGAGAGAGAGAGAGAGAGAGAGAGAGAGAGAGTTATCAACACCGCTTCCTTCTCAAGGAGAACAGAGCTCAAATCATAAAATTCCAGTGTTTCCTTTGTGATTTGTAGCCGATTTGTCCTAGACACTGTTTCATATGGCTCATGCTATTTTGTGAGAACCAAAGAGGATAAATAAGTACTTGTCTGTACATTTGTCATAGCCAATAGTTGATCTCATGAGTAAATTTAGCCTTCATAAGAAATGATTGCATGGAACTTCCGCGTGGAAACTAGATGGCAAGAAGGGTGACTGCTCGCACCATAGGATCTCAATCAAACACTCTAACGAGCTTGAACCACATTTTTTTTGGCAGTCTTGAAAGTATGAATGACTGGAGAAATTTCCTTTGTAAGAGATTCCACAATGGCCGACATTGCCTTTGCATTACAAGAATCCCAATCAACATACGATTTTTGATACTCGTCATCTTGAAAGAGAGTGTACTTGTTGTTGGGATCCCTTATAGGACGGGGCTCTTAGCCATTGAAATTGTCCCATAAGCCTTTCTATGAGAGACAGAGTTGCAAAATCATATTCCAATGGGTGTAGTTATTGCCGTTCAATTTGTCATTGGTGCTCGAGCGGCAAGGGAGTGGGGGGGAGGGGGGGGGGGGGGGATGTTGAAGTTGCAAGATCTAGAATAGGTGTATCCTTCTTGCACTCCAAAGTTTTCCATATCAATGCCCAAGTCTGTCCTAACAATTTTCTATCCCTCTCATGAGCTCAAATCTGCACTTCTCCCAAGTCGTTCTGAAGGCACTTCAAAAGGGGCCGTAGGTATTTGCACCAAGATGCTTCCAAAAAAGAATTGTGTGCTTGGTCCTTGCCTTCAAATTGCTTCGTAAGAGTCACCACAACCCCCACAAAATAACCTTGTGAGGTGCTTTATACTTCCCAAAGACAAACAAAGAATCCCTTATGCCCCTCCCTTGATATCCAAGCTTCTAG
The DNA here is from genome assembly GCF_014529385.1 of Adiantum capillus-veneris. NCBI lineage: Eukaryota > Viridiplantae > Streptophyta > Polypodiopsida > Polypodiales > Pteridaceae > Adiantum > Adiantum capillus-veneris. The sequence goes on from NC_140934.1 coordinate 70,558,345, forward strand.
GGCCTAGGCACTTGTAGCATTTTAATACATTGCCAGTAGGCCCAAATGGAATTAGCAAGGTTGTGGGAGTGTGGGACGAGAGGAGAGAAAGGCACAAAAGCATTCTAAAATGCTATCATAGGTGGAGGTCACCATTGTTGTCAAGCAAGGATACTAACAACATGTTCTAAAATGCAGGGGCAAAAGAGGGGGGATGTCGGGTTCCGTTTCCACTGGGCTACATTGACTGGCACTTTGAAACACAAGTGGCAATGGAGGGGGGAGTGTTTTTGGTTGTCTTGACACAAAGCAAGGAGGGCATTGCATGGTAGTGATAGGGCAGCATCAGAGGAAGAAGTATGCAAGATAGAGTGTAGTTTACCTTGCATTTTAAAATGCTACTAGCAGAGTGCGGGGGAGAGGTAAGCATCAAGGATGAGTGAGATATTTCTCTCTTCTATGGCTTCTTCTCGATGCACCTCCTCCTCTCACAAGGCTCTGATACCAATTCAAATTGACAATGTGGAAGTAGAGAGAGAGAGAGAGAGAGAGAGAGAGAGAGAGAGAGAGAGAGAGAGAGAGAGAGAGAGAGAGAGAGAGAGAGAGAGAGAGAGAGAGAGAGAGAGAGAGAGAGAGAGAGAGAGAGAGAGAGAGAGAGAGAGAGAGAGAGAGAGAGATAATCTTTTCAAGCAAAACAAATTATTGTATTGTTTGAGGCAGCAAAAATAATTATTGTATTGTTTGAGGCTCTCTTAAAATAAAATAGTGCAAAAAAGCTCCCTCGTAAAAGCTCTCTCTCGTAGTCTCTTAAGGAATCATTTTCAGAGAAAACAACATTTGGAGGAAAGTCCTAAGAAACCTCTTTCCAAAGCTTGCTCCATTCCCATTCCCTATTCATGGTATGGAAAGGCCAACGTTTAGGACACATTGTCTCTAGAACTGGTATTGACATGGCTGAAGATAAGATTAAATGTGTTCAACAAGCCAGCGCAGCAATGGATGTATCTAAAATGAGCTCATTCTTGGGGTACAATTCATTCACATGTTTGAAACAAAGGCTCTTTCTTTGTATGAGTTGTCTAAAAAAGGGAAGAACTTTATCTAGACTCCAGAATGTGAAGCAAGTTCCAGTACAGGCCTAAAGGGGACGATCAATAAGAAGCAAATCCTTAGTCAACTAGACATGGATGTTATTTCCCAAATACATGTAGTTTCATTTGGAAAAGTGATGGAAAGACAAATTACCTAATCTACTTCACCAATCACCAGTTCAGTTTAGCTAAGCAACAATATTCCATAGCCAAGAGGGAAGCACTATGAATGGTTTTTAGTGCAACAAAGTTGAGAACTTTATTTGTTGGGTCAGTTGTTTCACTTTTATGCCAATCATCTAGCTCTTATTGTTTTGATCAACAAAGTGATTAACCAAGGGAGACTTTTTAGATGGATGATATCCCTGATGGGGTATGAGTTTAGGGTATTCCATAAGCTAGGCAAAAAGACTCACCGTGGTGCTGATTTTCTATCAAGCAATACAAAGGGGTTTTAAGAAATATCAATGAGAGATGAACAAGTAGATGGGCCAGATCTAGAATTGCAAGAGGTGTACAATTTCCATCACTTTGGGAAATTTCCAAAAAACTGGCCACGAGAAAATAAGAAGGCAATGATACTAAAGAGTTTGAAGTTCACCATTATAGGAGGAGCTTTGTACATATTGGGTGTTGATGGAGTTCTTCAAAGGTGTGTGCCTATGGAATGGAGAATGCAAGTGATTATAGAGGCTCATAGTGGGAGCTCTAGAGAACATTTTTCAACTGATATCACTTACAATAAGATTTTGCACGAAAGACTACAGTGGCAGAGTATGATGGATGATGTTCGGGCTTTCTGCAAAACTTGTGGTATTTGTCAAAGAATGGGAGGGACAAAAAAAGTAGGCATGACCACTCTGACACCCATCTAACTATTAGGTGGGCTTATGAAATGGGGATTGGACTTCATGGGTCCATTCAAGAAGGTAACTTCTAGGAAGAACAAGTATATTGTGATGGAAACATGATATGTAAGTAAATGGTTGGAGGCAAAAGCATTACCTAACAACACTACCAAGTCAACAACATGGTTCTTGTATGTGCATGTAATTTGTAAATTTGACTACAAGATTGGAATTGTTTTAGATTAAGGAGCACATTTCATTAAAAATACAATTCAAATACTGATGACAAAAATCTTGTCAATCAAGTATTAAAAATCAACACCGTATTATCCCACGTGCAATGGGCAAACTGAAAGTAGCAATAAGACAATCAAGTCCATACAGAGACAAAAATTGTTCAAAAAGAGCCACATCGTTGGATTGAAAAGCTGAAGACTACATTGTGCGCATAAAAAATTTCTCATACGGTGACCATTGGTATGACACCTGTCAAGATGGTTTATGGAGTAGAAGCAGTAGTGCCTATGGAATTTTCAATTCCCAGTCTCATATTGTCTATCGAACATGGTATGGATTTCAATATGATCTTAAAGAACAGACTGGATGAATTACTAAAATTGGATTAAATGAAACAGAGGGTCATGCTAGAGCAGGAGGTAGTCCAACAAAGGAGGAAGAAATGACATGACATCAAAATCAAGGTCAAATAATTCAAAAAGGGGGATCTTGTTTTGCTCTATCAATCAAATTTAGGCCAAAAGAAACCAAAAATGAAAGTTGCATGATCAAGACCTTACGAAGTTGATTGGGTTTTGTCCAATGGAATTATTAGGCTTCAGGAGTTATCATGATTACTATTGTCAAGGGTTTACAATGGAGCCAAAATTAAAGGTACCAGTTGAAACGCCCAACATCACCAATTGAGGATACCAATTTTGAATTGGATGACAATTCTTTGAATTTGTTTAATATTATATCTGCTCTAGGGGAAGTGGTGTCAAGATCAATGATGCAAAAGGTAGAGACCAAGGAGAGTGAACACGAGAGAGAGAGAGAGAGAGAGAGAGAGAGAGAGAGAGAGAGAGAGAGAGAGAGAGAGAGAGAGAGAGAGAGAGAGAGAGAGAGAGAGAGAGAGAGAGAGAGAGAGAGAGAGAGAGAGAGAGAGAGAATTATTTCAAGAAAAACAAATTATTGTATTGTTTGAGGTTCTCTTAAAATAAAATAATGCAAAAAAGCTCCCTCGTAAAAGCTCTCTCTCGTAGTCTCTTAAAGAATCCTTTTTCGAGAAAACAACATTTGGAGGAAAGTCCTAAGAAACCTCTTTCCAAAGCTTGCTCCATTCCCATCCCCTATTCATGGTATGGAAAGGCCAACTTTTAGGACACATTGTCTCTAGAAATGGTATTGACATGGCTGAAGATAAGATTAAATGTGTTTACAAGCCAGAGCAGCAATGAATGTATCTAAAATGAGCTCATTCTTGGGGTACAATTCATTCACATGTTTGCAACAAAGGCTCTTTATTTGCATGAGTTGACTAAAAAAGGGAAGAAGTTTATCTAGACTCCAGAATGTGAAGCAAGTTCCAATACAGGCCTAAAGGGGACGATCAATAAGAAGCGAATCCTTAGTCAACCAGACATGGATGCTATTTTCCAAATACATGTAGGTTCATTTGGAATAGTGATGGAAAGACAAACTACCTAATCTACTTCACCAGTCACCAGTTCAGTTTAGCTAAGCAACAATATTCCATAGCCAAGAGGGAAGCACTTTGAATAGCTTTTAGTGCAACAAAGTTGAGAACTTTATTTGTTGGGTCAGTTGTTTTACTTTTATGCCAATCATCTGTCTCTTATTGTTTTGATCAACAAAGTGATTAACCAAGGGAGACTTTTTAGATGGATGATATCCCTGATGGGGTATGAGTTTAGGGTATTCCATAAGCTAGGCAAAAAGACTCACCGTGGTGCTGATTTTCTAACAAGCAATACAAAGGGGTTTTAAGAAATATCAATGAGAGATGAACAAGTAGATGGGCCAGATCTAGAATTGCAAGAGGTGTACAATTTCCATCACTTTGGGAAATTTCCCAAAAACTGGCCACCCACAAGAAAATAAGAAGGCAGTGATACTAAAGAGTTTGAAGTCCACCATTATAGGAGCAGCTTTGTACATATTGGGTGTTGATGGAGTTCTTCAAAGGTGTGTGCCTATGGAATGGAGAATGCAAGTGATTATAGAGGTTCATAGTGGGAGCATTGGAGAACATGTTTCAAGTGATATCACTTACAATAAGATTTTTCAAGAAAGACTATGGTGACAGAGTATGATGGATTATGTTCGGGTTTCTGCAAAACTTGTGATATTTGTCAAAGAATGGGAAGGACAAAAAAAGTAGGTATGACCCCTATGAAACCCATCTAACCATTAGGTGGGCTTATGAAATGGGGATTGGACTTCATGGGTCCATTCAAGAAGGTAACTTCTAGGAAGAACAAGTATATTGTGATGGCAACATGATATGTAAGTAAATGGTTGGAGGCAAAAGCATTACCTAACAACACTACCAAGTCAACAACATGGTTCTTGTATGTGCATGTAATTTGTAAATTTGACTACAAGGTTGAGATTGTCTTAGATCAAGGAGCACATTTCATTAAAAATACAATTCAAATACTGATGAAAAAAATCTTGTCAATCAAGCATTGAAAATCAACACAGTATTATCCCACATGCAATGGGAAAACTGAAAGTAGCAATAAGACAATCAAGTCCATACAAAGACAAAAATTGTTCAAAAAGAGCCACATTGTTGGATTGAAAAGCTGAAGACTACATTGTGCGCATAAAAATTTTCTCATAAGGTGACCATTGGTATGACACCTGCCAAGATGGTTTATGGAGCAGAAGCTGTAGTGCCTATGGAATTTTCAATTCCCAGACTCATATTGTCTATCGAACATGGTATGGATTTCAATATGAATTTAAAGAATAGACTGGATGAATTACTAAAATTGGATTAAATCAAACAGAGGGTCATGCTAGAGCAGGAGGTAGTCCAACAAAGGACAAAGCAATGGCCTGACATCAAAATCAAGGTCAAATAATTCAAAAAGGGGGATCTTGTTTTGGTATATCAGTCAAATTTAGGCCCAAAGAAACCAAAAATGAAAGTTGCATGAGCAAGACCTTACGAAGTTGATTGGGTTTTGTGTAATGGAACGATTAGGCTTAAGGAGTTATCAAGGTTACTATTGTCAAGGGTTTACAATGGAGCCAAATGGAGCCAAAATTAAAGGTACCAATTGAAACCCCAACACCACCAATTGAGGATATCAATTTTCAATTGGATGATGATTCTTTGAATTTGTTCAATATTAGATCTGCTATAGGGGAAGTGGTGTCAAAGTCAATGATGCAAAAGGTAGAGACCAAGGAGAGTGAACACGAGAGAGAGAGAGAGAGAGAGAGAGAGAGAGAGAGAGAGAGAGAGAGAGAGAGAGAGAGAGAGAGAGAGAGAGAGAGAGAGAGAGAGAGAGAGAGAGAGAGAGAGTCTCTTGAACCAATCAACCTTGGAAATGAAAAACTGTATATTGATACAATGGGGACAATGGGCTCATATATATACCCACCTTAATAAGTTTCCCTACCCAAACTTTAACAAATAAGTAAAATAAATATCTAAAAGCCAAAATAAATAATGGAATCACTTGGGAAGTTCACATGAGATGCCAAAACTCTAACACCCTCTTTGTAGCTCATAGTGGATATAAAAAGTGAGACGAAGTCAATGAAGAAGCTACCATGGAGACCCCAACAACAACTCCTTGTTGGATAGATCTCATATTTGCTACCCTTAACTTTGTACCCTAGAAGAATTCCATCTTGAGCATTGGATGCCTTTTAGAAAATTTGAACTATAAATCACACTCACATCCAAGAATCCCCATTTGTGAGCAGTGAACACATTACATCCAAAATACTCCAAGGTAATGAAATGTTGGAACACATCCCTATCCATAATTCGACCAACAACAATGGATTGATGCACTCATTTATAGTGTTTGAGATACATCTAATTGGTTTTCTTCCGGCATGTGTTTTAATCTCTGACCCACAGGTTCTAACATCGATAACTCGAAAACAAGGGTCCAAATTAATTATAGGGAGCACTGTTTACCCCTCTCTCCAAGTTACAAGCCTCTCTGTGGATGAAGCTAGTGGTGGCACTCTTCTGGATGTGACTAGAAGGTGAGATTCCTTGCTAGTGTAGACTTCACTACATCAGCCGCCTCTTTGCTATCCTTCCCTAGGTCACTATCACGGCTTTCCTCACGATGCTTGCTTTTGACTCTATCCTTTGTAGAACCCCTATCTTTGCCTATGAATCTACAATCTTTAGACAAATGACCACACCTTCCACAATTGTAACAAGATTTCTAGTCTTCTTTCTAGAATCCAAAGCAACAAGTCCTTCCACACCATTCTCAGATCATCAAATTCCAGCTTTTCCTTTGTGATTTGTAGCTATTTTGTGAGAACCAAAGAAGCTAACTAAGTACTCATTAGTGTTTTTTTCTTGGCCGATACAGTTGATCATGAATAACTTTAGCCTTCCTAAGAAATGATTGCATGGAACTTCCTTCTGGAAACTAGATGGCAAATAACTGTCCAAGAATGGTGATTGCTTGCATCCTATCATCTCAATCAAACACTCAAACAAGCTTGAACCACATTTTGTTGGCAATCTTCAAAGTCTAAATGACTGGAGAATTTTCCTTTACAAGCGATTCCATAATGGCCGACATTGCCTTTGCATTACAAGCATCCCAATCGACACATGATTTTTGATACTTGTCATCTTGAAGGCGGGTGTATGTGTTGTTGGGATCCCTCATAGTATAGGGCTCCGAGCCATCAAAAATGTCCCATAAGCAAATGAGTCACATAACCAAATTCAAATGGGCGTAGTTATATTTGTTCAATTTTTTGTTGGTGCTTGAGCAAGGGGGGCCCCATATCCAAGTTGCAAGATCTAGAATATGTGTATACTTCTTGCACTTCAAGTGTTTGCCAATTCTCAAGTCTGTCCAAACAATCTGCTATCCCTCTCATGAGCTCCAATCCGCACTAATCCCAAGTTGCTCTCAATACACTTCAAAAGGGTCCTGCAACAAAGTTCCAAAATTTATCTGTTGGATAAGTTGTTTCACTTTTATGCCAATCATCACACTCTTCTTGTTTTGATCAACAAAATGAATATCCAAGGAGACTGATTAGATGGAGGATGTTCCTGATGGAGTTTGAGTTTAGGGTCTTCCATAAGCTAGGAAGAAAGACTCACCATGGTGCTGATTTTCTATCAAGCATTACAAAAGGGTTTTTAGAAATATCAATGCAAGATGAGCCGATAGATGGGAAATTTCCTTCAGTTTGGGGGATTTCCAAAAAATTGGTTGCAAGAAAATAAGAAGGCACTGATATTAAAGAGTTTGAAGTTCACCATCATAGGAGAATCTTTGTACATATTGGGTATTGATGGAGTTCTTCAAAGGTGTGTGAGGGGGAGAATGCAAGTGATTGCAAAGGCTCGTAGTGGGAGCTCTAGAGGACATTTTTCAACCTATATCACTTACAAGAAGATTTTGCAAGAAAGACTACGGTGGCAGACTATCATGGATGATGTTAGAGCCTTCTGTAGAAGGTGTGATATTTGTTAGAGAATGGGAAGGCCAAAAATAGTAGGTATGACCCCTTTGGAACTCATCCATAGTGTTTTAGATACATCTAATTGGTTTCCTATTGGAATGTGCTTTAAACTCTGACCCACGAGCTCAAACACCAATACGTTTAACTCCAATGCAAGAGCCTAAATTAATTATAGGGAGTACTGCTTACCCCTCTCTTCCACTCACAAGGCTCTCTTTGGATGAAGTTGGTGGCGGCACTATTCTCCATGTGACCAGAAGGAGAGTTTTAGCTAGTGTAGACTCCACTACACTAGTAGCCTCTTTGCTATCCTTCCCTGAGTCACTATCACTGCTTTCGTCATGCTGCTTGCTTTTGCCTTTATCATTTCTAGAACCCCTATCTTTGCCTTTGGATCTGCAATCTTTAGAAAAATGACCACAATTCTAAGTCTTCTTTCTGGAATCCAAAGAAGGAAGTTCCTTTATCAAAAATATAAATTTTGCCTTGAGTTATCAACACGGCTCCCTCCTCAATGAGAAGAGTTGAGAGCATCAAATACCAACTTTTCCTTTGTGATTTGTAGCTGAAGTGTCCTAAACACTGTTTCATATGGCTTATGCACTTTTGTGAGAACGAAAGAAGCTAAATAAGTACTTGTCAATGCATTTTTCATGGCTGATAGTTGATCTCATGAATAAATTTAGCCTTCATAAGAAATGATTGCATGGAACTTCCTCGTGGAAATTAGATGGCAAATAACTATCCAAGAAGGGTGATTGCTCGCATCAAAGAATCTCGATCAAACACTCTAACGAGCTTGAACTACATTTTTTTGGTAGTCTTCAAAGTTTGAATGACTGGAGAAATTTCCTTTGGAAGAGATTCCATAATGGCCGACATTGCCTTTGCATAACAAGCATCCCAACCTACACACAATTTTTCATACTCGTCATCTTGAAGGAGAGTGTACCTGTTGTTGGGGTCCCTTGTAGGATGGGGCTCTTAGCCATTGACAATGTCCCATAAGCCTTTCCATGAGAACCATAGTTGCATAATCAAATTCCAATGGGTGTAGTTATCTCTGTTCAATTTGTCGTTGGTGCTCGAGCAAGGGGGGGGGGGGGGGGGGGGGGGGGGGGCATGTTGAAGTTGCAAGATCTAGAATATGTGTATCCTTCTTGAACTCCAAGAATTTTCCATATTGATTCACAAGTCTATCCAACAAATTTTCTATCACTCTCATGAGCTCCAATATGGACTTCTCACAAGTCACTCTCAAGGAACTTCAAAAGGGGTAGCACGTACACGACTTCTTCCCAGTGCAGCTCCTCCTACGCCAGGGATCTGATACCATGTCAAAGTCAATAATGTGGAAGCATAGAAGAGACAAAGGGGGGGAGAGAGAGAGAGAGAGAGAGAGAGAGAGAGAGAGAGAGAGAGAGAGAGAGAGAGAGAGAGAGAGAGAGAGAGAGAGAGAGAGAGAGAGAGAGAGAGAGAGAGAGAGAGAGAGAGAGAGAGAGAGAGAGAGAGAGAGAGAGAGAGAGAGAGAGAGAGAGAGAGAGAGAGAGAGAGAGTCTCTTGAACCAATCTACCTCTGCAATAAATAAATGTATATTGATATATTTTCACATACATACCCACCTCAATAATTTCCCTACACAAACTTTACAAATAAGTAAAAAAATACGTAAAAGCCAACATATATAATGGGATCATATTGGGTAGTTCACTTGAGATGCCAAAACTCTCACAAATGGATGAAAATAGGAAACCAATAGATGTATTGGGTATGGTTTCACCAATCTAGAATCAGACTAAAGAGTCATTAAATGAGTCTGATGTGCATAACAGTCATTCAATGGCATAACATTGAACATATCACTGGGAGAATCTTGCCACTTAGAAGAAACAACCAATTCATGTGTTCCATGTCAAAATTGGTGGATATAATTTTGACGTAGCAAAAACATGGTGCATTCATGGCACGTATTCAATAACTATGCAAAGAGTGTGTAGCCCAACACTCAGAGACTTGCGTGCTTAGCTCCTTGGCTTGTAGAGCTCCTTGGACTAGCATCTCTATCCTTGCCGACTGCACAACCTACTAAGTGCACATCACCATTGCCAACTCCCTCTCCTTCAATTGTCTTGGTTGTACAACCAAAAACTCCCAAGTGCTTCGATTTTCCATGTTTCTCCAGTGAGTGCTCCTTCTCTACTCAAGGCCACAAGATTCAGAGATGGGAAAGTAGAAGTAGCTGATGATAGAAACTATTCAAGAAACAATGGATGCTCAAGCTATAGAGAAAGAAGATTTGTTGAGGCTAGCTGAGTATGAATGTTCTGTACCGCATCATAACATTGGGAAATACATCTTTCATTAGAGTAAAAGGAAATTGCTCAAACTATTGGGTATGGTGGAAGCTTTGATTAATTAAGATGGAGAAAGATTAGTTGCATTCATGGTAGTGAGTACTTCATAATAATTAGGAGCAAAAAAAAATGAGAGAGAGAGAGCATTTAATGAAAATAGACTCGCTTGATTGATTTTGATAAAGAGCAAAATACAAGGTAAGCAATATGGCCTTATATAGGATCAGAGAGGAAGGTGGCATTTAATGCTAGAGAGTGACATTCATCACATGGGAAAAGGTCAAATAGCACGTGGCTATAGAGAACAACATGTGACTATAAAGTGGAATGCATACATGCACATAATGGTGCATGGTTGGCATGCTTGTGATTTGTGGTTGCTTTTGCCACAGTGTGAGCAACCTTTTTCATGTACGACAAATGCGTTATTTTGAGACCTTGTGTAAGTGCCAATTCATTTTCTTCCTCTAGAAGTGAGTTGATTACATCTTCAAGTGTGGGAATGGGATCTTTTTCCTTCAGCATAATTACAATGTGAGCAAAGCTACTTGGTAGGGATTTGAGAAGGATGGAAATTTTGTCCTCATGTGGAACTTGTTCCTCAACATAGAGAAGTTGGGTTGAGATGCTTTTAAGTTTGTTGACAAGGCTAGAAACATCATCTTGTTCGTGCATAATGAGACCATAAAGTTGAATTTTGAGGCTCATTTTGGAATACTAGTGGCAGATATGCCGCGAGCGGATGCTAGCATAGCGAGAACAAAACCAACAACTCTCTGTTGGCCAAGGATGAAGCTTACCTCGTAGGTGCATGGAAACAATAAGATGGATGTCCAACACCTTCTTGACCTTCTAAGAAAATCTCTACTCGAGGAAATCAAATCTAAATGTTCTATGCACTAGTGAAAGCAACTCAACCTATGATGCTCATGCTATCCAAAAGTAGACCAAACGCAATGTCACAAAACTCACAGGACACACTCTCCTCATTAACATATCAATAACCTATGGACTATAACCTGGTATCCTACCTCAAACCACCTCGTGCAACAATCACGTATAAAGACAGGCAACAAAATGTAGGTCACCACTTATCAATTTGTAAGATCCTAATCCGTAGCTCTACTCGCGCTGTAAACCCACAGGTATAAATAAATTACCAAACGAACACACGGTTTGCAAGAAAACTCACCCAAAAGCTCGCAGGAGCTTGCTTCGTGATGACACCAGAATCATGCAAACTTGGACTTGGATTGAATCCCTAGCTTGCTAACATGTTGGCGGTGTCGCTTCCGCAATGGAGGTTCCGTAGAGCGCATAAAGAAGACACGAAATCACTCTTTCTCTCTCTCTCTCTCTCTCTCTCTCTCTCTCTCTCTCTCTCTCTCTCTCTCTCTCTCTCAAACACAACACACAATAAACTTCGGATTTGATTAATTCAAAAGTTAGCTTAGGGTTACAAAACTTGGCTTATATAAAATTCCTCCTTAGAGGCTTGTTCCCACAAAGAATATTGGCCGCTCAAATATTACAAAAATGTCATTTTGCTTCAAAAATAATGATACAAAAAGTTGGGAAACTTCTTCTGGGTTTGGCCGTCAACACTCTCCCGTTTTGTGTTCATGTCGTCCTTGACATGACGTGTCTTGTGCTTCTCGTAGAAGATGTCTTTGTGTCAATGGAATCCTTGGGATTTTAACAGCTTCAAATACGACTCGTACCTTATATTGCCCAAGGTGACTATGGGGCTGAATAGTTTGCTATCATACGTAAAAAAGCCTACATATGGTAGCTGGGTAAGAACATTACCCTTTGATAGAGAAGATGTAACACCTCTAGAGATGGTTGCTTTGACAAATCATATGTCATTGTGGTGACAATGTTTCCGTTGATAGGAGGGTCGAGTCCGTAGCTTTCGACAATGCGAACGCTTCAATGCAAGCCATGAGGGTTTTGCAAATTTTCTTGATCATCACACACGTCAAGTCAGGAGAGCCAGTGAAAGTCTTAATGGTGCCCTTTTGAGTTTTCACCATATAAGAGACACTTATTCTCTCTCCTTCCTTTGGTGGTGGCATAGAGGGGTAATTGAGCCAGTTGGGATGTCTCTTCAAGATTTTGAAGTGTTTTGCCCATGTATGGACACAAGGATTGGGCAGAATAGAATATCATCCTTGAATAATTTTTAGGGCTTCCACCAAGTACTTTAGAAATGCGGGGTACTTGAGGAGCCAAGCTTTTCTCCACCTTGGTTGGGACTCCACTTTTCTTTGTAGTCTCTGTGTTTTTGACATCTCCATCATATAGTGGCTCTTTTGCTTCTGCTTTGACCCTCTTCCTGATCACCATCACTTCTTACTTTAGGAGAGGAGGCATCTATTCCTCCCTAAGCACATTTGTGGCAAGCCCTTGGACTCCTATAGAATGTAACTTTCTTATCTCCCATACCAAGGCTACCTTGTGATCTTCTGATGTGGACTTTTCTATCAAAATCTTGAGGCGTGTGTCCTCCTCTGCAATCAATGACACCTCTGCTTCTTCTTGTGTCTCTATCTGTTCTTCTCGATGCTGCAGATCTTTTGCATCCTCAAGAACTTCCATGGGCTCATCCCTGGCATTAGTCCCTAGATCACTGGGCCCCTATTCAATGTCTTGTGTCCTTGCTTTGGCTATTGCTCTTTGTAATTTTGTTAGCTGTTGTTGAGCAAGCACATCTCTTTTAGTAATTTCTTCTGCTTGGTCCACCAACATCTCTTGCAGTGTAGCCAATTGTCGTTGAATCTCTTCATGTTCTTTTTGAAGCTCTTTGTGTTCATCCTTCATTCTTTCCTCTACGGCTAGAGATCCTTCTGCCATAAACATTCTTTGTCTTTTCTCTAGTTGTAATTCCTTTTGGAGGGCAGTGATTTGTGCTTCCAAGGCTTGCACAACTTGACTATCTACCCCTGCACTTGCTTGTACATCCCTTTGGGTTTCCCTTAATCTCTTGATTGTCAAGTCCTAGAGCTCTAATTTTTCTATCAACTCCAACACTTCATCTTTCGATGCCTCCAACTCATCTTCTACTCTTTCTTTTTCTTCTTGGAGAGTCTTGGCTTCTCCCGAAACCTCTGCCATTTCTAGTGTTAGAGTGTCACGTTTGCTCTCAGCCTCTCTTAGTGTTGCATTGAGAGTCTCAAGCTCTTTTTCGGCTTCCTCAGCTTTCAGGTGGGTAATTTGGAACATGATTGAAAAGTTATCATGTTCCATTTGCATATTACCTTCTCTAATACATAGCATACTATTTTCCTCAGCAATGGTTAGAGACCGTGTTCAGACTCTATCAAGTATCTGATATCTGGCTCTTACGTCATCTTCATTTGCTGCTACCAAGTTTTGGATTGATGGCCTATTGATAGGGCCAGCAAAGGGAACCTGATGTCCCATACTTAACATGACCCCTGCTAGAGGTGCTCTCCATGAGCTGGACAATGGTCTCCATTGTGGCGTTTGTGGGATGTGGACCAACCCTGGCACTCCAGGCTGTGGGGAATGCCTTTCTTGAGCTCTTCTCTATGTTATTTGATCTAACTATGGTCCTCGAGATCTATCAGCTTAGTAGTAGGGATCTCCTATCTCTCTTGTTCCTGTTTGGCAAACCATGGTGGAATTGGAGTGCCAAAACCTATTGTTGAAGCCTCTACCATTGTATATCCAGCTTGAAGGAGGTCTTCATAGGTATCCCTTTCTTCTTTCTCCTTGTCCCTTGGTGGAGGTGCCGCCTCTTCCATTCTCATTAGTGAGATTTGTGGTTGGGATGTGGAGGGTTTTGAACTTGGAGGAGGAGTGGAAGAGCCTGGTGGTGAAGGTGATGGAGTTTCAATTTTTTCTTGGTCACCTTCTTGATCCTTCTTAGCTAGAGGTTCCGGCGTTTCTTTTAGCTTCTTCTAAATGTCTTCCACCTCCTCCATTGTGAAGGGTGTTGACAGGTCAACCTTTCAACAACGCTTCCACAAAGATTCCATGAAGATTCCTAAAATATTCTCTAAAGATTCCCAATAAAGATGCTGATGAAGTGATGAAGACGAAGATGGATGTTGTAATGTGAAGATACAAGCTCATGGACATCATCGAATATCCCGTTATTATTATTTTGAGCCATTACGGCCACTTTTGTAATGTTTACGGGAACTTCATATTTTAAGTTGGCAATTGTATTTTGGCCACAGATGCTTGTTGGATGAACAAAGCCAGCTCACGGTGTTGTAATTAAGCTCTATAGAAGCCTAGGGACAAATAAGGTCATTTTGGTCGGACATTAGGTTTTCTAAGGCTTAGTATATAAGCCAAAACCTAAAGCTTTGTAAGGAGACTTCTAATAATCCGATCTTCTGTGTCGTTGGGAGACTACGAGAGAGTGAGTGTGTGTGTGTGTGTGTGTGCTATAGGAGCTACGATGGTCGGAATCGCAAATGGAGAGCAGCAGTGTGTTGCCCACGAGAAGAGCTATGCGTTGATGCTTACATCACGCGCGTTCGTCTGTGTTTTGGTAGATTCACCCGCGAGCTACTTCTGGAGTTTTGGTGAGTAACTGTTGTCCGTTTTTTGCATTTCAACATATCCACTTGATTAGAGCGAGTAGAGCTACACATTAGGCACTTTAGTTTTGGGAAACGTCGACGTGCAAAAACCGGTCAGACATCCTACGCGTTTTCTGCATGGAGGGTATTGCGTAGGTTTTTTTGGTCACGGACCTTAGGGAGAGTGGCCTATTGGTGTTGATAGGATATCCCTCAAGTTTCATAACGTTTCGAGAACGTCTAATGGGCTTTTGGCTTGCGGTAGCATCATAGGAGACTCTCACATTCACAGAACCGAGGGCATGTAGATTTGATATCTCTGTAGGAAGTAGTCATTAGTCGGTCGAGTAGAGGTTGACACCCTTTGCTTGCTTCCACGCGCCTGCGGGTCGAGCTCCGTCCTCGGTTGACATTATATGTTATGTGAGTTCTTGCTATGCTGACGTCCGTCGCGGTGTATCCGTCCAACATTGGCGCCGTTGCCAGGGACGAGGGCCCTAAGTAGGTGACCAAAACTAGTCCTTGAGGATAGAGGTCCCTCTGGCTTGCCAGAGTACTATTTTACATTTAGATAGGATCAGAGGGTGGTGGACTCTCTAGGTCTTAGGAGGAGTCTAGGGAGCGTGTGTATAGCCTGGATCTTCTGTCTTAGGTAGTAGTAGGTTGGGGTATAGAGAGTAGGAGTTGGAGTGTTAGATGTGGTGGTAGGTTGACTTGAGAGTCCGTGTGAGGCTAGGAAGCAACCAAGACATCAAAATCACCATCTCACATTGATGAGTAGGAGTAGGGTAAGTAGGATATCTTGATTGCTGATCTAGAGTACTTTATGCATGTCTTATTTGTTGTTAGGCTCATCAGAGAAGTAGAAAACGCTAAGTAGGAAAGACGGTAAGTTGTGTTTGGAAGCTGATTTGAAGTCCAAGAGTTTTTGTGATTATTGCTGAGAGCTCTACAGAGCATAGGGAATACTATTGCCAGAAAAAAATGCATTTTAAGATAGTAGACATCCTACGCGTAGGATGTCTCCAGGGAACTTTTGGCAGGGAATTTGGGAAAACTGAGGTTACCAGTGGGTTCAGAGGGTAGGTTTTACCCTAGTAACATGTTGACTTGGGTGTTTTTCCCTATTTTTGTTGACCAAAAGCCAAAAGGCAGAGTCAGAAAACGTAAAATTTCAGAAAAGGCTTAAATTGAGTGATTTTTGCATGTTTTTGCAATTGTGAAGCATACTTGCACTTGCTGAGAGCATAAGGAAGCATCAGAGAAACTTCAGTCTGAAAAAATAAGCAGTAGACATCCTACGCGTAGGATGTCTACAGGGTGATTTGGGCACTTTTTGGAAAATTTGAGGTTACCAGTGTGTTTAGAAGGTAGGTTCTACCCTATTTTCACCTGGAAAGTGGAAATTTGACCAAATTTTGACAGATCAAAGACAAAAGACGAGAATTGCCAGACATCCTACCCAAATTGTGTCCAAGGCCTAATTTTGAGACCAAACCATAGGATGACTCCAAAGGCATGTTCTAAATGTTGTATTGAGTGCATGTGATAAATTTCATCTCATTTGGGTCAGTGAAAGGAAGATTGAATAGACTTTAGCATTTTTGACTGAAAAAGGCAAGAATAGCTAGATTTGGGGTCTTTTGACATCCAAACTCAAATCTAAGCATACCAGTGGATTGCTGAAGACTAGGGGAATCTTTGGTCCAAGTTTGGGTTCATTCTGAGCAAAAATACATCCTATGCGTAGGATGTCTCCTGCATGATTTTGAGACCAAAATTCTACTGTGACCATACCATGCTGTCATATAGCCTTAGATAAGCCTCCTAGGCAAATTTGGTCCAATTTGGAGTTGATTTGACTTGGGAATTTATCAGAACAGACATCGGACTTCTGGAGCAGATTCTTGATCATTTGACCAACCTATAGGTGTTAGAATCAAAAAGTAAAAGTAGCTGTGAGTTTAGCACATCAAGGGGAAGCTACAGTGCAAGTTTGAGCTGAAATAGAGCAAAAAGACATCCTACACATAGGATGTCTCCAGGGTCATAAAGTGGTCAAAATTCTACTTTGTCCATATAGGGAGTTTCCCAGTGTCTCAAGGATTCCAATTTTTTTAAAAAAAGTAAATTTGGACCTTGTTTGGCCTATTTACCAAGCAAAGACGAGAATTGCCAGACATCCTACTCTTGGAGTGCACTAGAAGCTTATGCAGCCCAAATCTTGACCTATTGGCATCCAAATTCAAATCTAAGCATACTATTGGGTTTCTGAGCGCTAGGAGAATCTTGGGATCAAGTTTGGACAAAATCTGAGCACTTAGACATCCTACGCGTAGTATGTCTCTAGCTTGATTTAGGACTCCAAACCAACTTATGAGCACACCACTGTGATCAGCACATCAAGGAGAAGCTGGGGTGAAAATTTCAAGTCATTCTGAGCAAAAAGACATCCTACACATAGGATGTCTCAAGGCCATGTTTAGATCCAAATAAAATTCTGAGCATACCATTGTGTTGCTAGACTCAAGGGGAGTCTCTGGACCAAATTTTGTTCAATTCTGAGCATATAGACATCCTACGCATAGGATGTCTCCATGTCGGTTTTAGGGACCAACTGTAATTTTGGTCATACAGGGGTGTTCCCAGTGTCTCAAGGATTCCATAACTTTTTTCAAAATTGAATTTGGACTCATTTTGACCATTCTAAACTGCATTTCACTATTTTGGCCATAACTTTCACAAACGGTATCGGATCAGAAAAGCGACTCTACAGATCTTAGAGCAAAACTTGAACTAAATGTATGCCAATGGCAACCATTTAGTTCAACTTTGAAAAAAAGGTCGTTTAAGGCCTCAAATTGCATCCGGAAGTCAGGTGTGTCTAAAACCGACAGTTCGAAAGAATTGTGAGAAAACGGGCACGTTTTTGAACATAGTTTTGACTTTTCCCTAGGAGAGGGGCTAGTGAGCCTTAAGCGAGGTCATCGGCTAGAGTCGACCCAGGCTCTAGAACAGACCGCTCAAATCGACCTAGAGCAGACTCGAGTGCATGTGAGATTTTCATCATCAGGGAAGTTGAAATTTGAAACTAGATTTGGTCTCTAGACCTTCTAATTGACTGTCAAAGACAGCTAAGTTAGCAGATTGAAATTATCTTTTGGAAAAACCATTGGTCACCCGCTGAAAGGTGCTCAAGGCACAAGTGTGGCTGTCAAGGGTACATCAAGAATTTTTGCATTCATTATGAAAAATTTTGCCAGCTAAATAGAATTTTGTAGATTGTGTGCTAAAGTGAACACAAGATAGCTCGACTCAAGAATCGCTACAAAGGGAGCAATCATTGCAGTATAGGGGTAAGTTGCATAACTTATCATAGTGCTTCCACTAGATCGAGGCCTGCTAAAAAGCTCTAGGAAAAGCAAGCAGCTAGACAAGACAGTATGAACCCTGGCAAGCAAGGGAGCTAAGAAGTTCAAGAAGTTCAAGCAAAGCCCAGTTCAGAAAACTCAGAGATTAAGACATCCACAAAAGCTGAAGGACCTTAAGCGAAAAAAACCGACACAAGGGTGCTAATAATTTTTATTAGCATTGAGGCAAGCAATTAGAGCTATCACTGAACAAGTACAACAAGGGAGTCAAGACGAAAGCAATGGCGTCTCAAAGGAATCAGACCAGTTAGGAAGAAGCTTCAAGTACATCCACAGAAATTACAAGAGAGCAAATTTGGATCTATCTGATTGGATACTACAAAGGACTGCCATGCTATGAGGATGACAATCGGAATTTTTACATCAAGACAAAGAAAGATATAGAGGAAACTCAGACATCTCAATATGTCGAAGTTGAAACAACGAAAAATGTACTACACCCACATCCAGATTTCATGGAAGACTGTCTGGGATCAATTTACATGAGGCATGGAAAATACATCGAAAATGAGATAGAAATGTTGTACAAGGATCAACTAACAGAACTCTTCGCATATCCTCCAGGTATTTTTCTGTAAAAAGCACAAGATGGAAAACGGAAAATTGGTACCCTCTAAGGAGACGAAGACGGTCGATACTACAGGGTTGTCACAAGTCAGGAAGTTTCTGTAGAAAACAATCATTACTTTACAACATAAGAGTTTGGCTCAAGAGGAGAAGACTACATGTTTAAAGGTGGTAATGTATACCATCTCGTCATGGGTTTACCTCTAACTACACACTTGGAGAGTTAACAATGACAATTGTCAATGCAGAAATGAGTGACACACCACATGACACACAACAAGGCACAACATGGAAAGACACAACAAAAGTCTTGGTCACCGCACCAGCACAAGAAGTACGAGCTATGAAGATAGCACAACTTCAAAAAGAACTAGCTCGGTCTCAAGAGCTACTTAACAAAGCACAAGAAGTCATATCATCAGGCATTAAACAGATGCCAACATCAGATATGAAACCCTCTCGGATGGGGGGAGTTCAAACTCAACAAAGAGACCCTATCTCTTCAAGAGTGGGATTAAGAAGTCCAGTTTTACAAGAAGTAGTGTCCTTTTCAGGAGTCCAAGTGGAATTTCAAGAAGCATTGGAAGATGCCGAGCCGGAGGAGAGACCACTGGAAATTCACAATGCCCAATGTAAAAGGTCAGGTCAAGATGTCATTGTGGTCGACAAATATGATAGGCACTATGAAATAGCCGATGTGAAAAATATGGATGAGTTTAGCAATTGTGGGCAACTTGTAAGTCACATACTTGGACCCCGTCAAAAGCACCATCAAGGGAAATGGAAAACAAAGATTCGGTTCGATCTTCACCCTCGGTGCAGAACTCGCCAAAATCAACTCGGAAACATAGCCATAAGGCTATGCAGAAGCCCCACGTCAAAGACTATATACTGATGGAAGAATTAGCATTACAATTTCTAGAAAGCATGGATAGTGATTTGATCTTGTATGCAAGCAATAATGGAAGCTATTTGCAGCTTCTCAAGGACAAGACGATGAAGGATAAAGAGACGAAGCGAGTGGATACACCTAAGTCAGTCGCTCGTAATCTACAGTTTCATGAATGCAAAGAAAAGGTCATATCTATATCTAGATACGACAGGAAACCATTATCAGCAGTATTATGGAGAGATGCCTCGTCCAAAGGTGCACATGTTGAGATAACAACATATTGCGACCAATGTGCCATTGGTCATTTAGTGAAGGACTGCCCAACAAAGCTCTACATGGAAAAGAAGAAGCAACAAGCCAAAAGCAAAGTTCAGATAGTGACAACAAGGGAACGGAAGAAAGAATCCCCAACAAGATCTCCGAAAAAGAAGCAGATCTTGTCGCAGAGCACAAAAGATAGGCTCAAGACACAGTTGCTTGAAGTCAAGGGTGTCAACGACATTATCATAGAGAGTCAGGCTTTCAAAAAAGATCAATTGAATCAGCTGATTCAAGATCGTTTAAGGAACCTCAGTGAGGACAAGTCAAAGCATCCACAAGGTGATGAAGATGAAGCTCGTAGTTCAAGGTTCGAGAGCAAAAGAATCCAAGATTCTGACCATAGTGAGCCAACACAAGAAGAGGTGGCAGAGGTAACAAAAATTCTTAGTGCCACGTCACAAGTGGAAGACATGCAAATAGAGTCAATGGATGAAGCTGAAAGTCGACCAAATAAATTTTCTATTGTGGACTCTTTATTGGTGATTGAACAAATCAAAGAGTATGAGAAGCTAAATGAAGATGTAACTGAAGACATAGAATGCACAGAAGAATAGGAAATGACTGAGTCCAAGATTGACTACCAAGGACAAGCAATACAGGATGAATGAATATTTTCGAGAAGAGACTCTACAAAAACCCATGGAACAATGGAAACCAAAGGCCACGGTGACCATTGCATCAGAAGAAGAGAGTCAACCTCAGCATCTTGCTACACAAGCTTCAAAACATTTCCAAGAAGAAAAGTCACCATTGAATGACCTTCAAGTGCTAGAAGAAGTAAATAGTGACAGAGAGCTTCTGAAATCAAGAATCAAGGCGTCACACTAGCAATGAACACCAACAAGCAGCTACATCAGAAGATAGTAAGCACTTGGGACATGCTACAGCTAGTCAAATGACAAAGAAGTTCAACATACAAGAGGATGACAAAGCCTTCAAGGCACAAAAGTCCAAGAAAAGTACCGAAAGCAACGAGGACATCAGCTACTTGGAAGCCAACAAGAAGATTAAATTCTCGTTGGATGTGTATGAGAAACTGAAATTCAACTTTACAGCAGAGATAGATTGCACTGCCATGACTAATGTCATGTCTTATGGGCTGTGGTTACTTCTAGATAAGCCAGAACTGTATGAAATTCAAGTATAGGTTCCTATATCACATGGAATAGCTGTCACAAGTTTAGGGATTGCAGAAGCTACCCTTAAACTACAGTCAAAGGTAATCAAAGACAAATTCCTAGTGGTGGATTCCTCCAAAATGAGTACACATTTGATTTTGTCCAAGCTATGGGCAAAAACACTTGAAGAAGAATTTGAATCTTCAATGATGGTCATCACGACTAGCTCTCAAGAAAGCCAGCCTACTACCGCTCCAAGATTATCGGCTGCCGACAAAGGCAAAGCCAAAATGAGCCCACAAATGTCCTACAACAGAAGTAGTCCCTTAAATCAGAGTCTTCAATCCAACCCAAAAAAGTTCAAGACAATGCTTCTACATCAACTGACCACATGCTTCCACATGAAAGGCAGACTCCAAAAAAAAATTTTCAACCAAAATACCCTACACTGCGAGATCACCGCCGCCAAAGGTTTTCAAAGGTCTACATTAAAGTTGAAGAAATAAAGATCAAGGATCCAATATGGGTAAATGATCCTAGCCAATTGACGAAAGATAAACACATGGGATGGATAGCCTCCCACTACAGCTTAGCAGAGCAAGGCTTTTGAGGGTCAAAAGAAACTTTTGATACCAAAACCACAGACTTATGCGGTGGATAAAAGTTTCAAAAAGCATCCCCAAAAGCAACAAAGCTCATATTTATATCGCCAAAGGAAACCAACCAACAAGGCTCGCCAAAGATCCACAGGAAATTTCAAATCCAGCTGGCCTTCATACCAACATAAAACTTCATCGATAAATAATCCCAAAAATGGCACTCTTGTACATCTCAATACGACATCAAAAAAATCATGGGAAGTGCCATCTACAATTCTTCAAGCACAAGGTTACTATCAAGGAATCGGAGAATCTGGCTACCAAAGATGCCAGGTAAACATTCTTCAATCAAACGAATTCAGCTTGAAAATAATCGCAATTTCACGGAAGGCAAAATCGAGGACAATGTCACAGTCAAGGCAAAGGATATCACACGATGCAGATACAAATGGGTGCCAAAAGAACAACACATAACGAAGAAGATTGAAGTCATCTCTAGCTCTCAAGAAATGTCAAGACATGATAAACAAAGTGTTACGGAGAATGGAGTGAGCCAATCTTCTCAACCAAGGCACCAACAACAACAATTTTTTTTTTTTGACAACCAAGGTCACCCAGGTTTGGCAAAAAAAACCAATATTGCTAGTATGGTCCTTTACAAATCCTCTCTTCGAGGATGGGAGTTTTGAATTTCAAAACCTATTCTTGGTCGAAAGCTCCCGAGAGTAAGTCAAGTTGCCATAAAAATAATGGCATAAGAGTCAAGAGTCGGGTAGCTGAGCCACTAAATGAGCAAGCGTCAGACCCAAGCTTCATGTCTTAATATTTTTTGTGGTCTATGAGTCAAGATATTTAGATTATAGCTCAAGCTGGAAGAGTTGAGCATATTGTAAAATGGGGTCGCTCATGCTGGATAGGTGAGCATAAGAGTCGAAGTCTACTATTTTAAATGGTGGAGTGGCAGAGTAGTCCAGAAAACACTCATGCACATGAACACAGTGAGGAGAGTGAAAAAAACCTCGTCGACAAAAACCCTTCTTGTGAATAACGGCAGCTCTTGAAGTCAAATATATTTTTGCTTCTCTAGCTACATTCACTCCTAGAAGCACCCATTCAAACTCTTCTCGCACCTCATATTGTTTCCTATGCATCTATCTGTGCAAGCATATATGATGTCCCACAATTGGACATTTGCATTTGACACGATTTGTGTTCCACCCATGCACGTACACAACAAAATGACGATGACGAAGCAGTAACAGGTTTCATAAGCATTTGCTCAACAACAACGACTCTGACTTCAAGCTACTAACACTTATCCAATGTATATCAAGTCAATAATAGTAGCCATACGTCCATAAGTACTTTAACTCAACAAAACCCGGTTACATCAAACATAAGTACATATAGCCTAACATTTAATGGTGACTAAAGGATTTTTTCCCCCACTGGGTTTTTCCCTTTAGTCCTATCTAGGTATCCACGACCTTCAATTTGTAATATACGCCACATTTTATTTTTACTGTTTTATTTTTTATATAAACACAGAAAAGCAGACCAACGACATCCCCAAACAACTACATGCTCATCAACTAGACAATCAAAGGGGAGTGGCCCATAAAAAAATAAAAAAGGCTTCAAGTTTATAGGTACACATGCAGGATGATACCCAAAGAACAAACAATACAGAGCTGCCAAGATAATGACTTGTTGCAACAACAAACCTCACTCAACCTATTCACGCTACAACAACCAATCGGAGGGGGAGAGCTATGGCTTCAACTACACTACATGTACAAGAAAAAGGTGACTCTACAACATACAAAGCATCTAATAGAAGCAATTGAAACAACAAAAGCTTCAACCAACACCACAACATGAAGCACTCGTCAAGGCCACTGCAGACATAGGGTCTTGTCGGGGACGACAAGACTTTGGAGGGGGAGAGTGTTGACAGGTCAATCTTTCAACAAAGATTCCATGAAGATTCCTCAAAGATTCCCAATAAATATGCTGATGAAGTGATGAAGACGAAGATGGATGTTGTAATGTGAAGATACAAGCTCATGGACATCATCGAATATCTCGTTATTATTATTTTGAGCCATTACAGCCACTTTTGTGATGTTTACGGGAACTTCATATTTTAAGTCGGCAATTGTATTTTGGCCATAGATGCTTGTTGGATGAGCAAAGCCAACTCACGGTGTTGTAATTAAGCTCTATAGAAGCCTAGGGACAAATAAGGTCATTTTGGTCGGACATTAGGTTTTCTAAGGCTTAGTATATAAGCAAAAACCTAAAGCTTTGTAAGGAGACTTCTAATAATCTGATCTTCTGTGTCGTTGGGAGACTGCGAGAGAGTGTGTGTGTGTGCTACAGGAGCTACAGTGGTCGGAATCGCAAACAGATAGTAGTAGTGTGTTGCCCATGAGGAGAGCTATGCGTTGATGCTTACATCACGCGTGTTCGTCTGTGTTTTGGCAGATTCACCCGCGAGCTACTTTTGGAGTTTCGGTGAGTAACTGTTGTCCGTTTTTGCATTTCAGTATATCCACGCGATTAGAGCGAGTAGAGCTTCACAATAGGCACTTTAGTTTTTGGAAACGTCGACCTACAAAAACCGGCCAGACATCCTACGCGTTTTCTGCACGGAGGGTATTGGGTAGGTTTTTTTGATCAGGGACCTTAGGGAGAGTGGCCTATTGGTGTTGATAGGATATCCCTCAAGTTTCGTAACGTTTCGAGAACGTCTAATGGGCTTTTGACTTGCGGTAGCATCATAGGAGACTCTCACATTCACAGAACTGAGGGCATGTAGATTTGATATCTCTGTAGGAAGTAGTCATTAGTCGGTCGAGTAGAGGTTGACACCCTTTGCTTGCTTCCATGCGCCTGCGGGTCGAGCTCCGTCCTCAGTTGACATTATATGTTAGGTGAGTTCTCGCTATGCTGACGTCCGTCATGGCGTATCCGTCCAACAAAGGGCTCTAAGTTTTGCTATTTTAGCAGCCTTTTTGTTTCTTCATATGCCCAGATGTAGTAATCAAACTGATCCTCTAGAGGTCTAGAAGAACTTTCGCTGACTTTTGCTGGGTTTGGCACCCAATACTCCTCAAAGTCTCCTTTGAGTGCTCTTTTTGCCCTGAATTTCTCAATCAGCCTCTCAATCCGAGTGGCTTTTTGGCTGTGTGTTTCTTTGGGCCTTGTTTTGTTGGTCATTGTCACTTTTTCCTTTTTTTTGGAGGTTCCACAGGCTCTTTCTCTGGTACTGTTTCTAGCCTTCTCCGTAGTCGTGTGGTGACTGGTGGAGCCACTGTAATTACTGGTTCATCTTTTGTATCTAGCTTCAACTTGAACCAATTGTTCTGTGTTGGTGGATCTGGCCACTTTCCTCTAGCGCCAATGGCTTCATATGTAATCTTTGTCAGTGTTTCTCCACCTCCAATGTACTTTGGCTTTTCCATTCCCATTTCAACCACTTGGTCATGCAGGTATTGGGCGTAGTTCACTTCTTTGGGCATAATGCTTTTCAATGCCCAAGTTATGGTAGTAGCCATTGCATGGGGAGGAGTTGTGTATTCTTGGGGCCTCTTGCTGCAAACATGGAAGTATTGGTTGTAGAGCTTCCAGATCTTTGCCACTCTTGGGTCCACTATGTCTTCAAACGTCTAATTGGGCTTCTTTTGGGTGCAGACCTTTACTTGATCTCTTCTTTCCCTAATAACTAAGCTTCCCTTATTGTGGAGCCCCAATGCATCTACTATGGTTTGAGGGGTGATCAAAGTCTCTGTCTTCTTTTCGTCTAAGTCCGCAATTATTGCCTTACTGTCTTTTTGAATTGAGCTAACTAGCTCGTAGACTCTCCGCATATCCACACCCACTAGTGGTGCTGTGAAATATTTGTATAAGTCTACTCGTTTTAGCTGGGTGAGGGTTTCTTCTTTGTTTGCATATTCTAACATCTCTCATGGATTCATTGGGATATCCATTGTGTTTCCTTGCGGGTCTCTGAAGGTACCTTGGTATACTGCCAAACCTTCCCTTTCTAATGTGGCCTCATCTACCCAAGCCTTGGTTGGCTTTAGTGTCTCTTTTGGTAGTGTGTAAGGCTCACTGGCTGCAATAATGTCCTTCATGGACATTCTTTTCTTCTTTGCTAGTGATTTACTGGTCTCCATTGATCTTGGGGGCACTCCAAGTGCAAAAGTTAGAGATGTCTTACAAAATCTTGCATTTTCTCAGGTTCTAGCTATCCAAATGAATTCAAAATTGAATCTGGACTAAGGGTGCAATGCATGTGGTCTAATTGCATTTTGGGTTTAGATTTACGTTGTGAGACATCATACGCATATAATGTCTAGGTGCTCTAAACTGAGTGATAATTCACATGTGCATAGCTCTTTTCATGTACGTCATGGATATAAATGCATGAATTTCAATTTGGATGTTATCTGGACAACCTGTTACCATTAGAAGTCCTTATAGAATTTGAAGGTGGATTATGGCTTAGTTTTGAGTAAATGAGGCTCACATGGGGTGAAACTAGGTAGATGCTCTCATAATCATGTTGTAAAGGCTTAGAGGGAGTCAAGTTAGTCTCCAAGTTTATTTTTAGCCTAGAGAGACATCATACGTGTATGATGTCTACTTTGTAAAAAATGGCTCAAACCTAAAGTGTAAGTGGGCATTAGCATGGTATAGATTCTTGTGATATTAGATTTTGATTTGTGTTTCTCCTCATGTGCTTGGAGCCAATAATCAATCATAGAGCTTTGGATTATGATATGGGGGTTAAGATGGGTATACAGATACAAAACTTGATGGGACTTGGGATTTGGGCTAATATTAATGGGGTAAAGACATTGGAAGTGAGAAATCTCCCCAAAATTATCATTTGGCCCTTTGGAGACATTATACGCGTACGATGTCTCTTGAGATTTTTGGACCAAACTTCATCTGTAGCATCCCCATGTGATTGGAACTCCTTTGATTATCTCAGATTTTGATTTGGAGATGAGTCATGTGTCTGGGGGGCATAGAATTCTTCTTCTGCCTGGCTTTTCTGATTTTGGGCTCCAAGTGGTCATAACCTTGCCCAAATTTGTCCAAATTGAATGCATGGCTTTTATATAATATGGTGAACATGCTTCCGATGAAAAATGTGGATTTTGGCATGATTTGTGTAAGAGATGAGACATTATACGCGTATAAAGTCTACTGATGCAAAATAGCTTGAGATTCCATAGGCAGGTTGTGTATGGCTTGTGCAAGTTGTCCATGGTATTTGATTTGAATTTGAGCTTGTCAATTGGTGTCAAAGAGCTTCAAGAGGGTTTTGCATACAGAGTTCCACTCTTTTGAGTGATTGAAGGTCAAAAGACATCCAATTGTGATGAAAATGTGTTGGGGATATCATAATGATGTGTATAAAAAGTTAGAGTTTCCAAAACCACAATATCTTGTCAATTCAAGAATTGTAGACATTATACATGTATAATGTCTGCTTTGGAATTTTTGGCTTAAACTTGTGGTAGAGGTAGATCTTGATGTGTGCATGGCTTTGATAGGTGAAAATTTGAAATTGGACTAGTGCTCATGAGCTCAAGGTCATAGAAACAATTTATGACACTTTGATTTGAAAATTGATGTAATGGAATTTGCCTATTCAATTTGAGAGTAGCGGAATTTAATGAGAGTACTTTCAAGAAATGATTTTGTGAGCATAGAGGGTTGACATAATTGAAGATAGCAACATAATCATAGCAATTAGTTAACTTGGCATAGACAATAATTTTGCAAGAGAGAGAGTTTAGAGAACATGACAACAGTTGAGGACCAGATTTATGTGGAGCCGGTCCCCCCTCCAATAGGCATTTGTATTATGATTTCTCCCATAAAGAGAGACTTGTTACAATACAGTCTTTGTGTTCCTTGTGACCTAGGTGATACCATGAAGATGGAAGGCTTCATGCATCACAAACATAACATAAACTTGAAGAAAGCTTTAACTATCCCAAGCCTCAGTCCCAAGACCTCAAACACCTTCGAAGGTGGAGAGAGCTAGCAGGGAATGAGGGTAGGGAAGAGGAAGAAGAAACATTTCGTAGGAGAAAGAATTATTTCCTCACTTATCATACTCTTGTTGCTAGCATACATAATAGCATAGTAATGAAGAAGAAGGAGATGGCAAGCTTAAGCATTGAATCATGGCTCTTGGTTGGATTTGCACTCCATAGCCAAGAGTGTTGGTGTAGGCTCTCAACCTCTACTTGATTGGAGAAGGAGAGGGAGCTCTTGCACTTTGCATAGTACACAATGAGAGTGTTTGTGAGTGTGTGTGGGTGAGTATACCCCCTAAGCACCCCCCTAGCTTGCTTGGGTCGACCCCCCCTTGTAGCTCATGCTTGAAGCTCATTGGACCCCTCTAGGTCTTGCCAATCACAAGCAGGAGCCATTACAAGCAACATGGGTAGCCTTGGGACAAGTGTCCCCCTTTTCCCTTTGAGAGAGAGGACTTGATAAATGCAAAAACAATTAGATAATTCAAGTAATTTACCATTGGACCCCTTTGAAGCCTAGCCAATAAGCTTCAAGCAACACATGAAGGTAACATGGGGAGGAACTTGACAAGTGTCCTTGCTGCCTCTTCAAGCTGGGGCTTCCCTTGTGAGTGTGAGTGTGTGTTCTCTCTCTAATCCCTAGGAAAAGGGCTCGCCCCCCCTCTTGTAGGGATGCTTTTGACTTTAGGAGCTCAAGCACCTTAGTCATCAAGCATGACAAAGCACTTGGACTAGGGGGTATTCCCACAAGCATCTCAGGCAAGCATGTCAAGGCACCTCAAGCACCTTAATCAAGCGGCAAGTCAAGCACCTCAAGCATGGAGTAAGTCAAGCACCTCAAGCACCTTAATCAAGCACCTCAAGCAGAACAAACACCTCGAGTTTGGGCCGGGTTCCCACCTCAAGCTCAGCCCTAGCTTACCTAAGGTCAAAGGACTTTTACACACATTATTGGAGGCCTTCAATGAAGCTAACCCTAAGGTCTTATGCTCGATTGGTTAGCCTTGCTCTTGATAGACCATCTCCCATTTGGGCCCCTTTACTATTAACCCCGTGTTGAGATAGATCTATAAGCACATATCTATATCTTAACACTTGTTCCCGTTTATTCTCCCACATTAAGTGATCAATTTAATATGAGAAAATCATTTGGGTTGGTTAGATATTAGATTTTATGACATTACCTCTCTCTTGAAATCATAGTAGTCCTCGACTATGAGGTAGAAGAGATAAAGGCTTAGTCATTAGTCAATCGTACTTAGCGGGTAGAGGATCCCTTTTTTACCCTACGACATCTTTCCAAGATGGATGACTAATCCATTTGGTGCTTGGGAGACATAGCTGCCGCTGCCATGTCTGCTCTTTAGTCCATTTCATTCTCCCAAAGTAGAGTGACAAATTCTACTTGGTGTTTGAGAGACGTCGTCATCACAAACATGATTCTAAGCATGCATACTAGTTAAATTTGTGCATAATTAAAAAGAGGACTGGTCATATAAGACAAAAACATGAGTCATTAAAAAGAAATTTGTACATTTGCTTACTCTAATGTAGCATTGTAAGCATTGACAAGGTTCATACTATCCTTAAGTTGTACTCCTTGCATCCATCTAGCATCTTCAAAAGGATAATTTTTGAACGTAATAAGATACCGTCGGATTATCTTACCATGTCATAGTACCTTGTCTTCATGCCAAAGGACAGATTCGGGTTGTAGCACCTCTTCTTGGTCTTCAATTTCGGGAGGGTCTTCAATAATTGGTTCAATTGGTGGCTCACCTTTGTAGGGCTTAAGTAGGCTTACATGAAAGGCATTGTGTATAAGCCAATGGTTGGGCAACTTGAGTTGATAAGCCGTCTCATTGATAGGCTTCAAGATTTGGAAAGGACCATAGTATCTTTTGCTAGTTTAGCATAATACTTTTGATGGCCCGTAGGATTTTTGCCCGTCGTTTGCCTTAATCGAGCCTTAGGAAACTTGAGTAAGACCCAATCATTTTTGTTGAACATTAAGGCTCTTCTGTGCTTATCAGTAGCAGCTTTTTGCCTTTGTTGAGAGATGGCTATAGCCTCCCTAATCTTTTGAAAAGATTCTTGTAGGTCACGGCTATATTCATCGGCGGCGAAGATCTTCCCATGTACTTTGAGTAGCAAGGGACTTTTAGGTCTTCCCTCTATGATCTCGAAAGGTGCTTTCCTGGTAGAAGTATGGAAAGTATTATTGTAGGCATACTCTACTAGAGGTAAATACTTTTCCCATTGTGAGCGTTGATCTACTTCGGTAACATAAGTCTTGAGTAGATCGAGTATCGTAAGATTGGCTATCTCACTTTGGCCATCCGTTTGTGGGTGATAGGCCGAAGAGAAATTCAATCTTGTTCCTAGATTTTCAAAGAGACCTTTCCAGAAATTACTGGTCATTCAAGGATCTCTATCTAACACGATGGATGTGGGTAATCCATGGTGCTTGAAAATCTGAGATATGAAGAGAGTTGCCATTTGATGTGCCTTAATAGTCTTTTTGACAGGAATAAAATGTGCTTGCTTGCTAAACCTGTCGACTATTGTCCATATTCCTGTATTCCCATGGATAGACTTGGGTAATCCAAAGATTAAATCCATGGATATACTCTCCCATGGTGAATTTGGAATAGGCAATGGCTGGAGTAATCCAGGTTGCTTCCCTCTATCATACTTGGTATTTTGGCATACTACACATTTTGAAACATACTCTTGTATGTCCACTTTCATGGTAGGCCAATAGAAATACGTCTCTACTCCTCGGAGAGTAGGTTGAATACCTCTATGCCCTGCATATGGAGGAGCATGGGATTCATACATAACCTTCTCACGAAGGGAATGGGTTACACATAGCCTATTGCCGTGGAGAAGATAACCATCCTGCAAGGTGAATGGCTCCTCTTTCTTCCCCAAAGCAAGGGCTGGCATTATGTCTCTAAAGTCAGGGTCAGTAGCATACTCATCTATCATAGAGGATAGATCATTGTGAGTAGCTATAGACACCGCATTAACTTTTGGTCACCGTGAAAGTGCATCGGCAACTTGATTGTGCTTACAAGCTATGTGAGCAATATGGAAATTAAATTGCGAAAGAAAATTTTCCCACCTCATTTGTTTGTTGGAAAGTTTGGTTTGCGTCTTGAAATACTTGAGACTTTGGTGGTCGGTTCGTAGGATAAATGGAGTCCCCAATAGGTAGTGCTTCCATGTGTCTAGGGCATGTAGAACAGCTAAAAGCTCTTTCTCATAAATGCCCAAGACTCGTTCATCACTATTGAGCCTTCGGCTCTCATATGCTATGGCATGCCCTTCTTGAAGCAAAACTGCTCCAAGGCAATCACCACACGCATCACATTGGACCTCAAATGGCGTTGAGAGATCCGGAAGCACGAGGACTGGTTGGGAAGTAAGCTTCTCTTTGAGTTTTTCAAAAGCATTTTGCTCCTTAGCAGTCCATACAAACTTAACGTTCTTCTTTGTTAAGTCGTGTAGTGGTCCTGCTACTTGAGAGAATTTTGCTATAAAGCGTCTATAGTATGCACACATACCAATAAAGCTTCTTAGCTCATGTAGATTCCTTGGGTTAGGCCATGATTTTATTACCTCTAACTTTGATGGATCCATACGAATACCATCGTGAGAGATAATATGACCTAGATATTGAATCCCTTGAAGGAAGAATTCACTTTTCTTTTGGTTGAGAAAAAGTTTGTTCTCCCTCAAGGCTTGAAAAATCACTTGGAGATGTTGCTTATGTTCCTCCAAAGAGTTGGAGTAGATGATGATATCATCAAAGAATACTCCAGTGAATTTACGATATGGTCTAAAAATTTTCTCCATGAGACGGTTGAAAGTAGCTGGTGCATTAGTCAAGCCAAAAGGCATGACTAGATATTCATAAAGACCAAATGTTGTGCGAAACGCGGTCTTTAGGATATCTTCATCCACTATCCTTATTTGATGATAGCCACTCTTAAGGTCAATCCTACTGAAGTAGGTAGAGCCTTGTAGCTTATCAAACAGATCTTCTACCCGAGGCACGGGAAATCTGTTTTTGATAGTGATATGGTTTAGTGCTCGATAGTCCACACACATACGGTATGTACCATCTTTCTTTTGCACTAAAAGGACTGGAGAACAAAAGGGAGAGGAACTAGGCCTCACCATCCCTTTGTCAACCAATTCCTGTACTTGCCTCATAATCTCCTCTTGTTGAGCTTGTGAGACTCGATAAGGAGGTTTGTTAGGCGGTGAGCTTCCTGGAAGGAGCTCAATACGATGGTCATCATCCCCTCGTTTTGGAGGTAGGTCCATAGGGATATCATCGATGAACACATCTTGGAATCCTTTTAGAAAAGTAGACAAGTCTAACTCTTCTTGATTCCTATCATTTTCATTTGATGAAACATTATTAGCTTTTAGAGACTCTTTGACATAAATCATCTACGTAGAAACTGAGATCTTCATTGATTTATCAAAAGAAAGAGGATTTTCAAGTGGAATAGTGCGACCACGCTCACTAGCATCTATATACATGTTCTTTCCCCTGTAGGTGAAGTAAATTCTCCTTTCAGGGAACTTCATGTTGACAGCCATGCGATCAAACCATGGTGCCCCCAACATAACATCCTGATGTTGGAGAGAGATGAAGAAGTATTCTTTGTCGACATAGCTTTGGACATGAAGCCTCAACTTCCCAATCAAGGGAGTAACGGAGGCTTGTTGTCCCTTGAAAGTTGCATTGGCTATTACTATATCTCCCATCTCAAAAGCTTGAATGCCCAACTTGGTGGCCAACTCTATTGATATGAAGTTGAGAGTAGAGCCTGGGTCAAACAAGATGAAGGCATCATGCTCTCTTACCTTTCCCCACGCATAGGAAAGTGATGATCCTTTGCAATGACCATCCTCTTTTGGAGCTTCGATGGTGGAAGCCCTAGGAGTCTCATTGCGAGTATTCTTCTTGGGGCAAGAACGATAGCCATGTCCTTGCTCTCCACACTTGAAACACTTATGGTCCTTGCGAAAAGCTTCAAGCTCTTCAGGAGAGAGTTTGTTTTTACCTTTGTAAACTCCCTTCTCCTTGAACCGATTGCTGTTGTTGTTTTTGGAAGTGCCTTGGGAATTATTTTGAGCATTGGATTTCCCCTTTGCATCATTTTTATCTTTGTTTTCCATGGGCTTGACATTACGTCTAGACCCTTGATGGAAATTGATGCGTGAAGCAACCATGGTGTTGTTGAAGATGATGAAACAGGAAACAGAAGGAAGACAACAACTCAGAGTAGGAAGAAGATGGAGAAGGAGAAGACACAGAGCTTGCGTACGAGATCTCTGTAGTCTCTCTCTCTCTGTATTAGAATAATAGAGTATACAAACTCAGAGTTACAAAGCTTATATGAAACCCTAAGAGATAAGGTGTCCTTTCACACCAGATGTCCAGGGGGAAAAACCCAGTGGGAGAAAAGTGCCCCTGGTGAAGCGCGTATACACACTAACACTACTACATGTCTACAAATCCCCCCTGTAGTGATAGTGTGAATCCGTACAAGGTAGCAGATCATCATGTGTATGAGAGTAAGCCCAAAGCTTTTCGGAAAGCTTCAAACTTTTCTCGTGATAACGCCTTCGTAAATAGATCTGCAATGTTATCCTGTGTAGGACAGTAATTTAGTGTGATCTCCCCTACATGTAGCCTTTCCCTGACATAGTGGTAGTGAACCTCTATGTGCTTTGTTCTTGCATGAAATACTGGATTCCTTGCAACTGCCATAGCACTCTGACTGTCACTGAAAATGGTAGTGGGTGCCTGTTGACACTCACAAAGATCTGCCAATAACCTGCGTATCCATACACAATCAACTGTTGCCGTGAAAGCTGCCCTGTACTCAGCTTCACAAGTTGATGTAGCCAATGTGGGTTGCTTCTTGCTTAGCCAAGATATACATGCATTTCCCAAGAAAAAACAATTGCCACTTGTGGAATGTCGTGTGTCAAAATCACCAGCCCAATCTGAATTGCTGTAACCAAGAAGCTGCATAGAACTGTGCTTTCTATACATATCCCCCCTTGGAAAGAACATGGAAAGATTAGGGGTACTTGAAAGGTAACGAAGTATGCGCTTCACAGCCTGCCAATGATGCATACCTGGGCTGTGCATAAATCTGCTTGCTTGTGAAACCCCAAATTGAATGTCTGGACGAGTGTTGCCTGCCAAATATATCAAGCAACCAAACGCTGCTGCATAAGTATGTACATCAAAAGGTTCTCCAGCATCATGCATGCTCAACTTTGATCCAGTTTCTACGGGTGTAGAGATTGGCTTACAATTTTGCATACCAAACTTGTCCAAAATGTTATGCAAATATTTTGCCTGCAACATGTATATGCCATCCTCTGATTGCACAAACTGAATACCCAAGTAATAATGTAGCAAACCAAGATCAAACATCTCAAAGGTTTTTCTCAAAGCATCTTTAAACGCTTCAATTTCATTTGCATTATTGCCTGTAAGAAGCATATCATCCACATAAAGTGTTAGCATAATGAGAACTCCATCTCTCTTTTTGACATACAAAGTACTTTCTGTTGGACTATTCTGAAATCCCTGACCAATCAAATAAGTATGTATCTTCTCATACCATGCTCTTGGAGCCTGGTTGAGACCATACAAAGCTTTACGCAATCTACATACCTTTTGCTCTTGACCTTTTACAACAAAAACACTTGGTTGACTTACATAAACTTCTTCCTGCAAATCACCATTCAAAAAAGCAGTTTTGATATCCAACTGATGCACTTTCCAACCATGATGAGCAACAATTGCAACTAGTGATCGAACTGTGGACGCACGAGAAGTAGGAGCAAAGGTTTCATCATAATCTATGACTTTCTATTGCGCATAGCCTTTTGCCACAAGCCTTGCTTTGTACCTGTCAACTGTACCATCTTGTTTCCTTTTTACCTTAAAAACCCACTTTGTACCATAGGCTTTTTACCTGTAGGCAAGTCCACTAGATCCCATGTATGATTCTTATGAATAGAATCAATTTCTTGCTGCATAGCATCTTTCCACTGAACACAATCTAAAGCTTGTTCAAATGAATCAGGCTCATCTGCATCACAAAGAGTGCTAAAGCAAGCCAAATCTACTTGCTCTCTGCCAAAAGTAGTACCAACACTTGTTTTCCGTGGCAGCGGTGCATCCAACTTGCTATCTTGTAAAGTTTTCTGAACCCATTTAGGCAAGGTTCTTTCTTCCCTGAGAACTTCTTGCTCTTCACGCACAATTTCCTCTACATCATGAGGTGTCACATGCTGATCAAAAGATTGATCAAGATTATCAACCTGTTGTGATTCTTGATTCTCCACAAAAGAAGGAAGCAAACCTTCAAATACATCATGTGTCTGCATATGCGGTACATCAAAAGCAACCATAGGTTGAGCAGTAGTTTCTGCAAAAATTACATCACGACTTTCAAAAATCTTGTTTGTAGCAGGATTGTAAAGTCTATAACCTTTACTTCCACTACTGTACCCCACAAATATACATTTGATTGCCTTATCATCAAGCTTCCCACGTAACTGCTGAGGGATGTGAGCATAAGCAAGACAACCAAAAACACGAAGATAACTGACTGAAGGTTTTCTGTCATACCAAGCTTCATATGGAGTAATGGTCTTCAAGGCACGAGTTGGACACCTGTTCAAAACATGTGCTGCACAAGCAACTGCCTCCATCCATAGCTTATGAGGCAAACTCTTAGCCTTGAGCATACATCTAGCCGTCTCCATTAAAGACCTATTCTTCCTTTCTGCAACACCATTCTGTTGTGGTGTGTATGGCATAGTGCATTGGTGTTTAATGCCTTTCTTTCCCAAAAAATCCTTAAATGCACCTGACATGTATTCACCTCCTCGATCAATACGAAGAGTCTGTACTTTGCAACCTGTTTCATTTTCAACCATGGCGACATAATGTTGAAAAACTGCAAACACATCTGACTTTGCTTTGAGTGGATACACCCAACAAAACCTGGAAAAGTCATCAATGAAGGTCACAAAATAAAGGCTGTTTCCTATAGATGGCGTCCTCATAGGACCACATACGTCACTGTGTACAAGCTGCAGCTTTCGTGTCGCTCTAACTGAACCATCCTGCGAAAATGAAAATCTGTGCATCTTTCCAAGAACGCAACCTTCACATACATGTCTTGGTGGCATCTCCAATAAAGACAAATCATGCACCATATTATGACGTTGTAAAGTCATCAAACTGCCATAACTAACATGCCCGAATCTACCACAACTCAGCATCCTGCATGGCCTGAGTCTTTGTTTCTGCAATACATACCTGAATCTGCTTTTCATAACGATCTAGCACAAATAGTCCATTTTCCAGCGTACATGTAGTGATAAGAGAATAACCATTCTCTCGATCTCGTACAACACATCTGTCATCCTCAAAAATGACCCAAAGACCATTTTTTGCAAGAGAGGATACAGACAACAAATTCTTCTTGATCCCTGGAACATATAAGACATCTGGCAAGCATAAATCTGAACCATCTGAAATGGTAATCAAAATCTTACCAACGCCTTTGATTGGATAAGAAGCATTATTTGCACATGTCACCTTCTTTCCTGCTGGAGCTGCATCCAATGAACAAAACAAATCCTTCCTTGAAGTAATATGCCTGGATGCACCACTATCAAAGTACCAAATCATTTGTGTCTTGTCAACACTGTAAGAAGAAAAATCTGAACATACTACGAAAGCATAAGAATCTTGCACAAAGTTTGCAGACTCTTCTTTAGATGTAGAAGAATCACCAGAAGCTGAAACAACCAAACTTGACTCTTTCTTCTTTTCTTTAGCAATTCGCTTTTTACACTCACTAATGTAGTGACCAGGTTTCTTGCAGTAGTGACATTTACCTTTCTTCTTGGACTTGTCGGAATCACCTTTAGACTTCTCTGAAGACTGTCCTGCACCAGACTTGGAGTGATGAGCACTCTCTTTACCCTTGCTTTTATTATGTACAACAAGAGCATGATCCATACCATCCACCTGTAAAGACTTGTTCTTACGTGATTGATCCTCCTGCAATAGCAAAGCCACTAACTCTTCAAAATGAAGAGGCTCAGGATTAGCTCGCAAAGACAGAGTCAAAGAAGTCTGAAAAGTCAAATAAGATGGTGGTAGTGAATTGAGTGTTTTGGAAACCAAGTCCTTCTCTAGAATCACTTCATCAATGCTAAGCAATTGCTCTTTAAGATCCATGATTTTTGTAAGATGCTCGACGATATCGTCACCTTCGTCCATCTGTATTTTGTCAAGTTGTTTCTTCAAAAACTCTATTCTGGCAGCATTTCTTCCTCCAAACATAGCTTGCAGAGTGTTCCAAGCATCCTCAGAAGTTCTGCAAGATCTTATATGTGGTGTGATTGTCCTCTTTATGGTTAAGGCAATCACGGCCATAGCTTGTGCATCTTTAGTATCCCATATCTTTTGCTCTGGAGTGACTTGTGAGGGTCCTGCACCAACAGCTGCACCACGACCAGGCGTGGCAGGTGCAATGCTACCTGGACGAACTTCATCTCTAGATACATAATCCCACAATCCTTTACCAACCAAAACATTTTTGGCCATAAAAGACCAAAGAGAATAGTTGGTACCATCCAATTTGTCTTCGGATGTAAACGGACCAAAAATCTCTTTCTCCGTAGATTGAGCCATACTGTGGATGCACACAAGAGAGCAAAAGAACCTCCAAGAGATTCACAAATCTCCTCTCCAATGCAAGCAAAACTCTACACAAAATCTCAGCACAAAGCTAAGACAAGCTGCTTCTTAAAAGAACTGTTTACCTGAAGAAAATCTGTCAAAAAGCACACCCTCTTGATCTAAACGCCTCCGAAAAGTAACTTCTGCTATGCTGCTCAGAACAAAATTCTGAAGGCTCGAACGGCTTCGAAAGGGGGGTAAAACCCTAGGTCACTATTCAGAATACTCCTGGAACGTCGAGGATGCTCCCACGAGCAAATTTTCCGAAAACTGCCTGAAAACTGCGATTGCGCGCCCGGACGCGAAAACGCAAGTAGAGGCTCTGGAAATCACCTTGCTCTGATACCAATTGTTGAAGATGATGAAACATGAAACAGAAGGAAGACAACAACTCAGAGTTGGAAGAAGATGGAGAAGGAGAAGACACAGAGCTTGCGTACGAGATCTCTGTAGTCTCTCTCTCTGTATTAGAATAATAGAGTATACAAACTCAGAGCTACAAAGCTTATATGAAACCCTAAGAGATAAGGTGTCCTTTCACACCAGATGTCCAGGGGGAAAAACCCAGTGGGAGAAAAGTGCCCCTAGTGAAGGGCGTATACACACTAACACTACTACATGTCTACAGGTGTGGTGGATTACTTCGGTAATAGTACCAGGCTGTTGAGAGTTGATGTATTCGGCCATCTCTTCAGGTAATCCCGCACAAAATTGCTGTCTTTGTTCGGCAAAGTCTATCTTTTGAAAGACAGTAGCTTTGAGATGTAAATACCAAAACTTGTCTACATACTTGTTGATAGACTCATGAGAGAGAAGCTTCAAGCCGCGCCATTCGGTAAGAACTTTATCTTTAGTATCACTTGGAAGAAATTGCTTCATGATGGAAACTCGTAGAGTTTTCCATGTCTTTGGGGCTTCTCCATTGCCACGAAGGCTAGCCCACCATTGACGAGCTGATTTTTGGAAGTGCATAGCTACATGGCGTAGCTTGGAGGACTCTGTGAAGCCCTCGTCCCCAAAGGCCGCATCAAATTGCTGGATGAAGGCCAACACTTTGTCGGTAGCACCAAAGGTGCCATCATATGTCCTCCCCTCTTGTATTCTCTAGGAGAATAGCCATAACTTTCATCGGAAGAGGAGGAAGGTGAAGAAGAAGGAGAAGAGGGTGACCTCTTCCTAGCCCTTTTCTTCCTTTGTTTCCTCTCTTGCCTTTCAGAGTGATGAGGAGAAGGACTATAGGTTGCTCTTTTCCTCTTGGGAGGAGTAGGTGATCGTCTAGACCGCCGTCTTCGTGGAGCCACATCTTCAGAAGAACTTAGACTGTCATTGCTTTCTTTCTCTTTGGATTCCTCCTCTCGAATGGGAGAGAGTCTTCTTTTGGGGGTCTCTTCAAGAGGCCTCCTAAGCTCTCTCTCCTCTGGGAAAGGAACGGAAATTCCATAAGCACGAAGTTGTTGAGTAACTTCGGCTTGCAAAGCAGGGTTGCCCATAGCTTGCTGCAACCTAGTGACGAGATAATTCACAAACATGGGAACATCATCATTAGCACCTTCATGTGCAAAATCAAAGCTATCAATGTTCATTCTACTCTCTTGATTATTGTCAGCCATGTTAACAAAATTTATGTTTATACTTAGTGTATGCTTTGGCAATACAAAACCTTAGTTGCTACTCCTCTTAGCCTTTGAAAATCGGCTCTTTAAGTATCTACACCCACGGCTCAAAGTGGTTAATTATAGAGAGTAGAGGAGTAGGTATAACATAGCAGAGTTGCCAAGGGTTAGCTCCTTTCGGACTTCTTATGGCTCAATAATGGTAAAGCCGTAGGCAAGTCTAGAAAGACTCCATTATTAAGTCCAAAGCTCCCGAGGTGTGCACCATCCCCCACATAGTGGGCTCAACAAAACCGAGAATAGATCCCAATTCCACTTACCCTATTATAATTAACAACATCAACCATTTATAGGACCTCTCTTCTTAAGCAAGAAAAGAGAAACCAAATGCTCTGATAGCAATGTAATGGAATTTGCCTATTCAATTTGAGAGTAGAAGAATTTAATGAGAGTACTTTCAAGAAATGATTTTTTGAGCATAGCGGGTTGACATAATTGACGATAGCAACATAATCATAGCAATTAGTTAACTTGGCATAGACAATACTTTTGCAAGAGAGAGAGTTTAGAGAACATGACAACAGTTGAGGACCACATTTATGTGGAGCTGGTCCCCGACATTTGTATTATGATTTCTCCCATAAAGAGAGACTTGTTACAATACAGTCTTTGTGTTCCTTGTGACCTAGGTGATGCCATGAAGATGGAAGGCTTCATGCATCACAAACATAACATAAACTTGAAGAAAGCTTTAACTATCCCAAGCCTCAGTCCCAAGACCTCAAACACCTTCGAAGGTGGAGAGAGCTAGCAGGGAATGAGGGTAGGGAAGAGGAAGAAGAAACATTTCATAGGAGAAAGAATTAGTTCCTCACTTATCATACTCTTGTTGCTAGCATACATAATAGCATAGTAATGAAGAAGAAGGAGATGACAAGCTTAAAAATTGAAGCATGGCTCTTGGTTGGATTTGAACTCCATAGCCAAGAGTGTTGGTGTAGGCTCTCAACCTCTACTTGCTTGGAGAAGGAGAGGGAGCTCTTGCACTTTGCATAGTACACAATGAGAGTGTTTGTGAGTGTGTGTGGGTGAGTATACCCCCTAAGAACCCCCCTAGCTTGCTTGGGTCGACCCCCCCTTGTAGCTCATGCTTGAAGCTCATTGGACCCCTCCAGGTCTAGCCAATCACAAGCAGGAGCCATTACAAGCAACATGGGTAGCCTTGGGACAAGTGTCCCCCTTTCCCCTTTGAGAGAGAGGACTTGATAAATGAAAAAACAATTAGATAATTCAAGTAATTTATCATTGGACCCCTTTGAAGCCTAGCCAATAGGCTTCAAGCAACACATGAAGGTAACATGGGGAGGAACTTGACAAGTGTCCTTGCTGCCTCTTCAAGCTGGGGCTTCCCTTGTGAGTGTGAGTGTGTGTTCTCTCTCTAATCCCTAGGAAAAGGGCTCGCCCCCCCTCTTGTAGGGATGCTTTTGACTTTAGGAGCTCAAGCACCTTAGTCATCAAGCATGACAAAGCACTTGGACTAGGGGGTATTCCCACAAGCATCTCAGGCAAGCATGTCAAGGCACCTCAAGCACCTTAATCAAGTGGCAAGTCAAGCACCTCAAGCATGGAGTAAGTCAAGCACCTCAAGCACCTTAATCAAGCACCTTAAGCAGGACAAACACCTCAAGCACGACAAGCACCTCAAGCAGGACAAACACCTCGAGTTTGGGCCGGGTTCCCACCTCAAGCTCAGCCCTAGCTTACCTAAGGTCAAAGGACTTTTACACACATTATTGGAGGTCTTGAATGAAGCTAACCCTAAGGTCTTATGCTCCATTGGTTAGCCTTGCTCTTGATAGACCATCTCGCATTTGGGCCCCTTTACTATTGGCCCCGTGTTGAGATAGATCTATAAGCACATATCTATATCTTAACACTTGTTCCCGTTTATTCTCCCACATTAAGTGATCAATTTAATATGAGAAAATCATTTGGGTTGGTTAGATATTAGATTTTATGACAATTGATGTGAGTGGTCAAAACATGCCCAAAGTTGCCCAAACTTGGTGTAGAGGCTATATGTGATATTCTTTACAATTATGGATGTTCAGAGTGCTGGTAGAATTCCTCAGTGACATGTATAGACTTTATATGCGTATGATGAATAGGCAATGTGTATGTTGTGTGTAAAATTTCACTTAGTTTGAAGCACTTTTGATAAGTCCAAAGTCAAATAATGGGATTAGGCTGAGACTTTGCGTTTTTTGGGTCTTGAGGGCTCCAAATCTTATGAAATCATATGTGCTCCATGTTTAGGGTATGCAAAATGGGTGGGTGAAGTCAAGTGAATGATTTTTGCGCAAAATCTGACTGTGAGACATTATACGCGTATGAAGTCTCCATTGATAGAAAGTGATTTTGATGCCTTGGGATCTTTTGTGCTTATGTCCTTGGCCCTACTATAGCTGGTTTTCAACTTAAAAAGTCAGATGTTCAACTTAAAAACTCCCTGTTTGGAATTTCATTCTTCGAAAGAGATTTCTTCATTTGAGGACGTGTTCTCGCAAAGATTCCACCTGCGTTGCAGATTTGAGTTTTTTATGGGAAGAACCCTCCCAAAGGTCTTCTTAAGTTCTCATCAACCCTCAACCATGCAGAACCTTTTTGTGAACATTATTTTTGCACTATTTCAACTAAGAATCAAATTATTTTCAAGATTTCAATACAAATAAACAATTCAATCAAATCTTCATCGATGGACAGCTCTAGATCAAGATCAAATCATCTACCTAAAGCTACTCCTAAACATAAAATGGGATTTTGCAATTGTGAGTAGATGAACACCTAACTGACACACGCTGACTAGTTAATGCTTTTATCACCTCATCAACCACTCAAACACCAAAACGTAAACAAATGTAAACTAAATCCATCTACACAAGTGAGCAAGGCAAGACACATGCTCCCTAGTGCTTCTCTATGGATCCTAGCTAAACTAAGATAAAAATGTGGCAAACCAGAGGGACTCTCACCTCATAGGATTGGTCTGAGGTCATCTACCTAGGGCTTTGATCCTCGGCAGCGGCACCAATGTTGGCGGATACACCACAAGCGGATGCTAGCATAGCAAGAACAAAACCAACAAATCTATGTTGGCCAAGGATGAAGCTTAACCCGTAGGTGCATGGAAACAAGAAGATGGATGTCAAGCACCTTCTTGACCTTCTAAGATAATCTCCACTCGAGGAGATCAAATCTAAATGTTCTATGCACTAGTGAAAGCAACTCAACCTACGATGCTCATGCTATCCAAAACTAAACAAAATTGCATTTGAAATGTCACAAAATTCACAGGACACGATCTCCTCATCAAGAGATTAATAACCTATGGACCATGACTTGGTATCCTACCTCAAACCACCTTGTGTGACAATTGCGTATAAAGACATGCAACAAAATGTAGGTCACCACTTCTCTATTAGTAAGATCCTAATCCGTAGCTCTACTTGATTCTTCTCAATTTTGCACCATAGAGGTTCTTGGAGGTCAGATTTGACTAGAGGAGCAAGTCTCTGAGCTAATCCTTCTATAAGATTCATTTGCTCATTAGATACCTTTGGATTTAATGTGGGTTGGATTCTTGGTGAATCACTCCTCTGAGAAGATGTGTCACTCTCAGTATCATATCTTCTCAAGGTTCTACTGTGATTTGGATAGGAGTAAGTTATAGGGGGTGG
This sequence comes from Adiantum capillus-veneris, assembly GCF_014529385.1. Taxonomy (NCBI): domain Eukaryota; kingdom Viridiplantae; phylum Streptophyta; class Polypodiopsida; order Polypodiales; family Pteridaceae; genus Adiantum; species Adiantum capillus-veneris. The sequence goes on from NC_140934.1 coordinate 70,601,037, forward strand.
TGATGGTACATATGGTCCTGTTGTGACCAGAATTCCACCTCTATAAAACTCATGTTCTATGGCTGCATCTAGGTACAACCATGGTCCATTAGGCAGATTCATTTGAGGAGGCATGTCTGCCATCTCTGTGATCATTTTATCTCTCATTATCACTCTAGAAGGGAATCCAGATGGCTCCTTTTTTGGAATTCTCATGTTTGGTGGAGGTATCTGTGGTCCTTCATTGACCAAATATCCACCTCTTTCTAGTGCATTGTGTGTGTTTGTGTCAAAATGTGGATAGATTGGCATTTTAGCACTTCTTTCTAGTGCATTGTGTGTGTTTGTGTCAAAATGTGGATAGATTGGAATCCAGATGGCTCCTTTTTTGGAATTCTCATGTTTGGTGGAGGTATCTGTGGTCCTTCATTGACCAAATATCTACCTCTTTCTAGTGCATTGTGTGTGTTTGTGTCAAAATGTGGATAGATTGGCAAATATCCACCTCTTTCTAGTGCATTGTGTGTGTTTGTGTCAAAATGTGGATAGATTGGAATCCAGATGGCTCCTTTTTTGGAATTCTCATGTTTGGTGGAGGTATCTGTGGTCCTTCATTGACCAAATATCCACCTCTTTCTAGTGCATTGTGTGTGTTTGTGTCAAAATGTGGATAGATTGGCATTTTAGCTTGGCTTGCCATACCTCTGGTCATATCTACAAAGGATTGGTATATTGGTTTTTCATCATGATGAACTTTTGATCAGGTCTCTGGCCCTTGATCAGGTCTCTCAAAAGTCAAGAATTTGTGACTCTTTTGGACTCTGGAAACTAGTTCTGGGTACCCTAAAAGTTTGGATTTAGGAAACCTGGAAAAATTTAGCTCTAGGTGTGTGTTATTCCCCACAAGATTTCTTCCTAGCTATACCTGACTCAATTTGGAGTTGTCTATCGAAAGTTAGAGCAGTTTTGGTGAACTGCACTTGAAACAACACTCAAAACAGTTTTAGGATCAAGGAGTTTTTCTTGTGTCTTGACCAAATGTGACCCAAATTTGTTGAAACTCGGTCACTAGGCTTACTTTATAGTGCTTAACATTTCTAGAAGCTCACTATGAGCCAAAATAGGGTTATAGAGACATCATACGCGTATGATGTCTTTTTGCTCAAAATTTGACAAAATTTGGTATGTGAGCTCTCCTTGATGTCCTCTACCCACTGGTATGCTCAATTTATGATTTTGACCTATATTTTGACACTTGAGACTTTATACACGGATAAAGTCTTCTGTGGCAGAATGAGGTGACTTTTGTTCCACTGATTCCTTATCACTCAAGCAACTCTCAACAAGTTTCAAAATTCATTTTGGACATTTTTTGAGCAAGTTAAGACCAATACAAGCATGAATCTGCAGTTTCTGTCTTTTACTCTTTGCAAGCCCAAATGAGCTCCAAATTATATGAAATTTAGGCTAGGGACTTCTTTTATGCTCTAGGACACTTAGGTATACTCAACTGTCTGATTTGACCCAGATCTGGCCTATGAGACTTCATACGTGTATAAAGTCTTTTCGCTCAGATTTCACTTAGATTTCTACCCAAGGTACTCCTTGATGCATACAACAAGAATATGTGATTACATCAAATTTTGGATGTCAAAATTGCTCAAAATCACCTCTTTTTCACCTTTTCAGTCTTGTATCTGCAAAGTCTCTGTACATGCAAAAGTAGGTGTCCAAATGAGATGAAATTTTGCAAGCAAGCTTAACACATCATTTCCCAACCTCCTATGTGGTCAAAAGTGAAATTTGACTGTCAGATCTGGCCTTGAGACTTCATATGCGTATAAAGTCTATGTGCTCAGAATTGGACAAAATTTGGTCTGTAAGCTTGTCTTGTGGTGCTTAAGACCCTGGTAAGCTCAAATTTCAATTTTGGTCTCTAAAAGTTTCCTTTAGACTTCATACGCGTATCAAGTCTAACTCGTCAGAATGAATTGAGTTTCACTCCACAGGTTCCCTCACAACACTGGCAACTCACAGCAAGTTTCAAAATTGAATTTTGACACTTTTTGGGCAAATTATGGCAAAAACAAGCATTCACTTTCCTGGATGCGTCTTATGGTCTTTGCAAGCCCAAATGTGATCCAAATTTGTTGAAATTTGGCCTATATGCTCCCTAAATGCTATAGATCACAAGGGTACACTTAGTTGTAACTTTTGACCTCAGATCTGGCCTCTAAGACTTCATACGCGTATGAAGTCTTTTGCTCATATTTTAGTTCTGTTTCTACCAGAGGTTCCCCTTAGTGTGTGGAACAAGAATATGTGCTCACACCAAATTTTGGATGTCAAAATTGCTGAAAATCATCAGTTTTACAAGGAAACCCCCTGAAACAGTAAAATCGTTCCAATTTTCAATCTATAAGCCCAAATGATATGAAATGTGGTGTGTATGCTCAACACAACATGCAGAACGTGGGTATAATGTCAAAAGCTCAAAATTGCTACCAAAACTACCCTTGAGACTTCATACACGTATGATGTATATTGATACATTTTTGGTCAGAACTGAATCACAAGCATCCCCAAGTGTCTAGCACTGGTTTTCAAGCACTTCTACCAATTCTCATGCAAAACTGTTCTCAGAATCACAAGTTTTTCTTTTTCCTGTTTTCGACACTCTGTCTTTTGTCTTTTGGGTGTCAAGAGTTGGTCAAAACTCTAGTTTCAAGGTGTACTTAGGGTAAAACCCCCCTTTTGAACACTTTGGTGCAATCAAATTTTCAAAATTTTGTCTCAGAATGGTGCTGGAGACTTAATATGCGTATAAAGTCTACTGTCGCAAATTTCACATCTGTTTTTATTCTATGTTTCCCTCATCATTAGCAACATGTACATGTGTTTGCAGCAACATTTAAAGCTCAAAAGTGCTGACAAACACAAGTTTTTTTCTTTTTCAATCACAACCATTCTATCTTTTGGCTTTTGGTCCCCAAATCTATGCCAAAAACTCCCCACTCAAAGTGACCTTAGGGTAAGTGATACCTTTTGAACACACAGGTGTAGTTAGATTTTTCAGATTTGGTCTCCAGATGCACCTTGAGACTTTATACGCGTATAAAGTCCAAGTTTACAGAATTTCAATTTTTCTTCATAGAAACCTTGCAGATGCTCTCTTATATATTGAACACCATTCAACCATGCAAAAATGTTAACAGAACTCTTTTTGCTGCATTTTTACCTCAAAAGCAGACTTTTCTGTGATTTCAGATGCAAACAAGCACTTTAGCAAATAATTCAATGATGAACAACTCTAGATCAGAATGAGATCATGTACCTAAAGCTACTCCTACAAATCATATTGGGTTTTGCATCTGTGAGTAGAAAAACGCTTCAATGCCACACAAGGACTAGCAAACGTTTTTACACCTCACAAACCACTTGACCACCAAACAACTACTCTAATCTAGAAATCCTAACTAAGTCTACCTAGTCGTTGCAGACCCTTGGCAAGACACACGCTTCTTGGCTATCCACTTGATCTCAGAATAACCTCTTCCAGATCCACTTAAGAAAAATGCTTCTTTAGCCGAAACTAAAGCAAGCAACCATCACAAGAGTGTTAGTAGGAATACCTACCTAAGTCCTTGTATCCCCGGAGGCGGTGCCAATGTTGCGGGAGCGAATCACACCACCCATATAGTGCATGTAACACAACCTAGATCAACATAATGTCAATCGAGGACACATATGACACGATAGGCACACAAAGGAAATCTCTTTAGCTTGTCAGTTTGAGACCATCCTACACATACAACACTCTGGAAGGTCAACTAAACCACAACCTAGAGTCTGACTCCTCTCAACTACACCACCCAGCCACATACACACAAATGGAAGGAAACTCATTAAATCATACCACAATCATATGAAACTTAAGGAACATCATCCCCTGACTAGGATATACCTGTCCCTAAGCCTCTACACTCAAAACCCTAGCTCTAAACCCATCTGCAAAAGACGTGTATAAAGACAGAGCCGAATTCTAAAAGTGCCCAAAACTGAAATCTATGAGTACGTATGTGTAGCTTATGTCACTCCAATTCTAACGACTACTTGCAGGTAGAAAACATAAATCATTTGATATACTTATGACCATGAGTAGCTTGTAGATATGCGAGCACATATGCTCCATTCCGCGAGGAATTCTTGGCGTTGTCGCATAGCTCTTGCGGAGGCTAGCGTGATGGTGCAATCGGATCTACAATGTGATGAGTGAGCGGGGAGTAGTGCTAGGATGAAGCTCATGCTCTCTCTCTTCCTCTCTCACACACAATCAACGACAGCTTAAAACTATTGATTATGTAAAAAGTTGTGTTACAAAATGACCTAGGTACCTTATATACTAAGGTGACCTTAGGTTAGCCAAAAATAGAGTTTGAAGGGTCAAATGGCTTTCTATTTACAATCTAGAAGTGCCATTGCACCCCGGCTTCTGCAACTAGACTACCTACTTATTACAAATAATGTTTATGACCATAATCTACAGCATTTCATAACTCTTAGAGAATAAGGCTTTGTTGAGTATGTTGTGTTGTTGACCTAGCTGTCAATAGCATTCAAAAACGCACATCGCATGGATTATGCGTTGAGTAGCCATCAACGTAATAGAACGAGTGAGAGCTTGTAATTGGTTTATAGTCCCATAGAGGAGAACACAACACCTCATTTGATGAAAACAACCGAAATACCCTCTTTGTGGTGACACTCCCACCTTCTCTTGTTGGCTAAAACCTCGCATTCAAAAAATTGACCACATCATCCGCACACTACATCAGCCAGCCATTGGGTTTTAGCTCTTCATGCATAAGAGTTCTCTTGATAATAACACATGCACCATCATGCTCTCCTTTTTCGTGTCTTGAAGTGGATAAGTTATGCATCTTATGCAATCTTATCAACTAAAAATAGTGTGGTGGACGTGCCTTGAATTGCGAAGTGGCACCATCTAACCATACCCAATGATAACACAAACTGTGTCCTTGTTGTTTCATCCAATTGTCATGCAACATAAAACAATGTTGAACAAAGAGAGTGTCATGGAGCTTACCATACGATATGTAAAAATGCAGAGTCTTCCCAACATCTCCTATTGAATTCCTGATATAAGAGATGTGCACCAATATTGTTACTTGTGTTGACCATGAATGCAGGGACTGGATCTCATTCTGTACTTTAAAGATGTAATTCTTTGAAAAATCAACAATAATAACCACAACATCTCTCAGAAACTTAAGCAAGTAGTCTTTATATTGTTGGGCCTAACACCTAAACACAAAGTTATGGGTATAAGCATGTTAACTTGTCATACTTTTTGGTGTCCCGGACAATGCTAGTAAGAGGTGCTTGTTAGCATCTATTCAAAACCAAAGAGCAAGTGAAGTTTGAAATTTTAATAACCATAAGATATATTATTTGTTCCCTCCCATATGGGGTGTGGACTCTGTTTTCGGTTACAACGACGACGTGGGGTGTGGCCTCTGTTCTCTTTCTCTCTCTCTCTCTCTCTCTCTCTCTCTCTCTACGGCGCAGACTCCCTCTCTGTCTCACTCTCAGACCAGTTTACAGTTTGCTCTGTTCCTACTCCCTCTCTCTCTCTCTCTCTCTCTCTCTCTCTCTCTCTCTCTCTCTCTCTCTCTCTCTCTCTCTCTCTCTCTCTCTCTCTCTCTCGCATTGCTTCTTGCCTCGAAGTTGAGTTGTCAAAGCTTAGCAGACTTGCAGATATGGAAAACCAGCAGACAACATTATTGCCACTAGAAATGGAGGCAGAAGGGAGCAATTATAGAAGGGAGCCATTACAGGAAATGAATCACAACTACTAGCATCCAACTCTTTCTATTATCAGGAAATATGCGACAGAAAGAAAGCGTAAACAGCGGGAGCACCGACAGATGACAACTAAACGAGGACATCATGCCGTCGACGATGAGGAGAAAAGGAAAATCTCCTTCGAGATTGTGAAAGCTTTCAAGAGCAGGACTGAAGGTCTCAACAAAGAAGCAAAGTGCGAAATCTGGAATCTTGTTGCTCAACATCCGCTTGTTCAGGCAATCCGTGATCAGTCTTTAGAGGAGGAGGCTGATGTGTAGAGTGTAATTGTATCCAATGTCCGCAACACACTAGCTATCGTCAAGAAGCTAGATTCTAACGACGAGCTGTTTTTGAAGAATGCAGCATTGCAGATGATGATAAATTCAAAGGAAAACATGCCTATTGCCAAATTCTCCAGGGTCCTAAAAGTCGACCGTCGCAGCTTGTTCAAAGAAAAATCACGGCAGGTGAAGTCTGGTGTCAAAGCTCGATTGTTTTCATTGGATGAATGTCACAAGAAACACCGTCATAGCCCTATCACAGATGAAATTAAGGAATTAGTCTACACATTTTGGATAGAGGAGACTCATGTTTCACCCAACAAGAAGGATGTTTGTCAAAAGAGAGTGGGAAGGAAAAGCTACATAAAGCACCCTGTGCACCTCTTGGATGAGTCTCAGGTGATCAATGACATACTTGCGCCATAACTTATGCATTCTAGCATGCTGGTAATCTACCTAGCATATAGAGCATGCTAGTTATCACAATATGTTATGCTATGTATGCCGTGCTAGTTAGCATAGTCTCACTCCTAGTATGCTGGGTATGCTGTTTAGCATGATAAGTGTGCTATCTAGCACAATATGTAAGATACTATAACACCCTTTATGCTAGTTAGCATACCTATTATGCTAACTAGCATGCTCTGTATGTTCTTTGACACAATGAGTATGCTAGCTACCTTTCGTAGTATGCTAACTAGCATAATGGGTAAGCTGGTTTATGGTATATGCTAGTTAGCATTCCTGTATGGTGGGTATGGTGTTCAGCATAAATCTTCTGCTAGTTACCATGCCTAGTGATCTTGAGGACTACGCTGGTTAGCACAATATGTATGCTAATTTAACACCTTTTATGCTAGTGTGTTGGCTATGCTATTCAACATAACAAGTGTGCTGGCTAACACAATATGTATGCTAGTTAGCATACCTTCTATTCTTCTTAGCACACTTTGTGTGGTTAACCATGACTCATATGTTAAACTACACAACACTGATTTTGCTTGTTATCACAGCTAGTATGCTAGTTAGCATACTCAGCTGTGCTAACTAGCAATATAGCATGCTAGTAAGCATACTCAGCTAGCTAACTAGCATGTTGAGTATGCTAGTTAGCATAGCTAAGAATGCTAAGTAGCATAACGGGTAAGCTGGTTTATGCTAGTATGCTAGTTAGCATATTCAGCTATGCTAACTAGCATACTCAGCATGCTAACTAGCATACTCAGCATGCTAACTAGCATGATCATGAGTATGCTAGTTAGCACAACTGAGAATGCTAAGTAGCATAACGGGTAAGCTGATTTATGATAGTTAGCATTCGTAGTGTGCTGGCTATGCTGTTCAACATAATAAGTGTGTTGGTTAGCACAATATGTATGCTAGTTAGCATACCTTCTATTCTTCTTAGCACACATTCATGTGGTTAACAATGACTCATATGCTAAATTACACACTGATTATGCTTGTAAGCACATCTAGTATACTAGTCAGCATATTCAGCTATGCTAACTAGCATACTCAGCATGCTACCTAGCATGCTGATGAGTATACTCATCATGCAAACTAGCATGCTGATGAGTATGCCTCGAATGCTAAACTACACACTGATTGTACTTGTTAGCATAGCTAGTATGCTAGTTAGCATACTCAGCATGCTAACTAGCATGCTGATGAGTATGCTAACTAGTATGCTAATGAGTATGCTAGTTAGCACAGCTAGTATGCTAACTCAGCATGCTAGTTAGCATACTCAGTATGCTGATGAGTATACTCAGCACGCTAACTAGCATGCTGATGAGTATGCCTCTTATGCTACACTACACACTGATTGTGCTTGTTAGCACAGCTAGTATTCTAGTTAGCATACCCAGCTATGCTAGTTAGCATACTCAGCATGCTAACTAGCATGCTTAGTATACAATGTTAGACCTAGTTACATGCATGTTAGGACCATACAATGTGTTGTTTAACACACCTATATTTGTTTCTATGGTGGATGTATTAAGTAGCAATGCGTATACTCCTGTTTGGATTATTTCTCCTAGTAAACATACTGATCAAATATGGATATTGCAGGTTGATCTCTTTCAAAGATTCAAACAAAAACATCCAGATTGCAAGATTGGCATGAGGATGTTTGAGATGTTAAAGCCATTCTTTTGCAGGAGGCTGAAGGATAGGTACACATGTTGTTGCGAATACCATGTGCAAATGACCTTTTTGAAAGACGCACTGAACCACATGCGCTCTCGTGCTTTTGGGCTGCATGATACATGTTGCAACTGTGTATGCAATATCTGTGCTACAGGCAAGAACATTAGCAGCGGCTGCCTGGCTTCACATCACACGTTCAAAGGTGTCACACATATGTGGGAGTCCGTTCTCTGTCCAAAGCCAGCAGATGCAGTTTTCCATAGAAGGGAATGCCTGATGGGAGACTGTAAGATATGTGGAGTAAAGAAGTTATAATTATGTTGCTTAGAAACAGCAAAGCCAGGTAAGATTATTAATGTGAAAGTATTTGCGTATGTAGAAGCAAAAGACATGCATGGAAACAGTAAGAAAAGAAAAGATCTTTTGCATAAAGAAATGCAGTGCTGGGAGTTTCTTCGACTGTTGTAGACCAAGTTGAAGCTCTTCATCACTCATAACTATGTGGCACGATGGCAAGGACAACAATTTAAGGATTGTATACTTCGCTTTCCAGATGATGTCATTGTCTCAGTTGTTGACTTTGCTGAAAATTACGCCTTCAAGGAGCAAAATAAGCTTCAGTCAATGCATTGGCACTCTAGTCAAGTAACTATTTTTGTACACATAACGTACTACCACAAGGCAGGGGAGGTAGTCAAAACAATCCACTTCTTCATATCAAATGATAGGGTCCATGACACACTGTTTGTGCAACATTGCTTCATGCTACACCGTGACTGGTTACAACAAGAGGGTGTCACTTGTAAACAACATTGGGTGTGGTCAGATGGTGCGGCCTCGCAATTCAAGGGAGCCAGGACTTTCTATTTTGTCGCAAGATATGGTGGACTCACAGGGATTGGGATGAGCTGGTTCTTCTTTGGATCAGGGCATGGCAAGGGCGAGCATGATGGTGCAGGAGCAGTTGTGAAAAGAACCTTGACCCATGAACAACTAAAACCTAATGGAGCTATATTGCAGTGTGCAGAAGATGTGGTTGCTTATTGCCAGGCCAACCTATCGCATGGAGAACCTGCATCATATCCTTCAAAAGAAAGGGAATGTGCTCGTGTGTTCTGGGAGGTTAAAGAGGGAGATGTTAACAGGGAAGTTAAGTGGAATTGTGCCACTGTGGCAAAAACTCACTCTTTGCATGCTATTCATGGTCACAACCTGCAGGATCCAACTGCCCTTGCAACAAGAAAGTTGGCATGCTTCTGTGATGCATGCATGAACGGAAGGTGGAATTGCTACATCAATAAAGCTCACGTGGAGGCTTGGGATTATCAGATTCTGCAGCCATTACTTGAGCAAACAGATATAGTTTCGACAGAGGAAGTCGTTGGCTATGATGACTTCACATATGAAGGTCATCATGATGTGTTGAGTAGAGCTCTATGTTCTGGAGACACATTTGCTGTAAATCCAGATGCTTTAACCAACGCCGAAGATGTGGATTTTTATCTGGTCAAGTGTGTTGCAGAAAAGGAGAAGGTGGAGAAGGGGTACATTGATGAATGGAGCAATGTAATTGACAGAGGCTCATATGTTGTGAAAGGACTATATTACAAGCAATTGGATGCATACACCTTCAAGTTAGACCATAAGTAGCCTATCGTCCACCTACTTTCACATCTGGTGCGATGTATCAAAATACCCATGGAGCCCGTCCCAAGGAGAAGGCAGGTGTACACAATCACTCCAGAAAGCTATGAAGCAATCTGTAATAGCATGCCCTTTAGTTTTTAAGTTGTATCCACTAGATTTTCTATATACCACTTTGCTGTAAGGGTATGCAGTTTTATTATAAAGTTGGTTAGCATGCTACCTATCAAACTGTTTACATTAATTGCCAGCATACTAACTCAAACTGTTTACATCTTGTGTCAGCATGCTAACTATCAAACTGTTTACATTAATTTCCAGCATCAAATTATTTACATAGGGCTCAATTTTACAATGACAGTCACTGCCCCAAAAACCCTTAAGGCCTCCTCGAAGGGCGCTTGTAGTGACCGAGCTGTCCTCGCTATTTGTCTTCTTCCTGCTGCCTCTTTTCTTTTCTCTCTGCTTCCTCCTCCGCTTCTAGGTTGGCACTATGCTGCTCACTTTCTCTTCTTTCCCTCTCCAACTTTTCTTTCTCTCTTTCTGCTTCTAGGTCAGCTTCCCGCTGTTTGCGACGAATTTCTTCCAGTCTTTTAGACTCTATATCCCTCTTTTGAATGTCAAGAAAACGTTTGACGACTGCATCAGAAAACTCATCTGAGCCTGTCTCAAACACATTATCAGCAACATATGCTTTCCGATCATCCGTTTGCAGCCAAAGAAAAAGCCAGGACTTCAAAGTTTCTATAAGGAACTTTTCCCTCTGCTCAGCACTCTGGTGCTCTAGACTGGGAGTAACAAGCCAAGTTTGTGGTGGGTTTTGAAACACTTTGTAGAAGCTATTATCGATTATAAGTGTGTTTTGGGCGTTGTACCCCGGAGTCTCTTTCCAGAACAAGGATAAGTCTTTCATAAACACAGGTTTTCTCTGGATCTGCCAGGATTGCTATGTACAGTGCGCTTGAGCAAAAAACCCAGTAATCTTTGGCACCTGGTCTTTAAAAGCAGTACGGCAAATACTCATGACTTTACTATGGAGGCTTGTGCTCCATATAAACACATTAAAGAATTGCAGGCACCAGTCCAAAAAAAAAAGGCTGTCCTTGCGACAGAAAACCTGCTTATCAAGTACATCGTATTTCAGCATTTCATCTGCATATGCCGGGGGCTTTTCACCAAAACGAGGCTCTACCACTGCCACCAAAAGACCGTTTAGGTCCAGCACCAGAGCCCTTTGTTCATCACATAAACGCTTAGGCACCCATATTAGGTCTGGTAGAGGATACCATTCAGCAAAAATAACCGGCCCACTTGGGTGCACATAATTTAGGCGCTCAATAATACTACGGGCAAGCTATGAATATCGTTCAAGGCGTTTTTCAATCTCCATTTTCTGTCTCCTTAACTGCCTGGCTTTGTGGACTCGCCATCTCCGTAATTTCTGCCATTGCATGGCCGCAGTTGCATCAGGCATGACGATTAATGCCTGTTTCTCTTCCTTTGCAGGGAAACCACGATACGAAATGAACTATTAATGAACTGCTGCTCAGATTTATATTGCACAAAAATACATTTTCATTGGAAAAGAAAATGCATGTCAGTTACAATACGCATTTGGGTTTCAAAATGGTCTAGCATATACAGTGAAGGGCACAACCGGGTAGGGAGTAATAAGTCTTAACACAATTTTTTGCAAGCTCTTGAGCGGGTGGCTTTCTTTTCACCTTTGGAGCTTTCAGCCTTGTCCGAACCACAGGCTGTGCTTGCAATGTCTTCGGGTACCTCTTCAAGGCCAACTTTTCTTTTCAGCTAAGCTTTACGCGAAAAACCCTCGAGAGGACTGTTGTCAGCAACTTCTTGCTCATCTTCTATGTTGTCATTCTTCAAAGTTTCCCTGAGCCACGAGCCACTGCCTGCTGAGAAGCTTCTGCTTTGTCAGTTGCAGCAGGCATCGCTGGCACATGAGGCACACGAGGAGCCATGACAAAAAAATCATCTTCTTTTTCATCTTCTGAGTTCCTGCTCACATCACTGCCTTCCTCCGTTGCTTTCATGCTTTCATTTGGCATCTGCTGGGAGCCCTCATCCACCCCTTCACTCCTTGCATCCAGCTCAACACCCTTCTCCGTCGAAGGGTTCTCACCTATATCCAGCTCATCACTCTCCTCGATCAAAAGGTCCTCCATTACAGCCTTTCCCTTGCCCTTCGTGTCATGCACACTGCCCACATCATGGAGGGACTACCCCAGGCCTGCAACAAAATACGTGGATTAAGATTCATATAAGCATGTCATGTATGCTAGAAAATGTTTGATATGCTGTGACTATGTGTGCGGCCTGGCATACATTGGAATCCATTATGCTGACAAGCCCGATATGCTAATTCCAATTTCTGAGTATGCTAACTAGGATATCCAATATGCTAGTTTGCATTTGGAGATGGTAGCTTAGTCACTAGATTTGCCATTATGACAAACTTACTCTAGTCTGTACACTGAGCACAAGTATGCTAATTAGCATACTGGGTATACTAATGAGCATACTGGGTATGCTAATTAGCATATTGGATATGCTAATTAGCATATTGGGTATACTAATGAGCATACTGGGTATGCTAATTAGCATACTGGGACTGCTGGTAGCTAGCATACAAGGACTGTCAGACAGTCCTTGTATGCTAGCTACCAACAGTCCCAGTATGCTAATTAGCATACCCAGTATGCTATTTAGCATATCCAATATGCTAATAAGCATATCCAGTATGCTAATCAGCATACTCAGTACGTGAATCAACATACCCAGTATGCTAATGAGCATTCCCACTATGCTAATTAGCATACCCAGTATGCTATTTAGCATATCCAGTATGCTAATTAACATATCCAATATGCTAATAAGCATATCCAATATGCTAATCAGCATACCCAATACGCTAATCAACATACCCAGTATGCTAATCAACATATACAGTTTGCTAGTTAGCATTTGGATATGGTAGTTAACTTACTAGATATGCTAATATGCCAAACTTACTCTAATTTGTTCACTAAGCACAGGGTATGCTAATTAGCATACAAGGTCTACTAACTAGCATATCCAGTTAGCACACTCAATATTCTCATTGGTATGCTAATTAACATACCCAATATGCTAATTAGCATATCTAGTATGCTATTAGCATACTGGGTATGCTAATTAGCATACCCAGTATGCTAATTAACATACCTAGTATGCTAATTAGCATATCCAGTATGCTAATCAGTATACCCAGTATGCTAATTAGCATACAAGATATGCTAATTAGCATATTCAATTAACACACTAAATATTCTAATTGACACACTGGGTATTGTAATTAGCACACCCTGTACAATCTTACCAGATGTTGGTGTGTTTGGATGTCTTTGCCCTGTGGGTTTCCAACACCATTCTTGTGGTATCCTTTGCTGGCAGGTCACAACTCTACATTTTGTCGACAAGGAGCATGCAGCTGCAAAGCAGAGAAAGTGGTAGCTATGCCCACATGGCATCTTGACCGTGGCGGAGATTCCCTTTACTTCAAGTGGAAAACTGCATCCACTGCACGGGTTGATCATCGTCCCATTGCATACCCCTTCTATACTTTCTATAAAAGTGCCCATAGCCATATTACACAGGGCAGTGGGAATGGAGGAGCCTTGTAGCATCTTTCTCATGTGCATTAGGAGCAGCAGTTGACCTTCACATGCATTCACTTTTGCTTCCATAACCTCCACATTAATCTGCACACCAAAAAAAAGAGGAGCATGGTAAGTACATAGGTTTGTTGTGCACATATTCCAATCATACGCTGACAAGTTGAGTCAACAGCAAGAGTGTCCTCACTGTCAGGAAATGCCAAACCTTCCAATGTCTCTATTTTTACTTTACACTCTATTTCCCTCTTTGCATCCACGCTGTCGCTCTGTAGTAACCTCTGTAATTCATTTTCAGTGTCGTGAAGCTTTTGTCTCATAGCAAGCACAATTGGGGTGACCCTAGCATTGCTTGCTTGAACAACCCTCGCAGCTTCAAAGTCTGATTTTGCAGTTAGAAGATGTTCTTTAGCATCTTGCAGTTGTTTGCTGAGAATTTCAGAGGCAGCCTTTATGTGTTGCAAATTCTCAACGCCAAAAAATGACAGGCTTTCAGCCTGCTGGTGAGTGTTGTGGCGAGAGATGGGTGTCTCCTTGGTATCCTCCTTCATTTCAGCTTGCGCCTCCTCAATGTTTAGACATACATTGCGCATCCTCCACTTTTCGACATGGGCCTCGTAGTACCCTTTCTCTCGGAGGTCCTGCAAATGTTGGACATCGAATTCAGCCCAATTGAATTGCATGGCTGAGCTACTTGCAATTTCCGCCGCGCTGAATTCTTTTACAAACCCCTTGGCGAATGCAGAGTTGATCTCCATGTTTGTTGGGGGCTTATGGTACACCTTGTAATGCAGCTGCATCACCTGATCGAACATATCAGTACACAAACAACTGCATTTAATGCGATAGTGACTACGATTCTTTGACTCTCTGAAAACACTGAACCACTCCACATCACTGATATGATCCCACCTCACTAGTTTGGGGTTGGCACCAGCCAGGGAGAGGCCATGAACATCATTGAACTCTTCTGCTGTAATACAGAACTTGCTCTGTATTGGGACTGTAAACTTTGGAGCTTTCCATCGGCCTGCACACCCTCAATGTCACAAGATTAGCAGTAGGAAAGTGTAGTATTGAGCACTTCCTTCCAATTTCAAGGTTCAAATCAAACACTGGTTTGTGCTTCTTGACTCAGACTTCGACTTGAGCGATTGTATTTCAAGTGACTATTCACAAGATGTCCTATTGCTAAAGCCGACATCAAGGGACAACTCTCCAGCCAAGACAGCACCAACTACTATCCTCGCAAGTCATAATGAGGTAGAGAGAGAGAGAGAGAGAGAGAGAGAGAGAGAGAGAGAGAGGAGAGAGAGAGAGAGAGAGAGAGAGAGAGAGAGAGAGAGAGAGAGAGAGAGAGAGTACCTGAGTCATCCTTCCCCTTTGTATGCAAGGTCTTTGCCATTGGGGATGCTGGGGAATCAGAGAGCTTCACCCTTTTTCGGGGCGGAGAAGAAGCAGCAGAAAGTTCAGGGGGTCGACTTTGTTTTTGGTTCTCTCTTACCTCTGGCCCCTGCGCCCCTCTTACCTCTGGCCCCTGCATCCCTCTTCTCTCCATGCATGTTGACTGCCCCACTCCACTTCTCTCCACGCATTTTGACTGCCCCACTCTCCTCAGAGTAACACTGCGTAAATGGTCAGGAAAGTGGATTGAGGGTGGTCTCCCTATTTTGAAATATTCGATGGATTCCCACACGTTTGAAAAGTTACACTCTCATTATGCTTACAAGATATGCTTGTTGCCACATGATAAGTAGCACAAAAAGCATGACAAGTTAACATGCTTATACCCTTATGCTAGACAGAGCTTTTTAGATGATCTGAAAAAAGATGAATGAAAGTTTAACTTTTCATCCTTTCCACGGCCAAGTCCTTTCTCTTTTCCTTCGGCATAAACCTATCCAATATCCACATCCTTAAATACCTTAACGGTCACCTCCCTGCTATCTGTTGCAATCTTGTTTGGGCAGAAAGACAACTTTCTTACACCACATCTAGGGCACTCTAGTCCAAGCAGGCATCTCTTTGCACGACATTCATGATCCGTATGGTGAGGACACAATATGGAATCCAACAAGTTGCTTATGTGGTGAAAAAATACCTGGTTTGCAGAACGCTAACCTGTGGCACTATGTGTACCACAATGGAGCATGTACATGGATGTTCTTTCGTGTGATGCCCAAACTTGTTCTAGCGTATTTGATTGAAAGCATCCTTGAAGTATACCTTCTGGATATGATAAACACAACACCAAGTATAGCGCTCTTTCAATTTTTGAACAAAGAATGGTTTGAGTGTCTCAAAGGACCTAAGTGACAATTTCACCGCCGCAGGATATGTGCTCTTGAATCTTTTGTAGAGCTTCACCTGTAAACAAAGCATAATCCACGTTAGAGCTCATTATATTACAAAAAAAGAGTAAAGCACCAAAGCAGTTTATAATATCAAATTTGGTACTATAAAGCACCAACTCATTCTAAAATACCAAATTTGGCATTGTACTACCAGAGATCAGACTATGGTACCAAACTGGGTGCAAAGAAGCACCAAATTTTGTTCTATGTGAATTATGCAAGTCCCCTAAAAGCACATTATTTGTTTTTAAAACTATACTACCTTCAATGATTGGTGCCCAAAAGGATTAAATTACATATAATCTTTGGTACTATGTTGCTTAAATCACCAAATTTGGTACTATGGATCCCCTATACTAATACCCAATTTTGTACTTTTCTGTAAACTCCATAGTACCAAAATGGATCCCTGATACCAAGATGGATTTTTTGGGTAGAGAAATGTGCCAATGTTGGTACTATGTATCCAGTTTGGTACTTTGTAGGATACTTTGAAGGCACAAAATTTGTTTCCAAATTCAGTTAGGTATCATACTACCAAGTTTGAGTGATGCCCAAAAGTACCAAATTGATACTGTTATATGCAAGCAAACTCAATGCACCCTGCATAGTACCAAATTGGGTTCGTTTCCTTACACTTCATAGTACCAAATTTAATTTATTGCACCAAACAAAAACTTTTTTGCATACTTCATAGGGCTAATGTAATTCAGTAGTACCAAATGGGGTAGTATGCAAACACACCTAAAGTAACTTGGATAGTACCAAATTGGGTACTTATTTGTGTATTGCATAATTAAAAATTGGATTCAAAGTACCAAACTGGGAACTTTTCTAGATACAAAAAAGAGCCAAAATTGGTACAATCTCTCTAGTTTGGTACTTTGCAGGATATACTAAAGGCACGAAATTTGTTTCCAAAACCTGATTTGGTATTACACTACCAAGTTTTGGTGGAAATTAAAAGTACCAAATTGAGAATGCGCATCCATACCTTTGCGCATTGCAACCAAAAAATTGTATTGTGCATCCTCTTGGGAACAATGCAAAATCCAAAGAAGCACCAAATTGGTACTATGGAGCTGGGAAATGGTACCTACAATGGTCTCGAATCCAAAAACCACTCTCCAAATCTCTAGTTTCACTTGTGATACTTGTATGCATAGGCAATTGTCGTGACAAGCAGTAAGTGGAAACACTTCATCCTCATCTTTCATTTTCATTTGATTGCTTGTTGCCATTATATTCCGTTGATGAATACCCAAGACATCAAAATTTTTGTTTCACTCACATTGTCCTCAGATTGCCATTGTTCAATATCTCGTTAAAGAGGTTCTCTTTACAAAAAGACCACTTGAAGAGTGGGGTAATTTCAGCTTAGTCAATGTGTTGTGGACACCGGAAAGAAGACTTCATTGCACATCCGAACTCCTCAACTTGGAAAATGACTGATGATTTAACTAGTCTAGATTTTATTTATTTTTGTACTGTTGTTAGTCTTTGGATCTTCCGACACCAACATCTAGCTCAGGAACCCACCAAGGTAGTTCACATTGGGTTACAAAAAGTTCACATTTTGCATATTATTGGGCTCAAGTGCATCTTTTCATGCTTCTACATCTCTCTGAGAAAAAGGGCTTGCAAATCCAAATTTTGGAACAAAGTTTGGTGGCAAATTCCTTGTTTTCCTTAAATAATGTAACCATTCAACCCATCCAGCCCCCTAGCAATGATAGTGCCCTAGAGTCCCATCCGTACTGCACCAAACGTGATGCTCCTTTGTGTATTGTGCAAGCACTTGTCAAACAAATCCATGTCCATGCTCCATACCTCCTATAAAATCAAAGATGGTTAAATGAAGTTGTGAAACTATTTTGTAAAATTCAAAATGTCAAATTATACCTCATAATGGTTTGCCATCTTCTTGTTTTGTCAAATCACCCTCTTCTAGTGTATCAAACCAAGTGTCAACTTTTGGAAACACTATTGTTTGGGTTAGCGAAGGAAGCTCTTTCCTCATTATAGAGACTAACACTGAGCACACAATTCTTGTCTGTTTCTTGCATATTGGTGTCTTACATACCACTACATTTGTGTGGTCCTCATGCCATCCAGTAGCACCCGAGATGTCACTAACCATGGCATAATTATCAGCTTGTAGACAACCACAAACACAACTTTGTCTTTGGCTGTTGCATAGGTGATTCAAGCAAGTCAATTGAAATGGCATACTTCCATTTTGTTCCACTATGGTACCTCAAATTTTGAAAGTCAATGCACAGGAGTATTGGCAAGCAAAAATAAATCAATGCATTCACCGTAGACTCAATGACCGTCCCATCACAAAATGGACAAAGGCATTTCTGGATGATGTGTGGCTTGACAATGCTCAATAAGGCATCTTTCATTTATTCCTTTACTTTATCTGAGCTGAAATGTGCATTCTAAATTTGACTCCATTACTATGTGTAATAATATCCAAGACGATACTTTGTTGTATTTTGAGAACTTTTGAAAGTTAAATGCTAGAATACATCATGCATTTCAAGCCTCACTCCATTCCACACGATAGTTAAAAATAACTTTTTAGGAGACATTCACCGAATGATGAGTACGTAGTTATTGGAAATTCCAACACATCCAATATTTTTAGGACTTGTAGTGAAGTCAATTTATGTCCTTTGCAGATATTCCAAACCTTTTTTTTGAACAACATTAGAAAGATAGAAATTACACATAGTGAAAAATCTTGTAAACGTCTCTACAAATGTTTACACAAAAATACAAGTTTCGCAACCTACTTTTTCCTTGGTGAAAATGGATTTTGCGAGCCTCCAATCTCTCCAGAATGCTCCACCTACATTAAAAGAATTAATGTGTTGTCAAGGAAAACTTTCCTAATCAATTGGAGATCTAGTTTTTATATAGTAGCCAGTAATCAAACACCTGGGATGTAGTAGCTATCTCTTCCTTTGAGAAACCTACCCGCTAGACTTTGTAGTTGTTGCATCACTATCCTTCACTAGGTCATTGTGTGCCATCTCTTTGTTGGAGGGAAGTACCCCTCACCATACTCCCAGAACTAGGATATACTCATGTACACAATGCTCTTGAAATTACGTGCTATCTGCATTGGGTTGAAAATGCAAGCTCCTTTTGACTCATCAAGCAATGCGCACACACTTCTTACACTTTTAATGTTGACATTGTGCTTATGAAACCATTAAAAACAATTGAAAACATCATAAGGGTGCAGATGAACACCCTCCAAAATAATGCAGAAATGAATTGTACACACTTGAATATACACCTTTTTTGCATTTTCCAATTCCTTGCTCACCTCGTCACATGCTCCTTTCTTCATTAATCCAAGCTCGTAAGAAAATTTCTTACCCCTATGTTGTTTGGCATCTTCAAAGAATGAGTCAAGATTTAAACTAGGTATTGCTTTCAAATGAAGGAACCTGATAGATTTATAGACATTTTTGGCCTCTCTTTTAATACATGACCACAAAACCTCGATCCACAACCACTCTCAAAAGACAACCAATTTTCTTATTCCAGTTACACCTCTTATGGTTAACACAATCTAGTTCAGTTAGCAGACTAAGGGGCATCCAAACTCTTCACATCAATAGGATCACTTGAAGCCATAGCCTAAACAAAGTAAGCCTTCTTCCTTGCAAGGAGGTCTGTGCAAGCAAATATGTACAATCGTTTTTCTTGAATCCACTTTGGTCGGTTGTTCCACTTGATTGTTTGCAATCTCTTGTAGATCCATATAAATATCCAAACCCCATGGTAGTATGTGCATGCTACAAAGCTATTATTCATAATAACTAACCTGCACCAATCATCTCTTCATGTTAACAACAACCAAAGCATGTTTCGTCATTCTTCTAGAGGGCCCTTCTGTTTCAAGAATGATTTTTTGTATAGGGCTTGGAACTTTGAGAGGAGCATTAATTCCAAGTTTGGACCATGATCTTCTTTAGGTCTAGAGTGTACTTTTCTTGAACAACATTTTCCAATGTGTCTTTAATTCACCACCATATGTAACATGGTTTATTAGGTGAATTAAGGATAGAATGATGCAACTTACCGGATGCAATAACTACAACTTTAGAGCCACTGGAACATGTACCATGTTCTTTTTTTGACTCTTTTTTCAATGTTGGTGTACACCCAACTATATACAACACACAGAAGATTAGCCATGATAGCCTCTTTGGAGGCAAGTGACGTTGCTCGCACCATCCATAACATGTTTGTGTAAGACATGGCTATGTAATGATAGTCGTTTAACCTACATTTTTATGGAAAAAAGGGGTAAGGATATATTGATTTTGAATCTACGAATTTTTTTTGAAAAACATTGTAGGATTTCTTATTTATATGCATAACTATTCTTAGTATATATGCCTTGTTCAAGGAGTCCATAGTCCCCAATTTGACTCAAACTTTGCGGTGAAGATTGATGTCTCTCTTGTAAGAGACACCTAAAATTTTAAAAAAAACATACATCATAAACAAGTTGCACACATATCTTAGTTTATCCTCACTATCTAACAATATAAAGACTTACTTTCTTTTTGGACCCCCATCCACGCGGCCAATCTGTGGTTTCCATCCCATGTGTACAACATTTTATCGGACAAGTCATCCCAGCAAGTGTCTTTAATTTCTACCTCAAACTAGTTGTTCAGTTCTTTCACAACATATCCCATGTGTTCAAGATTTCATCATTGACATCAATAGAAGGGTGCCCTGCTGCATCCAATTAATCTTTAGAAGATCCATTTGGCTCATAATAGCCTTCAAGAAAGCATGTGGTAGCCAAGCGGTTTTAGGGTCCCATCTAACCTGTCTTACTTTCTCCAACTTTGTCAATCAACAAAGTGGAGCTCATGGAAATGGAGTTTTGTGCTCCTCCTACATGGTTTAAACAATGTTAAAAACCATACTTCGCTAGAAATTTTACTCCATTAAACTCTAAAAGGTCATAGGTACCTTTACGTTTTTAAGATGTTTGCACAACATATCTTTGCATAGAGTAACATCTTCATTTTAAAAATTCACCTCCATCATTTGCTCTAGCTAACATATATGCTTCCGTTTCCCTATCATCGATCTCCTCTTTGGAATCTTCAACATCTGGGACAACTTTAGAAGAGGTACACTCATGCATTTTTGCCTTCCATTATGAACCCATCTTTTATGCAAATTTAGATGCCGCAATGAGTGATGATGTCTTAGTATTGACATGCGTGCTTTTGGGAACATAAACACTAGTAGATGAAGACACATATGGTTGTTCTTTGAAACTCGATGCAATACATTCACTACAATGTTCTTGTCTAAAATGTTTATATGTAAAGCTACAAAAAATTATATCCAATAGAGATAGTGAGAAATATCATCAGAACCCTTTTTGGCCGTGCCTTTTTCAAGGTAGTCATTTGACCGTCATCGGACGTTCATGAGGCAATCCTTACCTTCGTACACCTCAATCAAAGCAATCAAGTTGCAACCAGATGGTAGTGTGCTTCCATGAATACATGCCATGTTTGATGTCTTGCCAATTTGACCTTGTCCAATTGCTTCTTGATTGTAAATGAACTCAATGTAAGCTTTAACATTAGATTTCTTCATGAGAGGCCATATTAATTCTCTGCAATAATAGTTGCACAGACACATTACAATCCGTAATCAGATATACGTGCCTCTCTATCAATATCCCTAGTTTTTCCTTGCGATATCCCATCATCATTTCCCACTACCTTTTTTCCCCTTTTTCCCTCCCTCTCACACTCTTTTTGCATCCCCCTCTACTATTGTCGCTCTTCTCTCTTGATTTAAGTGTTCACTTAATGCAAGACAAGAGAGAGAGAGAGAGAGAGAGAGAGAGAGAGAGAGAGAGAGAGAGAGAGAGAGAGAGAGAGAGAGAGAGAGAGAGAGAGAGAGAGAGAGAGAGAGAGAGAGAGAGAGATAAAAAGAGGGAGTCTAAGTGGGAGAGAGAAAGAGTAAGGGAGAGAAACAATTACCTGGATGATCTTTTCAAACAAATGGTATCAAACATTAATGGGTAGAGTAGCTTACATTCAAGTCTTTATATAGTGGAGTTTATAGCACTTAACATTTGACCTACTCTTGTTATACGTTCTTACATTCAAGTCTTTATATAGTGGAGGTTAGAGCACTTAACATTTGACCTACTCTTGAAGATGGTCACTATCTTTGACTTCCACTCTACGTCTCTCTCACTCCATCCGTCCCTCTCCCTCTTACTCCCTACTCTCTCTTCCTCTCTCCCTCTCTTCGTGGATTCAAGTGGGCACTCAGTGACACTTGAAGCCGTGGAGAGAGGAAGAGAGCAAGAGAGAGTCTACATGCCCACTTGAAGCGACATTGAGAGAGAGAGAGAGAGAGAGAGAGAGAGAGAGAGAGAGAGAGAGAGAGAGAGAGAGAGAGAGAGAGAGAGAGAGATAAAGAGGGAGTCTAAGTGAGAGAGAGAAAGAGTAAGGGAGAGAAACAATTACCTGGATGATCTTTTCAAAAAAATAGTATCAAACATTAATAGGTAGAGTAGCTTACATTCAAGTCTTTATATAGTGGAGTTTATAGCACTTAACATTTGACCTACTCTTGTTATACGTGCTTACATTCAAGTCGTTATATAGTGGAGGTTAGAGCACTTAACATTTGACCTACTCTTGAAGATGGTCACTATCTTTGACTTCCACTCTAAGTCTCTCTCACTCCATCCGTCCCTCTCCCTCTTACTCCCTACTCTCTCTTCCTCTCTCCCTCTCTTCGTGAGTTCAAGTGGGCACTCAGTGCCCACTTGAAGCCGCGGAGAGAGGAAGAGAGCAAGAGAGAGTCTACATGCCCACTTGAAGCGACATTGAGAGAGAGAGAGAGAGAGAGAGAGAGAGAGAGAGAGAGAGAGAGAGAGAGAGAGAGAGTCTTAGACATCAAGGGATGACAAGAGATAAAACAGAGAAAGAGGGTAGAGAGAGAATTAGTTAGATCGTCGTATATGCAAAGCTAACCTAAAAAATTGCATTTATTGAAGACCTCCCACTCTCAGTCTCTCTCTCTCTCTCTCTCTCTCTCTCTCTCTCTCTCTCTCTCCCCTTCTTGCTCGTTTGCATCAAGTGGGTAAGGGATAGAATGAGGGTAAGAGGGAGGTTTTCTTCCAACTATATACCAAATCATTTCAACAACCAAAATTGTGAAGTTAAAAAAAAATGCAAGCTCCCCCCTACCTATACTTATTTCTATCTCTCTTTCCTACCATCTTTGTTTTCTCTTATTTACTCTTTCTCTCTCTCTCTCTCTCTCTCTCTCTCTCATGTTAATTGGGTGCTTAGTTAATGTGTGCAAGAGAGAGAGGGCATATTTTTTACATTAACATCTAATCTCTCTCTACACATCTCTACTTTTAATAAACTCTCTCTCTCTCTCTCTCATGTCGTGTGTGGGTGCTAAGTGCCCATAGAGACACTCTCTGTGGGGACTTAGCACCCCCACACGACATGAGAGAGAGAGAGAGAGAGAGAGAGAGAGAGAGAGAGAGAGAGGGTGCTAAGCGCCCACAGACACACTCTCTGTGGGCGCTTAGCACCCACACTCCACATGAGAGAGAGAGAGAGAGAGAGAGAGAGAGAGAGAGAGAGAGAGAGAGAGAGAAGGGGGAGAGGTGAGAGAGAAAGAGATTGAGAGCGTTAGAGATATACCTTAAGAAGATCTTCCCAAGGCTCATCTTTATATATCGACCCTCTCTCTCCCTCCTCCTTGCTCCTTGTTATTCTCTCTCTCCTCTCTCTCTCTCTCTCTCTCTCTCTCTCTCTCTCTCTCTCTCTCTCGCTCTCCCTCTCACGTTAATTGGGTGCTTAGTTAACGTGTGCAAGAGAGAGAGGGCATATTTTTTACATTAACATCTAATTCTCTCTCTACACATCTCTACTTTTAATAAACTCTATCTCTCTCTCTCTCTCTCTCTCTCTCTCTCTCTCTCTCTCTCTCTCTCTCTCTCTCTCTCTCTCATGTCGAGTGTGGGTACTAAGCGCCCACAGACAGTGTCTCTCTCTCATGTCGAGTGTGGGTACTAAGCGCCCACAGACACACTGTCTGTGGGCGCTTAGTACCCACACTCGACGAGAGAGAGAGAGAGAGAGAGAGAGAGAGAGAGAGAGAGAGAGAGAGAGAGAGAGAGAGAGAGAGAGAGAGAGAGAGAGAGAGAGAGAGAGAGAGAGAGAGAGAGAGAGAGATAGATTTTATTATCGTCCTCGGAGGTCAAATGTGACCTATGGGACCAAAGTTACATGTGATGTAGTATGTGTATGGATGATGAGTGACTCTCGATGCTCCAAAATTGTAGTGATGAGAGTCGCAATGGAGAGCCCTCACTTTGGCTGGGAGAGGAAAGTGTGTAGGTCTAAGTTATGGCTGAAAATGTGAGAGAAGCAAGTTCGGATGTGATCAAAAGCTGAGCACTCTAGTAGTGTGTGGTACTCAGACTCTCGAACTTGCAGTGAGCATAATGTGCACAATCAATTTGACTCTTCTCCATTGCCCCAACGCCCTATCTCGCATCGAAGGAAATGGGAGCTAAGCCAATTTGCTGCGATAGTGCGTATCGCGGACAAGGGAATAGGCTCAAGCATGTAAGTGTGAGTACGGTTTCCTCTCTCAGTGAAGAACATGGTTTTGTAGCTGGGGGCAATATAGGTGGTGTAATGTATGAAGCGTGACCCACCGGATTTCTCCCAAGCCGTAATACATTGGCGTTGTAGAAAAGCTTCATTCACTTGAGAGTCAATTGAAGCATCATGTAGCAAGTGTAATGCATCCCATCTCCCAAACCACTTCTTTATGTCTTGCATCCATCCCGTGCTCAAGATCTTTCTTTTATGCGTCTTTTGAACTTTTTTGCTTGCTTCCCATGCAATTGTAGGAAGTCGATGTGAGGGGTTTTGACGCATGTTTATCATGTACTCCACAACCCTTTCCATGCCCATAACCTCAATTGGAAGAGATCCCGACTCAAGAAGTAGGAGCATATATGGTGTTTGTGTCTTAACTTGGAGAAAGTTTGTGTGTGTGTGTGTGTGTGTGTGTGTGTGTGTGTGTGTGTGTGAGAGAGAGAGAGAGAGAGAGAGAGAAGGGGGACAGGTGAGAGAGAAAGAGATTGAGAGCGTTAGAGATATACCTTAAGAAGATCTTCAATTGGTACTTATAAAAATATTTGTGAGAAAAAATTGCCAAGGCTCATCTTTAAATATCAACCCTCTCTCGGGCCTCCTCCTTGCTCCTTGTTACTCTCTCTCTCTCTCTCTCTCTCACACACACACACACACACACACACACACACACACACACACTTGCATTAATTGGGCAGTAAGAACATGGTTAACACAAGCAAAATAGATAGATAGATTTTATTATCATCTCGAAGGTCATATATGATCTATGGGACCAAAGTTACATGTGATGTTGTATGTGTGTGGGTGATGATTGATTCTTGATGCTAAAAAATTGTGATGATGAGAGTTGCAATGCAGAGCTCACACTATGTCTAGGAGAGGAAGGTGTATAGGTCTAAGTCATGGCTGAAAATGTGAGGTAATCAAGTTTGGATGTGACCAAAATTGAGCACTCTACTAGTGTGTGGTAGTTAGACTCTCAAACTTGTAGCCCCGTGATGAGCATAATGTGCACAATTGATTTGACTCCTGTCCATTGCCCTAGTTCCCTATCTCGCATTGAAGGGTGTGGAGCTAAGATAAATGGGGGATAAATGGCTGCGATAGTGCATATCACTAATACAAGGGGATAGGCTTAAGTATGTAAGGGTGAGTATGGTTTCCTCCTTTAGCGAAGAACATAGTTTTGTAGTTGGGGGCAATATGGGTGGAGTAATGTATGAAGCATGACCCACCGGATTCCTCTCAAGCCGTAATAAATTGGCATTGTAGAAAAGCTTCATTCACTTGGGAGTCTATTGAGGCATCATGTAGCAAGTGAAAAACATCCCATCTCCCAAACCACTTCTTTATGTCTTGCATATATCCGTACTCAAGATCCTACTTCTATGCATCTTATGAACCTTTTTGTTTCTACATCTCTCTCTCTCTCTCTCTCTCTCTCTCTCTCTCTCTCTCTCTCTCTCCTTCAAAATTAGTAGAGAGATTCTCATCACAATCTCTTACTAACCCCCCCCCCCCCCCGATCGACTCTCCTCTCTCTCTCTCTCTCTCTCTCTCTATTTCCTTCAAAATTAGTAGAGAGATTGCATCACAATCTCTCTACTATTTTTACTAGAGAGATTGTGATGCAATCTCTCTACTAATTTTGAAGAAAATAGAGAGAAAGAGAGAGAGAGGGAGAGAGAGAGAGAGAGAGAGAGAGAGAGAGAGAGAGTAGAGAGATTGTGATGCAATCTCAGAGAGAGAGAGAGAGAGAGAGAGTAGAGAGATTGCATCACAATCTCTCTACTAATTTTGAAGGAGAGAGAGAGAGAGAGAGAGAGAGAGAGAGAGAGTAGAGAGATTGCATCACAATCTCTCTACTAATTTTGAAGGAGAGAGAGAGAGAGAGAGAGAGAGAGAGAGAGAGAGAGAGAGAGAGAGTTCTATTATCCTCCTCGGAGGTGAAATATGACCTATGGGACCAAATGAACATGTCATGTGGTGTGAATGGAGGTCATAAGTGACTCTCGATGCTCAAAAATGGCTGAAATGAGCATCACAATAGAGAGTCGACATCGTGGTTGGGAGAGGAAGGTATGTAGGGAGAGCTCATGGCTGAATATATGGGGAAAAGAGGACCTAATGTGGTAAAAAACTGAGCACTCAAGTAGTGTGTGGTACTCACTCTCTCGCACTTGATGAGGGAATAAGATGCAAAGTCGATGAGACTCCTTGCCAGTGCCCCAACGTCCTGTCTCGCAGCGTAGAGAATGGGAGCTAAGACGAATGGAGGCAATGGTGCGGATCGCACTCAACGGGATGGGTTCAAGGGTGTAGGGATGGGTTCGGTGACCTTGTTCGAAGAAGAAGAGAGATTAGTAGTTTGGGCAACGTGTGTGGTGTAATGGCTGAAGCGAGAACCTCCGGATTTCTCCCAAGCCGTGATACATTGGCATTGTAAGAAGGCCTCATTAACTTGGGAGTCGATCGATGCATCCTTGACCAAGTGACATGGATCCCATCTTCCAAACCATTTCTTGATGTCAAGCATCCACCCCGAACTTAGTATTTTGCTCTTGCATGTCTTTTGGGCCTTTTGACTTGCTTCATATGCGATTCTAGGAAGTCGATGCAAAGGGCTAAGTTGTGTCTTAAGCATGTACTTCACAACCCTTTGCACGCCCAAGACCTCAATGGGACGCGATCCGGAGTCAAGAAGTAAGAGCATGTAGGGTGTTTGTGTCTTCACTTGGAGAAAGTTGGTGAGAAAACGCTTTTGGACATTCTCAAACTCTTTCCAAGTAGACTTCGATGCTTCCACCCCACACCTCCACTCCATAAAGAAGCACCGGTGTCACCAATGTGTCAAAGAGGTACTTTTTGAGAGTCCAACACTTGATCTCTCCAACATTGCACATGTTCTCAAATGCATAATAAGCCCTCTTTCCGGCTTCCAAGCGACGCATTGCACAATCCTTCCATTTATGATTGGATGGAACCTCAAGGCCAAGGTACTTGAAGTGATCTACCACTTCAAGTTGCTCATTGTTGTATACAATGCATGGATTTTCATCATTGAGGGTCTTTACAAGCATAACCTTGGTTTTGGATCCATTCACGATCAGCCCGCTATGTAGGCAAAAGTGTTCCAAGACACTGATAAGCTTTTGTGCATCTTCTAAGGTATGTGCCAAGAGCACATGAGAGAGAGAGAGAGAGAGAGAGAGAGAGAGAGAGAGGGAGGGGGGGGGGGGGGGGGGGGGGGGTGGTGAGAGGAACAGGAAATACATTGTGTGTAGATAGAGAGGGATAGGTAGTGAGCAAAGAGAAAGAGAGGGAAAGGAAAAATTAAATATATATAGATAGGAAATAACCATTCATAAATAATATTAAAGTATATAATTAGCCATTTTTTTGTCAACACTATTCCACTTTTTTTTTGACTCATTATTATACCTCATCTTTCCAAACTCCAACTTCAAGCTTGAATTAGTTGATTTTTTAACAATTTTATTTACATAAAATTTGTATACTCTCTCTCTCTCTCTCTCTCTCTCTCAACTCTTCCTCTCTTTTTACAAAATGCTTGGAGTGGGTAGTACTACGAGTCCACTCACAATACATGGGGGGGAAGCAGGGGAAGAGAGAGAGAGAGAGAGAGAGAGAGAGAGAGAGAGAGAGAGAGAGAGAGAGAGAGAGAGTATTGTTGCAAATTTTCTTGAAATTTTTTTTTCTTTCTCCTCCCCCTTAGTCTCACTATCTCTCTCTCTGTCTCTCTTGCTTGCATGCTATGGGCCCTTATAATCCCTCCACCAAAGTTCTCTCTCCCTCTATTCATACTCCCTCCCTCTTGAGGAGATAGAGATAGATAGATAGAGAGAGAGAGAGAGAGAGAGAGAGGGGTAAGAGTATGAAGAGATTTTACATTTTTTTAAAGAGATCGTTGCAATTTTATTTTTGAAAACAGTATTATCTATCTCTCCCTCCCTCCCCCTAAGTCTCTCTCTCTCTCTCTCTCTCTCTCTCTCTCTCTCTCTCTCTCTCTCTCTCTCTCTCTCAATCGAAGAGCACGAAGTCCTCTACGCATTGATGTAAAGACAGAAATTTTCAGAGTTATGGAAGGCGTTTCTGTAGCAGCATTTCCGAAGTGAACAGGTTCAACAAAATTGATTCTCATCTCCTATTTTACATACAATGTCTTCCGGCACTCGCAAGGGTTCTTCTTCTTCAACAAGGTCCACAACCATTGTGGAAAATGATCCAAAATCTCCTAAGTATGGAGATAGCAACACAACCACCCAACCAACGACATCGGAAACCATGATCATGGCGTACTTGGTATCATTGCAAGAGACCGTAAACAAACAAGGCGAAGACTTACGAGCACTTGCAATGGAGAATGGCACACTAAGGGTACTTGTGGTTGAGAATGAGAATCTCAAGAGGACACTTGAGATGCAAACAACACGTTTGATGCAACTTGAAGAGGAAGTCAAGGAATGTAAACGCTCTCTTGTGGACTTGAATGCTTTGAAGGAGCGGATGAGCAAAGTAGAGCATGACCATGTATTGAAAGAGGAGAAATTTGACACTATGAGCCGGGATGTATGCGACATGAAAAATGTATGCACAAACAAGTCTTGGGCTGATGTATGTGGTAGCAATGTGGTTTCTAATTCCTCACTCATGCAAGCTATGGTTCAAACAAAGAATGTTGAGAATGTGGATGTGGAGGAGTTGAAGGAACGGGAGCGACGTTCCAAGAACATTGTTATTCGTGGAATTCCCGAAGAGAAGTTAGAGACACCTCCTTCTCTTGCCATTGTTATTGAAGATTTCTTCAAAACCCACTTTGGCATGTCCGGAGTTATGGTATATGGAGCACATAGAGTGGGGAAGCAAGGAGCTCCTCGCTCGGGAGAACGGCCAATTGTATGCACCATGCCGGATGAGACCAAGCGAAAGATTATCCTTGATAATAGTTGGATCTATTTGAGGGATACAAAATGTTTTGTATGTGAAGATCGCACTATTAAGCAACAAAATATGCGTCGCAAGGCATATGAGGAAAAGAATAATAAAAACAAGGAGATCTCTCATGAAGAAAATGTGCCCAAGGAGGAGGCAAGTCTCTCAAGCAAATAGGGATGCGTGACCTATGAGACCGAGTTACAATTGAAAATATGCTTTTGGAATTGTAATGGATACCCATGGAATGCGGTGGTTGGCATTGATGAACTAACAAGCAAAGCCGATGTTGTACTTCTTGTTGAAACTTGGGAGCATGATACACAAAGGATTAACGGCTTGGAGGATTACAATGTACATTCATTGATGTGGTCAAAGAATCTCAAGCAACAAAGAGGACAAGGAGGGGTAGCATGTATGGTTAAGAAAGGATTGGAAGATTTTTTATCAATTGTGAAAGATGACAAGTATAAACGTTATGTATGGCTGAAAATTATGACACCAAAAAGAGCACCCATTTTTGTAGCCGGTTGCTACATTCCTCATCATGATTCTCCCTTTTATGCTTGCATGGATAGAGATCAACCATTTTCTGATTTGGAAGAGGACATTGCTTATTTCAAAGGTGAAGGTGATGTTATTGTATTTGGGGATATGAATGCTCGCACAAAAACATTGCAACATGATACTCAACAATTTGATATGCCATACATCTCAAGGGAGTTGGAGGAAGTTCACTTGTATGATCGTACTTCAATGGATGAGAAAGAGCCGGATCACTATGGAAAGTTACTTTTACACATGTGTAATAGCACGGGTATGCTCATTGCCAATGGTGTATCTTTGTGGAGTGGAACCAATGGATTTACATGTAGAAGACATAATGGGGATAGTGTGATTGACTATATGCTACTCTCTGAAGCCATCATGTATCGCATAAAGAGTTTTATGTTTGGTCAATGGACCCCGGAATCCGACCATCGCACCTTATGTATTGACCTTTCATGTGGAGAAGCAACTAAGCATGATAATCTCAACCAAAGGAAAGAGAAGTTATCACTATGTATGGATTTCAAACGAGCACCAATGTACATTGAAATGGTTGAGCAAAAATTATGGATGACAAAGCTTCAATGTGATGCACCATTGGAAACTAAATGGGAAGCTTTCAAGAAAGCTATTTGTTCTTGTGCGGAAGAATGCTTTGCCATAAAGCATCTCCATGGTATCCACAAAGATAGATCACGCAAAAGGTGGTTTGATAAAGAATGTCAAGATGCTCGAAAGTCCTTGATAAAGCTTGATGCAACTATGGACAAAGACAACTATCAAAGTCATTTGCGTACATACAAGGCATTGATTCAAAAGAAGAGAAGAAGATGGGAAGTAAAGCAACAAGAATTTCAAGTCCAAGAAAAGGCACATGCATGTGGAAGATTTTGGAGAAACTTGAGAGGCAAGCGGGTTGAGAATTTTGGTAACTTGAGTCTAGTGGATATGTACACACATTGTAGGCAATTATATGAGCAAGAAAATACTGAAAAAATGCCATTTTATGGTTCACTCCCATGTATGCCGTCTTTTTTTACTCTTGAGGATGTATGCGGTGGGCTTGAAAAGTTGGCCACTCGCAAAGCGGGAGATCTTCAAGGTATCAAGCCGGAGATGATCAAATGGACGGGAGATTTTACCCATGAGTGGATGTGTGATATGTTCAACCTTGCACTTCAACATGGTATGCCTTATGATTGGAGTACTAATTGGGTTAAGCCTTTGCATAAAGGAGGGGATGTAAAGAATGTAAGCAACTACCGGACTATAATGATTGGGTCTCTTATGGCAAAGTTGTTTGGGTGCATAATGGAGATGAAATTGAGTGATTGGGCTGAAGAGAATGACAAGCGTGCAAAGGGACAAGCGGGTTTTCGTCGATGCCATAGCACCATTGATCATCTTGTCACTCTTCGTGTTCTCATGGAGGAAAGTCGGTTGAAAGGCAAGCGATTGTATTGTTGTTTTGTGGACTTTAAGAAAGCCTTTGATATGATTCCACGTAACAATTTGTGGAGAAGGATGGAAGAACTCCAAGTGCCAAGTGAGTTTATGCTTGCGGTTTCTCGAATCTATGAGAAGGTGATTTGTCAATTGCGCATGGGAAGAGAAATTTCAGAAATTTTTGTAAGCACTATTGGGGTTAAACAAGGATGTCCATTGTCACCAACTCTCTTTGGTCTATGTATCGATCAATTGGAACAAATGGTACTTGACTTTATGCAAGAAGAAGGCATTGAAGAGGTCACTATTTGCAATGCGGTAATCATGCTTTTGTTGTATGCGGATGATGTAGTGCTTCTAGCACACACTTTAGAAGATGCACAAAAGCTTATGGTTGTCCTTGAGAACTTTTGCTTGCATAGTGGGCTGATTGTAAATGAATCCAAAACAAAGGTTATGCTTGTGAAAACCAACCATAAGGAGAAGCCATGCATTGTGTACAACAACGAGACACTTGAAGTTGTTGAGAGCTTTAAGTACCTTGGCCTTGAGGTTCCATCCAATCACAAGTGGCATGAATGTGCTATGCGTCGTTTGGAAGCGGGAAAGAGAGCATATTATGCATTTGAGAACATGTGTAATGCGGGAAACATCAAGTGTTGGGTTCTCAAGAAGTATCTTTTTGATGCATTGGTGACACCGGTTCTTCTTTATGGAGTTGAAGTGTGGGGCGGGAGCATCTCAAAGTCTACTTGGAAAGAGTTTGAGAATGTCCAAAAGCGTTTTCTTACAAACTTTCTCCAAGTTAAGACACAAACACCATATATGCTCTTACTTCTTGAGTCGGGATCTCTTCCAATTGAGGTTATGGGCATGGAAAGGGTTGTGGAGTACATGATAAAGATGCGTCAAAACCCCTCACATCGACTTCCTACAATTGCATGGGAAGCAAGCAAAAAAGTTCAAAAGACGCATAAAAGCAAGATCTTGAGCACGGGATGGATGCAAGACATAAAGAAGTGGTTTGGGAGATGGGATGCATTACACTTGCTACATGATGCTTCAATTGACTCTCAAGTGAATGAAGCTTTTCTACAACGCCAATGTATTACGGCTTGGGAGAAATCCGGTGGGTCACGCTTCATACATTACACCACCTATATTGCCCCCAACTACAAAACCATGTTCTTCGCTGAGAGAGGAAACCGTACTCACACTTACATGCTTGAGCCTATTCCCTTGTCCGCGATACGCACTATCGCAGCAATTCGGCTTAGCTCGCATTTCCTTCGATGCGAGATAGGGCGTTGGGGCAATGGAGAAGAGTCAAATCGATTGTGCACATTATGCTCACTGCAAGTTCGAGAGTCTGAGTACCACACACTACTAGAGTGCTCAGCTTTTGATCACATCCGAACTTGCTTCTCTCACATTTTCAGCCATAACTTAGACCTACACACTTTCCTCTCCCAGTCAAAGTGTGGGCTCTCCATTGCGAATCTCATCACTACAATTTTGGAGCATCGAGAGTCACTCATCAGCCATACACATACTACATCACATGTAACTTTGGTCCCATAGGTCATATTTGACCTCCAAGGACGATAATAAAATCTATCTATCTATCTCTCCCCCCCCCCCCCAAGTCAACCAAGCTCACTCTGCAATCATTAAAAAAGTGAAGACTTGTGTGATAATGGAACTTTGAGAATAGAGACTTCAGGAAGAGAACTCCTTTAAGGTCCGGATTGGTGGGCTTCCCACACCATGGTGCACCACCGACGATACCCTCAAAAAAGTAATTATCAAGCTCAACAATATTCTTCAAACAATCAACATCAAGCCAGAAGCCATTTTTGGGATCAATGACACCCATAGGAAAGTTCCATTTGAGCATTGCCTTCTCACTTTCAAGGAAAAAGAGGAGCGGGTGAGGTTGCTGCACCAATCCCACCTCCTTAAGGGAACAAAGGTTTGGATTGTTGAGGAGTTGACCATGAATCAACTCAAGATGAAAAAACAAGAAGTTAAAAAGGTCTATGAAGCACAAAACAAGGAAAATGGGCAGTATATCGAGGAGGTAAGGCCATCATCCAGGAGTTTCGAGCTCCCAAAGGGACTATCCCCTTACCCGACCCCACCTAGGTTTTGCTTCTTTTTTCCACCCTCTTGACGGACCCTCAGTACTTAACCGATATGTATCTAATGCCTTCTCTGAGAAGACCGCATTGTAATGTTTTTGTTTCCGGTCCCATGGGTCATATTTGACCTCCATGGACGATAATGAAATCTCTCTCTCTCTCTCTCTCTCTCTCTCTCTCTCTCTCTCTCTCTCTCTCTCTCTCTCTCTCTCTCTCTCTCTCTCTCTCTCTCTCTCGTGCAGCCGTTTCTTGACCTAGGAGACAAGAATTCACTGTTATGATCATAACTTCTTCATCCGAACTCCAGTTTGGGTTACCTATAGCCTCAATCAAAGAGCACAAGCCCCTCTACAAGTTAATGTAAAGAAAAAAAACTGAGAGTTATGGAAGGCATTTCTATAGCAACATTTCTATAGCAATATTTTTGAGGTAAATAGGTTCAAGAAAGTTGAGTCTCATCTCTTATTTTACATACCATGTCTTCTAGCACTCGCAAGGGTTATTCTTCTTAAACAAGGCCCACAACCATTGTAGAAAATGATCCAAAATCTCCTAAGTGTGGAGGTAGCAACACAACCACTCAACCAACAACATCGAAAACCATGATCATGGCATACTTGGTATCGTTGCAAGAGATTGAAAATAAACAAGGTGAAGACTTACTTGCAATGGAGAATGGCATGCTAAGCGTTCTTGTGGTTGAGAAGGAGAATCTCAAGAGGACACTTGAGATACAAACAACACGTTTGATGTAGCTTGAGGAGGAAGTCAAGGAATGTAAACGCTCTCTTGTGGACTTGAATGCTTTGAAGGAGCACATGAGCAAAGTAGAGCATGACCATGTACTGAAAGAGGAGAAATTTGACACCAGGAGCCGAGATTTATGCGACATGAAAAATGTATTCACAAACGAGTCTGTGGATGATGTATGTGGTAGCAATGTGGTTCCTAACTCCTCCTTCATGCAAGCTATGGCTCAAAAAAACAATGTTGAGAATGTGGATATCGAGGAGTTAAAGGAACGGGAGCGACATTCCAAGAACATTGTTATTCGTGGAATTCCCAAAGAGAAGTCTCCTTCTATTTCCATTGTTATAGAATATTTCTTTAAAACCCACTCTGGCATGTCCGGAGTTATGGTCTATGGAGCAGATAGAGTGGGTAAGCAAGAAGCTCCTCGCTCTGGAGAACAGCCAATTGTATGCACCATGCCAGATGAGACTAAACAAAAGATAATACAAAATGTTTTTATGTGAAGATTGCACTATTAAGCAACAAAATATATGTTGCAAGGCATATGAGGAAAAAAATAAGAAAAAAAAGGAGATCTCACACAAAGAAATGTGCCCAAGGAGGAGGCATGTCCCTCAAGTAAATAGGAATGCATAAACTATGAGGCCGAGTTACAATTAAAAATATGTTTTTGGAATTGCAATGGATACCCATGTAATGTGGGGTTGGCATTGATGAACTAACAAGCAAAACCGATGTTGTACTTCTTGTTGAAACTTGGGAGCATGATACACGAAGGATTAGCAGCTTGGAGGATTACAATGTACATTCATTGATGTGGTCAAAGAATCTCAAGCAATGAAGAGGGCAAGGAGGGATAGCATATATGGTTCAGAAAGGATTGGAATATTTTTGATCAATTGTGTAAGATGACAAACATTATGTATGGCTGAAAATTATGACACCAAAAAGAGCACCCATTTTTGTAGCCAGTTGCTACATTTCTCATCATGATTTTCCCTTTTATGCTTGCATGGATATTATTTAGAAGAGGAATTTCTTATTTCAAAGGCAAAGGTGATGTTATTGCTCACAAAAAACATTGTAACATGATACTCAATAATTTGATATGCCATACATTTCAAGGGAGTTAGAGGAAGTTCACTTGTATGATCGTACTTCAGTGCCATGAGAAAGATTTGGATCACTATGGAAAGTTACTTTTAGGCATGTGTAATAGCATGGCTATGCTCATTGCCAATGTTGTATCTTTGTGGAGTGGAACCAATGGATTTACATGTCAAAACAAATAATGGGGATGGTGTGGTTGACTATATGATACTCTCCAAAGCCATCATGTATCGCATAAAGAGTTTTATATTTGGCGAATAGACCTCATAATTAGACCATTGGACCTTATGTATTGACCTTGCATGTAGAGAAGCAACTAAGCATGATAATCTCAACCAAAGGGAAGAGAAGTTATCACTATGTATAAATTTCAAGCAAGAACCAATGTATGTTGAAATGGTTGAGAAAAAGTTATGAATGACAAAGATTCAATATGATGCACCATTGGAAACTAAATGGGAAGCTTTCAAAAAAGTTATTTGTTCTTGTGCCGAAGAATGCTTTTTCATAAAGCATGTCCATAGTATCAACAAAGATACATCACGCAAAAGGTGGTTTGATATGTCAAGATGCGTGAAACTCCTTGATAAAGCTTGATGCAATTATGGACAAAGGCAAGCGGGTTGAGAATTTTGGTAACTTGAGTCTTGTGGATATGTATAGTCATTGTAGTAAGCTACATGAGCAACCAAATGCTGAAAAAATATCATTTTATGGTTCACTCCCATGTATGCCCTCTCTTTTTACTATTGAGGATGTATGTGGTGGGATTTAAAAATTGGCCACTCCAAAGCGGGAGATCTTCAAGGTATCAAGCTGTAGATTATTAAATGGACAAGAGATTTTACACATGAGTGGATGTGTGATATATTCAACCTTGCACTTAAGCATGGTATGCCTTATGATTGGAGTACTAATTGGGTCAAGCCTTTGCATAAAGGAGGGGATATAAAGAATGTAAACAACTACCGAACTATAATGATTGGGTCTCTTATGGCAAAGTTGTTTGGGTGCATATTGGAGATGATTTTGAGTGATTGGGTTGAAGATAATGATAAGCGTACAAAAGGACAAGCATATTTTTATTGATGCCATAGCACCATTGATCATCTTGTCACTCTTTGTGTTCTCATGGAGGAAAATTGATTGAAAGGTAATCGATTGTATTGTTGTTTTGTGGACTTTAAGAAAGCCTTTGATACGATTTTGCATAACAATTTATGGAGAAGGATGGAAAAAACCCAAGTGCCGAGTGATTTTATGCTTGCGATGTTGGGGTGGTAAAGCCCAATGTGCCACGCCTGAGTGTTGGGCGGCCGGACACTCACCGGGAACTAACACTGACTATTCATTCTATACAAAAGAATAAGGACTCATAACCCTAACACTATTGTGTTTGGAGTCCACCCAAACCTGTGTCTCCTCTCTTCTCCATTTTTGCGCACACACACACACACACACACACACACACACACACACACACACGCTCTCACATGCACTCTTCAACTGGTATCAGAGCTTAGGGATTGGGAGCACCATTGGAGCTCAACGGGGAGGTAAGTGAAGAAGCAGCAAAAACTGCAGCACGTTTTTGCAGATCTGTTTTGGCCTACCAAAACGTTTTCATTCAAGACAATTCCCTCTATTCCTAACCGATTCTTCATCCTCTTCAACTTTGCAAAAGAACCTTTTCTCAAAATCCTCACCAATTTTGAGATACGTCACTCGGACTGCCTGCACGTCTAGGGTACACAGGTGCAAATTTTTACAAATTTGTTTTGACCTATAAAAACAACACATTTCAGATCCATTCCCGCGTAGACCAACCGTTTTCGCGTGGTCTACAATTTTACAGAAGAAAGTTTCTGCAAATTTTGCACAATTTGAGAGATATTCAGTTCAGACAACAGGGTGGTCTACCCTCGTCGGTTCTTCTGCGTACAGGTTTTTGTTGCAGACTCTTTCTGCAATGTCTGTCACATGCATATTTGATGTAAGGTCTTGAGGGTCTGTTATATTAGACAAACCACCGTAGCGGTTACAGAAAGGGTTTTTGTGGTTGATGTAAGATCTCATGCGGTTTATGTATTGTGATGGAAATATGCAAAGCCTATTGTTGAGGGTCGTAGTGAGGTTTTATTGAGCTGGGGGATTCTCAAATGTGCCTATTGTTGAGGGTCGTAGTGAGGTTTTATTGAGCTGGGGGATTCTCAAATGTGGAGATCCTTTCGGTGATACAGGTTTTGGAGCGAGCCGCCGACATCCCCATAGTTTCGGCATCGACATAGGATGTATGTTTATGCGGTTAGTGCAGTATTGGTGTGCATCTGCCATTGTTGGCATTGTTGTCATCTTTATGCGTATGCCTTTGACAGTGTTCAGTTGGTCAGAGACACTCTTCTAGAGTTGGAGACAGTGACAGTGACAGTTCTTTGAGATTTTATCTTGCCGGTTTAGCCACTTTGATCAGCGTTTCAGTCATTGTACACATTTGTTTTGGGTTTAGAAGTCATTTTTGCAGGGGAGACTCTGTCGAAATTTTCTAGGTTTTCTATCATCTTCTTTAGTGGAGCAGATCTATCACTTTTTTTCCTTGTCGAGTGATGGCTTCATCATCGAAGAACTCTTTGTTCAACATTGAGAAGTTGGATGGCACTAACTTCCCATTTTGGAAGGAACAAATTTACAATGTCTTAGTACAGAAGAAGCAAATACGGCCGATAAAGATGAAGGGGATAAAGCCTGAGGATAAGGATGAGTATGACTGGGAGGAGTTGGATGAGCTTGCCAAGTCCACCATCATGCTGACTTTGTCAAAGAATGTGTACTTCAATGTGAACATGGAAAAAACTACTTATGAGCCGTGGAAGAAGTTATGTGACCTGTATGAAAAGCAATGTGTAGCATCACAGGTTTATGGTTGAAAAAGTTAGTTGATTTGAAGATGGATGAGGGCACACCCATGTGCAACCATCTCAATGAGTTCAACACAATTTTCAGTTAGCTTTCTGCGCAGGGAGTCAATTTCGACAATTCCGTCAAAGCAATGTTCTTGCTAGTTACGTTGCCAAAAAGTTGGGATACTTTTCGCACAGCCATAAGTAACTCAGCACCTCCTAATGGTTTAACATGTGCTGATATTGAGGTCAATTTTCTCACTGAAGAGGTTAGCAGGAAGAATCTTGATACTACTCGTGATACTAGCAATGTTCTCGTTGTTCGTGGTCGATCACAAGAAAAAGACAAGCAGAATCAGAGAGGAAAATCTCATAGCAAATCACGTGGCCGAAAAGACATTGAGTGCTATCATTGTCACAAAAAGGGTCATATGAAGAAAGACTGTCGAAAGTGGAAACAAGAGAAAGGTAAAGACAAGAAGTCGGTAGAAGGCGAGACTAAGGAAAGAAGTATAAAGATTGAAGAGATCAATAATGTTTTTGTTGAAGATTTTGATGGAGAAATTTATCTCACATCTGCCATGGATTCATCATTTTTGGTTGCCACTGATGACTATGCTTTATAGGATTGGGTTATTGACTTAGATGCATTGTTTCATGTGACTCCTCACAGAGAGTGGTTCAGTACATATGATGCAGCCCGTAAAGGTCGTGTTCGTCTTGGTAATGATTTTGCTTGCAACATAGTTGGTGTCGGTGATGTGCAACTAAAATTTCAGAATGGTTCTTCATTCATGCTCAAGAATGTGAGACACATGCCAAAGCTTACCCAAAGCTTGATTAGTAGAGGACAATTGGATGACGCATGATATTACTGTACATTTGGTGATAGCTCGTGGAAGATCATCAAAGGTTCTTTAGTAGTAGCACATGGTTCAAAGTCTGGGACTTGTACATGCTACATGTATCCAATGTTAAAAACCATATAATTTGTGTAACCGAGAAACCAAGTGTTTCTTTGTGGCATCGCCAGTTAGGACATATGTCTCAAAAGGGAATGAAAATCTTATGTCGTTTTGGTTATGTTCCTGGCTTCAATTTCTCATATTTTTCAGTTTGTGAGCATTGTCTTTATGGTAAACAAACACAGTCACCACACAAAAGGGGAACCACTCAAAAAAGTAACCATTAGAGTTAGTGCATAGTGATGTGTGTGTACCTATGCCTAACATATCCATGGGAGGTTCGTTGTACTTTGTTACATTCATTGTGACTTCTCAAGGAAAGTGTGGGTATATCCTCTCAGGAAGAAGGATGAAGTTCTTTCAAAATTTCAGAATTTTGTGGCATTAGTGGAGAATCAGTCTGGCAAGAAAGTAAAGTGCTTGAGGTCAAACAATGGTGGTGAGTATGTCACTAAAGCCTTTCAAAATTTTGTGATTCCAAAGGCATAAAAAGAGAGCTAACTGCTCCATATAACCCTCCACAAAATGGTGTTGCTAAGAGGATGAACCGTACCATACAAGAGAAGTTACGTAGCATGTTGTCTAATGCAGAGTTACCTAATGGATTTTGGGTGGAAGCGTTAGAAACTGCTGTCCATCTTATTAATAGATCTCCTAACAAGGCTTTAGATTAGAAGGTACCTAAAGAGCTTTGGTCTGGGAAGCCCCCTTCTTACAAGCATCTTAGATTCTTTGGTTATGAAGCGTATTGCCATGTTCCAAAGGATTTTCGAAGCAAGTTCGCTCCTAAGTCAAAGAAATGCATATTTCTTGGCTATGGAAATCTTGGCGAGATGGGATTTCGCTTATGGGAACCTGAAGCTAAAAAGATAGTTCGCAGCAATGATGTATACTTCAATGAAGAAAAGATGCATAAGAAGCCTGTGCATACAGTGGAGGTCAGGAGAGTTATCTTCTACGAAGATGGAATTGTCCACAATAGGGCTGAAGTGCCTAATGTCAGACAACAAGTGCAAAATCTTCCTGTAGTACAAGATGTTGTTGAGGGACAATCGGCTCAAGTAGTTATTAGAAGGTCTACAAGAGTTTCAAGGCCTCCTGATAGATTTAATCCCTCATTGGACTACATTATGTTGACAGATTGCGGAGAGCCTTCCTGCTATAAGGAAGCCATGTCAATGGATGACAAGGCAAAGTGGGAGAAAGCTATGCAATAAAAAATGGACTCGCTGCATAAGAATCACACTTGGAAGTTGGTTCGGTTGCCTAAAGGTAAAAAGGCATTACCATGCAAATGGGTGTACAAGCAAAAAATTACACCTCATGATAATAAACCCAAGTACAAGGCACGGCTTGTTGCTAAAGGATTTAAGCATCAGCAGGGTATTGACTTTGATGAGATCTTTTCTCCGGTTGTCAAGATGACTACTCTGCGGTGTGTACTTGCGTTGGTTGCTAAAGACGACATGGAACTTGACCAGATGGATGTCAAGACGGTGTTCTTGCATGGTGATCTTCAAGAAGAAGTTTATATGCAGCAGCCAGAAGGTTTTGTTGAGAAGGGCAATGAAGACTTGGTGTGTCAGTTAGAAAAGACTCTTTATGGTCTAAAACAGTCATCAAGGGAGTGCTATCGTAAATTCTACTCGTTCATGCTCTCTCAAGGCTACAAATGTAGCGATATGGACCATTGCATCTACACTAAGCGAGCTAAAGATTGTAGTTTGCTGATTTTGGTCCTTTATGTGGATGATATGTTAATTGCTGGGAAATGCAGGGATGAGATTTCAGCCTTAAAGTCAAAGTTACATGCAAACTTTGAAATGAAAGACATGGGTGAAGCAATCCATATCCTTGGCATGCGCATTAAGCGAGAGATGCAAGAAATTGGTCTATTTGTCTCAATCTGAGTGCATTGCTAAAGTGCTCAAGCGTTTCAATATGGAGAAGGGGAAGGCATTGAGTACTCCATTGCCTCCATATGTGAAACTTTCTAAAATGATTGCCCTAAGTCTGAAGAGGAAAAGGCTGAAATGGCAAAAGTGCCTTATTCATCTGCAGTTGGAAGTTTGATGTATGCTATGATTGCTACACGTCCTGATATTGCTTTTGCAGTGGGAGTTGTTAGCAGATATATGTCAAATCTAGGCAAGAAACATTGGGAGGCAGTGAAAGGGGTTATGCGATATTTGAATGGTACAAAAGACATGTGCATTTGCTTTGGAAGAAAGGAAGTATGTGTAATTGGTTACACGGATGCAGATTATGCAGGAGACATGGACAAGAGAAGGTCCACTTCAGGCTATGTTTTTGAATTCACTGGAGGTGCAGTTTCATGGCGATCTCATTTGCAAGATTGTGTTACCTTGTCTACTACAGAGGCTAAATATGTTGCAGCTTCAGAAGCTTGCAAGGAAGCTATATGGCTTGGTCGGCTAGTGGGAGACTTGGGAATCAATGTTGAGATGCATGTATTACATTGCAATAGCCAAAGTGCTATACAATTGGCAAAGAATCCAGTGTTCCATGCAAAGACAAAGCATCTTCTAACAAAGGGCTTACCTTCAGAGCGGTTTGCACATTGTCGGGCACTCATGGGCATTGGGTAGATAATCATGGTCATTGTCTACCTATATTGTATGTATATATACATTACCACCCCAGCTTAAAGGCACATTATCCTTTAAGTGGGAGGTTGGGGGGGGTAAAGCCCAATGTGCCGTGCCTGAGTGTTGGGCGGCCAGACACTAACCGGGAACTAACACTCACCATTCATTCAATACAAAAGAATAAGGACTCATAACCCTAACACTATTGTGTTTGGAGTCCACCCAAACCTGTGTCTCCTCTCTTCTCCATTGCTGCACACACACACACACGTGTCTCCATTGCTGCACACACACACACACTCTCGCATGCACTCTTCATGCGATTTCTCAAATTTATGAGAAGGTAATGTGTCCATTGCGCATGGAAAGAGGAATTTCAAAAAAAAATGTAAGCACTATTGGGATTAAACAAGGATGTTCGTTTTGTGACCAAATCTCTTTGTTCTATGCATCGATCAATTGGAACAAGTGGTCCTTGACTTTATGCAAGAAGATGGCATTGAAGAGGTCACTATTTTCAATGTGGTAATCATGCTTTTGCTGTATGTGGATGATGTAGTGGTTCTAGCGCACACTTTAAGAGATGCAAAAAATCTTATGGTTGTCGTTGAAAAACTTTTCTTGCATAGTGGGCTGATTGTGAATGAATAAAAAACAAAGGTTATGCTTGTGAAAACCAACCATAAGGGGAAGCCATGCATTGTGTACAACAATGAGACACTTGAAGTTGTTGAGAGCTTTAAATACCTTGGCCTTGAGGTTCCCGCCAATCACAAGTGGCATGGATGTGCTATGTGTCATTTGGAACCAAGAAAGAGAGCATACTATGCATTTGAGAACATGTGTAATGCAGGAAACATCAAGTGTTGGGCTCTCAAGAAGTACCTTTTTGACACATTGGTGACACTAGTTCTTCTTTATGGATCTAAAGTGTGGGGTGGGAGTATCTCAAAGTCTATTTGGAAAGAGTTTGAGAATGTCCAAAAGCGTTTCCTTACAAACTTTCTCCAAGTTACGACACAAACACCATATATGCTCCTACTTCTTGAGTCAAAATCTCTTCCAATTGAGGTTATGGGCATGGAAAGGGTTGTGGAGTACATGATAAAGATGCAACAAAACCCCTCACATCAACTTACTACAATTTCTTGGGAAGCAAGCAAAAAAGTTCAAAAGACGCATAAAAGAAATATCTTGAGCACAGGATGGATACAAGACATAAAGAAGTGGTTTGGGAGATGGGATGCATTACACTTGCTACATGATGCCTCAATTGACTCACAAGTGAATAAAGCTTTTCTACAACACCAATGTATTACGGATTGGGAGGAATCTGGTGGGTCACGCTTCATACATTACACCACCCATATTTCCCCCAACTATAATCATGCTCTTCACTGAAAGGGAAAACCGTACTCACACTTACATGCTTGAGTCTATCCCCTTGTCAGTGACATGCACTATCGTAGCCATTTGGCTTAGCTCCCACAAAATAAAAGAAGGAAGCACCAAAAGTACCAAAGCATTAACAACATAGTACCCAAGTCAAACCTAACATTACCCTATTTGATCAAAAATCTATAATTAGAAAGTACCAAAGCAATACCAAAGAATGTGAAAAAAACACCGAATGAACAAAAAAGAACCCATAGTATTGAGGATTGTGCCAAAATAACATCCATTACAAAACTAAATGTACAATATTTGAGTACCCAGAAGTACCAAACCAGTACCAAAATAGTCCAATGGAGTACCAAATGTAATAAAGAAGGACTAACTTTGTCAAGGAAAGTACCAACATAGCACGTGGTGTTTAAAAAAGTACCAAACAATTATATAAAGTAGCAATACAATTACCAAAGCACTATAAAAATATTTCAAGAAAGTAAGAAACAGTCCTAGAAAGTACCCAAACAGTTTCAAAATAGTCCTTAAGATTACCAAATGAACAAAAATGCAACATAAGTACCATGGATTGTGCCAACATAGCACCCAAGAAAAAACCACCAGTACCATATAAGACTCAAAATTAGTAACAAGACAGTATCAAAGTAGTGTAAGAAAGTACCAAATGAAATAAAGAAGCACCATCAGGAACCTGGACAACATCTAGTATTAACCAGAGCACAAAAATAGTCAGAGAAAGAACCAAAATAGTTCAATAAAGTACCAAAAACACCTAAAAATGGCAGCAAATAAACCAATGAAGAAGTCAAACTTGCAAAATCACCAAACCATGTGCAAAAGAAACACTTTCAACAGCCATACATAATGCAATAAGCCAAACATACAATACCCCTTGTTGTTGAACCTTAGCTTGGAGTTTTTGGATATATTCAGAAACCCCGTGTCATGGTAACAAGCAGTGATTTTATCCCAGCTCTGTCTCAAACTCTCTGATCTCTTCATTAGGGACAGGGATTTGTTTTCACATCAGAACAATGCGTGATTCTAGGGTATTAATGTCCTCCATCAAACTTTTGACCACGCCCTCTTTACCTTCATATTCTAGTAGTTGGTTCGTGTTTGCTTGAACTGAGGCCTCTAGGCTTGTAAGATTTGTCAATCTTGGATGTGACATTGTTTTAGCAGTCTTTGCCAGGATGCCTCTGAATCAGGTAGGTAATTAGCAACTGCCCCTCTGCTAGCTTGTTGTGGTTCTGTGCACATGTTGCTACCACTTTGAGTCATTCGTGCCTTCTTATGTGAATGTAGGACACTTTTAGGGGAGGAATCATTAGGGACAGGAATTTGCTGTCACATCAAAACAATGTGTTATTCTAGGGTATTAATGTCCTCCACCAAAC
Organism: Adiantum capillus-veneris; assembly: GCF_014529385.1. Lineage (NCBI taxonomy): Eukaryota > Viridiplantae > Streptophyta > Polypodiopsida > Polypodiales > Pteridaceae > Adiantum > Adiantum capillus-veneris. The sequence goes on from NC_140934.1 coordinate 70,645,929, forward strand.
TTTTTACCACGCCCTCTTTACCTTCATATACTAGTAGTTGGTCCGTGTTTGCTTGAATAGAGGCCATTAGGTATGTTAGTTTTGTCGATCCTGGATGTGACATTGATTTTAGCAGTCTTTGCCACAATGCCTCTAAATCAGGTAGGTAGTTAGCCGCTGCTCCTCTGCTAGCTTGTTATGGTTCTGTGCACATGTTGCTACCACTTTGAGTCATTCGTGCCTTCTTATCTGAATGTAGGACACTTCCAGGGGAGGAATCATTGTGCCTCCTCCATGCCTCAATTTTACAATCAAGCCCCTCATTCCTAGATGCTATCATCTACAACACTCCTTCCCCAAACTGGGCCCATGCTACTCTATGCCCTACTGGGTCTTTTTTCACTGCATGTCATTTCTCAAAAGCGTAGCACCTAGAAAATTTTGTTGGTCAATTCACTACATGAAGGGGGGCCCTAATAAACTTTGGAGAATAGAAATTTACGGTCTTCCACCAGATTTGGTTGTAAATGTTTTAAATAGATCTTGCTGTTCTTTTTGTACTTGTACTTGAAAACAATTAACCACTGCTCATGTGCCAATGCTTCATCAGCTAGGTCCTTATGAAGTTTGCCTTCTAGACTGAGTCCATACTTCTCATGCACGTCTTCCTTTGTGTAACAAAACTTGGCTTGTTGAGGGTACTCCTCCATTTTATTCTTACCTAAAATGTGAAAAACATCAGAGAAAATTATTGAGATATAGATTAAATGTGCTATGATTCCTACAATACCAAATTTGGTACTCTAGAGTACAAATTTGATACTATACATCTAACTTCAAATATCACATCAAGCATAGGGATGAAAATGCAACGTTTAACTAACACAAGCTTGATGCCGGTGGATAGTGTACCACGTCTTGACTTGTTGTGGTAGATTTTGATTTATCTTCATCAAAGAGAAGCGATATCCGTTCAGAGTCGATATTCGCAGCCTTGCACTGCTTTGCACTAGCCCTTGTGTTGGGACAGGTTTTTTCCTCTGGCTTTGTTTCTTGGGGGGATGGGGTGGAAACACCTTTGTTGTTTCTTTTGTCAGGGAAGGAAATTCTCTCCTTGCCCTTCAATTTTATCTTGCATGTTGAAAGTGACACTCTACTGCAGCAGCTCCCTTGGCCTTTGGGGTTCTCATCATTGGAGAGCTGATGCAAGAGAGTAGAGCTACTGCAAGTGCATGTGATGCTAAGGAGAGAGAGAGAGAGAGAGAGATCAAGATTGCACAAGGCAATGAGTGAGAGAGCATGCAATGCACCTCAAGCTCAAACGCATGGAAAAAATTTTAGAGCCACTACATCCACTCATGACATCACTACTCTCACACGGTGTGGCCCATAATAAAATTGTAGAAAGAGTTCTTAGAAATAACATCATATCTATAAAATTAAAGAAACAAATACTATTTGCCTCCAAAATTTTCCTCCACAGTACCAAATAGGTGGAAAAAAAATTGGCTCTTTTTTGTACCACCAACCTTTCCTTTCAGCCCTACTCAAGCAAGCTTTACATAATTATTGTCTGAAGGGAAATTTTTGAAGAAATCTTTTTAGAGAGGGCTTTTTTGAGTAGTTTAGCATTTGGTTCAATATCTTAAAAAATCTCTCTCCAAAGATCGCTCTAAAAGCTTGCTTTAACTCCCATGAACACTAACTTGAATGGGTTCAAACAAATTCTCTTCTCCTTGCATCTCTCAAAGACCATTTCTAGAAAGAGCACATGCCTTTTTTAGTTGTCAATATTTTAAAATCATCCATAAAAATAGCTAAAAGCTTATGCAAGAACTCACTGAAGATATCCAACATATTGAAAAGTACCTAGAGCATTATGATAATCCAAATGGCATAACGAGATACATATGCTCCCCATTCAATGGTGAAAGTTGTCTTTGCCTAATTTTTTGGTGTAACTTTTAGCTGATTATAGCCACTACAACCATCCATGAGATTATCCATTTTGTGGCCAACAATCTCATCCAACAACATGTCTGTGAATGGAAGTGGAATGGCTCTTTGATGGTCTGGGTGTTGAGCTTACGATAATCCACACACACCCTCAACTTTCTATTCTTTGTAGGTACAATCACAATGTGGAAATAACCAATTGTTGCTTGCCACTTCTGTTATGAAACTAGCTTTTTGAAGATGCTCAATCTCCTCTTTCACTTCTTAGAATAATTGGGCTTCATTGTATATAATTGCAACCTCATTTGGCTACCACAATCAAGAGGTTTGTAAATTTCCTCCACATCCAAGCTGTATACAAGTATTAGAAAAGTCCTAGAGTGGTTCATAACCAGCACAAACGACTTGGAAGTCAACCCACGCTTTTGGTATGGGTGGATGCCTGGTAGGGTGGATTGAGAAGCACTATCCTTGAACATAGGTTTCTAGCACTAAAAAACTACAGTTGTTGAGAGAATATTTTCTTTTAAAAAAAGGGTTAAAAACATTTATGAGTTTGTAATGACCCAAGAACATGGGTACTAAACCACAAAATGATTGGAGCCTATAGAGCATCTAATCTTCTCCCTCTCCCTCTGTTGTGTGTGTAATGACTTTCTTGCTTCATTTTGCTAGAGATAGGGCATCGCAAGATATTCAGGCTTGAACGTAGCTCCTTCTCCTTCATGTTTGGTAAAGATTCATTTTGCTAGAGGCAGGTGCTGAAAAACATGTTGCTCTTCATCTGCATAGCTGAAGGTAGGTGTTGTAGAAGCTACTACTAACCATTTGGAAGTGTCTGCATAGCTTGAGGCTAGTGCTGAAGAATCTTCTGCCAAACATCTACAAGTGTCTACATAGTTTCCAGCCATCTAGAAATGTGTGCACAATTGGTACAATGCAATCTGAAGAATCTCATGTAGAGCCATCACAAGAAATTCCACGCAACTCACACAAAGATCGAACAAGGAACATCATTAGGCAACACAAGGCTGAGCGTAAACAAAAACAATAAGAGTGGGCCAAACTAAATGAGCCATTTTATTCTACAAATAACAATGATTTTAGTGAGCAAAAAAGACGCAAGACTTGCAATGAAGTGGTGCATTGTTTTGATACGTGCACAAGGGGCCTAAACTCAACAATAAAAAAATAAGTATTTGATAAACTCCTCATACTTTCCTCTTTGAAGGATGTTATATAATCAAGAGAGGTCAAGTTGTTCAATCAGCACTTGTCTCAAATATTTGAAACACCTTGACATTTGTGAAGCAACCAAGATCTTCAGATCATCTTTTCTTGAAACAATCATCTATGATGATGCTAGTGAAAAAAAAATGGGTCTTTTGAATCAAAGGAGCTAAACATTGTAAGAGATTCTAGAATTTTGGAAGTCCACAAGACAAATTTCTACTCAGGTAACCATTACATGAGGCCGGGAGAAGAGGATGGCTCACTTCCATTGGCGACTTCTGTGAAAAAAATATGTTTTCTATAAACGTGTAGGAAGAAACACTTACGTCAAACATCCTACGCATCTGTCCATATGTTTAATGTTTTAAGCATCACATTGTTTGTTGAAACCATGAGCATTACTTGCTTTTTTCTAGGCCTAACTCTGTGTACATAACTCCTTTTCTTACCTGTCCCATCTCTCATATCATAGTCATCGGCAATAGCATACTACTCTCTATCATTCTAAGTATGAAGAAGAATACCTAGTTCTATAATGGTGGCACCTTCTTCAAAACTAGTTTCAGTGTTGTTATATATGTCATAATCCTCATACTCATCACTTGAAGCATATATAGGTTGTCAAGGGAATTTCCCATTTCTTCCATGAGAGGATCTTTGAATACCCTCAATGGCAGAAGAAGATCCTGTGTCTTTTATCAAGGGCTCACCATTCTTAAATATGAGCTGCCTAATAGGCCATCTTACCAAATTCAAACTTGAAATATCACTTTGATGTGGATGCATCGACCCTTCTACAATGACACCCAAGCTAATCTCACCTAGTTCAATACAATTTATAGCCTCATATGTGTGGACCAACAATACCACTCCATTACCAAGGTTTGTAGATCTATTGTCAGCCCAAAGGATGACTCTTTTGTCTTTCCAACCCGAATTATCTATCAAGCCATCTTCTTGACCAACAAGAAAATCCTCATCTATTGTGTTAGATTTCCTTTTTCCATAACAATATTATGCAATGGCCATCTGATGATGCTTCCAACTGCTTGAGACATGGTTCTTGCATCCATTGTGTGATGAATGGAATCAAGAAGGTGTCATCAAAACTTTCTACATGCAATCTAGATTCATGACGTCCTTTTAGGATTCATGCAAGAATAGAGAAACACTTAAGATTGAACTTAAGTCTAGCCTCATGAAATCCTTCTGGTTACCAATAACAAGAGGCTCATACTTAAGTTCGATCCCCACTTGCATATTCGAGTGTAGCACTAGCATGCAAGGCTAGCTTGATGACATATTTGTGGCTACCAAGGGCATAGGGGCATAGAATAGCACCTTTAGGCTCGAGCTTAAGTTCGAGCCTCAAGTGCATAAGGGAATAAAAAATCACCTTTAGGCTCTTGAGCTTCCTCTTCATATGCTAATGTAGCACTAGGATGAAGGCCTAGCCTCATGACATCCTTCTGGTTAGAAAAATCATAGAGCTTCACTTTTAGGCTCAATTTTAATGTAGCACTAACTTGCAAGACTACTCTCATGACATCCTTGTGGCTAGCAAGGGCACACAACAACATCTTTTGGCTCAAACTTAAGTTTGAGCCTCGCCTACACATGCTAGTGTATTTTAAAAATGTAATATTTAGCTGAAACATGTGCTCCCTGTTTAGGTTCTAAAATTGTTCTTTTTTGTTGTTTCAAGAATGAAGTCCTGCAATGTACCAAGTATACCAGACCAGGGTGCACAAGTCTTCACACTCGATGTTCTTGGAATGTCCACTCACGCCAAAACTACTGCTCCAAGAATAAAGGTTGACAAGACCTTTGAATTAACAAAAGAAGAAGGAGTGAAGTGGTTTGTGGATACCTACGATACAAATGAAAACTACAAAGGTGACATCCATCTATATTTGTCACAAGGTGATATGAAATATGGAGACATGGGGATTTTTGTGGGTGTCAAAGATGATGTGGATGCAACAGCAATGCCATGCTTTGCATCTAATATGCTACCTATTGGAGAGACCACAAAGGCAAACAAGTTTGCTTATCATTGGGCACTTTTCATGTAGTAGACATGAATGGTAGCAAACTAGGAAAAGAAAATTCTATTGTAAAATTAGGATTGAAGATCTCCAGCTTCCAATCAAGAAGACTTAGGTGTGGATTGTGTGGAATACCTAGTGAAGGTAGTGAAACATGCAAAGCGAGTCTTGAACTTAGAAGATTGTACCTACAAAGAAACCAATAGGGACACTATCTAAGAAAGTTATGGAGAAGACAAGGAACGCCATAGTTAGGAGTGCACTTGCAGCATCAAGAGGTGCCCGTGCAAGTGCTTCAACACATGCAGAGAAGATCACTACCACCATTACTTTAGAGGATCACGAAGGTTCACAAGAGCAAGATGCACAAGGACTCAAAAAAAAAAAAAAGGATGATTCTACTCTTAAGAAAGATCGACAAAAATGAGCAAAGAGGAAGGTGAAAAAGAGTGCAGAAGAAAAAGAGGTTTTTGAAAGGAGTTGGGAAATGGAAACTCCATCCGAAGATAACAAGGCACTGACCTCCTTAGAAATGTGGAAGGGATTCTATCCTTTTGGGATTAATGAAGTCTTTAGCATTGACGTGACAAGGTGTTTTCCTACTCCATCAAACTATGTGTACAGAAGATTCAATCTAGATTGGGTCAGGATTTTGACTTTAGACTTCATTCAAGAACAAAATCAAGAGGAGATATTGGCAATTGTGATGCCTTGTGATCCTTCCAAAAAAAATCATTTTGACAAACTTGCGAAAGAGGATGTTCACAATGTTGATTAGTGGATCATCTTTGGACATCACTTCATGGTGCTGGAAAACGTTTGCAGGGTGCAAAATTTCCAAAGGTTGCCCCTCAACTGTGTGAGCAATTCAAATATAGACCATCAAAGATTATTCTCAATTTCCCACCAAAGATCTCTCGCAAAATCTCCAAAGATGCGAACTCGATGCGAATATATCTATTGCAATGTCAATGCAAAAGGAGCCATTTCTTGACCAACTTATGCAAGTAGAGCACAATGGCATGCAAATGGTTGTCCTTCTAAGCCACCACCTGGTGTCAACCAAACCAAGAAGGACTTTGATTCTTGTAAGGTACTTGTTTGATTCTTCAAAAACATGAATGTGAGTCTTTTATCAATATTTATTTGTAAACTAGATTCTTTCATAGGCTCAAGCAAGACCTCCATCTGCTCATTTAGAACTTAAAGTGAGGTTTGAAATTAGAATTTAGTGTCACTTGCATATGAGGCTCTAACACTAACAAGCGAGGGTCGAACTTAAGTTTGAGCCCCACTTACATATACCCATGTATTTTGGACTTTGCATAGATGTGTGTGAGCATATCAAGAAACAATTCAATCTAGCCAGGCATGAACTTATTAAGTATGCGTCTCAATCCCACAAGCTAGAGCCTTGTCAATATTGATGTTGGAATTTTTAATTTTGCAGACCTTTGTTGAGAATTGGGTCAAGATTATGAAACAATATGCTCGAGGCTTGCTACCAAATAAAAAGGGAGAAACGATCGACGAAGGCTCCAACAAAAATCCTAAATTTCTAAATATGAAGGGTGGTCAGATTCGATAAGCACTTGGCACAACAATGCTTGCACCTACATTGTTTAGGTGCAGTTTAGGCCTCGAGAGTAAAGAAGTTCTTGAACTGCAAAATGCAATCCTGGACAAAACCGAGACAAAACCATCTTGCTAAAGAAGGGAAAGCATACCCCTCATAGAATGGACATGGATGAGATGGCTTGGAAGTTGAAAACAAATTGAGTGTTGAAAGAAGCAATAATATCATTCTTCTTTGATTTGACAAGGGAAAATTTATCTTGGGAGCAAGTTTGTGAGAAGTACAAGCTAGGAGAGCATGAGTACAATCAAATGACAAGCTATATCCAGTACTATGTCAAGGACTCCCTCAACGAAGCAAAGAAGACTCCACCCTCGCTTCCAAAAATTGTAGTAACTCTCCTCAATCATCTTTATAGAGCTAATATGGGCATAATTTCTCAAGATGAGTCTATTCCTTGGAGAATCAAGGGGGTGGGCTTTGATATGGAGAAGATCAAAGACTTTTTCAATACAAAGCATGTACCATTTCAATTGGTTGTCTTGGATCTTCATGGTACTAAAGAACAGTTCTCTATATATTTTTTTGCAAATTTGGCACTTGATCTAAACACATTGAATACACAATACAAATATGGCCTAGTGTGTTTCATTGATTTCATCAATATTGAAATGCTTGTTGAAGGTGTTTCTAGCCAGTCAACTAAGGTCCATATTGAATATGAAATAATCCAAGCAACAAGAGATGACTCATGGATAGATGGAATTGTGGACATTGTAATGGTTGCTCTTTTCGTTAGCAAGGTTGCTAGGTTTGAGGCTATTGGCAATATTCATACAAAAAGAGTCTTTTTATCAGGCTCTTGTGGCAAAGATCATGAATTTATTGATAGAAAATTCATTGATGGCCTTATCACAGGGTTTTGTCCTGAGTAGAGCTATGTTTTAAAATTTTTTTGTGGTGGAGTTGTGTTGGAGCAAAGCTTGTCGAAGAAGAGAAGGGTAATTGCTCTATGTAAGATTGAGACTTAAGCCTTAGGCTGGAGATTAAGATTGAGCCTCAAGATGAAGATAACATAACTCAAGCAGCATAAGTGCTACCCACCATTGTTGGAGAGACCCAGTTTAATAAAGGTGATGATATATCTACTCAAGGTATTGTAGAGCACAAAAGTGATCTTGTAGAACAAACCTCTCAAAAATCTTCAAATGACATGACTAAAGGGAGCGAGAACATGCTACCTACCCTGGAGAGACCCAAATTCATGAAAGCAACAATAGGAATAGTAAAGAGGAGATGGTGGTGGTAGAGCATCAAAGTGATTTTGTTGTGCAAAATTCTCGAAAACCTCCACACAACACTAACAACATGCCTCAAATAAATGAGGATGTAGAGGGTAGTTAGAAGAAGGATGAAGCCATGAAGAGCTCCAAGTTACTATTGCAACCAAGAACATACAAGAAAAAGTTGACAAAGGGACAGGAAAAGTGACACAAAATACAAACAAAGTCCAAAGCATTCAAGAAAGGGAGCAAGGGATTAAGAGTTGGTGAGAAAAACAAAGGTACATATTTTTCCAATGGGATTAGTATAGATATGGCCCTTTTTGGAAGATACTACAAAATTCTATTATGTTGTCTTTGCAGGTGAAATTGAAATTGAAAATCAAGGATCAAGTGTGCCACAAGTAGACATCAATGTTGAGGAGTTACGTCCAGATGCACGAAAATGTATCCCACTTGGAAGCTTATATATTCTTTTGAGAGATATGGAGATAAACTAGTCTTTCAATCTTCCCACATCAATAGAGAAATGCAATCACTTTTAGGAGACATCATTATTGAAGAGTATGGGAGTATGATACATAAATAAATGTGTGCAATTTTCAATTGTGTGCTGCAAATATATTGAGATTTATAAGTGAAAAACCTTAAATTGTTATCATTATTTTGTATCGTATACAAAAAATATTGCTATTGCAATCAGCATGAAGAAACACGCACTCATTCTTGATCTTAAAAGAAGACAAGAGGCATCCATGTACAGATTGTGTCAAAATTAACCTTGGTCACCCCACAATTGTTGTTCGCCCCGATTGTTTTGAATTTATTTGATGAGATATGTCAGTACTTTCATGTTGGTATTTGGTCCACCGTGCTACACAAGAATGTTTGCACTTATGTGAACACTCTTGAAAAGCATGAACATAAAAAATATCATTTCTTTATGGTATGGGGACAAGAAGATTGCTACATCCATAAACTTAGAAAAGTGTATAGATCGGATAAGCCTAATGTTGAGGCTATGTTTAAGCCTTTGTTGAGGGTTTGGTATCAGTGCAAGAATTTATGCAGTACAAAGAATACATTTCTCATTGATGATAGCCCTTTCAAGGGATGTATTAACCCAAAAGATAACTACTTATATCCTGAAAGTTTTCAAGGGAGGCCTGACTATCTTCTTTGCAATGAGCTTCTACCATACCTTTCAAATCTAAATAATACAGATGACATTCAATCTGTTATTTCACTTAATTGTCTAGGACAATCTCCAATCACAGAGGTTCATGACCTATTTACAACGTTTCAAGACATAATGGAAGAATGGGGCCTATTCAATTCCCAAGTTCTAAGGGAAGAACTTGACAACAATTCAACCAAAGTGGAAATCTCATCTTGTGCATCTTCACAGTTACCATTGTGCAATAACAAGTTAAGGTATGTTCAAGAAAGTAGGGGCAAGAAAGTAGTAAACTCCTTAAGCAAGGATCCAGCTATGTTGGCATCCAAGTTTGGTGTGCCACTACTATCTTCAAAGAAACTGAGCTTGTTAAAATTGTCTCAAAAAATAGAAAATTTGAATGATCAACATGCTATTGCTTATGCTACTAGCTTGGGGTATGGTCATGGTCATGGTCATTTCATTAGCAGAGTTGCAGCAGAAGCATACATATCAAAGCTACAAAAGGCCTACTTCAGGTTATGGGTAGGACTCACTTTAGATTTATCAAAAAATATAAATATTAAAATCAAATTGTTATCTAATCTAGCATATTTTTTATTACAAGTGCAAGAAAACAATCAGTCAGGGCTTGGTGTGTGCGTTGACTCAATCACATGGAATGTTCACATACATCTAGAGTGGTTGAAATGTGTTAAGAAGATTTTGGCCAAAACAATGTGTTGGGTTCTAGTATTCCGGCCAATACAATGTGTTGGGTCCAAAATTAATTGAACATGAACCAAATATGTACACTTTTATATTTGATCAACTAGTTGTTATTCAACCTTGCAAAAGAAGTCTCTATTTTATCTTTGTGGTGGTTGGAGCTCTTTGTACAAGATTTCTTTTGTATTGAAGAAAAATATTTTCTTTCGTTGTCTTCTCAAGGTTTAAGTCTAGACATATCATGGATAAAATAAATAATGTTGGTGCACATTGTGTTAATTGAAAATAATTTATCTTACATTGACCATCATGCCTTTTGTTTTGAACAAGAAACTTTGAATCATATAATTTTGATTTCAAATGTACAAAGCATTTACTATTGACGTGGCACATGTCATTGAGGACTCATAGGCCTAGAAGGAAATTGATTCCACCACCCTCAGATACTATACAGAAAGAAAGAAGAGTATTGATCCTTGAATTCAATGGTGTTTTACTTAAGACCATTGAAATGAAACATGGTGATGTATGCCCAGTTTGGGGAAAACGTATGCATCTTGTTGAAGAGAGTACAAATGTCTGGCATTTTATTCGCAAATACGCATTCACTTTCCTTGATTTTTGCATGCAATGGTTTGAGGTGTGGATTTGGAGTACTAATAGATTGCAAAGGACTCGTCATATTCTTGAGTAATGCTTTCCACAACACCATCAAAAATTTAATGTCATAGCAGGACAGGCAGCATGCCAAAAGACAGATCTTCTAATTGGATATCGATTTGTATACCACAAGAACTTGGATGTAGCATGGAGAATTTTTCATGATTTGGATGGAAATAATACCTTAATTTTTGACGAGGTCTTTACAGTGTAATGTGGAATATGCTCGGAACCTACTTGATTTTTCCAAAAATGTGGAATCAATCACTAGAAGATCTTGAAATTTTTTTGGAGAGAACAATCATTGCATGGTTACTGGTTGGATCTATGCAAGGGACAAACGAGAGTATACTTGCAATATGTTGGTAAATGAAGCAGCTTGTGATAGAGAAACCTTGTACGTATTGGAGCAATACATAAGAAAACGCAATGTTTAATGATGTATTTATAGTCATTGAGCCTTTTGACATAGTATCATTTCCAAGGATGAGTTGTAAAATACTTGGATCCATGTAAATATGTGAATTGGATTTTATTTTCTATCTTGGTGTTTCTAAACATCACACTATTTTGAGGTCCCTTCAATTCTAAAATTTGTTTTTGATTATTGTAGATTGTTTCCATGAGTGTTGATATAGCCAATTCTTTAACGTTAATGTCTCAAATTTGAAATTTTCACCCGTTGTTGCGGGAGTGAATCACAACACCTATAAAGTGCATGCAACACAACCTAGATCAACATAAAGTCAATCAAAGACACAGATGACACGATAGGCACACTGAGGCAATCTCTTTAGCTTGTCAAGTTGAGAACATCCCATACATACAACACTCTAGAAGGCTAACTAAACCACAATCTAGAATCTCACTGCTCTCAACTACACCACTCAACCCACATACACACAAACGTAAGGAAACTCACTAAACCATACCAAAATCATACGAAACGTAAGGAATATCATCCCCTCACTAGGATACACCTATCCCAAGCCTCTACACTCAAAATCCTAACTGAAACCCATCTGCAAAAAATGTGTATGAAGACAGAGCAGGATTTTGAAAGTGTTTGAAACTGAAATCTATGAGTACCTACTATGAGTATCTTATGTTTTTGCGATTCTAATGACTACTTGCACACAAAAAACAGACATCGTTTGATATATTTACGGCCGCAAATAGCTCGTAGATGAGCAAGAGCGCTCGCTTTGTTCCACGAGGAATGCTTGGCATTCTCGTGTAGCTCTTACCGAGGCTAGCGCAATGGTGTTTGTCGGATCTCCAATATGATGAGTGAGCGGGGAGTAGCACTAGGAAGAAGCACGCTCTCTCTCTCTCTCTCTTTCTCTCTCACACACAGTTTACAACAGCTTAAAAACTTGATTATGATAAAAGTTCTCTTTACAAAATGACCTAGGTACCTTATATACTAAGTCTACCATAGGTTAAACCTAAAAGAGAGTTCAAGGGGTCAAATGGCTATGTATTTACAATCTGGAAGTTCCATTACACCTTGGCTCTGCCACTAGACTAGATACTTATTACAAATGATGTTTATAACCATAATTCATAGCATTTCATAACTCTCAAAAAATAAGGTTTGTTGAGTTATGTCATGTTGTTGACCGACGGGTCGACACTCCCCCATTTCGAGTTCATCTCATCCCTGACATGACCTGGTGGTCAATGTCGGTGCGGCCTTTGTTGTCATTCTTGCTTTCTTGTGCTCCACTGCTTTTATTTTTGTCAACCCACAGCAAGAACTATGATTCATGAAAATCATAATTGATGACAAACTTTATGTCCTTTGCATCCATGCCCCAAGCTTAAATATATGTTTTTGTCATGATAGGGCTATTGCCAGATCAAAATTCTGAAAGAACCCGATCTCGTTCAGTTTGACTCTTATCACCATGAATAGATAAGGTTCCATCCATCACTTGCTCCAACAAATCTGTAAATTTGAGTATTTCTCACTCTTAGAAACAACTTCTAAAATCTATAGAATTGAGTGATTGACTTTCAGATCTTGTGAACCAATTACAATTTTGTAAGGATTCTATAGAATTTGTCTCGCTAAACCTTCAACTTCTTTAGGCGAAGTTGCACTCCAATACAAAATCTGTCTATCAGGCCGAATCTGGGAGATAATGTTTTTGATTTGAGGCCCATGTCCAGCATTCGATATGCCTCATCAACAAGGACAAGATATGTAACCTCGTGAAGGTTGGTTTGTTTGTGGCTGCTCTTCTTTGTTGGTGACTCCTTTGTTCTTGCATGAAGGTGATCAAAGTAGCATGTGCCACTGTTAGCTTTTGTGTGCTCTGTAAATCATTATATTGCTTCCTCGGGAGGGTCACTGTGCATAAATTGTGTATATCACGTGTGTTCAAAGACTATTTTTTAAACTCTTCATTTGTGAATTTTTACAATTAAAATACATCCTTTTCCTATTCAATCTGTATTTTTTTTCCTAATCCATTTTATGGTACCCTTTAGTACATGAAAATGTGAGAAAAAATGAAAATTAATAACCCCATCTGCTGCACACACGTGATAGTCACATAATTATCAAGTGACCCCCCTGAGGCTGCTTCTACTTTGATACATGACTGAATTAAAGCTCAACAAACCCTACATAGTTCCTCAAGTTAGCAATGCATCAAAAGAGCCGTATCTGACATCATTCGCAATAGATGACCATCGATGAGCTATCATTGTCCATTTGTCCCCAAAATTCATATACATGATGTACAAGGTATGTAGATGGCTTTCGTTTAATCGATCACCAACTTTCTTTGTCCTTGTAGTCCATCCCAGAGTTTTATGACCATTCTATTATAGTCAAAGGCTGATCAACGTTCTTTTCTTCCCTCTGACATTACCCGTTGTGCAATGGCTTTTGAGACATCCTTCATGAAGTATCGTCATTCTCTTGGACCTTATTCGTTTTGTACGGCGTGGCATCTCTCCAATAGTTTCTTCATCTAGATTATGGATTTTTTTTTAAATCTCCAAAAAATAACTAAATAAAACCGAAAATAAACTCAACAAAAAGCAAAATCATTTGAATAGAATTCTAAACGCTATGTATACTGCACACATGTACCTAGGGGCTCATATATGGTTTTTGTCCCCGTACTTCTCCTGTAACGCTATTATGCGGGCATATACTCTAAATATTGTCAAAAACTCATGACAATCAAACACAAAAATTCAATACAACTCACAAAACATTGTCCTCTAATATTCATAATACTAGGTTCGCATTTAGAATGCCTCCCCCCCTCCTATTTAGAGTCCTCCTAGGCATTAGGGTATCACCAAAGGGTATGTGTTGTACTTGGGCAATCAAAAATTGTGTCTATGCAAGCCTTGTAATGTAGCCCTATTATGCATACACAATCAATGCATGGAAACATTTATGTTGTGGAAGATGTGAGTATAAGGAATTTTCTTATTGACATTTGTTGGCGAGGCTTCCTATTCTAAGCAATGTGATGGTCTTTGAAGCTCATGTGCAGTTTGCTTGATTGACGGTTGTAGAGATTTTTGAAGGCTTACTTATCTATTTGATGCTTCTTTGGAATCCAATTTGGCCTTGTGGTTGGTTGTTGTATTTGCCATTGTTCCACAGTAGTGGGTTCTGGCTTGAAGTGAGCTCTCTTCTAACTGTACTATAACCATAGGAAGAATTGAAACAATTCAAGCGACAATGTAGTGACAATAAGTTTATTGGTTTCCTTTGGGATCCACTTCTTTGTGATTACTGGCTGTTTTGTTGATGCTGCTTGTTTGAGAACCCATACTTGTCCATGCTTCATTTGAGTTTGAAGAGACTCCTTTGGGATCCACCTTGTCTTTGTGTGAGTCAACAACGGTCTTTGCTTCAGTCCTTGTGTGCTTGGTTAAAAATTTGGTAGTTGATAGTTTAATTGTTTTGAAATCCAAATAAAATCCTGATCTCTTTGTGCTTGAATCAACTTCTTTGGAACCCAAATGTGATTTGCGAAAGCTTCTGACTTTGTGATGTTCTAAGATGTTCTTGCAAGCTTCAATTATTTTTTTGCTGGAATTGGATCTTGTGATTTTTCATAAGAGATTTTCATTTTCTTGATCCTACCTATTTTTGCCGAGTTGTCTCTTTGATAACTAGATTTGTCAAAAAATTTGGTTCTGACTTGTTGTTCTTTGCTTGTAGCCTTCCTTGGTTGTTACGACATGGGTGTGTTCTTTTTGGTTGAGTCTTTTCTTCATGTATAGGAGTCACGGATGCGGATGCTTGTTGCAAATGTGTTTTCACCGAGGATTTTGGAATCCACTTTTGATGCACTTTATTCTTGTAGCAGTGACATTGGTTCCTGGGTCTTTGATCTGGACAATCATAATATCATGTATTTGTTAAAGTGTTGTTCATGTCACCTGCTGGGTCGTCTGGATTTCCATTGTTGGCATCTTCTTGAAGCTCCTAGTGCTCTATGGAGTCGTAGAACTCGTCTTCTTCTTCATCTTTGTTTTCTTGGATCACACTCATTGCAAAGTACGGAACGGCATCATAGCCATCTTCATCACAAAACTTCATTGTTGCACCGTCTAGAATAGCGTACGCATCGAGAGTAGCCAACATGTGTTCCCATTCAAGTGGCTCTGAATCTTCCTCAAGAAAGGATTCTACGATGTAATCATTATCTTCAATTGCCCTTTCTAAAATACACTCCTCTTACTTTAAACTTTTGCATTGCGAAGCTCCACACATCCACAGTTCTTTATGCTTAACCAACCATGCTGGAAGTTTTAATCCTGTTATGGTAGCAAAATCAAACACTTCCACAAGTGTTCTTGTCACATCCCTGTAACTATGGTCCTTCAAGTTTATCCTTCTTGTGATTTCCATATGACTCAGGTAGATATGGTCATAACCCCAGTCCTAGATCATTTTCAATTGTCGCATGAATGGTCTTCCTAGAATGATATCATAATTGTTCGTCTTGCTAAAGTCAACAATAGCAAAGGTTTGTTCAATGCCACAAGAAGTAACAATTTCTTGTTCTAGTAGTCCTAGGGGCTTTTCCATGTGTCTGTATGCAAGCTACAATTTCAACCTGGTAGCCTTCACTACTAGTTTTCCCCTAATTTTGCAAATCTCTTTTGTTGCAATGGAAACACCAGCTCCGCTGTCAAGGATTGCCATGATTTTGATACCTTGGTATTCAACAGGAAGAGTGGTGTTCTCATCTTCTTCCTCTTAATACTCTCCGACCTTGTTTAATGGCACTGGCATAGTGTTTAGCTGAGGCATTTCTAGCTCTTTGATCCCTTCCTTGATTTGAGTTATTGGTTTTTTAACGCCAAATTTCTCTAGGCATTTTCCCACAATAGCCCAGATGTTTGGTTGTATTCTGAGAAACTTGGCTAATGTTATCGTACAGGTGACTGATGTCGATAATATGTCTATCAACCCTTTTGAATCGATGACCTTGTTGGAAGACTATTTCTATGATGGACTGCAACAACATCTTACTTGGCCTCGTACTCTCCCAAGTAGGATGGTAGTGTTCTTAGAGAATGGAGTTGACTATCCATAGAGTCTATAGATCCTTTGTCTCCCCAATACGATTCCACTTCTAGATTCATTTGAGATACAGTCTCAATTTCCTCTATTGGTGGAAGAGACACTCCACTTCGATCATTCGTTTGGTATACTCATCTACTTATCTCACTTGCTTCCTTGGCCTCTCTGACTTGTTTCCACAATTCGTCAAGCCCATCTATTTCTTTACAGATGTCAGGTATAGCTATGTGAAATTCCTCAAAAGAGTTGGTATTCAACACTATCCTTGTCTCTAATGCGGGGTCCTTGAGCTTTTGTCTGTGCTCGTGACTAGAATCTAGCTCTTTTTGTTTCTGGTTTGGTGGGATTACTGGTGTAGGTGAGACAAGGATCTCACTCTTAGGTTTTTGATTGGTGGTTCTAGTAAAGCTTGGGCTATTTGAATCATTTTTTGGCACATTTCAAGCTTGTCCTTTTCTAGTGCCACATAATCTAGGTGGCTCCCCTTTTGGAATTCTCATAGGAATTCTCGTGTTTGGTGGAGGTATCTGTGGTCCTTCATTGACCATATATCCACCTATGTCTAATGCAATCCATGCATTTGTGCTTTCTACAGCTCTGTATTTTTGTCCATACTTGTCAACAACTATAGACTTCCATTGATAGTTGACTCCATATGTATAGACATATAAGAGCTTGTAATCTGTCAGCTCTTCTGGGTATGGCTGTGAGCACCTATAAAGGTTGATCTCATTGTCATCAATATATCCATATAGTCCTTCATGCTTATAATCTGTTATCCAAACTCTTTAACCAAGCTTAGTCTTTATCAATTGCAAGTTTGGAAGATCCATCATGAGCGAATGCTCCTCTATCACTGGGATTTCGAAGCTTGTATAAGCTGAGTTTGACTCTAGAAAGAAAATGATCTATGAGCTTAATAGCTCTAGCTTGATGTAAGAAAGTTTGGACCACTATGTCCAAGTGCTTTGGCTAGGGAAAAATCAAAACTATGTCCAAAACCATGACCGTTTTCTCACAAGTTTCTCAAATTGTCAGTTTTAGACACCCCAACCTTCGGATGAATTTTGAGGCCTTAAACGATGTTTTTTTGGATGCTGACCAACAATGAATGACTCGAAGGGTCTTTGATTATTGTTCAGGGGTTGTACTGAATCTTGTAGAGCGATTCTGAAGCTTCGTTTTGATTTTAAAAAAAATTCTGATTCCGATATCGGTAGCTCAAGTTATAGCCAAAACAGTCAATTTATGCCTAGAGACTTCATTCATATGCATATGACGTCTACTGGCTCAGAAGTGCTCCAAACTTTAATTGTAGACTCTCCTTGATGTACTCTAACCATTTCAAGTCTCAATTTATGATTCTGACACTTTTAGACAGGTCTACCAATCCTTTTTTTCTATTTGTTGCCTGCAACTTCCTGGGAAGGTTTAGTAATCCAAAAGTGATCCCAATTGAATGAAACTTGGTCTCTAGGCTTATTTTATGCTGGCAAACACTTTTGTGAGCTCAGATGCAAGTTTTGACTTCTAATTTGGCACTTGAGATATCATACGTGTATGATGTCTTTTGTGGCAGAATGAAGTGGCTTGTTCCAATGACTCTCTATCACTCAAGCAACTTTCAAAATTCAATTTGAACACTTTTTATGCAAGTTATGATCAATACAAGTAGAACCTTGCCCAATTTCTGTCTTTTGGTCTTTACAAGCCCAAATGTGCTCCAAATTCAAAGAAATTTGGCTAGGGGCTTCTTTTATGCTCTAGGACATTAGGGTCTCAGATGTCTGATTTGACCCAGACCTGGCCTCTAAGACATCATATGTATTTGGTGTCTTTTTGCTCAGATTTTACTTATGATTCTACCCAAGGTACTCCTTGATGCATACAACCAAAATATGTGATCACAACAAATTTAAAATGTCAAAACTGCTCAAAATCGCTACTTTTTACCTTTACCTTCTTAAAGCTGCAAAAATCTCTTTAAACGTAAAAGTATGTATCCAAATGAGATGAAATTTTGCAAGCAAGCTTAACACATCACTCCCAAACCCCCTATGTGGTCAAAAGTGCAATTAGGCTGTCAGATCTGGCCTTGAGACATCATACGCAGATAATGTCTATGTGCTCAGAATTGAATGACATTTGGTCTATAAGATTGTCTTGTGATGCTAAACACCCTGGTATGCTCAAATGTCAATTTTGGTCCCTAAAAGTGCCCTTTAGACATCATACAACTATGATGTCTAGCTGGTCAAAATTAGGTCAAACTCACTCCACATGTCCCTCACTACACTGGAAACTCATAGCAACTTGCATAATTGAATTTGAATATGTTTTTATCAATTCAAGCATTTACTTGCCTACATCTGTCTTTTGGTCTTTACAAGCCCAAAATTGCTTCAAATTCAATGAGATTTGGGCTATATGCTTCCTAAATGCTCTAGATCACAAGGATGCACTTAATTGTAACTTTTGACCTCAGATCTGATCTCTAAGACAGATACGTGTATGATGTACAAGTGGCCGACAAGTGCTCAAACTTTAGTTTTGTTTCTACCACAGGTGCCCCCCCTTGATGTGTAGAACAAGAATATGTGCCTCACAATAACTTTGGAGCTCAAAAATGCACAAAATCATCACTTTTGATAAGGAAATCCCCTGAAAGAGTAAAATTTTCCTAGTTTTCAATCTATAAGCCCAAATGATATGAAACTTGGTGTATGCGCTCAACACAACATGCAAAAGATGAGTATAATGTCAAAAGTTTAAATTTGCTACCAGAATCACCCTTTAGACATCATACACGTATGATGTCTGCTGTTGATGAATTTTTGTATATAATTTATCCACAAGTATCCCCAAGTCTTTAGCACTGGTTTTCAAGCAGTTCTACCAGTTTTCATGCAAAAATGAGCTCAGAATCACAATTTTTCTATTTTTCGTTTCAGACACTCTGTCTTTTGCCTTTTGGGTGTCAAGAGTTAGTCAAAACTCTAGTCTTAGTGTGCACTTAGGGTAAAACACCCCTTTTGAACACTTTAGTGTAGTCAGATTTTGCAAATTTGGTCTCCAAATGCCTCTTGAGACATCATACGTGTATGATGTCCAAGTTTACAGAATTTCAGTTTTTGTACACAGCTCTTGCACATGCCCTCTTATATGCTCAACATCAATTAGTCATGCAAAAATGTCCACAAAGAGCTGTTTATTGCATTTTTTTTCCTCAAAAGAAGACTTTTCAGAGATTCTAAATGCAAACAAGCACTTCAACAAATAAATCAATGATGAATAGCTCTAGATCAGAATCAAATCACTTACCTAAAGCTACTCCTACACATCATAGGGGGTTTTGCATCTATGAGTAGAAAAATGCTTCACTGCTACACAGGGACTAGCAAACGCTTTTATCACCTCACAAATCACATGACCACCAATAACTACTCTAATCTACTACTAATACTACAAATCCTAACTAAATCTATCTAGTGGCAGACCTTCGGCAAGACACACGCTTCCTGGCTATCTACTTGATCTCAGAGTAACCTCTTTCCGATTCACTTAAGAAAAATGCTTTCTTTAGCCTAAACTAAAGCAAGCAACCATCACACAAGTGTTGGTAGGATTTCCTACTCAAGTCCTTGTGTCCCCGACAGCTGCACCAATGTTGTGGTAGCGAATCACGACACCTATATGTTACCATATACATGTGGCAGTGATGTGTGTGAACACACTAGGACCGCCGGGGTATTTTTTCCCTCTTTATGAGGTTTTTTCCCTGAGCATTGTATATACGCCCATCACTCTAGGGCTATCTATCTTTCCATTACACACTGAGTAACACACTCTCTATTGTGTGCCTTGAGCTTCCTTCATCTTCTCCAAGTTGTGTGCATTTCTCTACAACCCTAATTCCAACAATTGGTATCAGAGCAGGTTGCGTCCTCCCAGGCTTAGTCACTAGCTGCTCCAGTACACGCCTGCTCACTTTCTCTGATTTCACTGAGCTTTGGTGAGCGTTCGTAGGTCGACAAATACTTCGGGTAGACCCGTAGAGCTTGGTTTGCTCAGATTTTTGATTTGGGCTCATTTCAGCCTCCGTTTCCACTACAGGCAGTACTACACAGGCTATTTCATCATTTTGTGCGGAATTTCTGTCAGTGCCGTTTTCAGCATAACAGGTGCCTTATAGTCTTCTACGGTTTGTGCTATATAGCACGTGTTGTTCTCGCTCCGTTTCTCCTATTTTTGTACAGTTTCACATTAGGTGCAGCATTTACCATGGCTGACAACAACAACACAGATGTGGTCAAGATGTTTGCTGTTGAGGATAGGTTGGATGGAGAAAAGTACTCTATGTGGGCTTACATGATGCAACATTTTCTTCTGTCAAAGGGCGTCTGGAACATTGTGCAGGGCACTGATGTACGTTCTGGTTCCGAGGATGTAGGCGATGTTGAGGATGTTGCAGGTCTTGTTGCAAGGATTGTTGTTGTTAGAGTTGTTTTGCCTACGCCAGAACAAGCTCGTTGGGATGTTAAGGATGCGTAGGCTCATGCATTGATTGCGTTGTCTGTGAAGCGCATCATTGTTTCTCACATCTGTTCAGCAAAATCTGCAAAACAGGCTTGCAATATTTTAGCAGGTCTTTATGCAAGCCGCAATGAGGCTAAAATTTATTTGCTACGTAAAGAGCTGGAGTCGAAGATTATGCATGAAGAAGATGATATAGACATTTTCCTTGCTAGTGTCAAGGATATCAATGAGCAGATTATTTCTACAGGTGAAGTCATTTCAGACAGTTCACTTGTGCAGACTGTTCTTGATGCCTTACCAAATTCTTACCAGACTTTTTCTAGTACTTGGAGACTTATCACCCAAGGAAATCCAAAAGTTGTCAAGTTTGATGCATTATGCACATTGCTGTTGCAAGAGTCACTTTCCAGAAAAAACAGGACTAGGTAGTGTGCAGTTGAACAGGATTTTATTGCTGCTCAAAGAAAGGGTGGTAACAGCAATGCAGTCACTTCTTATGGTTCTGCTGCGAGTGGCAAAAATACTATTCCTAAGGCTTCTGCTGGCAACAATTCGTCTGGAAATTCTGGTGATAAGGGCAAAAAGAAGATGCGTTGCCATTATTTTAAAGCTAATGATCACTTGATCAAGTCGTGTCCTAAGTTGAATGCCAAAGAGGCTAAGAAGAAAGAGTGTGGTTCCACTGCAAATGTTGGTTCCACTACAAATGCATCCATTGTTGAGTCTTCTGTGAAAGGAGACTGTGATGCTGATGTTGATGCAAAATGGGCTTTTAGCGCAGAGTGCACTTACAATCCTGTTGTTCATGATGCATGCTTGTCAGTTGTTGCAGGTTCACATGTGTGGTATTTCCACAGTGGTGCTACAAAGCACATTACCTCACATCGTGAATTGTTTACCTCTCTCGAGTTTGTCCCTCATGGGAATTCAGTCACTTGTGCCAACAGTGCCTCTTATCCAGTTTAGGGAGTTGGAAAGATTGTACTTACTGCTACTAATGACAGTTCTTCACACTTGTTGATGCACTTTATGTACATGGGATCAAGAAGAATCTCTTGTCTGTATCCACACCTTCTAGACTTGGACTTGTAGTCAAATTTGTGGATGACAGATGTACAGTTCATGATCTCAGTTTTGGTGATGAAATTGTTGCATCTGGTCTTTTGTGTTGTGGGCTATATAAGCTCACTTTGTATGACAAGTGTGGACAAAATTTTGCAAATGCTATTGCAAATTCAATGGCTATTTCAGATGCAAAACTTTGGCATGCCCGTTTTGGTCATCTGAATTTTGCCAGTTTGCTGTGTTTGCAGAAATCTGATATGGTTGCTTCTTTGCCGCCTCTTGAAGCACTTGTCAAACATGTTTGTGAAGGCTGTATTTTGGGTAAGATGCAGCGTTCTAAGTTTCCAAAGGATGGTTAAGTTCGGGCCACATGCAGGTTGCAACTTGTGCATAGTGATGTTTGTGGACCCATGCAAACTCCGTCCTTGGGAAATTACCTGTACTTCGTGACTTTCATTGATGATTACTCCAGGCATGCATGGGTATTTCCGCTTAAAGCGAAGTCCGAAGTTTTTATGTGCTTCAAACAATTTCTGGCTATGGTTGAAAATGTCTCGAAATGTACTATGGGCACCCTCCATTCTGATCGAGGGGGGAAGTTTATGTCCCATGAATTTAATGCATTTCTGGATAGTCGTGGGATAAAACACCAATGTACAGTGCCTTGTACAGTGCCTTATGCATTACATAAACTTCCTCAAATATGTCACCATTCAAGAAAGTAATAACAATGTATGATTGATGTACATCCCAACCAAAATGAGCTGCCAATGCACATAGAAAATGCATAAGGCACTGTATAAGGCACTATACATTGGTGTTTTATCCCACGACTAGCCAGAAATGCACTGAATTCATGAGACATATACTCCCCCCCTCGATCGGAACGGAGGGTGCCCATAGTACCTTTCGAGACATTTTCAGCCATAGCCAGAAATTGTTTGAAGCACATAAAAACTTTGGACTTCGCTTTAAGCGGAAATACCCATGCATGCCTGGAGTAATCATCAATGAAATTCATGAAGTAAAGGTAATTGCCCAAGGACGGAGTTTGCATGGGCCCACAAACATCACTATGCACAAGCTGCAACCTGCATGTGGCCCGAACTTAACCATCCTTTGGAAAATTAGAACACTGCATCTTACCCAAAATACAACCTTCACAAACATGTTTGACAAGTGCTTCAAAAAGCGGCAAAGAAGCAACCATATCAGATTTCTGCAAACACAGCAAACTGACAAAATTCAGATGACCAAAACGTGCATGCCAAAGTTTTGCATCTGAAATAGCCCTTGAATCTGCAACAGCATTTGCAAAATTTTGTCCACACTTTTCATACAAAGTGAGCTTATACAGCCCACGACACAAAAGGCCAGATGCAACAATTTCATCACCAAAACTGAGATCATGAACTGTACATTTGTCATCCACAAATTTGACTACAAGTCCAAGTCTAGCAAGTGCGGATACAAACAAGAGATTCTTCTTGATCCCAGGTACAAAAAGTGCATCAACAAGTGTGAGGAACTGCCATTTGTAGCAATAAGCACAATCTTACCAACTTCTTGAACCGGATAAGAGGCATTGTTGACACAAGTGACTGAATTCCCATGAGGGACAGACTCCAGAGAGGTTAACAATTCACGATGTGAGATAATGTGCTTTGTAGCACCACTGTCAAAATACCACACATGTGAGTCTGCAGCAACAACTTACAGCATGCATCATGGACAACAGGATTGTAAGTGCACTCTGCGCTAAAAGCCCATTCTGCTTCAACATCAGCATCATAGTCTCCTTTCATAGAAGACTCAACAATGGATGCATTTGTAGTGGAACCAGCATTTGTAGTGGAGCGACCCTCTTTCTTCTTAGCCTCTTTGGCCTTCAACTTAGGACACGACTTGATCAAGTGATCATTAGCTTTACAATAATGGCAACGCATCTTCTTTTTGCCCTTATCACCAGAATTTCAAGACAAATTGTTGCCAGCAGAAGCATTAGGAACAGAAGTTTTTCCACTTGCAGCAGAACCATAAGAAGTGGCCGCATTACTGTTACCACCCTTTCTTTGAGAAGCAATAAAAGCCTGTTCAACTGCACGCTACCTAGTTCTGTTTTTTCTGAAAAGTGACTCTTGCAATAGCAATGTGCATAATGCATCAAACTCGACAACTTCAGGATTTCCTTGGGTCATCAGTCTCCCAGTACTAGCAAAAGTCTGGTAGGAATCTGGTAAAGCATCAAGAATAGTCTGCACAAGGGAACTGTCTGAAATGACTTCACGTGCAGAAATAAGTGCTCATTGATATCCTTGACACCAGCAAGGAAAGTGTCCATATCATCTTCCTCATGCATAATCTTCGACTCCAACTCTCTACGCAACAAAGCAATTTTAGCCTCATTGTGGCTTGCATAAAGACCTACTAGAATATCCCAAGCCTGTTTTGTAGATTTTGTAGAACAAATGTGAGGAACAATGGTGCGCTTCACAGACAACACAATAAATCATGAGCCTACGCATCCTTTACATCACAACGAGCTTTTCTGCCATAGGCAAAACAACTCTAATAGCAGCAAGACTTGCAACATCCTCAACATTGCCTACATCCTCAGAACCAGGATGTACATCAATGCCCTGCACAATGTTCTAGACTCCCTTTGACATGCACCTGATGTGAAAACTGCCTGAAAATAGGGGAAATGGAGCGGGAACAACACGTGCTATATAGCACAAACCGTAGAAGACTATGAGACACCTGTTATGCAGAGAATGACACTGACAAAAATTCTGCACAAAATGACGAAAAAGCCTGTGCAGTATTGCCTGTAGTGGAAACGGAGGCCAAAGCTCACTGAAATCGGAGAAAGTGAGCAGGCGTGTGTTGGAGCCCGGGAGGACGCAACCTGCTCTGCTACCAATTGTTGGATTTAGGGTTGTAGAAAAACGCACACAACTTGGAGAAGGCGAAGGAAGCTCAAAGCACACAATAGAGAGTGTGTTACTTAGTGTGCAATGGAAAGATAGATAGCCCTAGAGTGATGGGCATATATACAATGCTCGGGGGAAGAAACCTCCTAAAGAGGGAAAAGTTGCCCTAGCGGTCCTAGTGTGTTCACACACATCACTACCACATGTATATGGTAAAAAATACCAGAATCGTATGAAATTTAACACTAGTTCTGTAATTGGACACTCAAGTGTCCTGTTTTTCTATCAAGTTTTGGCAATTTATTTGTCAAGCTAGAAAGAAGTTTTTTATACCTTGCTTCTACCATAGATTGGTTACGAGTGAAAGAAAACACTGGATTTTTCTCCTTATCAAAATACAATCTGTATGGAGATAATTTTGGTAAGTTCTAAGACATAAATTTTAGTAATTTCAAGCTGTTTTGCCAAAAAAATCATAAAATTATTATATTTTTTTGTAGAGATGGCCTTTTTTATGTTTATAAAAGCCAAGTGTTAGCAGTTAGTGCTACTAAACAATGGAATGCACTTCAAACAAAAGTTTTCAAGTCACATGCAAGCTATAGACATAATTTCATACTTGAGCACTGAATAAGAGCATAATTTTGGTGTTCCAAAGGTCCCCTCATGAAATTGGTACTATTCTAGTGCAATTTCACAACTACAAATGACTTTATATGTTTAAGCCAAGAAATTACGTATTTTTTGGTCTCCCTAACTTAATCAAATCTCGTTGCTTGAACTCTATCTTGAATTTTTTATCGTGCAAAAACTCTTGAAAATCTTGAGTTCTCTATAATAAGATTGAAACCAAGGTTTTAGGCACCCCAATTGTGTATGTACCCTGTGATTTGATACATTTAGTTGATTCACATGGACATTTTGATACTATTTGAGGTTTTGAATGCTTATGTCTCAAGAATGAATGCTTATGTCTCAATAATGAAAATATAAAAGTTTTCTCGTGTGCAGTTTTGAATATTTAAAATGATCCAATAATTGTTCCATACCAAAGCCCTTCTACTTGCCACCTTGAGTTCTCAATGGAAAGGGCAAGCAATATATCACTTTTTAAAACTCACAAATACATCAAAAACATAATTTTTTTTGTATACAACGATATGCTTGAAATGACCATATCAAACACATGGAACTTTCCATTATTTTATATACTCCAAAGTCAAATTTTTTGCACATGAAACTTTCAATTATCTATAGCATAATTGTGGAAGAGTCACCTAAAATTTTTTACAACGTCGCTTCATTTTTTCTTAAGCTTATAAAGGCAATTTCTTCAAAGCGTCAAAAACTGCAGTCTTACGAGGGTCAACTTGATGAGTATAGTTTTTGATCATGATAGATTCTAAAATGTAAGGTTATATTTTAAAAAGACCCTCTAGCTAACATATTTAAGCATATCAAGAGGGTTTTCTTGAATATACTGTCTAATGCAAGTAGCATTTAATTTAAATTTGTTAAAAAAGGACACTTAAAGTGTCTTGTTTTGGTACCAAACTAGTGTTAAGGAACACCATCCCCTCACTAGGATACACTTGTCCCAAGCCTTTATACTCAAAATCCTAACTCTAAACCCATCTGTGGAAAATGCGTATGAAGACAGAGCCGGATTTTGAAAAGTGCCCGAAACCGAAATCTATGAGTACCTACTATGAGTAGCTTATGTTTTTGCAATTCTAATGACTACTAGCACGTAGAAAACAGACATCGTTTGATATACTTATGATGGAAAATAGCTCGTAGATGAGCGAGCGTATTCGCTCTAGTGTTCCGCGAAAAATGCTTGGCATTGTTGTGTAGCTCTTGCTAAGGCTAGCGCGATGGTGTTGTCGAATCTCCGATGTGATGAATGAGCGGGGAGTAGCACCAGGAAGAAGCTCACGCTCTCTTCTTTCTCTCTCACACACAGTCGACGACGGCAGCTTAAAAACTTGATTATGATAAAAGTTCTCTTTACAAAATGACCTAGGTACCTTATATACTGAGGCTACCATAGGTTAAACCTAGCACCAAGAAGAAGCTCACGCTCTCTCTCTTTCTCTCTCACACATAGTCGATGGCAGTTGTAAAACTTGATTATGATAAAAGTTCTCTTTACAAAATGACCTAGGTACCT
The DNA here is from genome assembly GCF_014529385.1 of Adiantum capillus-veneris. Taxonomy (NCBI): domain Eukaryota; kingdom Viridiplantae; phylum Streptophyta; class Polypodiopsida; order Polypodiales; family Pteridaceae; genus Adiantum; species Adiantum capillus-veneris. The sequence continues at coordinate 70,672,825 of NC_140934.1, forward strand.
TATGTACTAAGGCTACCATAGGTTAAACCTAGCACTAGGAAGAAGCTCACGCTCTCTCTCTTTCTCTCTCACACACAGTGAAAGGGCAAGGGGACTGGAACATGCTAATCTCCACCCAGTCATGCCCTATATAGGCCCTTGGCCTGCTAAATATAGGGACCCCCTTGATTGCATGTCCATCATGGCCCTTGGCCGTGACTGGTCCTACCCTTGTCCTGACATTACTCCCCCCTTGGAGAAGCGTTTTTGTCCGCGAAAACACAAGTGATGGTATCTTCATAAGAACACTAATGTTTTCTACTTTAACATCCCTCATGGATCCAACGGATCATTTAAGCAAAACTCGATTTAGTAGGAGGTTCAGTGAAATCAAGAGTAACATCTTGATTTTCTACATTGTTGTCCATTTGTAACCATCTGATGGTATCGGTTCCTATCCATGTATAGTGTGTAGACTTCATTTAGAACGCTCATGAGCATGGTAAATGAGTTTATCACAAAGGTGTACCAAAAAGAGTACCTCTTGTCACTTTCCATGAAAGTAACTTGCTGACATAACTCATTAGCCAAGTTTAAGTCTGTGACTTGTTCCCAATTTTCATCCTCAGTAAACACCCCCACCCTAATGAGTGTGCAAGGTTGAGAACCTGAGTTATACATGAAGAGACTACACCTAGTCGCAAACATGCTTTAACTTATAGTAAGCAAACTCTAAGTAGAGCAATAAATGCTTACTGATTGAATCGCTCGGTGCTAAAGTACGCACTTTGCATATCCTTCAACACCAGATTACACTTTATAATCTGTCTATCCCCTTGGATAACTGATAGTACTGAGGTGTGTTCCTCACACTTTGTAATCTGCCTATCTCCTTGGATAATTGACACGATTGAGGTGTGTTTCCCCCACGGTTTACAAACAGTCTTTCCAGACGACTGGTAAATGGGGAATCACAATAGCGTATAGCATTGTTGAGGAATCAACAATGTCCGGAATAAAAATCGTGGTTAACTTGAAAAATTCACAAACATCCAAACCGAGCCATGACCTCTTTTGGTGATTAGTAGACCCAAAAGGAATCTCATAGAGATAGTGCACATAGAGTGCAAAATGCTTCATAAGCAACAACTTGAGGAATATGCATGCCGTTCCAAATCAGCCTTTGTTAAACACTAGGGCCCATAACACCTAGTGTGCATGCATCTAGCAAAAACAGATCCAAACCTGTATATCCATGGTGATCCTTGCCAATACTTATGCCAAATGTGATATTCCTAGCACACATTAAAAAGGAATGTAAATAGTTCTGAAAAGAAAGTAAATACTTTCAGTTGCAATCTCTTGCAAGCCTTGCTAAAATGTCTGAATCACAATAGAAGGTGAAAACATTGATCACTTCTTGGTACAAACAATGAAACTTTTTCATTAACAACTTATAGCCTTGCTATATGTATAAACAACTATCTGTAATGTTGTTTAGCAATACTTGTAGCCGAACAAGTCATTCTAAGTATCCGACAATTTTTGGCCACTGAAATTGCTCCTGATACGTCGTGCTAAAAAATGGTCTAGAAAAAAGGTTTGACCAGCACGTAGGGACTTTGTCGTGACACATATTTGAAATAGGGGGTGCCAGTGTCAGTCCCAGAGACTCATATTCGCCACATGTGGAATATGTCTCAACTAAGGATGTCTGAAAAAAAAACATCCTTCAAGTACAAGATGTACTTGTGTGTGGCGGTAGCTCTAAACACTCTGCGACAAGAGTGAGAGGGACCCTCATTCATTGCTCCACACCGGCTAAACCGAACTCCTTGAGTTCCTAGACCATGTTGTATCTCATGTGACAACATGTGCCAAATCGAATCCTACAAGTGGATTCATAACAGCATAATGTACTTTGGACACTACGGCCCAAAATACTTGTTTCGACATGCCCTTGGCATGGCCTTGGGGATTGAACTGAAAGGTCAGTTACCCGTATTCAAGTGCACAGGAGTACATTCCCCCCCTATGAAAAAACCAAGCAACATTGCACTAGAAACCCTGGGAGTTGCCTTTGCAATCCAAACCCATTGGATAGAATCTACGTAGTCAAACCCCTTGGTAAGACCCTTTGTAGAAACTGCTCAACTAGTAGGTAACGGTAACCAACCTAGTTAATCGTGTACATAATGATGAGAATCAACTTGAAAAGTTGAATTTTTCCGCTACCACGTGGTAGATTATGGAATTCTTTCCTTGAAAGTATAACAAGAATAGATCAAATTGTGATCCTCAATGCGTATGGGGTGATTTAATAAGCACCCACTGGGTCGTACCCCAAAACTGTGATGTCATAGACACTCGTAGTGCTATAGAGAGAGCAAGAAATCCACACAAGGGAGATGCCTAGCTTGTATCAACAGGCATGCTATCTCAAGTGTTTGCTACCTCTAGACTCCATGGTATAGGTCAGCTGATATAAGTGCAAGAGTATCAAAAACTCACTTGAGCGTTGCACTAGAAACATATAGTGCAAAAATGACACCTTCATCCTCTGAAATGACAAGACTCTTGCTCCTCCATTAATGTCGATATATTTGATGTGTACTCCACTGGGCAGATCTGTTCGATCATAAGAAAAATCACCCAAGGAATGCCAATAGTTGGGTCCTACCCAAAATCTGACAATAACTCTTAGCCAGCCTGTGTGTGGCTCCTAGATGTTACGGTAATTAGTGTTCAATAATGTGAATGGCATCGTGGCCAATTTCTAGCTTAGAGTTAGAGTACCTTGGCTCATATTGACTCCCAAACAAAACATGTAACAAAAGCTTCTTAGAAAGTTTTCATTATTCTTTAGAGAAATAAGAAAAAGAGAGAGAAGAAGAACATGCTGGGCTGAGGAACTTTCCTTAAGGTTTTCGAGTGTGTACCCAAGCTATGTGCTCTTACGCATCTTATGCCTAAATTGCAGCTTATCGGATAAGCATTCCACAGTTTTCGGGTATGACTCTCGCATTGAGAGAGGTAACTGAAAAACAAAAAACTCATTGCGACCCACCTACCATGCAGGCGTCGTGATTTAAGACATCTTAGCATTGGCACTTTGCCTGTACAATAAGTCCTTGATTTAGGTTCCTATTAGTGTTGGTGTGTGTTGATAGCAACCAACAAGCATATTAAACAATCCATCCTTATTCTGTCCTTGATAGAGTTGCGAGTGTGATAGCGGAAGCGTAATGCATGAAGTGGTAGAATTGAATCCACGTACTAGCATGCCTTGCATGCAGAATTGTAAGCCCTTGCGGAGAGTGATGGCCTCAACCGTGAGAACCAAACCATAAGTGCCTTGCACAGTTTAGACTGGTAGGGATTCTGTGAGGTGATATTCCCTATTTTGCCAGTTTTTTCAAACTTGTGTGCCACTACCCGTGATTCCAAATCATTGGGCAGTACCTTGGCACAAGGGAGAAGCCTTGCTTCATGTAAAGTGTCAAAGAACTGGTCATCCTACTGAAAGCAGTTGCACGAGAGAAAGTTGGCCTGAAATATCCTGCAGGCATATGAAGAAATTCCCCAAAGGAGTGTGCTCATAGCATATGCCAAACGGGAGAAATCTCAACTTAAGAATTGGAGATTGAAGCCTTGCTTCACATCAATATGTTTGTGCTGAAATCCTATGGCGGTAGATACCATAACAAAAAGAATCGACCTTGTCGAGCAATTTTCAACTGAAATTAACCAGTATTTTGTGGTAAGCATCCTACGTCAGCGTGTAGAAACAGTGACAAGGAGTCGGCCATGCCGAGCAACTTACCCTTGAATCAAGTCAAGCAACAAAATGTGTCTATCTCCTTGAGAGACCCAAACACTGCAAATTTTGTATGCATTGGCATCTAATTAAACTGTTGTTGAACTGTGCGTCAATTCAAGGCAGTATAGACTCAAGCCATGTGTGAGGTTAATTGACATTGTTCCTATGTCAACAATGTATGCCAGTAACACCATAGTGGATGCATACATTCAACAAAGACTTATCATTTTCAAAGTCAATACAATCCGTGCTTGTTTGCAATCTTCAAAAGTTTAATGCGGCATGTCATGCATTATTCAAATTGTGCAAATGATAAGATTATTGTGGACGCATAAACCATATGCCTTGCTGTAAAAACCTTCAAGCCATGCTTGAAAATCCAATAGACCCCTTGGGCGGTAATCACGGCACAAATTGGCATTTGCAAACCCAACAAAGTGCAGATGATTTCTTAACCAAATCAACAGTGAAGTATAAAAAGACAAATGAGTACCTCAAAGTTTGTCAGATTTCCAGTATGCTTGGCAGTATGCCGAAAGACCTACAACAAGTAGCAATTCCGCCTGAATTTTTGACTGTGCTATCCCTTGGATAACCATAACTGGAAATTCTCGTCCACATGTCGACTCCTGCACGTCAAACCGCTATAGCTTGCCGATTGTAAGCGATTATGGCGCCATGCGAGCCAGGCATACTTTTGGTCGAGCTTGGCACATTTTGTTATCGGCTTTGCTTCCTTATTCAATTTGTAGGCCTCTCGATCCTTGGTGTCTTAGTCTGACCATGGTCGAAGAACCCTAAAGCCTTCCTTCGCAACACATGCATGGCTTGTTTCTCGTTCCTTGTATGCATCCTGCATTATCCTCAATCTTGAATCTCCTTGCATGCGGGTGATAAATTCCATATTTCCTCTTGCATGTGTCCATGTGCAACAGAAATTGCAGAGCAGTCCATGGCCCTTGGCTCGACCATGACCTATCCTGCATGGTGCAACCTGGCCGTCGTGTGCGCATCACGATACAAGTTCGCAAGCGGTGGTGAGAGGGTGCTCTTGGATGGCCTTAGGGCTACCCCTTGGGCGGTCATTTGTGAACAGCAAAAAAAAAACAAAAAAAAGAATTGCCTCTGCGTAGCGATGGCGGCCTCTACGCCGATGGGGAAAAGCTTCACCAAGAGCCTTGAGATGATCATCTGTCGATGGCCATGTGACAAAAATCCCTGCTCATTCTGTTGCGAACACACAGAAGGAGAGAGCACTCAATTCTGTGAAGGGCGATGCTCTCCCCTCCCCCCTTGTAAGAGGGCCTGCACACGCTCTGCTTCTCAAAAGGTTCACTCGCCTCGTGTGCTAAGCCCTCTTGCCTACGATTTCTACTGCTGAATATGTCAAGCTCCTCTGTAGCCACTTACGAGAGAGAGAGAGAGATAGATAGATAGATAGTTCTATTATCGTCCTGGGAGGTCAAATATGACCTATGGGACCAAATGAACATGTCACGTGGTGTGAGTGGAGCTCATAAGTGACTCTCGATGCTCAAAAATGGCTGAAATGAGCGTCGCAATAGAGAGTCCGCATCGTGGTTGGGAGAGGAAGGTATGTAGGGAGAGATCATGGCTGAATATATGGGGAAAAGAGGACCTAATGTGGTCAAAAGCTGAGCACTCAAGTAGTGTGTGGTACTCACTCTCTCGCACTTGACGAGGGCATAAGGTGCAAAGTCGATGACACTGCTCGCCAGTGCCCCAACGTTCTGTCTCGCAGCGTAGAGAATGGGAGCTAAGACGAATGGAGGCAATGGTGCGGATCGCACTCAACGGGATGGGCTCAAGGATGTAGGAATGGGTTCGGTTACCTCGTTCCGAGAAGAAGAGAGAGAGAGAGAGAGAGAGAGAGAGAGAGAGAGAGAGAGAGAGAGAGAGAGAGAGAGAGAGAGAGAGAGAGAGAGAGAGAGAGAGAGTGTGTTGCTTCGGACAGATTGAGGCCATGCCTTATGCTTCGATCACGAGAGAGAGAGAGAGAGAGAGAGAGAGAGAGAGAGAGAGAGAGAGAGAGAGAGAGAGAGAGAGAGAGAGAGAGAGAGAGAGAGGGTTGCTTCGGACAGAGGGAGGCCATGCCTTATGCTTCGATCACGAGAGAGAGAGAGAGAGAGAGAGAGAGAGAGAGAGAGAGAGAGAGAGAGAGAGAGAGAGAGAGAGAGAGAGAGAGAGAGAGAGAGAGAGAGAGAGAGAGAGACACACACACACACACACACACACACACACACACAGCGAGAGGGTTGCTTCGGACAGAGGGAGACCATGCCTTATGCTTCGATCGCGAGAGAGAGAGAGAGAGAGAGAGAGAGAGAGAGAGAGAGAGAGAGAGAGAGAGAGAGAGAGAGAGAGAGAGAGAGAGAGAGAGAGAGAGACACACACACACACACACACACACACACACACACACACAGGCGCTACATGCTTCATGCAACCTTCCCCCCTCCTCCATGGCTCCTTCTCCCCTAGCTCTGATTCCAGTGAATGGGCAAGGGGACTGGAACATGCTAATCTCCACCCAACCATGCCCTATATAGGCCCTTGGCCTGCTATATACACACACATACACAGAGAGAGAGAGAGGCGTTGCATGCTTCATGCAACCTTCCCCCCTCCTCCATGGCTCCTTCTCTCCTAGCTCTGATACCAGTGAAAGGGCCAGGGGACTGGAACATACTAATCTCCACCCAACCATGCCCTATATAGGCCCTTGGCTTGCTAAATATAGGGACCCCCTTGACTGCATGTCCATCCTAGCCCTTGGTCGTGACTGGTCCTACCCTTGTCCTGACACACAGTCTCGACAGCAACTGTAAAACTTGATTATGATAAAAGTTCTCTTTACAAAATGACCTAGGTACCTTATAAACTAAGGCTACCACAGGTTAAACCTAAAATAGAGTTCAAGGGATCAAATGGCTTTGTATCTGCAATCTGGAAGTGCCATTGCACCCGGTTTCTGCCACTAGACTAGATACTTATTACAAATGATGTTTATAACCATAATCCTAGCATTTCATAACTCTCACAAACTAAGGTTTTGTTGAGTTATGTAGTGTTGTTAAGTTCTTTGGGGGATGGCTGAGAATTATTGATGCTCTCACGCCCTATCCTTGTTAAAAAAGGGGTGTCATATAGTGTAGAGGCAAGCCGCAACACTCCTCTGAATCCCTAAGGCCCAAACTTTTAATGCCTTAGAATTATTGATGCTCTCATTTCGTTTACCCCTCTTGAAAAAGGGGTGTCATTTAGTGTGAGAGGTAATACTCCCCTGCAGTGTTTGGGAAAAATGTGTCTCAGCTTAATATCGTGTCGTTTTCATTTTCAAAATTGCCGGTTGAGAGCAAGCGCGAAGGAGAAATTCCGACCCAAAATAGAGAAAATCAGTGTAAAAAATTAAAAAAATAGCCTAATTTTTAAAATTTTCCTCTTGGCAAATTTAAGAAAAGGAATTTTGTATGTATGGGAAAATGGTTTTTCCCAAACACTGCTCTCCTAAGTCCCTAGGGCCCAAACTTTGAAGGCCTTAGAGTGCTTTTGCACACATGCAGGGCAAGTTATTGCTCACGTCATTAAGGTGAGCGTCCAATGTGCAACTTTTTGCAGGACCTCTGTCTTTTTGTGGAGTTGGGTTCATTGCATTGGGCTTAAGCAAACAACGTTACATGATGTCAACAAAACATCGTCTGACCTTACGTGGGAAACCTACCTTATGTGGGCCAAAATGAAAATATGCCAAACTTCAAAAGTATATTGTCACGCATACGTCACTCGATGAGAGGTTAATAGCTCATTTAATTTGTGTTGGTACTCATTTACTGTTGCTTTCTTAAGAGCATTTGGCACTCATGTTGGCGGCCTAATTGATCAGTGGCCTCTCTCTCTCTCTCTCTCTCTCTCTCTCTCTCTCTCTCTCTCTCTCTCTCTCTCTCTCTCTCTCTCTCTCTCTCTCTCTCTCTCTCTCTCTCTCTCTCTCTCTCTCTCTCTCTCTCTCTCTCTCTTCTTCTTCTTCTTCGCCGCCCACCAACAAATTAACACACATGATTCCACAAGCAACAATACAGGCCTTCACTACCTTCCATTGATCCCTTAATGAAGTATCTCTTTCTTTTTTCATCGATTCTACTTATCCAAAAAAAAAACAAAAAAAAAGCCCGGCTGTAGTCCTCAAAACATCTCAATGTCTGAGCGAGTCATCATGTAAATTAAGTAAAGGAAAAGGCTCAAAATATCAGTCTTTTATGGCATTTTCACAGTAAAATCTGAGAAGAGTCGATGCTCGTTTTCTTCAAATATCTCAATGACAAGGTATTTGAAATTTGAACAAAAAAGCAAACAGTACAAATGGTCTCCTAATTAGTGCATATTGATCCTATCCACAACTTACAATCCATGAATAATCAAGACATAGTAGGCTTGCATATATCACCAGAAGTTTTGGACAGATTCTCACATTGTGACTTACCTCAACATCATGAGCTTCTGCGAGGGAGGCACCACATACCTAGCTAGGTACAATTAGGGCCAGGGGACCGCCGGCTCGGTGGGGGGGCCTTATCCGACATCCTTGATCCCTTCCTTGATATGAGTTATTGGTTTTTTAACGCCACATTTCTCTAGGCATTTGCCCACAATAGCCCACATGTTTGGTTGTATTTTGAGCATCTTGGCTAATGTTATCATACAACTGACTGGTGTCGACAATATGTCTATCAAACCTTTTGAATCAATGACATTGTCGGAAGACTATGTCTATGATGGGACTGCAACAACATCTTACTTGGCCTCGTACTCTCCCATATAGGATGGTAGTGTTCTTAGCGAATGGAGTTGACTATCCATAGAGTCTATAGATACTTTGTCTCCCCAATACGATTCCACTTCTAAATTCATTTGAGATCTAGTCTCAATCTCCTCTATGGGTGGAAGAGACACTCCTCTTTCGTCACTCGTTTGGTTTACTCATCTACTTATCTCACTTGCATCCTTGGCCTCTCTGACTTGTTTCCACAATTCGTCAAGCCCATCTATTTCTTTACAGATGTCAGGTATAGCTATGTGAAATTCCTCTGAAGAGTGGGTATTCAACACTATCCTTGGCTCTAATGCGGGATTCTTGAGATTTTGTTTGTGCTCGTGACTAGAATCTAGCTCTTTTTGTCTCTTTTTTTGTGGGATTACTGGTGTAGGTCGGACAAGGATCTCACTCTCAGGTTCTTTGATTGGTGATTCTAGTAAAGCTTGGGCTGTTTGAATCATTTTTTGGCACATTTCAAGCCTGTCTTTTTCTAGTTCCACATAATCCAGGTGGCTCCCCTTTTGAAATTCTCATAGGAATTCTCGTGTTTGGTGGACGTATCTGTGGTCCTTCATTGACCATATATCCACCTATGTCTAATGCAATCCATGCATTTGTGCTTTCTATAGCTCTGTATTCTCATCCATACTTGTCAACAACTATAGACTTCCGTTGATAGTCGACTCCATATGTATAGACATATAAGAGCTTGTAATCTGTCAGCTCTTCTGGGTATGGCTCTGAGCACCTGTAAAGGTTGATCTCATTGCTGTCAATATATCCATATAGTCCTTCGTGCTTATAATTTGTTATCCAAAGTCTTTCAACAAGCTTAGTCTTTATCAATTGCAAGTTTGGAAGATCCATCATCAGCGAATGTTTCTCTATTATTGGGATTTCGAAGCTTGTATAAACTGAGTTTGACTCTAGAAAGAACATGATCTCTGAGCTTAACAGCTCTATCTTAATGTAAGAAGGTTTGGACCACTATGTCCAAGTGCTTTGGCTAGGGAAAAATCAAAACTATGTCCAAAACCGTGAACGTTTTCTCAAAAAAAATTCAAATTGTCAGTTTTAGACACCCCAACCTCCGGATGAATTTTGAGGCCTGAAACGATGTTTTTTTGGATGCTGACCAACAATGAATGACTTGAAGGGTCTTTGATTATTATAAAGGGGTTGTATTGAATCTTGTAGAGCTACTATGGAGCTTCGTTTTTATTTTAGAAAAATTTTGAACCCGATACCAGTAGCTCAAGTTATGGCCAAAACAGTCAATTTGTGCCTTGAGACTTCATTCATATGCATATGACGTCTGCTGGCTCAGAATTGCTCCAAACTTTAACTATAGACTCTTCTTGATGTACTCTAACCACTTCAAGTCTCAATTTATGATTCTGACACTTTTAGACAGGTCTACCAATCCTTTTTTTCTATTTGTTGCTTGCAAATTCCCGGGAAGGTTTACTAATCCAAAAGTGATCCCAATTGAATGAAACTTGGTCTCTAGGCTTATTTTATGATGGCAAACACTTTGTGAGCCCAGATGCCAGTTTTGACTTCTAATTTGGCACTTGATATATCATACGTGTATGATGTCTTTTGTGGCAGAATGAAGTGACTTTTGTTCCAATGACTCTCTATCACTCAAGCAACTATCAACAAATTTCAAATTTCAATTTGAACACTTGTTATGCAAGTTATGGTCAGTACAAGCAGATCCTTGCCCAATTTCTGTCTTTTGGTCTTTACAAGCCCAAATGTGCTCCAAATTCAAAGAAATTTGGCTAGGGGCTTCTTTTATGCTCTAGGACACTAGGGTATGCTCAGATGTCTGATTTGACTCAGATATAGCCTCTAAGACATCATACGTATGTGATGTCTTTTTGCTCAGATTTTACTTATGCTTCTACCCAAGGTACTCCTTGATGCATACAACCAAAATATGTGATCACAAAAAATTTAGGATGTCAAAATTGCTCAAAGTCACTACTTTTTTACTTTACCTTCTTGAATCTGCAAAAATCTCTTTAAACGTAAAAGTATGTATCCAAATGAGATGAAATTTTGCAAGCAAGCTTAACACATCACTCCCAAACCCCCTATGTGGTCAAAAGTGCAATTGGATTGTCAGATCTGGCCTTGAGACATCATACGCATATAATGTCTATGTGCTCATAATTGAATGAAATTTGGTCTGTAAGATTTTCTTGTGATGTTAAACACCCTGGTATGCTCAAATGTCAATTTTGGTCCCTAAAAGTGCCCTTTAGACATCATACACCTATGATGTCTAACACTACAAGAGGTACTTAATGTTAGCGACGCTCGCAGTGCGACGCTCAAATGCCAAAAACCACGGCGTCTCTATAGGCGTCGCTATGAGCATCGCTAAGTTACAAGTAACTTAGCGATGCTCATAGCAACGCCGTCAGGGGTAAAAAAAATAATCGAGAGCGTCCGAAAAGTTAGATCTCAGATCTAAGTTTTTGGCGAGCGCTCAAGCAAGCAAGGTAACGCGCGTTCTCCCTCTCTCTCTCTTTCTTCTCCACACACACACACACGAGGAGAGGAAGGAGAGCCAGGTATGCTCCTTCCCTCTCCTCACTCGCATGTTCCCTTCCCCTCTTTCTCTCTCCCTCTCTCTCTCTCTCTCTCACACACACACACACACACACACACACATTGTGTTTTTGAGAGAGAGAGAGAGAGAGAGAGAGAGAGAGAGAGAGAGAGAGAGAGAGAGCACATGCATAAACAAAAAACGCACACACACATGCATGAACAAAGAATGCACACACACATTGAGAGAGGAAAAGAGAGAGAGAGAGAGAGAGAGAGAGAGAGAGAGAGAGCATGCATAAACTAAAAACACACACACACATGCATAAACAAAGAATGCACACACACATTGAGAGAGGAAAAGAGAGAGAGAGAGAGAGAGAGAGAGAGAAAGAGAAAGATATAAAACAAAGAGAGAGAGAGAGAGAGAGAGAAGAAGAAGAAGAAGAAGAAGAGAGTCTTAACATCTAGGAAACTATCCCAAGAGATCTTAAAGATCTAATCGACGAGGAGTTGAACTCAAGACCAGTTATTCATGAGGGAAATGGCATAACCAATCTATCACACTTGGGTGATAGAAAAGTTATACCATTTTTCTCCTTTTATTGGCATGCACACACACCCACACACACACACACACACACCCGAGAAGAAGAGAGTTTAATTTAACATCGTAGGAAACTAATTCAAGAGACCTAAAGATCTAACCGACGAGGAGTTGAACTCAAGACTTGTTATTCAAGAGGAAAATGGCATAACCAATCTACCACACTTGGGTGATAGAAAGGTTATACCATTTTTCTCTTTTTATTGGCAAACACACCCACACACACACGAGAAGAAGAGAGTTTTAACATCGTAGGAAACTATCCCAAAAGATGTTAAAGATTAGGTTAGATGTAGACTTACGTTAAATTAAATTTAGGTTTATTTAAGTTAAATTAGATTAGATTTAGGTTTATTTTTAGTTAGATTTACGTTTGATTAGATTTAGGTTTATTTACGTTAGATTTAGATTTATATTATATTAGATTAGATTTAGGTTTATTTACGTTAGATTTAGATTTAGGTTATATTACATTAGATTTAGGTTTATTTACCTTATTTACCTGTTATTGAAGAGGGAAATCGCATAACCAATCTACCACACTTGGGTGATAGAAAGGTTATACCATTTTCCTCTTTTTATCGTTTAAGATAAGGTTAGATTTAGATTTACGTTAGATTAGATTTAGGTTTATTTAAGTTATATTAGATTAGATTTAGATTTATTTTGAGTACACCGAAGGATTATACTGCCTACGCGTTTGAGACGCTGCATCGGGGATAATCCTGTCTTGATGCAAACTCTTCCTGCGTCACTTTGCTGCCACCACCTGTCTGGATTGGTCATCCTCTCCTCCCTAATACCAGAGACGAAGCTTGGATGAGGAGACGCATGCGGGACTACATGAGGAGAGGAGTGGAGGGGTATCAGGGAGGAGAGGACGACTAGTCCAGATAGGCGGTGGCAGCAAAGTGACGCAGTAAGAGTTTGCATCAAGATGTGATTATCCCATCACTTGGGGAATGGTGACTGGGCTAGATTCGAGGAGGATTTTGTCCCATCGCCTGTGTCATGGATCGACGGGGTGGAGAGGTGAGAGTATTAAACTCTTGCATTGAAGTATTTGTATATGTGAGTCCCATTCACATCTACACAGCTAGTAGCCCCATTGGTATGTCTTTTACCCTTCAATGGAGCGAATCACCACATGTTCAATTAGGTTAGATTTAAGATAAGATTTTGGATTGAGTTTTTATATTAGAGTCTACCTTCGAGATTATGGTAAAAAAATTAGAGTTAGACAAACGGTGAAAAGATCTACTGTGAAAAGATGTTAAGATGTTGTGAAATGCTACAGCTAGAGAAGAGGCAAAGGGGTTTTGTCCACTACATGCACTATCATGTAGACGTGGGTGTGTAGATTTCTTGTACCCACAAATATAGGCATTGACCAATAAAGACAAGATTATAACCCAGTGGTTCTGATCTCTGTGCACCTCTAGACCGAGGTCATGTGCGGGGATTGGACATGACTAGAGAATGCGAGGTAGTTTACAGTGTGAACAAAGAGATATATATATATATATATATATAAAAGATGAAGAATGCCAATAGAAGATTAAATTTGTTGTCTAGGTTATAAGATTTTTGCCCTCATTATGAGTAGTGACGAGGATGTGGGGCCGTCCAACCGAAACACCTATCTCTCAACGAGGATCTTATGTCCTTCTAATCAATGCAGGCATGCTGTGCGACGGACAAGACGCGTTTCTTTGCAGCACGTTCGCGAATTTGGCGAGTTCGTTCCATCTATCATAGATCGAGTTGTTGCCAATTATAACTCGTCGGACTCTGACACTGGCCAACAGTCAGCAATCTTGCAACCCAATAGACGTGCTCGCAGGCGCTTTGGTCAAGCAGCATATGTGAGGCCACAAGATGTAGCCTCTGAAAGCTCAGGGGATGATCATGCAGACCACATTCCCAACGACGCAATGTTTGAGCCCGAGATTGATGAAATGATCGAGACGATCATGGATTCAGAAAGGCTTATCTATGATGATATGAAAAGTTTTTCCGTAACACAATCTATAAACTTGCGAAGTTGGTGCAATGGATCTCACAAAAGGAGATCAACGTAGACTCCATACCATTCGCCAAACTAAACGCTGCGGAGGTTGTGTGCATGTTTGAGAAACATTTTCCTACTACCATGCTAACCATTCAGGTGCATCTTCTTGTTCACATAGTTGATGAGGTGGAAATAGCTGGCACAGTACATTCCATATGGATGTTCTTTTTAGAACGTTTCATGAAAACGCTCAAGGGATATGTGCGTCAGAAGGCACCTCTGTAGGGTAGCATGGCAGAAGGTTGGTTAGTATCAGAGTCCCTAGTGTATATTGGAGAGTGGCTAGACGGATTTGATAAAGCTCGGGATACGTTATGGCAAACCATAGATGATGAGCGCATATCTTGGATTGTCATGTGCAATCTCGGTGTTGAGAAGAAGATGACGGAAGATCTAGAGGCTAAAATCAACCAATTTTGCATGCTTCACAATCCAGTGATGCAAAAGTGGATTTCACAATATGAGGATGCAAAGCAAGAGCGACAAAGGGCACAAATCGAGTGGAGACGGGGAAGACGACCACCGATGCACTATCGACGGGTCTGGAGAGCTTACCAACATTCATGAGCTTAAGATGGTTTTGTCGACTTGTTCGACGTGCAATGACTCAAGATAATCATGGAGGGTCGCAAAACTACTGTGCGTAGAGGAGAGTCTGGTTTTCTTGAGGTGGATTCAACTAAGAAATGGACTGACCTAAGAGACAATTTCGTACTACCCGAGCATTGTGAACAAGTAAGTATGTAAATAGTTAACATCCCATTTTTAGAATTTATGTGCTTGGAAGCTCTCATGTAAGTTATGTGGCTCTGGCAGGTGACATTTCATTCTACAAAGTCTGCATCAAATTGGTGGTACGTCATAGAGGTAGCCCCTCGTAGTGCACGGACGTATGAAGGCTACCATGTGCCAATCATAGCAGCATCAATGGAGGAGATCGTAGAAGGTGCTCAATCAAAAGCCGTTGAGGTGGTGCCAGACGAACATCAAGCTGCTACTCTCTATGGGGTGCATGCAGAGGATCTACAAAATGAAACGGAGGACATCTGTTTAAACGGAGAGCTCTATATATATATAGGAAGTTATGCTAAGCTATGCGAGGATAAGAGAGAGATCTCTTAAATCCATATATATTGTATTTGAACAATTTTGCTACGTTTTGTACAAACTCTGGCTCTCTAAGTACCTTCCATGTTGTATAACGCTCTTTTGATTTTGCGCTCACATCCTGGGCAATCCATGGCCACATGCAGCTCCACCACATGCTTTTTCGACTGCAAGATTTGATTGTGCGCTCTCTCTCTCTCTCTCTCTCTCTCTCTCTCTCTCTCTCTCTCTCTCTCTCTCTCTCTCTCTCAATTGAAAATTCCGCGTTATCGACTTGCCTCTTCCATCACTCAAGTTGAATAGAAGAAGAACGCGTCATTGCGTCATTGCGTCATTGTATTTATATGTGTCATTGCGTCATTGTATTTAATGGTCTTTGCGTCCACTCAAGGTACGTATGCTCTAGGTATGTTCTCACAAGCAGGAACGACGAGCACCTCCTCTCTCTCTCTCTCTCTCTCTCTCTCTCTCTCTCTCTCTCTCTCTATATATATATATATATATATATATATATATATCTACTTGTCCATGTTTTCTACTTCATTCATTCAATATTAAGTTTAAATGTTCGTGTGTTTAATACACGTATGGATGATGAGGAGTTTCTTTCTTCTTTGTTACCCCAGCAGAGACAGTGGTACGTGGATCGTCATTACTCTGGTGCACCATTGCGCGTTCCTACTCCATCCGTATCTCCCTTTGTTTCGGAGTCCTCAGCGCGCTCCGAAGCTTCGGTGTCGACGAGACGATCTTCACACTCATCTAGGCGCCGGCGCCTAGTGGTGGCGGTGGTGGTTGTTGTGGGGATGCCGCCGCCGATGCTTCGACACCGCCTCGTGTTCGACGAGACTCTTTACCCTCCCCTTCTTTGCCCGTCCCGACACCAGCCACGGCATCGCCATCGACACCAGGTTTTGCGCGGCTGATTGTCGTTCCTAGCGGCTACACACCACTAGCTACTCCTCCTGGAGTCACTCCAGTGGACACTCCTCGGTTCGGGGCTCAGACTCCAGTGGAGACACGTGACATCCGTACCCCCATCAACACGCCGCTAGAGACCCATGCCGAGACACCCAGGTTCATGCGTCAACGGCGAGAGGGCTTGCCTTTTCCGTCGATTTCAGCGGCAGCATCATCTTGGATAATGAAGGCAAGAAGGTGATTTCGTGCAGGTGTAGTCTTTGCTCTCAGGAGTTTAGACACTACATACTAAAAACCTGGAGTGAAGTACTGAATGATTTAAAAGACAGAGTCATCAGCATGCTTCATGACGACTTTCCCGTTCCAACACGGGATGACCGCTTCAATGAAGACGTGATGAAGGTTCAAATGCGCGAATACTGCAAGCACAAGCGTTCCAAAGTGCAAAAAGCAATCAAGCATGGGTGGAACAGACCAGATTGGCTGGCCAAAGAAGATTGGAAGAATGCAAAGAAAGCAACGCGCGAGAATCCCGACAAGTGGAAGCAACAAAAGGAGGCAGTCAGAGCGCGAGTAGAGGCAGGGAGCTCGCAACACTTGGGGAGCGGCGGGTGGGCATCATTTGAGGCCGATTCTGTAAGTGTTTTCGCATTGCTCTCTATGTTTGATAGTTTAGGGTTTATGGGTTTTTATATTCTAACATAATGGATTCTTTGTATGTTTTGACAATGGTCGATGACAGGACGTGATCCCACACCGTACGAGCGTGAGTACGCAGGCAGGAAGGGCTTAAACGCCCTAATGGACATTCTGAGTTCTCGCGGCGGCATGGTTAGTATTAGGGTTTATTCTTTTCTATTTGTTGTATTGTTTTATAAATGTCGCTATATGTTTATACTTACAAAAAGGTGTCTTATTGTTTTTTTTTTTGCAAAATCTGATAGATACGCCGCTTAGACGCGATGAGACGTCTGATTAGACGACGTCAATTTAGCCATAGCTAGATAGCATTAGTTTCTTTTTGTCATAGCTTATGTATCATGAGACGACTTTTATACGTCTTTTTGAAAACCATGTATATTTTTTAAATAATGACAATGGTTTGTAACTATTACATTTGCAAAGTTTAACAATCAAGTGATTTTGCCTATGTGTACAATTGTCATTGATTTACTTTTATCAATTCACGCTTGTCAATTTTGTATCTTTATTTTGCAAACAATACGTACTATGGATGATGGAGTTAATGGTTATATTGTCTTGTGGGTGACTATTTTGGGCCTATATCTACCTTTGCACTTTTTTTCAAAGGTGAATCAATCAATGAAATATTCAATATGGTTGAATGTCCTGCCACCAAACAATTTTCCTCTCGGGCGTCGCTATGAACGTCGCTATATAAGGCTCTGCAACATCGCTAATGGATCTGCAGCGGCGCTATAATCATTGCAATAGGCGTCGCTATATAGAAACGCTTATAAAGACTGTTATGGCGACGCTTATAGCAACGTTCCCGTATCGACGCTCTTAGTGATGCCGGGGGTTATAAAAACCCAATGTATTTTCGTCGCTAAAAGCGTCACAAGAGCACACAACCTCTTGTA
Organism: Adiantum capillus-veneris; assembly: GCF_014529385.1. Taxonomy (NCBI): domain Eukaryota; kingdom Viridiplantae; phylum Streptophyta; class Polypodiopsida; order Polypodiales; family Pteridaceae; genus Adiantum; species Adiantum capillus-veneris. The sequence continues at coordinate 70,690,327 of NC_140934.1, forward strand.
GTGTAACTGGCCAGAATTAGGTGAAACTCACTCCACAGGTCCCTCACTACACTGGAAACTCATAGCAACTTTCAGCATTGAATTTGAATATTTTCTTATCAATTCAAGCACTTACTTGCCTAGATCTGTCTTTTGTTCTTTACAAGCCCAAAATTGCTTCAAATTCAATGAAATTTGGTCTATATGCTTCCTAAATGCTCTAGATCACAAGGGTGCACTTAGTTGTAACTTTTGACCTCATATCTGATCTCTAAGAGAGATACGCATATGATGTACGAGTGGTCAGACTTCAGTCTTCTTTCTACCACATGTGTCCCTCCTTGATGTGTAGAACAAGAATATGTGCTCACAACAATTTTGGAAGTCAAAAATGCACAAAATCATCACTTTTGATAAGGAAATCTCCTAAAAGAGTAAAATTCCCCCATTTTTCAATCTATAAGCCCAAATGATATGAAATTTGGTGTATGTGCTCAACACAACATGCAAAAAATGGGTATAATGTCAAAAGTTTAAATTTGCTACCAGAATCACCCTTTAGACATCATACGTGTATGATGTCTACTACTGATGAATTTTTGGACACAATTTATTCACAAGCATCCCCAAGTCTCCAGCACTGGTTTTCAAGAACTTCTACCAATTTTCATGCAAAAATGTGCTCAGAATCACAATTTTTCTATGTTTCATTTCAGACACTCTGTCTTTTGCCTTTTGGGTGTCAAGAGTTGGTCAAAACTCTAGTTTTAGTGTGCACTTAGGGTAAAACACCCCTTTTGAACACTTTAGTATAGTCAGATTTTTCAAATTTGTCCTCCAGATGCCTCTTGAGACATTGTACGTGTATGTTGTCCAAGTTTACAGAATTTCAATTTTTGTACACAGAACTCTTGCACATGCCCTCTTATATACTCAGCATCAATTAGTCATGCAAAAATGTCCACAAAGAGCTATTTACTACATTTTTTTTCCTCAAAAGAAGACTTTTCAGAGATTCTAAATGCAAACAAGCATTTCAACAAATAAATCAATGGTGAATAGCTCTAGATCAGAATCAAATCACTTACCTCAAGCTACTCATACACATCATAGGGGGTTTTGCATCTATGAGTAGAAAAATGCTTCACTGCTACACACGGACTATCAAACGCTTTTATCACCTCACAAATCACTCGACCACCAATAACTACTCTAATCTACTACTAATACTACAAATCCTAACTAAATCTATCTAGTCGCAGACCCTCAGCAAGACACACGCTTCCTAGCTATCCACTTGATCTCGGAGTAACCTCTTCCGGATCCACTTAAGAAAAATGCTTTCTTTAACCAAAACTAAAGCAAGCAACCATCACACGAGTGTCATTAGGATTTCCTACTCAAGTCCTTGTGTCCCCGACAGCTGCGCCAATGTTGCGGGAGCGGATCACAACAACTATAAAGTGCATGCAACACAACCTAGATCAATATAATGTCAATCGAGGACACAGATGACACGATAGGCGCACGGAGGTAATCTCTTTAACTTGTCAGACACTCTGGAAGGCTAAACAAACCACGATCTAGAATCTCATTGCTCTCAACTACACCACTCAACCCACATACACACAAACGAAAGGAAACTCACTAAACCATACCAGAATCGTATGAAACTTAAGGAACACCATCTCCTCACTAGAATACACCTGTCCCAAGCCTTTATACTCAAAATCCTGACAGTAAACCCATTTGCGGAAAATGCGTATGAAGACAGAGCCGGTTTTTGAAAGTGCCCAAAACTGAAATCTATGAGTAGCTTATGTTTTCGCGATTCTAAGGACTACTTGCACGCAAAAAACAGACATCGTTTGATATACTTACGACGGCAAATAGCTCGTAGATGAGTGAGCGTGTTCGTTCCATTCCGCGAGGAATACTTAGCATTGTTGCGTAGCTCTTACTGAGGACAGCGTGATGGTGTTGTCGAATCTCCAATGTGATGAACGAGCAGGGAGTAGCACCAGGAAGAATCTCACCCTCTCTTTCTTTCTCTCTCTCACACACAGTCGACTGTAGCTTCAAAACTTGATTATGATAAAATTTCTCTTTACAAAATGACCTAGGTACCTTATATATTAAGGCTACAATAGATTAAACCTAGCACCACGAAGAAGCTCACGCTCTCTCTCTTTCTCTCACACACACAGTCGACGGCAGCTGTAAAACTTGATTATGATAAAAGTTCTCTTTACAAAATGACCTAGGTACCTTATATACTAAGGCTACCATAGATTAAACCTAGCACCAGGAAGAAGCTCACGCTCTCTCTCTTTCTCTCTCACACAGAGTCTCGACAGCAAATGTAAAACTTGATTATGATAAAAGTTCTCTTTACAAAATGACCTAGGTACCTTATAAACTAAGGCTACCATAGGTTAAACCTAAGATAGAGTTCAAGGGATCAAATGGCTTTGTATTTACAATCTTGAAGTGGCATTGCACCCGGCTTCTGCCACTAGACTAGATACTTATTACAAATGATGTTTATAACCATAATCCGTAGCATTTCATAACTCTCATAAAATAAGGTTTTGTTGAGTTATGTAGTGTTGTTGACCCACGGGTCAACAACACCCTACGACTTTCTATAGCGGCCACTATAGCTGCGTCTTCTCCCTTAGAGTAAATTGGCAAAGTTCTTTGGGGGATGGCTGAGAATTATTGATGCTCTCACGCCCTTTATCCTTGTTAAAAAAGGGGTGTCATATAGTGTAGAGGCAAGCCGCAACACTCCTCTGAATCCCTAAGGCCCAAACTTTTAATGCCTTAGAATTATTGATGCTCTCGTTTCGTTTACCCCTCTTGAAAAAGGGGTGTCATTTAGTGTGAGAGGTTATACTCCCCTACAGTGTTCGGGAGTGTTCAGGAAAAATGTGTCTTAGCTTAATATCGTGTTGTTTTCAATTTTAAAAATGCCGGTTGAGAGCAAGCGCAAAAGGAGAAATTCCGACCCAAATAGAGAAAAGTAGTGTAAAAAATCAAAAAAATAGCCTAATTTTTAGAAATTTCCTCTTGGCAAATTCAAGAAAAGGAATTTTGTATGTATGGGAAAATGGTTTTTCCCAAACACTGCTAGGGCCCAAACTTTGAAGGCCTTAGAGTGCTTTTGCACACATGCAGGGCAAGTAATTGCTCACGTCATTAAGGTGAGCGTCCAATGTGCAACTTTTTGCAGCACCTCTATCTTTTTGTGTGCAACCAACTTTACCAAGAATGGTGGACTTGGGTTCGGGACTTGGGTTCATTGCATTGGGCTTAAATGCAAACAAGGTTACATGATGTCAACAAAACATCGTCTGAGCTTAAGTGGGAAACCTATCTTATGTGGGCCAAAATGAAAATATGCCAAACTTCAAAGTATATTGTCACGCATACGTCACTCGATGAGAGGTTAATAGCTCATTTAATTTGTGTTGGTACTCATTTATTGTTGCTTGCTTAAGAGCATTTGGGGCCCCTCTCTCTCTCTCTCTCTCGCTCTCTCTCTCTTCCTTCTTCTTCTTCGCCGTCCACCAGCAAATTAACGCACATGATTCCACAAGCAACAATACAGGCCTTGACTTCCTTCCATTGATCCCTTAATGATGTATCTCCAAAACATCATTAAGCAGAGTCCCCAAAACATCTCAATGTCTGAGCGAGTCATGATGTAAATTAAGCAGAGGAAAAAGCTCAAAATATCAGTCTTTTTATGGCATTTTCACACTAAAATCTGAGAAGATCAGTCGATGCTCGTTTGCTTCATATATGTCAATGACAAGGTATTTGAAATTTGAACAAAAAAGCAAACAATACAAATGATCTCCTAATTAGTGCATATTGATCCTATCCACAACTTACAAACCAAGCATAATCAAGACAATATAGTAGGCTTGCATATATCACAAAAAGTTTTGGACAGATTCTCACAATAATTCTCACATTGTGACTTACCTCAACATTATGAGCTTCTGCGAGGGACGCACTGCATACTTAGCTAGGTATGTGGTGCCTCTCGAGTTGAAGCTCATGATGTTATGCATCGTAGGGAAAACACTGAAAAAGACTCCATTTTCCTACATGAGAAAATTTCTAAATCTTCTTATGTGTGTGTGTGTGTGTGTGTGTATATATATATAACATTGGCATAAATTTATCAGCACCCCCATTTCTACTTACAAAGACCTAGCTTCTGGAGAGCATCATACGTACACCGATAACAAAATCAACTCTGAGATACAACACAATTATATATTGCCAATTTGGAACATTTTCCAATTGTGAAGTATTAATTAGGGTGCTTAAGCTAGATAGCTGCCTTAAGAATGGGTTAATTGGTTAGACTACCAATTATGCCTACACCGGATACCCCCGGTTTAAGTAGTTGTAAAAGGCAGTGAAGAAATTACAGGGCTAAGGATGAGGTTACGTTTGCTTTGATACTTTGGATATGGGAAGTGCTGTTAATCAATATATGGCTAAGAGCATCATGAAGGTTAATCATGAGATTACACTTAATGAGATGTGATTAGCGATGCATAGTGACCAAGCAGAATCACTCTTGCACCCGAAAACATGTAGCTCAAGCATATGCAGCGACACTCCATACAATTAACATGCATTGTGATCAGTTATCATCTCATTAGATGATCAATATCATGAGAGCACAGCACATCATATGATAATAGCTAGCAGAAATGAGATTAGTAAGGATGAGATCAAGCTGGGGGTTTAACTAGAGGTCATTAGTGAGGAGATTAAGGGTTGTAAATGAGGCTGCCACACTTGCATTTCCAGCCTTCAGGCTGATAATTGGAGTAGTCCACGTGGATGAACGTGCGTGGATCGATAGAGGCAGTACTGATTTGCTTCCTGGGCCCGGGCCTCCTTCGACTAGGCCGGAGTAGAGGTGTGGGCACTTGCACAGCCTCGCATGGGTTGCATGCATTGCACTTGTTGCTGCAAAGGGGAGGCCTTGACCCCATTCTCTTCTCTATCTGTGCTAGCTGCTTCTTGGTACGATGGATGCTCACATTTCCAGACTCGATGAGCTTATACATAGAAGTCCCTCTCCTCTTTGCCTCTGGATACTCATGATCTTCCCTCCACATAGATGGTTGCATCCTTAGGTTCTTTTCTTCTAATTTCTGTTACCATCAGACCATTACTTATATGTACATGTATCCAACATAATTATAAGCCTGTGCCTCTAAATTAGGTCCTTCTGTCAGCTAAGACTATATATTGTGCACCATGTATGCATGGGTAATTAACTCTCTGAGAAAGAGATTACTAAATGCCACCAAAGTGAAACACAAATCCAGTTTCTCTGCATACCTCGTTAACTTGTGATTTAATTTGGCCGGCAGCGCTGCTACCAGCGACATCTTGCGAATAGAAACTGTCTATGAGCCGGCCAGGACCTGCTCAACAGGAAAATCAAAATATTTAATACGATCAACCTGATCAGATCATCACCGGAAGCAATCATAGAATTGTTAAAGTTATTAATGAAGTAGGAGGTATGCATGTGGCATGATAAGCAGTGTACTACTTAGAAGGATTCCTCAATGATGAGGGAAGCTTACCTGTGGGCGCCCGCCCTTGAGTTGGCCTCGAGGTAATGAGGGCCATCAGACAGAGCTGCAAGACGGCATTGGTCATGTTGCAGCTATATAGTGTGAATAGGGACATGTTGACAAGAGACCCACCAAGAAGGTGAACTATAACAGGATGACTGCAATGGGAGATCTCAATTTTGATCACTTGATCAGGCTATTCTAGCTCATGTGGTGATTATGAGAGCTTAATCCCATCATCCAACCTCTGTAATCATACTTACCATCATCATAATCACCATCAGGAAATTAGCAGGCAGGTATGGTTGGCAATGGGCATTAGTATGCTTGGCTGAATTGGTTCATGATATATAGACAATACTTGCAATATGTCTTCTTTTTTTGATGTAGCTTGATGGTGCATATAAGCCAAATGTACTTCCTATCACAGTGCTATGTCAAGCATAGGCAACTATATTGATGATGGGACTTCAAGTTAGGATTAAGGAGAACCTTCTAATAAGCCCAAATATATATCTACTCAACTGGATTAGCTAATCAAAGATAGTTAGAAACTATTAGTGGCAATTATTGGGCAGCTATCTGAAGCATAGGTAGCTATAATGATGGAACCCTTGATAAGCCTAATCCTCACTATGCCCTCGTCATTAGCCTCACTTCAATAGCTAATCAGCAATGCATAACTACTTAGGCGCAATGGCTATAATAATTGGGCTATATCACCCCATATAGTGGAAAGTATTTGAGAAAAGCACACACTTTTTCCAAGTTCCAACCCACCAAAGGGGAAAATGCAAGTAGAAGACCAGTAAAACTCCCTTATATTACCATATTGACTCTACCCAAATTGTCCTTCATCCAGAAGGTATTCCCTACCACATAACTTAATGATGGCAAATTTCTAGAAAAGAGCAAACTTTTGCTCTACTCAGTGCTCACTCAAGCTCATGAAGATAGGGAGGTGGGGTAAACCACTTGAAAAAGCAAGTATTGCAGTAGTAAAATGAAGTGAAGAATACCTAGAACCTTTTGTCGCCCAGCATAATATGCTTCACACAATCTGCCTACATAAGGAATCACCACGTCAGAGAGAGAGAGAGAGAGAGAGAGAGAGAGAGAGAGAGAGAGAGAGAGAATTTTAATCTAAAATAAATGCAAACACAACTTTTGTGTGAGAAATTTGAAAAGGATCTTGTTTGGACACGAGTGTCATAGAGACATAATGAGTTTTGTATATTAATAATTGGAGAGCCAGTGTTGACTATGGCCATGACACTATGCCTATGTGTAAGTGTATGATTATGTCCTAATGGTCTTTATATTTTAGAGAGAGTAGGTACTAGGAACTTGAAATTACAACTCACACACCCGACTCCCTGAGGTGGAGACTGGAGTATCCGAGGCGGATGAGGTTGGCCAACCCATCATATAAACTAGGAGAACAACATCTAAGGGCTACATATCACACGAGTTGTGAAGCTGGGGGTTTGAACCCAAGACCTTAGACACAAGAGGCTATTGCTCTATCAATTGAGGTAGCACTCGTTGACTAATGGTCTTAATATTGAGTAATCTTCGTGACGATCTCTTAGGTTTGTTCTTCTTCTTTGTCTTGGAACCCCATTGCCCCTGTAGCTTTTTGAGCTGCCAAGCCAAGTACCCCATTCATCATGTACATACATACATACATACAAATATACATCTTACATAGCTTAAACTACATACATACATACATACAGGAATGAGGGCGTGAAGAAAAAGAAAGCATGTGCGTCTTTCAACAATCTAAGGCTAGGTTCAGATAGCGCGGCAGAAATGTTACGCATAGAGGCGTCCAGATGCCGGGCCACTTTTCACAATTCGGAGGAGTTGCCTATGCAGAGCTATTTTAAAAATTTGCCCTTCTTGTGAAAAGGCGGACCAAGGACAATGCTACCCTTGGAAGACACCATTTTTAGAAAAAAATGGATACATATACATGTATATTATATACTACTAAATAGAATATGATAATTGTCTTGTTTTATAACAAAATGCACTTTTTCGTGTGTGGTGATATAATGAGCGTTCGTGAGCGCTATCAAGATTGCTTGGCCACATTTCGAACCCATGACCAGTGTCATGGAGGACGAACACTCAACCAACCAAGCTAGCTCCTGATACGATGATTTTTTTCTTAGAGCTAGAGATTGGAGACCAAATTCCCAAGCTTACATGGTTATCTATGTGACTTGATACATTTTTTGTGTTGTGTTTGGCTTTTAAGATTGGGTGTAGATTTGCACACTTTAAATTTAGATTTAGAAAGCCACGGGAAATGATTGTATCATGTGAAGGGAAATTTTTTAAAAGTGCCCTTGAGGTTAAAGGTATGCTATGAACAGGATCAGTCTCCTAATGAACAGGATCAGTATCTTAGTGGTCAATCCTCTGGTCTATATCTGCCAAGATGGCTCCTTGTAAACCTTTTGCTTGTCTAATATAATTCTCTGCGTTTATGGTTTTTTTTTTAAAAGTGCCCTTGATGAAGAAGGGGAAATTAGAGGCTAGACGTTCCATAGAAAGTAGAGGGTGGGCACTGGCACTAGTGTGTGTGTGGAGGGATATAAAATGTGCATGTGGGTATGCAGGCAGACATGTAGACAAATACATATATGTGTGTGCAAATATATTGTATATTAGTGACCAGTACTGTGTGTGTGTTTGTGTGTGTGTGTGTGTGTGATAGAGAGAGAGAGAGAGAGAGAGAAAATTGTGTAGAAGTAGAGCACTAAATGTGAGGAGACAGCAATCTATAATGGAAGGATGATTGTGGGAAAAGTGAGGAGAAGGAGAGCTCTGACTAGCCTCTGAGGAATGACTCAATGAGGGCTCCCTTGCTGCTGCACGGACTTGCTACCTAGCTCTTTAGCTTCTGCAGGCTTTCTAATGTAAGTGTCAGTGTGTCACTCATCCCATTTTTATGACCTACTTTTACCACAATCACATCACTGTGAATGGCAGTAAAACCAACAAAAAAAAAAAAGTCCCAAATTTGTCCCCTTCCTTCAGCAGCTTACGCTTTAGCCTTTATTTATTCTCTGCTCCTTGATTTTATCACCTTCTCAAGGCTTAAATATATTAAAGCCTAAGTAGTTAGCTCGATTGGTTGAGTCTTTGTTCTTCCCTCACCCGTGTCATGGGTTCAAAGGTGGTCAAGCGACCGTGTGCGCTCACAAGGACGTTCGTGTTGATTCGCATGGGATGCGTGAGATTTGCTAACAAAAACCTAGTATACTCTCCAACTTTGAACATGGCATGCCCATCTATTTTGTACAGAATATGTGTATTGCCATGAACATTTTCTCTAACCAATTTGGGTTAAAACTTGAAGCATGGGAGGGTCTGTCCACCCGAACAATCAATCATGGGAGGGGGAGGGGGGGGACCGTATATCAGAGTAGACAACTAGGGAGTCAAAAAGAGAGACTACATACATGGCTTTCACTTCTCAGCAAGGAATCCATCCAGCTCCGCTTGGAGCCTTTCCAGAAATAATGCCCTAGGATTCCACATGGCAAATCTCGATGTCGATCTTTTTCTCCCACTCCTCGCGGGTAAGCTCCTTGGCTTCACAACAAGAGCCTCCCCACACTCTCATCCTCTTGTAATGGAATTCAATGTCCTTCAGGAAGTCCGTCTTGGTTCGATAGATTGTAACTTGGTCGTCCGCAATCCTCATCCCTGCAAATGGATATCAACCAGTAGACTTGGAGTCCGGTTGCCTTCTGAGCTCCACTTTGTGTAACATTTTGCCTATCTAATCCATTTTCCTACGCTTATAGTTTTTTTTTTTGTAAAACTTGAAGCATTTTGGCGGCACTCACATTAAAACTTGGAAATTTCACCGGTTTTCTTCAAGGCAAGCTCGAAAAACTAGGCAAGCCATATGTTTTCAAGTTTGGCTGATTAAGATACACTAAACCCCAGTTTTTTGTCAACACTGGTACTACTCATACCAATTGTCAAGCACAAAATAGGCCATGGCAATGGCCAAGGCTTGCCAAAAACATTTTTTCTCACCAAAAGAAGAAAAGGGGACACTTGTATGATCCGTAGCTTTAAAAAATGAAGCATTTGCAGGTATTTACACTAAAACATGTAGCATTTTACTGGTTTTCTTCAACGCAAGCTTAGAATCTAGCCAAGATTCTGCAATGTTAGTCGATTAAAGACACAATAAACCCGGGTTTAATGCAAGCACTGGCAATGGCATAGTAGGGCTTTACATGTAAACGAAGACATCAATTGTTTAGGTTGTAAGGCTAGCATTCACTGTAGTATTCCAAATTGTAGGTTGTGTGAAAAAGTGAAAACAACCTTTATTGTTTTGGTGTTGTGCTGCACATATAATTACTCACTAGTGTGGCTGACGGCGCTCTCTCTCTCTCTCTCTCTCTCTCTCTCTCTCTCTCTCTCAATCGACTGTCTCACTGGAGGGGTAGGGCACATAGGGCGGATGAAAGTGCACGCCATGTGGCAAGAGGGAGGGGGGGGGGGGATTCCCTCCCCCTTTTATAATAGTATAGATAACATTATACATGTGACACTATAATCATGAGCATACAAATTTTTGATGTTGCTGTCGATTTTTTTAATCATTAGCATATAATTTTTTGTGAACATGAAGTGAAATTTAAATATATTGATGCCCATGTACATTAAAATTGTGTACATGGAGCATCAATATGTGCAAGCAAATACACTACATGTATATATACATCACATTTGCAAAAAATATATGCATTAATAAAAGTGAAAATTCCCAAAATACCCCTCTAATTTGTGGAGATTCCCAGAATACCCCTCAAATTTAAAAAGTTACAAATATACCCCTCATATTTGACCCAAAGTTCCCAATATACCCTTCAATTTCTCCAAAATACCCACCATTAACCCCGTAAACATCTCTAAAGACAAATTTTATTGCAACTCTTCATAGGAAGATTGGTTCTCCCTCAATAGAAGATGATAGAACTAGGATTTTATATGGTATTGTGGGCTCTTCAAATGAAATTGTTCATAATTTTTAGACACGTATGCCTCTATTTCAGAGTGCATTCCTGAATAGTTTTGTCTAGAAACTAAATCCCCTTTGTCATGAATATTATAATATGCAAAAATAAGGGCAAATCCATCCCAATATGATGCAAGGGTATATTGGAAAATTATGAAATTTGAGGGGTACTTTGGGAATTTCCACGAATTAGAGGGGTATTTTGATAATTTTCCCTTTTAAAAAAACACCAAAGTTACATATAAAATTACAAGCTAGAATTCTCAAAGATCGAATAGGTGCTAAATTTTCTCTAGGTTAGTTGTATAAACTGGTACATAAATAAAAATTACACAAAATGAAAGATAGAATCAAGGATTCAACTTAAGGTTGCCTTCAAAGTTCAGTGTTTCATTTGCAAATAGGTTTTGTTCTATCCCTGCTAAATGTATCATGTACTAGTACGGCCAGCCGCCTTCGGCGGCCTCTCTTTCTCACCCTCTCTCCCTCTTTATCGCGTGCAAAGGGGCTTGTTTTTGTTTTGGACTTTAGCCTTCAGATCGCAGATTGCGACACATGTAAAGGGCTCCCCCTTCTGCCATATTATGTTGGTAGATAGTTCAAGTCCGCCCATCCAGCTGGGCATATACTTTATCTTATTCAAGCTTCAGCTTGTGTATCTTTTTCATCTCAATAGTTACCATATCCATTGTGATGCATAGGAGGAAACCCTTCCAAAATTGATATGTAAAGATATTGACACACAGAAATTCGTTGTTTATGAAATAGCAAAGGTATGAGGTGCTCTCTTCGAGGGTGGTGCAGCAAGGGAGCTTGCCAGCCATTCAAGGGGAACCCACAGTGGGCGAGCCTTTTGTTCGAGGCATCAGAGTTGCGGGCGCCCACTGTTCGAGGGTGGCAGAGGCATGAGAGCTGCACTGGAAGCCACGATGGAAGAGAAGGCAGACACAATATAAGGCATTGAGCTTGCGTGGCCATCTTAAAGTTAAGCTAGCAAGGGCTTAGATCCCGTGGCTGCAAGAGATTCTAAAGGGAAATAAGGCAAATGTTGCCACAAAAACCCTTTCACATTTGTATTCCACCGACACCGTGCATCAAGCCAAGCATCCAGGACCATCCTTTGCCTTGAGATACCGCCACGCTTAGTGGGGTTTGAACCCACGACCATGGTGATGGAAGTCCCCAACCCTCTTCCAACTAATGGCTAGGAAAAATGTTTTTGGCAAGGCCTGCCCCAAGGGCCAAGGGAATGCAAGCTTCTAAAATTTGTCCCAAACTGTCCAACACTTTGCACTATGAGCTCAAGAATCAAGAAAGTAGGCATAATATATTCCATCCCACCACGGATACAAATGTCCCTTTCCAATAGTTTAAACCTCTTTATGTGAATGTCCCTTCTTTGGAAAGCAACTATCTGCGCCTGTGACCTTAGGCTCTTGAGAATCTATGGAAGATCATCAAGCTTTGCAAACAAGACCCTTCCCAATGCCAAATTTTTTACTTTAAAAAACTAGGTTTGGTGTAATCCCACCTACAAATATTATAATTATAGGTGGGAAAGCATTAAAAAATCTGAGAAATTTAGAGTAAAATCCTTTAAATAACCTCTAGCATGTAAAACTCACAAAATTTTGAGAAATTTAGTGTAAAAACCTTTAAATAGCCTGTCAAATTTGAGGGAAAAGTTTGTTTTTGGAGCAGTGAGGCACACATCTTTTCACCTTTGTCACATCTAAGTAAGTTGATGTCATGTACTACCTATGTTTAGTAATCAGTAGCTCATTATCACCTTGCAATGGCCTAAATATATACTCTTCTTCACCGTTGTCACATCCATAGCAAGTGGGTGTCATGTACTGCTTGACTATTTAAATTGGGAGAAATCCATACTCAATTTATAGTGGTAGTCTTTTCACGTACTACTCTTTTGTTCTTCATCAATTTTAAAGAGAATAGAGGAGCTCAAAAGGGTGCAACTGTCAACACTGCAATGCAAGGTGCCAAGGATCTAATTCATCCTGAGAAAAGAATATAAGAAGAGCTATAGGATGCCCCTTAGCACTACGTGACACATAGCATTAACTTTGGGGTTTTTTTTTGTTTTTTTTTTTTGGGGGGGGGGGGGGGGGGGGGGGGGGGGGGAGGGGTTTCAATAGCTCGGAAGAGCACGTACGAAGGTTGAGACGGATTAAACTACTTAGGCATCACAAAAATCAAGGGGAAATTAAACCCAAGCCGTGCAAAAAATAGCCCCCCCATCACCCGTTTTTAAACCCAAGAACTCCTAGTCAACTTTTGTGACACATGAGTTAACCATCTCACCCGCATGCACATGTTGTATCGTTGTCAAGTTTATAACCCTTAATCGTAAACCAACATGCATTGGTTGGGTTCAAGGGGTTTAATTCGTAATCGAGTTTAGTTTTAATAGAAATCTTACAGTTACGATCTTCTCGATCGTCTTGCGTAGACTTCCCAACCCTTGATGCCCCCCTCTTTAATACTTATGTGTCACTTAGTGCTGAGGATAGAATGCCCTTTATAAACAAACCTAAGTAAAATCTTTAGTTTTGGCCACATGATGTAATATATAGTAGGACACTGGGTAGGGATATATTAAAATAACCAGATATCCCTAGCCAATGTTCTGCCAAAAAAAAAAAGGACAATGGGTAGGGAAAAAGGAGAATGTTGGAGAAAGAGATGCTTACAACTTACAAGAGGTGAGGGGGAGACAAGCATACGGTACATGTACATCTGTAGTTCAAACTCTCTTCTAAAAAGACAAGTCAACCTATACTTCAATAGGAGCATGCGGGGCCCCATTGCCCATTCCTTCTAGTAGATTGCACACTTCTCAAGTATTCATGGGATTGTCCTCACTGCTTTTTTAAAAAACTACTTTCTTGGCCTTGGTTTCTAAGGTCAAGCTGTAAACATCCCATATTTCTGTCAAAATCTTAGGTATTGAAGAGATTTAAAGCTAAAATCCCCAAACTTTTAACATTGAAAATCAAAGTCAATGAACTTCTCCCACGTAAACCAACCCCCCCCCCCCCCCCCCCCCCCTCCCCAAAAACCAAAAAAAAAAAGAAATAAAAAAGACAACATCCATTTTTTCCAAATGATTCAGAAAATTTCTCCCCTAATCGCTTACTTTGGTTACATCGCTTACAATTCCTTGCCCCCATGCTTGCAACCCTCATTCTATGTCCTATCCAAACAGCTTTATGCATGATCAACCATAACATAACAGAGTGTTTGGCAGGGGTATCCGAGTGCCACAGAGTTTGGAACTTAAAGTTCCACTTCCTTCTATCCTTAGATACACGCCACTTTTTGTTGAGAGTGACATGTAACTGTTCTTACAGAGCTGGGGACCAGTTTGGGGGATTAGAAAGAGCGCCACCTCCTGACCAGTATAGTGCCTTAGGTGACGGGTCTGGTTGTTTGGAGAGTCTGACGAGTCTGGCTAAAAGTCTGAGAGTTTTTTTTTACATTTTTCTGTGCAGGTCAATCAGCTCAAATTGGAACAATGCAGAATCTACCAAGCAAATTACAAAATGCTAATGGACTGCATGAGCTACTACAATAGCGCCAATATAAATAAACAGCAAGAGGTTCTACTGGATGGCTCTTATTTGCATCTGCAGAGAATGATTGATGAATGCAAAGCTGATGGAGAGAAGCTGAAGAGACACTTCGAAAATGGGATAAGACTTATTACCCACTTGCAGGAAGTCATTAGTGCTTTCCCGGGGGGTAGCAGTTTGGGTGGCAGTCCCTGAAGCTTTAAGAAAAGTGTAATCCTGATTTAGATAAGAATCTATGTAAGTTCTTGTATGCATCCACTTTTTTGTAAAGAGCCAATGTAATTTTGTCCGCTTTCTAATACAAATTCTCTCTCGCCCTTTATGGACAAACCCCCCCCCCCCCCCCCCCCCTTTCGCGACGAGAACATTATAAACATGTGCATAATCCTAGCTAGAAAAGTCCATGTGGGCATGTCTACAATGATGGGCTCAATTACTAGAAGGGGTTTCTTGGTATCCACTCTTTTAAGGGATCATAAAGGTAATTGAATCTCATCCTTCTTTTTGCATAGCTAGGCTCAAGCAAAGCCAATTCTTCCCAACAATAATATACTCTAGGATTTGGTGTCTCAATTATATGAGCTCGAATTCGGATGATGTGATGAGAAGGCCATCTGTTCAAGTCTCATCGTTGATCACCCAAAGAAAGGAGAGTTTACCCCCAAGGAGTAGCCAATTCTCCAAGGATCCAGTGTAGGTAGAAATTACAGTTTTAAAAAGGGACATAACTTCAATTGAAATGGATCTGATGTCTTGGCTATATAAGTTTGAATTCGAATGGCAAGAAGAAAAGTCCATGCATTCAAGTCTCACCATGCACTACTCCATAGAAAAGAGAGATGATGCCCAAACGGGTAGCCAATTCTCCTGGGTCTAGTGTAGGCATCTATACTATAATAAAAGGGGGAGCAATTTCGGTCCCCCCCCCCCTCCCCGACACGTGACTGAAGCTGCTAGTTCCAGTTGGTGTACCCTGCATCATCGGTGACACAAGCGACTATGAGAGAGAGAGAGACGTATGTGAAGAGAGAGAACCGCTTCTTCTCAGTCCCACATGTTTGCGCATAGACCAATGTCCATGGGCAGTGGCGGTTAGGACTCAAGAGTCAGGAGTCAAGACTCAAAAGGCGAGGTCACTGAGGTGTCCGCACTGATTCCTATATTAATTTCCAACCCGTCCTGCACGCGTACCTCCTACCGACGATGCTCTTGGGACCGAAGTCACCAATCATAGTGGCCACTGCCACCCTCCAAGCATCCTAAGTCCCCAAAAACATGGCCGTAGCCTTCGACTCGATATTGCGCATGAGCAGGGCTCTCGCCTCACATTGTCATGTGCTCTTGCATCCAACCACAGTTAGACGCAGGGAGTCAGCTCAAACGCCTCCAAGGTGATGCCGCAACATGCCAACGCAGCACGAACAACACTTGATTCAATGTCCACTACCAAAGGCACCACCCAGTGTACTTTTAATGGCTATTGCCTGCACAAAAGCAATAGGCATTACGGGAATGATTACCCGCAAACTACATTATGTGAACATCAAACACATAGAAATAGGATAGAAGACAATACACAGTACACATGCACAGAACACCTCCTGCTTCATTCATATGTAATCCGGACACAGAGTTACAACAGCAGATGTAATGAATAACATAGAGGTTGGTTGGTTACATCAAAAGACAGGCATGCCCTCCCATATACAACCGCTGCTCCAGCGCAGATCGGGAACGGTGCACACACTCCTGTCCCATGATATCTTGTGAAGAACTGTCGCCACGGCCACCGCATACCGCATGACTCCTGATCCGCAATGTCCAGACCTACGTAGGACCGCAGGACCGCATGTGCGACTGATGCCGTAACACCTGGCACGCACGATGGATTGCGCGAACCCACACTCAGCCCCTCCGGTTGGAAGGTTCCGGTTGCTGATCTTTGACCTATTCTGGTGAAGAGGAAATGTCAATGTAGCCAAAGCCTCTAAAATCTGTAGTATGGGCCCGATAGACCTCATCCAAAAGATGTGGATCTATCTCAGTATGTTCCGGCCAAGGAGCCCGAGGAATAAACTGTGTCGGCAAAGAAATAGATTGCGGCGCCTGCGGCAAAGGAGCAAGAGGCGTATGTAGAGGATAATAGCGAGAAAGGTATCTATTGAGAGCATACCAAAATGGAGGGCATGGGGGTAGACTAAGGGAGAAAGAATAAGCCAAAGTCTCCACCCAAAAGCACACCCTGTGCCGCTCCTTACGAAATCGACGAATCATTTTCTGCAAACGAGATACATGAGCCTGGGCCTCAGCACAATTCTCTGTAGCTTGCGCCCAATCAGCAATATCAAAACCTTCTAGAACAACACGCTTACCTCTGTCAGTGTTGGATGACTCAGGTTGCTGCACCACAACCTGTTGAGTTGGTGGCTGTGCTCTCACCTCAGCAGATAAGCGTGTGCTCCAGCTCTATAGTTGATCGTTAACCCTCACGGCACACGGACACCCTATGATCTATAAACGTTGTATTATTTAGAGTCAGGTATCGGGCTTGTCGGACCAATAGGGAAAGGTAGAGTGATCGCCGATGAGAGGCGCACTCTAACTGGGACATTCAAGGGATTAGTTGGCTTATAAGCATGGGCGCCCAAGTGTGAATGGGGTGAGCTCCTATAAAAGCCAACTAAACCTAATTTTTACTCATTCTCTCATTTGTGCAATAGAAGAGTGCTCTTGCTCCATCTCCATCTTCTTCTTCTTCACCTCCTCGTGTGTGTGTGTGTGTGTGTGTGTGAGAGAGAGAGAGAGAGAGAGGGAGAGTGTGTGTGCGATCGAGCATTACGAAGGCACGACGGCGGCGAGGCGGTTGAGCGCGGCACGACTGCAGCTTCTTCTTCATCGCGACGAGGAATCCACCACGAAGGCGAGCGTAGAGCGGTGAGTGACACACCCTTTGTTTCCTTGAGCTTGCTAGTTTAGGCTTGTTGTGTGCTTGGAGCCGTTTGTGGCTCGCACACGGTGTATCGGCAAGTCCCTTGCTTCGACAGTGCGGCAAGGAGCGCACATTTTTGGCGCCGCTGCCGGGGATATGCCCTACACTAAGCTCGGTTAGCACTTTACGCTTTCTTGTGGTGCAATTTCTATCATAGGAAAGGCAGGGAAGGAGTGTGTGTAGTTGTGTGGAGATTTCTGTTTTTTGCGTTTTCTACGTTTTCTGGTTTGCACTGCACAGTTAGCATTTCTTGCGTTTTTGCATTTTCTGCATTTTCTGGTTCTGTCAAGTTTCAATTTCTGCAGTTTCTGCATTTAATTTTCTGTCAAGTTCCAATTTTCTGCAATTTCTGCATTTTCTGTGCTTTTTCAATTTTCTGCATTTCTTGCGTTTTTTCAATTTCTGCGTTTTCGACATTTCTGCATTATAAAAATATATATATATATATTATTTTTTTGAAAAAAAAAATCCAGGAAAAAAAAAACCGAAAAATAAAAACGCGAGAGAGCGGGCGGTTAAATTTTATTTTTCGAAAATAAAAAACGTGAAATTTCTCGAAAATAAAAAACGTGACTCTAAAAACGGACGGGTTGGTTTGTATAAAAGATAGATCGGGATCATTTCCCCAGGCCCAGGCCCAGGCCTCAGTCCTCAGTCTTGTGATATATACTAGACTCACTCTTATATATATACCCTACTCCCTCAAGAGAGAATGAGAGCATGTGGGACAAGTCCTCCACTCTCCTCCTTTCTCTTCCCACTTGCACCCTTAGACTTTCTAGTTTGGGCCTAGTTCCCTACTGGAAATTGACAGTTTTAGGGATTCCGAGGGCATAGAGTGACCAAACGGAGGGCTGTAAAGCACGACACGACCCTCTGACTGATACGCTCGTTTCGAGCTATCACACGGCCCATTCCACGACACGCTCTAAAAAATCTAGCAAAAAAACAAACAAAAAACACGCTAAAAACTAGTCACAGGGCCTCCTAGAGCAGCTTTTTAACACCTTAGGGTATCAAAAGCACATGCACTTACGCTCTGGACGAGTGTTAGAGCACGATCATATTGGTAGTGCCTCTGTTCATACGGACACCCATTACCCATCCACGATAAGCTCTAGACCCTCAGCGGGGACACAAGGTAGCACCACCCAAGACCCTAAAATAGCCGCTAGTGATTCCTCCTCCGACTCAGAAATCATGGAAGCATACCCTACCCAAAACACTGAGAGAGAAGGCCATGCACCTCCCGAAGCTCCACAGCCTAGTACTAGTATGTTTAGCCGTTTCATGGAAACATTAGGTAGAGCTACTCGCTCGGAACCTGATGCAAATGAAGCACACGAAGGGGGTGGGGAAGTGGATCTCCTTTCACATCGCACGTGGACCCCACACCCCCAAAGAGTGTCCATGTGGATATCCTACCAACTTCTTACCAAGAAGGCCCTGTTGAGCTGCCTCCTTCAGAAGTTCCCTCTAGAGTACCGTTGGTGACAAGTAAAACCACGGGGAGCAACATTGCTTCTACCTCACAAGAAACCGTTAACACGTCGACTCTAGAAGGATTGTTCATTAATGATCATTGGACATACGACCTCCACACTGAGGTGTTGACGGATCTACACTCTGGCCACGCCTACCATGTAGGATGGATAGAGATTGTACAATCCACCTCTAGTGCCACGAGCATCGAAGATCAACAGAAAATGATCTGTAATGTTATCCATGGCATTATTCAATCAGAAAGGCAAAACCGAGGGGTAAATATACTCTCAACTGGCCCCATGAGATTTCTGGATACGAGCAAGGCTCAACAGCCTACTCTATCACAAATGGAGACTCCTCTAATGAGCCCCATGGACCCATCTTACGTCATTTCACCTGGGGTCTCTATGCAATCTGAGCCTCCGAGCGAAAACTTTAGCTTCCCTAACTTGGCTCAACCCTCTATTAAGGAAAACCAGTGCTCACTCCAGGGATAAGCCTGACAGAGAATGTACCGATGACATCTACGGTTAGCGCAGTGCCACTACCTAGTGTCGTAGTACCTAATATGGGGCCTCGACCGTATGTGCCTCTAGCCCCTTATGCACACATGGCCCCCACACCTCCAATTGTACCACTTGCTTATGCTCCTCGAGTGCCGCTCCCTAGCTCTTATCCGAGTGGACCTATGCCCGGTTATGTTCCATATCCTGCATCATCCACACATATGCCAAGACCGGCACCCGTCCCTCTCCCACATATGATTCCAAGAGTACCTCCACCGGCCCTACCTCCTCACATAGGTGACTTGGCAGCGTTTGCTCAAACCATAGGTCGATCTATCGCGGAAAATATGCGTCATGCATCTGATAGAGAGCCTAGAAGTAAGGCAGTACAAATTGCCAAACTCACGCAAAAATTCAATGGGGACGAAGATGCTAGGAAACACATTGAAGTGTTTGAACAAGTATGTGATTCCTTAGGGGAACGCAACGAACTACATAAGTGCAATGCCTTAAGCTTGACATTAAGTGGGAAGGCTGGAGATTGGTATAGAACCCTAAGGGTGGACGAGAAAACAATCTACCCTACCCTTCGAAGGTTGTTTCTAAAGGAGTACATACGAGAAGGTGTGCTTTGGGGTGTAGCATCTCAGCTACAGAAGGCCGAACGTAAGGAAGGAGAGTCAGTAAGGGACTTCATTAGTCGTCTAAAGCACTTAAACTCTCGCTGCCCTGTAAATGAGCGCTTCAACAATAACCAACTGCTTGATCGATTCATTCGAGGGTTGAGGAATGAAGGAATCTATAATGGACTAGTGATTAGAGGTATCACAACCTGGGAAGATGTCACTGCCAATGCAATCCAATTAGAGGACAACTTGATGATAGCAGGCATGAGGGTGTCTACTGACACGAGATCCACTAGCTCACAAGCCATTGAGTATGAACCCATGACTGCAAAGCCCATTGCCAATGAGCCAAAGGTATTTGAGACATTCTTGACAGACCTCACCAAGGCAATCCAAGAGTCTCTTAAGGATAATCGACCCCCTCAAAATAGTCACATGTATCCAAGAAGGGAGCAACAATGGTGTTCCATTTGCTTAGGTCCACATAGCACTAGTGAGTGCCCTACGTTTAGAGTAAAATTTAATGGAACTTGCAACGCATGTGGTAGGTATGGTCACCAAGCTAAGGATTGTTTAATGATCAAACGTATGATGGCAAATAGACCACCTGTAGCCTGGACGGATGCACCTCGAGCTCCTGTATTGATGCCTGCTCCACCTGTTGAGCAACTACCGCAACACATGGTCCCTAGATCTCAAAATGTTGTACAAGCTACACCGCTACCACCTCCTGTGCTAGGACCGCAGCCCCCGCATCCAAGAGTCGCCCCTATGAACCAAGTGGGTTGCGAGCCATCAAATGCTTATGCAGATGGCTGTGAGGAGGAAATAGACACTAGTATTGCCTACGGACTTGATACATTGGAAGAGTGTCCTATATACTACATGGAAGATTGTTGGGGACAAGTCAAGCCGGTTTATCAAGCTGCTGCTCTCGCATCCAGAGGTCAAAATATCAACACCCAGGCTAGGAGGCCACCTCTTCAATGCTACGAGTGTGGTGGACCACATCGAGCAGCGGAGTGCCCTATTAGGCTGCAAAAGAATGCTGCACAGATGCAAATGAATCAAGGGAGCACGTCTGCAATGCCAATACTCACATGTAATCGTTGTGGCATAGATCACTTGATTGCCCAATGCCCCTATAACCCAAATGCGCCTAAAATCACACCCCTGAATTTGGTCGAAATTGCTAGTGTGACATCGCCAATACCACCCGTCGCACCCGCTTATGCGATTACACGGTCCATGCTTCAAGGGCCAGGCCATATCCTCGAAGAGAGAGATACCGCGTCAGTTATCCAAGCAAAGAAAAAGAAGACACGAAGGAAGAAGTCGCAGAATACGGAAATTCAAAGCCAAGTTCCAAAACAAACATAGGAACAGGAGATGACCCCGTGTATATGAATGACCTCGAGGATGATTCAGATTCAATCGAGACAATGGAGACTAGAACCAATACCACAAAGGGAAAGACCGACAAAGAAAACCGTAACATGGAACCAAATGAAAACCGAATAAGAGAAAACCATAAAGAGCCTCTGAAAACACCACAAGTGTTTCCAAATCCAATCCAAGACCCCCAAGATAAACCGCAGGGGCAAAAAGGGAAAAATCGTAAAAAGAAGATTGGGACGTACCCAAACCCAGTAGACGAGATTGAGCAGGTGAAACATCTAAGAGGTTTAGTGGAGGAGACTCAAAGGAAACTAGAACCAGAACCCATGCATGTCAAAATTCATGACACAGTGTTTCCCACGCAAGTTCATCCACCCCACATGAACCATAGACCGTTAGCCATATCTAGTATCATCCAAGAAGGGAGTGAGGACGGGACATCAGAAAGTGAGCATACACCCTTCTTGTTGGAAAGGATGTTTAACGAAGGAATACCTGATCCCATTGAGGAATATGAGATTCCATCCTCACCAGTTCCTAGTCAAGGACCTACACCCTGCAAAACGCCAATGAATGTTGCCAAACTAGTGGACTTCATGTCTTCTGAGGTCCGAACCACGATCATAGCAAAGTTGTATGGAGATCCTGAGTTATTCCTTGCACTTCGAGCATTCCTTAACGGAGAGCTACGAACGGGATTACCGCAGTTTGCGCAACCAAATAGGCCTGACTCGATTATGATTGATGAGGAAAATCATGTGCAATCACTTGACTTAGATGGACACGAGTCTGTGATCGAGGTACCCATTAACGAATTAGGGCAGTATTTTGAAGGCGACGAGTCTAATGCGACCCTACCC
Source organism: Adiantum capillus-veneris (assembly GCF_014529385.1). Lineage (NCBI taxonomy): Eukaryota > Viridiplantae > Streptophyta > Polypodiopsida > Polypodiales > Pteridaceae > Adiantum > Adiantum capillus-veneris. The sequence continues at coordinate 70,712,437 of NC_140934.1, forward strand.
ATCACTACCAAGGGATTAACTATAAAGGGAATTCTTGATGGTGGTGCGGGAGTTAGCATCGTTACAAAAGATTGTTGGGAATCCATGGGAAAACCCCGCCTCAGTGTTACTAACATTGTGGTAAAGATGGCAAATGGTACCATAGCCAAACCTATGGGGATGCTCAAGGATCTTAAGATCAAAGTTCTAGGACACAAGGTACGACATACGTTCATTGTAATGGATTTCTCTAAACACCTTATGTCATATGAAATGATTTTAGGACGACCATTCATGAGGGAAGCACAAATGGTTCATGATTGGTCTAAAAATCATGTCTATTTGCAATTCCAAGACTCTATCCTTAGAGTGGATTTGGTGACTGGTAAGGTACACCCCTTAGGGAGTAAAACCATTATTGATCATCGCTCTGACACCACAGTTCACTCGGTCCCACTACAATATTGTTACACTTGTAAGAAGGATACATACATTGGCCAAGATTCTCCTTACATGGATGTGTTACCGGGTATGACGGAATCAGACAACGTAGACTGGGTACACCTAGCTGCAACCATAAATACCTGGGGAAATAGAGGAACCACTTGGGTCACACTAGAGGGGGAAGAGGTACCACAAATTGCACCTCTGAACATGATAAGTGCCATACATGCATCTTCTAAGGGCAAGGCAATTGTGGACCAATCTGACAGTGACACCGATAGCTCAATAGAAGACTTTGACCAACACGACTTGGACACTGACTCCCAAAGTGAAACAGATTCTGAATCTCATGAATTAGAGAGTGGAGCAAGTTCAGAGTCAAAACATTCGGAAGGACCGAGCACATCAACCGATGATAGCTCCTCCGAGAGTGAAGAGGACACCAACGAGGACTCCTTTAGTGAGCCAGATCTAAATGCAAATCAAAAGCAGGTCTCAAATAAGAAAAAGAAAAACCTTAAGAGGCATCGATATCGAGCCAATGTACGTGCTAAGATAAACAAGAAGAGATCCTCAACAGAATGGCTCAGTTATATAGGAGCATGTGATGCTCATCGAAAATTGGTAGACAATTGGGGTGAATATCTCCAAAATGTTATGTGGTGTAGACCACGACCCCATGACATAGCCCAATTAGAGATCATAGACAAGCCAAAGTTGAGCCGCACTGCAAGGAGGCGTCAAAACCAAGAGTTAGCTCGACAACACAAGAAAGCTGAAATGGAAGCACAAACCAAAGCACAACCAGAATCCACAGACTTGCATCCTGCACCAGAACATTTCAAATCTTACACCACAGGGGAAGCAAAGGTTGTGTACACAAAAGCCCAAAGAATACCTATCGATGGAAATAATGGAATCTATGATGGTCCGGCAATAGTTAAAGAAATAGAATTAGCTGACCCCGATGAAGAATCAAAACCTGTTTTTATTGCCCAAGACCTCACAGAAGTTGAAGAGGCGGTCCTCAAAGAGCTTCTCAAGGAATTCAAGGACGTATTCGCTTGGACATACCATGATATGAAAGGTGTTCCGCCTTCTGTGGTCCAACATACAATCCCTATGATTAGCACTGCGAAGCCCGCACAACAAAGACCCTACCCGATGAATCCTAAGTACGCAAAGATCATTCAAGAAGAACTAGAAAAGCTTATCAAATGTGGGTTCATATATCCTATTGAACACTCTGAATGGGTGTCGCCAATAGTTATCGTGCCAAAAAAGAATGGGAAACTCAGGGTGTGCGTGGACCTCAAAAAAGTTAATGCAGCTACTAGAAGAGACCATTACCCCCTACCATATTCCGAACATGTACTCGAAAGAGTTGCAGGCAAGGAAGCTTATAGCTTTCTAGATGGGTACTCAGGCTACAACCAAATCACGATAGCGCTAGAGGACCAAGCTAAAACTGCCTTCATCACAGAATTTGGCGTGTTTGCATTTCGTGTGATGGCTTTTGGCTTAACAAATGCCCCTGCTACATTCCAACGATTAATAAACACTGCTTTTAAAGAATATTTGAGAGAGTTTTGTGAAGCTTTCTTAGACGACCTTTGTGTTTACTCTTCTTGGAAAGAACATCTATCATGTTTGCGGAAGGTGTTTGAAAAATGTAGGTTATATCGTATCTCATTGAACCCGTTCAAATGCCAATTTTGGGTCAAGCATGGAGTTATTTTAGGGCATATAGTATCCAAGAATGGTATCTCAACCGATGAGAGCAAAATTAAAGTGATTCTAGAGTTACCACCACCAACCAATTACAAGGGAGTTCAAAGGTTCATGGGACACGTAGGTTATTATCGACGGTTTATTTTATTTTTCGCTGAGATAGCACGTCCTTTGTACAAGCTTCTCATTGAATTTAAATGGACTGAAGAGTGTGACCAGGCCTATGAACAATTGAAGAAAACACTAGCAAGTGCTCCGATTTTAAGGAAACCTAACTGGGATGTCATTTTCCATGTGCATATTGATGCATCAAACTTTGCTATTGGGTGTGTTCTCACTCAACCAGGAGAACATAAATTGGACTATCCCATTAGCTTTGCAAGCCGTCAATTGAACGATGCTGAAAGGAACTACACCACTACAGAGCAAGAAGGTTTGGCAATGGTTTATGCAGTAAAGAAATTTCGCTACTACCTTCTGGCAAACAAGTTTGTATTTTATGTGGATCATCAAGCGTTGCTGTATCTGGTAAACAAGCCATGCTCCACAGGAAGAATCACACGATGGTTGTTAATTCTTCTGGAGTTTGATTTCACAATTGTAGTGAGACCCGATAAAAGGCACGTCATGGCTTATCATTTGTCTCGCATACCCAATGGTGAAGCCCCTACAGGAGTTGATGATGAATTACCCGATACTTCCCTATTCATAGTTGAGACTATGCCTGAATGGAGTGAGAACATTGTTAACTTTTTAGTTAATGGTTTTCCACCCAAGGAACTTCGTAAGGATATCGCTCGAAGGCTAGTAAAAGAATGTGAACCCTATTGTTTGATTGCCGGAACTCTGTATAGATTAGGCAAGGACGATATTCTTAGGCGTTGTGCCCGCGAGGATGAATATTTGTATATCTTGCAAGAAGCACATATGGGCATAGCAGGAGGACATTTTTCAGGAGACCTGACTGCTAGAAAGGTGCTGCAATCAGGCTATTGGTGGCCAACTTTATTTAAGGATGCATCACTTTTTACAAAAGGGTGTGATGAGTGCCAACGTTACAAGACCACACAGCGCAAGGACAGAATGCCCTTACATCCTATTAAAGTAACCCAACCATTTGAAAAATGGGGCTTAGATTTTGTAGGTCCAATTAGTCCCGCAGCTCGCAACACTCAATCTCGATATATTCTAGTTGCTACCGACTATGTAACAAAGTGGGCTGAAGCTAAGGCTTCACAAAAAGCTGACGCAAGGACAACAGCTAAGTTTCTTTTTGAGAACATTATCACAAGATTTGGTTGCCCTTTTGAAATTGTTAGTGATAATGGTACCCATTTTATAAATGAGGTAATAAGAGAGCTTACCACGACCTTTATGATATCCCACCATAAGTCTACACCTTATTACCCGCAAGCTAATGGACAAGCCGAGAGCACCAACAAGACTCTAATCTCTATTTTAACCAAGACGGTAGAAGCTCATCGCACTGATTGGGATTTGAAGTTGACATCTGCTCTATGGGCTTATCGTACTGCTTATAAAGTGGCTATTAATTGTACTCCATTCAAAATGGTATACGGCCAAGAAGCGGTTATGCCTTGGGAGTTTGTCATTCCTAGTCTTAGGGTAGCTTCGCAAGAAGGATGGAATGGTAACCCCTTAACCGAGCGTTTGTTTATCTTAGAAAAACTAGACGAAGAGAGACAGCTGGCTGTGCAAAATGCTCTTGTGGAAAAGGATAGGAGAAAGAAGTGGTTTGATCGCCATGTGAAGGACAAGGACATCAAAGTTGGTGATAAAGTCCTTATGTATGGAGTACGTAAAGAGAAGAAAAAGTTGAAATATGCTGGTAAAGGACCATATAGAGTATGTGAAATTACCCCACAAGGTACCCTTCGTGTGGAAACTCTTGATGGAGTTGAAACCATTGGATTCCTCAATGGGAGTAAATTCAAAAGATATTATGATCCTTTAAGCCAAGAAGAACTACGGGCCATTCATCAAAAGAAGGCCGCCAAAGCACAAACCGAGTTAAACAAGATACAAGCTCAAGCTGAGGCTAAGGAGCGACAACAACGTATAAGAGAAAAACGAGAGGCTAACCTTGGGGTCACAAATGCATTCCACGTGGAAATCGAAGAGGATAAGTTGGACTCTGACACACCTCTACGATACCCCATTGAGTTAAATAGTGCCTATGGAAAAGTGCTATATAATGCCTTATTGGACACGGGTGCTAAATATAATCTGCTATCCTATGGGGTGTGGTGTCAATTAGGGAAGCCACCTCTATCTGAGAGTATTATCCAAGTCAAGGGTGTCAACAAGAAAAAAACTACGGTTTTTGGAATCTGGCACACTTTTGTCAGTTATGACAATGGGGTTGTAGCTCAAGACTTTTTGGTCATGCCTACTGGAACTATGGAGGGTAATATAAACCTAGGCCGCACGTGGATGATAGCCACCAAATGCACTATTGATTGGGGGACTGGGGGTGTTACAACGCAAAAACCAACTCTTAGCCCTACCACTCAAGCCATAGTCCCTGAGATATTGCCCAAGGAAATAAAACCCAAGACATTGCATGTCCAGGAGGTTGAACCATACGTCCCCATAGCCCAACTCTCTAGAGCTTCAACTGATGTAGTTGAAAGAAAGCTTGAGACACACAAGAACCATCCTAATATAACAGAGAAAACATACAAGTGGGTCCCTAAAACCTCTGTAGTGAGCATGGTTGATGCAAAAAAACGGAAACCTAGTAAGAAACGTACCACTCGCTCCAAGAAAAGTAAGAAAATGTTGCGTTGGATTCCTAAACGACTATTGGAAGCCCAAGGATACTATGAAGGAAATGATCAAATCTGGGTGCCCAAACGTAAAGTGTACTCTTACCTGTCACCTGGCCCATGTAAACCCAATCCTGTGGCTCCAAAACAAATTGAAAATCGCGGAAAGGAAAAAATCATGGAATGTTACACACCCGTTCTAGAGCTAGTTTGGGTACCAAAGAAAGAACGATTTGTTCCACCTAGCTCAGGAGCAGGGAAATCAAATGAAGCTTCTTGCTCTTCATGTAGTTCCTATACGCAAATAGAAGCTTCGACACAACCTCCACCTACCACTGTACATATCCATACAAGCACGAAAGAGTTTGCACCTCTCGGGGATAGTTCACCACCTACCACAACGTTGCAAATAAAATCATGGGAGAGTACCTTACCACCCTTGCAACTAGATGAAACGCATAGGGCGGTCGAAAACTATTGTTTAAAACCTTCACCCATAACAACTTGGAACAATTGGTTTCAAAAGGTGACGACCTCATTCCAAAAGGTATGATCTACCCAAGGAAGGGGGGAGTGTTTGCTAACATCAATCATTCACTCGCTCCCCTCTCAACCTTCCTCCCTGACCTCTCAATTCCAATCTTAGGGAATGTATATATATAGCCTTATACTCACAAAAAAACAAAAATAGTAAAGAGCAAGAGCGCCTAGCAATGAGAGAGCACCCTATCAGATCTTACATATAAGTCCAAATTCACCGTGTCAATTCAAGCAACACACAAAAAAAACTCTTATGTTTTAAAGGCCTAACCAAATCTATCTGTCTTGTCAGAAATGGCTACTTCACCAGAGGCATGCACTTCTATTTTTGATGAAAGGTACCCTTTGTCTTTTCCTCAAGTGTTCTACGTATGCTACCCTATACTTTCTTGCGAATGGGATTTGATAGAGAGCCTTGCATGTGAGAGAAATTTTGAGGAGTTAGAATGGCTGATACGTCTATGGCTAACTAGTGATCCCTACCCAGTAGCGAATGTGTCTCCAATGGCACATGCTTATTCTTTTGGACAAGATGAGTATCCACGCATCACGAGGTTCTTGATTAGCATGCTTGCACAAGAGGATGATGAAGAGGAACTAATAGAGACCGAGGAAGACTATGGCCTCACGGACAACGATTTTATTTATCTAGATGATGAGGATAGAGGCCTAGCCTTAGGGTGGCCACCCGGTTTATATAATATCCTCTTTCCTTGATTCTAAAAGGGGTGACAGATAGGTAGGTTAGGGGTCTAGATTGTGTTTTGAGTTTGTTTTTTAGGAGTTTTAATTTTTCACACTGACATGCCTCCTAGAGGTATAGTGCCTGTTTTTGGATGTGTTAGGTAGGACTTATATGGATCTCCATCCACATGGCTGAGGACATCTGCTTCAACGAAATGAGCCACTCCATACCTCCAGGTGTACTACTTTCCATGATTCATGTTGGTGGATATGTGTAATTGCTAATAATGATTTTTCATTCTTTGTTTGAGTGCAATAGTTATGATTGTTATCTACCATTATAGATGTATAAATTTGTCTTTGCTTAAGTTGATTGAACTCCAGTTTAATCTTATGGATGAGCCTGGAGATTAGGAGACCGTGACTTTAGGTTAACTCATTTACTTGACCACTAAGCCTAGCTAATAAAATTATCTGAGTATTTGAGACCTTAGGAATGTTTTAGGCAGAGAAAGGCTTGCTCACTCAAACAACAAAAAACACTAGTGCGAATACCAAGGAAATGGAAGCAAAAAAAAAAAAAAACATAAGTGCCACAAATGAAAAATCTTATGCTGGAAGAGAAATCCTGGCTTGAATTGGTACTTCACTCGCATGTATTGTCTATGGTACTAGAGCCCTAGAGGTTCCCAGTGTGGGCGCTTTTCCTTGAGAAGCAAAAAACCCCGGACATACAAAATAAGCACACACGTCACATGATTGTGACCCAAAGTAAAAAAGTATTAAAAAAAGATAAAGAAAAATTAAAAGACTTCCATTGAGCTTACAGTTAACATTTCAAGCTTTTGTTTGCAGTTGTGAGAGCAAGTTGGCTAATCAAAGCTGAAAAGCATAATTAGGGAATCTTGCATTTAGATAATCTTCTTAGCTTAGCTAGTACTAGAGTAGTTGTTTTAACCTTAGTCATAGCTAACTAATTGATAGACTCACCCATAAGCTCAAAACTCTTGATTAATTAATCTACTCAAAGTGCAATTTATTTGTCCTTAATGGCAGTCTAACATTTCATAAGTCTTGCAATTACTCATTTCCACATGTACTTTACATTCCCCTCATGATTTATGGCAATATAATTCCGCCTGCTAAAACAGTGACTTTGCCTTGCATATTCAAATCTAGATGCTCTACAACATGGACATACCAAGCTTCAACTCAATAGCTTCCGAGGACGGAATCTACATTAGGAAGGGGGGAATGTTAACCCTCACGGCACACGGACACCCTATGATCTATAAACGTTGTATTATTTAGAGTCAGGTACCGGGCTTGTCGGACCAATAGGGAAAGGTAGAGTGATCGCCGATGAGAGGCACACTCTAACTGGGACATTCAAGGGATTAGTTGGCTAAGCATGGGCGCCCAAGTGTGAATGGGGTGAGCTCCTATAAAATCCAACTAAACCTAATTTTTACTCATTCTCTCATTTGTGCAATAGAAGAGTGCTCTTGCTCCATCTCCATCTTCTTCTTCTTCACCTCCTCGTGTGTGTGTGTGTGTGTGTGTGAGAGAGAGAGAGAGAGAGGGAGAGTGTGTGTGCGATCGAGCATTACGAAGGCACGACGGCGGCGAGGCGGTTGAGCGCGGCACGACTGCAGCTTCTTCTTCATCGCGGCGAGGAATCCACCACGAAGGCGAGCGTAGAGCGGTGAGTGACACACCCTTTGTTTCCTTGAGCTTGCTAGTTTAGGCTTGTTGTGTGCTTGGAGCCGTTTGTGGCTCGCACACGGTGTATCGGCAAGTCCCTTGCTTCGACAGTGCGGCAAGGAGCGCACATTGATTTTCCAAAAAGATGTGGAGATCCTGTTGCATCTCCACTGCCAACGCATCCAAATCATTCATATTGATCATTACATCACCAGGATGCGAGGCTAAGTATGAGGCAAGGCTATGCTGCGTTCACAATTGAAGTAGTTCTTCTTGAATGGATGCCACAAACGCAACATTAGCCCCCCGAAGCGTTTGTATTTCTTCATTCTGCTGGCGAGCCGTTGCAATCAGATCTTCATTTTGATTGGTCAACTCGGCAATGCGAGCCTGCAAGGTCGTTACCTGTGTTTCCAGCTCATTAACTCTACCCTCTGTTGTGGGGGCTGGCCAGGCCGCACGAATAAACTCCGCAAGTTTGCTCAAAAAAGTGCCGCACGCCTGTATTTGGTCAGCAGGGTTTGTTGTCGTTGCCTCCCATGGTAGCGTTGTGGAAAGAGTACCTCCCGTCGAGGCAGCCGCATTGGTGGTTCCAGAAGTTTCCGGTTGCGAGGGAATGTCCGCAGCCGGAGAGCCCGTCCTAGGTGGAGTAGCAATTGCCACTCTCTACTGCATTCGGCGACGCCAGCGTGTCGCCGCAAAATCATCCGGCACAGGAGATGCAGTCGCAGGAGGTGGTGTAGAGAACTGTTGTTCCTCCCGGCCGCGCTTGCGGGTTGCTGGTCCTGCAGTGGCCATCTCTTGGGCTCCAGAGGGTACCACTGCCATCGATGGACCCGGAAAATCCTCAGTGCCAACATTCTGCTGTTGTGTTTCCCGCCCAGCAGGAACTGCCAACAAACTCTGGGTTTGCCCCAGAGGTGCAACAGTCCCTTGGACCACCAATCTGTCATCTTCAAAATGGCATAGAGGATGCAGGGCGAGAGGAAAAACTTCCCTTAAGGGAAAGATCAGTGTCAGCAATTGGCTGACTTTTGTGTTGGTTGGGGTATTTCGCCCCAATTGTGCCATCACTCTTTGGCATTCTGCCAGCAGTCTCTCTCTAACAACTGCTGCCCAAGCCACTGGCCCAAAGTTGGCCGAATGCAAAACATTCCTCGCTTTGGTCGAGATGGTATTGGTTTTGGCTTGTAGACAAATTGCCTCGAGAAACCATCTATACGCATCCCTGGTCTACATCTGACAACCCTGAAAGCTTATATGCACCTTTCACTTTCAATCCAAACTCCTGCTCGACATCTGCAACAACAGGAATCACATGAGATGCTCACACCACTCCATTGTTGGGCAAACAACAACACCTGGAAATTCTTTCTGCTGTCAGCTGAATCTGTTGGTTATTCAGCTCCACCATATCTCCAACATCCAGTTGCTCAATCAAACCTGCTGCCTGCGGGTGAACAGATATCCCTTGCCAATCCAAGTTGGCGAACACGCATAGCTACAAATCTTGCAGCCAGGCATCCACTCAACGACGAGCTAACTGCTGTACTGGAGTAAAGGGGATGCATTGCAGGAGAGGCGACGATGAGATGCAGGAGCAGAGAATATTGAGCTAAGGACGCGCGATACACAAAACAGGAGAAGCACAAAAATAATCGTCTGCATGCAGCAACCCTCTCACAATGAGTTCCCAAAATAGGGCGAGCCACAGTGTTGCAACCATCATAGCTCCTTTCCCGCTTTCCAAGATTGCATGCAAAAGAATCCCCAATCATTATTAGGGCGGCTTCCGGCTCTTGTACCACAGCAAAGGGGCACTGAATCGGGGTAGGTGAAACATAATGGCGCAGTCTGAAACCATTGACCGGTATAGAAATTACCTCCCCCCGCAAATCCGCCAAATAAAAAGAGATGGGCCCGCATGCTTGAAAATTCCAGAATGGTCTTGATCACCGTAATTTAAGCTTCCCAGGCATCTTCCCGAGGCGTGAATTAAAGACAAGGACCAGCTGTCCCCGAACAAATTGTCGTGCTTTCGGGCGATCCAGCCATTTTTTCCGCCTAGACTGAGATCCTGCAGCACCGCAAAGCTATGCAACCGCTCTTCGTCTAGTTCCTGCAAAACATCCAAGCGATAAATAACAGAATATTCCGGAAGAATCCGATCCGCAATCAGCATCCGCAGACTCGGAATTACATGCTCCACCGGGGTGATTGCCTCCATGCCAAATGTCAACTTAAAAGGAGTCAATCTTGTTTCCACTTTATAAGTTGTCCGATAGGCCCATAAGGCGGAAGGAAGTTTCACATCCCAATCTGCTCGATGCATATTCACTAACTTTGTTAATATCTGAATCAATTGCTTATTAGTTGATTATGCTTGCCTATTCGCCTGAGGATAATATGGAGAAGATTTCCTGTGCAATACAAAATAAAACTGTAGCATTCTCTCCATCACCTTATTCAAAAAATGACTTCCCCTGTCACTAACCATCTCAATAGGGCAGCCATATCTGGAAAAGATATCCTTATATAAACATCCAGTCACCGAAACTGCAGTATTATCTCTCAAGGGCCATGCCTCCACCCATTTGGTAGCGTAATCCGTGGTTGTCAAAATATACTTAGTACCCGTGTGAGCTACAACTGGTTTAAAAGGTCCAACAAAATCCAAACCCCACTTTTGAAAAGTTTCCAAGGGCAAAACTGACTGAAAAGGCATTCTGGACCGTTTGGTAGGTTACCCCAACCGCTGACACATATCACACTGTTGCACATAATTTCTCACATCCTGAAACAATGTGGGCCACCATAATCCGGATTGGAGAACCTTTCGAGCCGTGATTAATGCTGCAAAGTGACCTCCCGCAATACCGATATGGACTTCCTCCAAAACTGCTTCCTGCTCCTGTGGTAGCACACATCTGAGTAATACATCCGCCACCGTACGATAATAGAGCTTCCCCATAATAATCTCAAAATTCCCGCTTCTGATAGCCATACGTTTCCTCTGATGGCTAGACAAGAGGAAGGCATTTCGCCACTATCGAGAAAATGAAACATCTCCTCATACCATGTCCATGGGATGCTAGGGATGACCCTTGCCTATTGCGGAACTGTTGTATCCTCTGCAACTACACCTATCAGAAACAGAGACGCATCCGGAAATTCATCAGCTACACCCGTCGGCGGCTCACCGGAATCTAACCTGGATAGGTAGTCAGCCACCGCATGTTGAGCCCCTGAATGATGTATGACCTCAAAGTCAAATTCCTACAGCAAAAGCACCCATCTGGCCAATCTTCCCGTCAAATTATGTTGACGTACCAAGTATAAAAGAGCCGAATGGTCCACATGGAAGAAAAAACGTCGGCCCAACAGATAGTGCCGAAATTTCTTCACCGAATAAATCATCCCTAAACATTCCCTTTTGGTTACTGAATAATTTATTTCTACGGATGATAATCGTCTGCTGGCATAATAGACAAGTCGGAAACATCCTTGACTTTGTTCCTGCATCAGCACACTGTCGATAGCTCGATCCGAAGCATCCACAAACACATGAAAATCCTGACCCCAATTTGGAGGAACCATAATCGGAGCTTTGGATAGCTGAAGTTTTAATCTCCAAAAAGCCACATCACATTGCTGTGTCCATTCAAAATCTATAGCATGCGCTGCCTGAGTAATCAGGATTGCCAAATGCGCGACAAACCGCAAATGCCTCCCATGCCAACGGGCTTGACCCAGGAAAACCTGACACTATTTCTGGTTCCACGGTGGAGGTGCTTCCATAATTGCGGCTATTTTATCCGGATCCACGAAAATACCATCTTCAGAAATTATATGCCCCAATAGCCTGCCACTACGAACAACAAATGCACACTTTAAAGGATTCAAACTGAATTTTACCTCTCTGCATTTCATAAAGCATAACCGTAATTGCTTCAAGTGCTCTAATTGCGCTCCAAATACACTGAGATCATCCAGAAAAATTCACATAAAATCCGTCAAATAAGGACCAAAAATTTGGAACATATCCCTTTGAAAAGTTGAAGGCACATTCCGCAATCCGAACCACATCACTGTGCAGGCAATCACACCCCATGCGGTAATAAAAGTTGTTTTTGGCTGATCCCGCAATGCCATTCGTATTTGGTTATATCCACTAAATCCATCCAGAAAATTATACATCTCATGTCCTGCTACATCATCCAAAATGGAATCCAAGAATGGAAGAGGAAAAGGATCTAGAACAGTAGCCGCATTCAATTTTCGGTAATCCACACAAATTCAGATTTGCTTGTTTTTCTTTGGTACAACCACAATTGGAGAAATCCTCTCCGTATTATCAATAGGGGTAATAAAACCCACTTCCAAAAGACGATCCATTTCCATCTTAACTTGCTTTGCCACATTCGGATTCATCCTATATGAGTGCTGCTTCACTGGCACCGCATCCGGTTTCAGATTTATCGTATGCTTATAAAACTTAGGATCCAATCCCTACATATCCGCATATTCCTATGCGAAAACATCCTTAAATTCTTTCAGTAACTTAATCAAATCACCTCTAAAACTTGCCTCAAGTTGTTTATTAATGTATATGGGCTACAACTTCGCTTGCTCCCCAAGAAAGACCTTCTCTAATTCATCTTCTTTAACCCTTGTAATTTTCTCCATCTGCGCCTCAAACGCACGTTCTTGCTGAATAACGTCCTCCAATGACTCAGGACTTGTGTTAACCCTCACGGCTCACGGACATCCTATCACCTACGACGGACGTTGTAACCTACGGCGGACATTGTATTATTTATTTGGTAGAGTCAGGTGCCGGGCTTGTCGGTCCAATAGGAAAAGGGTAAGAGTGATCGCCGATGAGAGGCGTACTCTAACTGGAACATTCAAGAGATTAGTTGGCTAAGCATGGGCGCCCAAGTGTGAATGGGGCGAGCTCATATAAAAGTCAACTAAACCTAAAATTCACTCATTCTCTCATTTGTGCAATAGAAGAGTGCTCTTGCTCCATCTCCATCTTCTTCTTCTTCATCTCCTTGTGTGTGTGTGTATGCGTGAGAGAGAGAGAGAGTGCGATCGAGCATTGCGACGACGGCACAGCGACGGCGAAGCGGTTGAGCGCGGTGAAGCAGCGGCTCCTTCTTCGCAGCGAGGAATCCTCCACGAAGCAAGCGTAGAGCGGTGAGTGACACACCATCGCCTTCTTTGAGCTTACTAGTTTAGGCTTATTGTGTGCTTGGAGCCATTTGTGGCTCGCACACGGTGTATCGGCAAGTTCCTTGCATTGACACGTGCGACATACACGCACATTTTTGGCGCCATTGCCGGGGAATGCCGTGCATTAAGCTCGAGTAGCACTCTGTGCTTCTCCGTGGTGCAATTTCAATTATAGGAAAGGTAGGGAAGGAGTGTGTGTGTGTTGAGAAGAGGGATTTGGTGTTATACAGTGTGTTTTTTTTTGTTAATGGAGTTTTCAAAGGTACTGTGTTTATTCTCTGTGTATTAAGGTAGTTAGTTTTCTTTGTTAATGGAGATTTCAAAGGTACTGTGTTTATTCTCTGTGTATTAAGGTAGTTAGTTTTCTGTGTACAGTAAGTAGGAAGTATATTAGTGAGAGTTAATAGAGTGTGTTAGTGTGTAAGAGTAGGTGTATTAGTTAGAAGTAGGTAGATAGAGTGTGTGTGTGTGTGTGCTCTCGCGCAAGCCGAGACGACCTTATCCTTATAAAATAAAATTAAAAAAAAATAAATAAAGGTAGGACCGGGATCGGGAATATCTCCCAAACCCAAGCCCAGACCCAAGCCCAAGCTCACGCTCAGGCCTAGGCCTCAGTCGCCTTTTTTTTTAAAAACGAATTTTAGCTTCACACGTAAAAAAGGAAAACGGACGCTTAAAAAAGGTAAGCAGTTAACCTTCGAGGTTATTCGTCGACGTTTGTAGGGTGCCAAAGGCACATGCATCTGTGCTCTGGTTGTGTGCTAAAGACGGAGCAACTAGAGAGAATTTTGACTTACGCGAATTCTCAATATCCACCTACTTTAGGTTCTGGACCCTCGGCGGGGACTCAAGGTAGTACAAACCAAGACCCGAACATAGCGGCTAGTGACTCTTCCTCTGACTACGATGTCATGGAGGGTTTCCCGATGCCTAATCCCGATAGCTCAAGCCAAGACATGCATGACATGGGCCCACGGTCCGGGCCGAGCGTGCTTAGCCGCCTATAGGAAACCTTTAGTAGAGCCACTCGCTCTGAACATGGAGCTAATGATGTAAATGAGGGGGGTGGGGAAGTAAATTCTCCATTCGTGACAAACGTAGACCCTATACCGTTGAGAATGTGCACGTGAATACTTCATTCACCGCACCTCCTGACTCTTCAGAGTTATTTCCCTCCGAGGTCATATTACCCAATGGTAGAAACCTTGCCGAAGTGCAAGAGGTTGAGCGATATATCCTTGCAGCGAGGGAAAAGGAAGTCGAGAGCTTACGCAAGGCGGAGCAACAAAGAGAGTTAAAAGCGAAAGCTCCTATGCCAATATCCTTGCTAAGAGAGCAATCAAGTGCTTTTGATTTAGCAACCGCTAAGGGCCAACCCCTAGAAAGCAACATTGCATCTAGCTCAAAGGACACCCCTAGCACCTCAATCCTAGATGGAGTGTTCTTAAATGAGAACTAAGAGTACGAATTACAAACAGAGACTCTGACCGACCTATACACAGGTCACACCTATCACGTGGGTTGGTTAGATGTCCTACAATCCACAATGGGTGCTACTAGTGTGGAGGATCAACAACAAAGAGTTTGTGAGGTCATCCGTAGGGTTATCGAGTTAGAAAGACAGAACAAGGGGATCAACATGCCTTCAACGGGTCTCATGAGATTCTTGGATACGGGAAAGGCTAAACAACCGACCTTATCGCAAATGGAGACTCCCTCGGTAAGTCCGATGGATCCCCCATATGTTGTTTCTCCAAGGTTCTCAGTGCAATCTGAGCCCAGAAGCGATAGCTTCACCTTTCCAAGTCTAGCTCATCTTTCCCTTGATGACACCACGTCTACCATGCCTACCCCAATGATGGGCATGCCGAGAAACACGTCATGGACCTCATTTGTTAGTAAAGCACCACTACATGGTAGCTCAATGCCTGCAACAGTACCTACAAGTGTGTACCAATCGTATGCACCTATGGGTCATCACACTCATGTAGTCCCTACCCCTCCTATTGTTTCAACTACCTATGCTCCACAACCACAATACACAAGTTCTTATTTCCATGGGACTATACTGGCTAGCATTAGCATGTCACATCCAACTTCTGCTATGCCTAGGGCCACCCATATGAACTATGGACCACCACATGGCACAACATCATACCAAACGTGGAACCCAAGGGCTTCCTATGCGCCAAGACAGATGCCAATACCTACTCCAAATGTAGTCTCTGGAGCACCTCCACCCACGGTGCCTGCTCACTTAGGTGACTTGGCAACATTTGCTCAAGCTATAGGTTGATCTATTGCTGAGAATATGCGTAACGCTCCTAATAAAGAGCCTAGAAGTAAGGCGGTACAAATAGCCAAGCTCACACAAAAATTTAGTGGAGACGGGGATGTGAGAAAGCATATCAAAGTGTTTGAACAAATATGCGATTCTCTAGGAGAACACAATGACCTACACAAGAGCAATGCTTTAAGCTTAACCTTAAGTGGAAAGGCTGGGGATTGGTATAGAACCCTAAGGGTGGAAGAAAAAACGATTTACCCTACTCTTAGGAGACTGTTCTTAAAAGAATACATACGAGAGGGAGTGCTTTGGGGTGTAGCCTCTCAGCTCCAGAAAGCCCAACGAGAGGAAGGAGAGTCGGTGAGAGACTTTATAAATCGCTTAAAGTATTTGAATTCTCGTTGTAATCCAAATGAGCGCTTCAACAATAACCAATTGCTTGATAGATTCATTAGGGGATTAAGGCATGAGGATAACTACAATGGCCTAGTCATTAGAGGTATCACCACTTGGGAAGCAGTCACCACCAATGAGATCCAATTGGAGGATAATTAAATGATTCAAGGAGAAAGAGTGTCTGTTGAGCCTAAATCTATTAGCTCACAAGCATTGGGGCATCAGCCAATGACCCTAAAGCCTATTGCTAAGGAGCCCAAGATATCTGAAATGACTTTAGCAGATCTCACCAAGGCTATTCAAGAGAGTCTTAGAGACAATCGTGCTCCGCAGAACAATCATATGTATCCAAGAAGGGAGTAACAATGGTGCTCTGTATGCTATGGACCGCATAGTACCAGTGAATGCCCTACTTTTAGAGTAAAATTCAATGGGAACTGCAATGCCTGTGGGAGGTATGGTCATCAAGCTAAGGATTGCATAGTATTTAAGCGCGCGATGGCCAATAGACCAACCTTAGCATGGACAAACACACCTCGAGTGTCTGCATTGATGCCGGCCCCACCTCTTGAACAAACAGCACAACACATGGTCCCTAGGGCCCAAAATGTTGTTCAAACAACACCCTTACCACCTCCAATGCTAGGACCGCAACCACCACATCCGAGAATCACTTCTGTGAATCAAGTGGGTTGTAAGTCATCTATTTCTTGTTTGGAAGGCTGTGAGGAAGATATAGATCCTAATATCGCCTATGGGATGGATGTGCTTGAAGAAAGTCCACAATACTACATGGAGGACTATTGGGGACAAGTCAAACCTGTATATCAAGTACCTGCTCTTGCGGCAAGAGGCCAAAATATCAATTACACTGCTAAGAGACCACCTCTTCAATGCTATGAGTGTGGAGGTCCACATCGTGTAGCCGAGTGTCCTATTAGGCTAAAAAGGAACTCCACACTAATGCAAACCAATCAAGTGAGCACGTCTACAATGCCAATACTCATGTGTAATTGATGTGGCATAGATCATTTGATTGCCCAATGTCCAAATAATCCAAATGCACCGAAGATCACGCCATTAAACTTGATTGAAGTTACCGAGGAGCCGTCACCAAGTACACCCGTGGTACCAGTAAACGTACTCACACGATCGATGCTCTAAAAACAAAATTATATTCTTGAGGAAAGAGACACGGCATCAATTGCCCAATCTCAGAAAAAGAAGAAAACACGAAGAAAGAGATCGCAAAAAGCAACGAAGTCAGACCCCAGTTCAAAGACCAACATAGGGACTAGTGACGACCCCGTATATATGAACGACGCTGAAGAGGATTCTGATTCAGGTGAAACCATGGAGACCAAAACAACCACTAAGATAGAAACCAACAAGGAAGATCTTCATGAACCACAATGGCCAGGTTCCAAGAAGAAGATAGGAACTTACCCAACCCCTATAGAGGAGATTGAGTGAGTCAAGCAATTAAGGAGTTTGGTAGAAGATACCCAAAGGGATCTAGAACCAGCACCTAAGCAGATCCAGATAAGAGACACCATGTTCCCTACGCAACAACAACCTCACCAAGACCATAGACCCTTAGCCATACCTAGTGTCATCCAAGAAGAAAGTGGCTTAAAGTCATGGGAAAGTGGGTGTACTCACTTCTTGATGGAAAGAATGTTTACAGAGGGACTACTTGATCCTATCGAAGAAATGGAGATCCCATCTTCCCCACGTCAAGGGACTGAAGTCCAAAACGTGCCGTTAAACATTGCCAAATTGATGGATTTCATGTCTTCAGAAGTTAGAACCACCATCATGTCCAAACTATATAAAGACCCTGAGTTAGTCTCAGCTCTTCGAGCCTTCCTCAATGGAGAACTGAAGTTTGGGCTACCACAATTTGCACAGATGGATGGAGCTAGGGAGATGCCAATAGAGGAGGAACACTTAGATCCACAACCCAACCTAGATGAGAACCTTGTTATAGAAATACGTGTTAACAAGTTGGGACAATACTTTGAGGGTGATGAATCCAATGCGACCATACCAATCTCTACTAAGGGATTAACTGTGAAGGGAATCCTTGATGGTGGCGCTGGGGTTAGCATTGTGACTAAAAATTGCAGGGAGACTATGGGAAGAACTCACCTTGCGACCACAACCATAGTAGTGAAGATGGCCAATGGGTCTATTGTTAAACCTATTGGGATGCTAGAAGATCTCAAGATCAAGGTCTTTGGACATAAAATACGAGTTACCTTCATTGTTATGGATTTCTCCAAACACACTATGGCATCGGAGATGATCTTAGGACGTCCTTTCATGAGAGAAGCAAAAATGGTGCATGACTGGTCTAAAAACCATGTCTACTTGCAGTTCCAAGATTCTGTCATTCGAGTGGATCTTGTTACTGGTCGAGCACATCCTCTAGGAAACAGGTTTATAATTGATCATAGATCTGACACCACAGTTCACTCGGCCCCATTGCAGTATTGTTACACGTGTAAATCGGACACTGATGTTGGGGAAGATTCTCCTTATATGGATGTACTACCTAGGATGACTGAGTCGGACAATGTGGATTGGGTCCACCTAGCAGCAACCATAGACACTTGGGAAAATAGGGGGACGACTTGGGTAACACCTGAGGGGGATGAAATTCCCGTACCCTTAAATATGCTACAAGCAATGCATATAGCTTCAGACAAGACTCATCCTCATATAACAAAGAGAACATACAAGTGGGTCCCTAAATCTTCTTTAGTGACCATAGCTAGTGCTAAAAAACAGAAGCCTTGTAAGAAATGTCCCACTCGCTCCAAGAAATGTAAGAAAACATTGCGGTGGATTCCTAAATGACTATTGGAAGCCCAAGGCTACTATCAAGGAAATGATCAAATCTGGGTGCCAAAATGTAAATTGTGATCTTACTTGTCACCTGACCCATGTGAGCCCAATCCCGTAGCTCCAAAACGAATCAACGATCGCGGAAGGAAAAAAAAATCACAGAATGCTACAAACCCGTTCCAGAGCTAGTTTGGGTATCGAAGAAAGAACAATTTGTTCCACCTAGCTCAGGAAGGGGGGAGTCCCATGAAGCTTCTAGCTCCTCATGTAATGCATCCATAGAGGTAAAAGCTTCTCCACATCCTCCACCTACAATAGTGGACCTCCATGAAGCTACAAAGGAATCCACACCTCCCAATGTTCACGAATCACCTGATGAACCACTTCAAGTTCGATCCTGGGAGAGTACCTTACCACCCTTGCAACTCGACGAGGCACCTAAGGTAATAGAAAAATACTGGAAAAAATCCCCACCTATTACCAACTGGAACAATTGGTTTCAAAGGGTGACAAGAACATTTCAAATGGTATGATCTACCCAAGGAAGGGGGGAGTGTTTGCTGACAGTCATCATTCACTTGCTTCCCCCTCAACCTTCCTCCCTGAGCTCTTAATCTCCAATCTTAGGGAATGTATATATAAAGCCTTATACTCACAAAAAACAAAAATAATAAAGAGCATCAATTAGCAAACGAGTGTGCACAATAAAAGTCAAAACATTGACCAAACCTACACATTCACATCCGGTACATGAAACAGAAACCTATGCCATAAAACACCTTTGATCCTCATCAGTCAAGTGATAGAGGGTAGGTAGAATTAGTACGATAGAAGTGTTTCTGTTTTAGAGTTGAGTGATTAGCAAAGTTTCTTTTTCCCACTGATGTGCCTCCTAGAGGTATTATTTGTGTTTCCTAGTGTGTACAAGAACGTGTTGCTGTTGTTAGGATTTGGACCTTCATGGAATATTCTCTCAACTCACTCTTCAAATCAAGCGCGACCATCAACACAAACAAGTGTTTCTTGTCCATTAGCATTTCCCCTTATCTTTTTTGCATCTATGATTGTCTGCTTTGATTGTGATTGGTAGCATAATATTCATCGCATTTGCTTAGTATCAAACATTTAATTCAATGTAATTTTTTGCCATAATCACTTGTCTAGGTTTAAAAATCAAGAAGCATTTCGACTAAGCTAGTTTGACCGAGTTAGGTGTTAGAGATCTTCTCTTAGTACCATGGGGAATGCCTTCCTAATAATCAATGGTTACTTAGGTTCTTAATCCGATTTAGGCAGCATTGTGTGAAATGTACTAGGGCTTTCTAGTGGGCTTGACCCTATTGACCTTTAGCTTAAGTATTATAAAGGGAGTTTACTAGTGTGATGAGCTTGGGGAGGTGTATCAGTGTTATATGACCCCCCAAAGTTACAAAATTAAAATGCTGTAAATGAACAAACAAAAAATCAAAGTGCCACAATGTAAAATCTTAAGCTGGAAGAGAAATCTCAGCTTGATTGGGTACTTCACTCACATGTATCGCCTATGGTACTAGAGCCCTAGAGGTTCCCAGTGTGGACGCTTTTCCTTGAAAAGCAAAAAACCCAAGGCATACAAAATAAGCACACACATCAAAATTGAATCACTGAGAAAAGACTTTGGGGGGTCAAAGAAAAGGTAATCAGTCAGGTGATGATTTCATGAGAAATTCCTTTTATCGTAGCTTAACTACAAGGTCTTCTAGGTATAGCCTCTAGTCAGCCCTCGAACATAAAATACTTGGCTCTCGCGATTAAACAACTTAATTGACCAGAGAAAATTAAGAAGCTTACCCAGGGTATTAATAGTCTATCTCTAGTGCCTTTCGACCGTTAAATTAGCGACCCCAGACTTGTTTAATTTTTTACCTTTACATCTGTTTATCCATTTGATTATATTGCAATTTAATGTTTATTGCTGACAAATGGTTTAAAATTATGTTACAATCACCTTGTTTGCCTACAAGTACATATGCTTTTTAATTCTACATGAGAATGCAATTACTATGCCAATGTTGTTTGATTTTGCAGTGACTAAAGAAGGCTAAGGACATTCATCTCAAATGCTCTTCCACTTCGACGAACGAGCTTCAACTCAATAGCTTCCGAGGACGGAATCTACATCAGGAAGGGGGGCATGTTAACCCTCACGGCTCACGGACATCCTATCACCTACGACGGACGTTGTAACCTACGGCGGACATTGTATTATTTATTTGTAGAGTCGGGTACCGGGCTTGTCGGTCCAATAGGAAAAGGGTAAGAGTGATCGCCGATGAAAGGCGCACTCTAACTGGAACATTCAAGAGATTAGTTGGCTAAGCGTGGGCGCCCAAGTGTGAATGGGGCGAGCTCATATAAAAGTCAACTAAACCTAAAATTCACTCATTCTCTCATTTGTGCAATAGAAGAGTGCTCTTTCTCCATCTCCATCTTCTTCTTCATCATCTCCTTGTGTGTGTGTGTGTGTGTGTGTGTGTGTGTGTGTGTGTGTGTGTATGCGTGAGAGAGAGAGAGAGAGTGTGTGCGATCGAGCATTGCAACGACGGCACAGCAGCGGCGAAGCAGTTCAGCGCGGCGAAGCGGCGGCTCCTTCTTCTTCGCGGCGAGGAATCCTCCACGAAGCAAGCGTAGAGCGGGGAGTGACACACCATCGCATTCTTTGAGCTTACTATGGCACGTGTCAATGCAAGGAACTTGCCGATACACCGTGTGCGAGCCACAAATGGCTCCAAGCACACAACAAGCCTAAACTAGTAAGCTCAAAGAAGGCAATGGTGTGTCACTCACCGCTCTACGCTTGCTTCCTGGAGGATTCCTCGTCGCGAAGAAGAAGGAGTCGCCGCTTCGCCGCGCTCAACCGCTTCGCCGCCGCCGTTGTGCCGTCGTCGCAATGCTCGATCGCATACTCTCTCTCTCTCTCTCTCTCTCTCTCTCTCTCTCTCTCTCTCTCTCTCTCTCTCTCTCTCTCACACACACACACACACACACACACACACACACACACACGCATACACACACACACAAGGAGATGAAGAAGAAGAAGATGGAGATGGAGAAAGAGCACTCTTCTATTGCACAAATGAGAGAATGAGTGAATTTTAGGTTTAGTTGACTTTTATATGAGCTCGCCCCATTCACACTTGGGCGCCCATGCTTAGCCAACTAATCTCTTGAATGTTCCAGTTAGAGTGTGCCTCTCATCGGCGATCACTCTTACCCTTTTCCTATTGGACTGACTAGCCCGGTACCTGACTCTACCAAATAAATAATACAATGTCCGCCGTAGGTTACAACGTTCGTCGTAGGTGATAGGATGTCCGTGAGCCGTGAGGGTTAACAACTTGGAAACACCTGCTATTGCTCCCCTATTCCTGCTGGAGTTCATGAAGCCCCCACCGAGTTCCCCTTCAAAACCAGAGAAATATCCTCCACATATAAAGAGACCAAATCCGGATTAGCTTTCAGAAATTGCTCCTCTTCATCCTCTTCTAATCCTTCCACCATATTTATTGTTTCTGCTATCACCGGCCATGCTGCCTGAACTGGTTGTCTGCATGTTCCCAACATCACCCGCACTTTCCTTCTACCCTTCTTTATTGTAAGCATATTTGCTTCCCAATTATGCTTTACCCTCGCTTGTCGTAACCAGGGTCTCCCCAAGATAATGTAATAATCCTGATTATGATCCTCAATATTCAAGACTACTAAGGAAACGGCAAAAGATAAGCCCGCCACATCCAAGACAATACCCCAAAGTAACCCCACTGGTTGTACTCTTCTTTGATCTGCCATGCGGACCAATCACTGAGTCCAAAACGCTCACAAGCTACTTGAGTAATAATGCTTACTCCCGCTCCTCCATCCAATAGTACCTTGTCAATGTATGTTCCATGGTATCTAACTGAAAGCTCCGGAATGCGCGTATCCGTGATCCTATTTGCTGGCAACGGTGCTGAATCATCCTCCTCGCTTTCAACTTTCCCGATGGCGACTTCCCTCAGCTCTGTGGACGTTTGTCGCAGCAATGCATTATGAAAATTCGGGACCAATTTCAGCAATGAACCCAGAGGTACTTGTATTGGCGACGTGAGGACCTCTTTCCAAACTGAATTCCAATCCTCCTCTTCTCTAATATCATCCTTATTTCCAGCTTTTCCTTCCTTTATTTCCAAGCCCACAGTCGATGGTCCTGATGACTTCACTGGTGGTGCGGATTGTGGCAATCAGGACACAGTCTTTTTCCGCACTTCTTTCTGAGCCGTCCAATCCGGAATCTTTACATCGGATGTTGGAACCACATTTTTATCCGATCACGTGATTCATGAAACCAGTGGATCAGACTCCTCCAATCCTTCAATCTGAACCACCCACACTAGGCTGTTTCCCTGCAGCGCGTTCCTGCTTCTTCCGATCATATTCCATAGCTTCAGTACACTCGGATCGCCAGTGCCCATCCCCTAAACAGAAAAGGCATGTCTTGGGGCGATTAGGATCTCGGACACCTCTTCCGCGACCTCGTCCTCCCCCTTGACCTCGTCCTCCCCCTTGACCCCGTCCTCCTGCTTGACCTTGCAAAAGGCGTCTCTGATGTATGAGCATGAGCCATCACCACAGCAGGCTCTTGTCCCTGCCGTATTTGTGGTTGTTGCCATGTAGAAGAGTCTCCTCGACTCCGACGACCCCGACCATTGAAATAACATTCCACTGTATTATGAGTATTGGTCGTGCAAATCGCACACCACTTCTGATTCATTGCGCACTCCTGAGCAGCATGGCCCGGATTCCGACATTGGGTACACCATAGTTCCTTTAGACTTTTAGCCACCGCAACCGATTCTGACGATCCGGATGAAACACCTTTCCCATGACGCTGGGATTTTTTTCGAGGTGTCTCTTCCGATTCTTTCCCCGAATCGCTGTTGCCTGAGTCTGAGGAATCTGATACTGCGAACTCCGACTCCGAACTATCACTGCCGCTGTCTTGCGACTTCCGATGATATTTCTTCCTGTCTTTTTTCTTTGATTTCTTTGGGAATTCCATATCCTCTAAAGCTTCTCCTGCTACTATAGCCCTAGCAATTACATTATCCAGTGGAGTAGTTACCTTATCCACTGTTGCCATAGCAGTTCTGAGATCCTTGTTGAGCCCCCGCAAAAAATAATCATTCAGCACTTCTGCTTCGCACGTTCACCCTCACCCACACAGGTTGCTCCACCACCATCTCCGGTAAGCAGTCCGGGGGTGTCTCCGCCACTGTCCCCACCTCCTAGTGCTCGTCAGCTTTTTTCGCGAGGACGTACAGTTGGGCAAGGGGTGATGGCACATCCTCGAATTAAGTATAGTCGGTTTCGAGGTCTTTCGAGAGAAGACCCTGATGCACATTTGCGCCAACTCAATAAAGCTTATGGATTGAATCATCTTGGGGTGGTGATTCCTCTCCATCAACAATCAGTGTTTGAATCTACACTCTCGGGGAAAGCTGAAAAATGGTTGTCCGAATACCCTGATGATCATTTTCAGACGTATGTCGACGGATCCAGAGCATTTCTACGAAGGTTTAGAACGGAAAAGACAGCCCCTCAACATTTGGAAAAGCTTCGAATGCTGCGGCAGAATTCATTGCCAGTGGAGGATTACGCTGCAAAATTTCGGATGCTTTTGCAGAGGGTACCTCAGGCACAAAGGCCGGCAACACGACAGGAGGACATGACTAACTGCGTGGAGTACGCCTCGCCCGCCGTTACCGCCTACCACGCACCAGGCTTGGTGATGGAGATACAGATTCCTCAAACTGCGGTGAAGAAAAAACAAATTCATCCGAACCGCCTCTCCTCCGACGTCTTCCTACAATTGGAACCAATGGGTCAGGCGAACCCTGCGACCTAGTGCGCATGCATATTCATTGCAGGTTGTCCATCACGCATCATGGTCGCCAGATGTAATGGCTATTGCCCGCACAGGAGCAATAGGCATTACGTGAATGATTACCCGCAAACTAGATTATGTGAACATCAAACACATAGAAATAGGATAGAAGAGAGTACACAGTACACAGGCACAGAACACCTCCTGCTTCATTCATATGTAGTCCGGACACAGAGTTACAACAGCAGATGTAATGAATAACATAGAGGTTAGTTGGTTACATCAAAAGACAGGCATGCCCCCCCATATACAACCGCTGCTCCAGCGCAAATCGAGAACGGTGCACACACTCCTGTCCCATAATATCTTGTGAAGAACTACCGCCAGGGCCGCCGCATACCGCATGAATCCTGATCCGCAATGTCCAGACCTCCGCAGGACCGCATCTGCGACTCATGCCGTAACAGTACTATCCAACACGAGAATCATCACTGAGGCATTAATGAACAGTTGGCCACTGCAGGCGTCAAGCAGTGTTTGGGAAAAATCATTTTACCAAGGGAAAATTATCAAAATTCCCCTCTAATTTGTGAAATTTCTCAAAATATCCCTCAAATTTCAAAAATTCCCAAAACACTCCCGATAATTTGTCATAAATTCCCAAAATGCCCTTCAAAATTTCCAAAATTCCCAAGATACCCTTGGTTGTGAGATTAAATATTTCTAAAAATTGAAAATTTTGTACCTTTTCATATGAAGAGTAATTCTCTATCAATACAAGATGCTAAAAGTAGAATTTGAGTTGGTTATATAGGTTTTGGAGATGAATTGCTTCATAACTTTTAGACATAATTGCCTTTTTTCAAAAAATAGGAATCTATGCTATAATAAAAGGGGGAGGGATTCCACTCCCCCCCTCAGACACATGGTTGAGCTGCTAGCTTCGACTGGTGTACCCTGCATCGCCGATGACATATGCGATTTAGAGAGAGAGAGAGAGAGAGAGAGAGAGAGAGAGAGAGAGAGAGAATGCGTTGAAATTGATGCAGACAGTGCTTTGAGGCCCATGCGTGTGCATTTGTGCTCAACGAGCATTTGCATACACGTACATGCACATGCACACGTGAACACGCACAGTAAGAATGAGCTGAAATTGATGCAGGCAATGCTTTGAGGCCCATGCGTGTGCATCTGTGCTTAACACACACACACACACACACACACACACACACACACACAGAGTTGCGAGCTGGAACTTGGACCTCTATTTGCGTTGGTATATGCGCATGAGAGAGAGAGAGAGAGACAGCAACTGTTTGTTCTTGTCTGTGTGTGTGTATGTGTGTGTGTGTGTGTGTGTGTGTGTGTGTGTGTGTGTGTGTGTGTGTGTGTGTGTGTGTGTGTGTGTGTGTGTGTGTGTGTGTGTGTGTGTGTGTGTGTGAGAGAGAGAGAGAGAGAGAGAGAGAAGGAGAGAGAAGCATTCGAAAAAGTCAATTTCACAAACATACAAAATTCCCTTTGGGGGGTGGTTTCAAAGAGAATTTTTTTCAAAATAGACCAATTTTTTACAATTTTAACTCCATTTTCTTGAATTTTCCAAGCGAAATTTTCCCTGCATCGTCATCAACACGGGCGACTGAGTGTGTGTGTGTGTGTGTGTGTGTGTGTGTGTGTGTGTGTGTGTGTGTGTGTGTGTGTGTGTGTGTGTGTGTGTGTGTGTGTGTGTGTGTGTGTGTGTGTGTGTGTGTGTGTGTGTGTGTGTGTGTGTGTGTGTGTGTGTGTGTGTGTGTGTGAGTGTGACACAGAGAGAGAGAGAGAGAGAGAGAGAGAGAGAGAGAGGCCGCAGTTTATGAAGATATTTTTGTGGAAGGTGATGTGGGGTGCTCTATCGATGGGCATAAAGATCCAGAATCCAAAATTGGGTCCGCCAATCGATGCTTAGGGTACATGATAGCTAGTGAGATATGGCCCACCTATTCATGGCATGCCAGGCAATCAGAGGCCTAGCAGGGAAAATCTACAAGTGGGTCCAAAGGACATGGCATATCAGGTTCTTCAAGACTATTTTGCTCCTTGGTGACAAGAAGATGGAAAGTTCTACTCTTCTAATCTGCACTCAAACTGTCGAACACTTCTTCTCAACATATATGGCAAGCGAGGAACCGTCGTGTGTTTAAAGAAGACCTTGATGTGGCAAGCTTCTCAGAGCTTATACAAGTTCATAGTGATGATCTATACACTCGGAAGAAAGCAAGACTTGAGAGACTTGTTGAAGGAGTACGAGCGGAAGTGCGACGCGAGAGAGAGTGCGAGAAGAAGAGCACGACGATATGGTGAACTCGCTCTACTGTAATATATAGAGCATAGTGAGTTCTTATTAGGTTTTTACAAAAGAATATGTGTACATACCTGGCGGCCCGCCCACTTACCTAGGCGACCACATTGGGCTTTATACCCCAACAACCTCCCACTTAAAGTCCAATGTGGTACTTTAAGTGTGAGAGAAGCTACTATACAAGCTAATATACAAGAGATGTAGAGAAGTGATGTACTACCCTACACCTAACTGCTTGCGAAAATGTGCAAAGCTCTCTTAGGGAAGTCCTTTTGTAAGTAGATCAGCAGGATTTTCTGTGGTGTGAACTTTGACAAGCTGAAGTTGCTTATCCTCGAGCATTTCCCTGATGAAATGATACTTCACATCCACATGCTTTGTCTTTGAGTGATAAACTGGATTGCGAGCCAATTGTACAGCACTTTGACTATCACAATATAACACAGGCATCTCTTCTTTGATTCCCAAATCTGTTACTAGTCGATTAAGACAAATTGATTCTTTGCATGCCTCTGATGCTGCAACATATTCAGCCTCTGTAGTAGACTGAGTAACACAATCTTGTAATCTAGAACGCCATGATACTGCTCCACCAGCCAATGTAAAGACATACCCTGACGTAGACCTTCGGTTGTCTAAGTCACCTGCATAATCTGAGTCTGTAAAACCCTTTACACTTAGCTCCTGACTCCCATAGCATATACGCATACTCTTAGTAGCTTTCAAGTATCTCAATATTCCTTTCACTGCCTCCCAATGTTTCTTGCTTGGGTTTGACATGTATCGACTTACTACTCCCACTGCAAATGCAATGTCTGGGCGAGTAGCAATCATTGCATACATCAAAATACCCACTGCAGACGCATAAGGAATCTTATCCATTTCAGCCTGTTCTTCCTCAGACACAGGACAATCTTGTTTGCTAAGTTTCACATATGGTGGCAATGGAACACTCAGTGCCTTTCCCTTCTCCATATTGAAACGTTGCAAAACCTTGTCAATATACTCTGTTTGAGATAACCAAATCAACTTCTTTGATCTGTCTCTCTCAATGCGCATACCAAGTATATGACTTGCCTCACCCATGTCTTTCATGTCAAACGATTTTGCCATCTTTGACTTCAAAGCTGAAATTTTTTCCAAGTGCTTGCCAGCAATCAACATGTCATCCACATACAAAATAAGGATCAGCCAACTACCATCCTTAGCCTTCTTTGAATATAGACAGTGATCGAACTCACTACGTTTGTAGCCTTGAGAAAGCATAAACTTGTGGAATTTATGGTACCATGCCCTCTGTGATTGTTTTAAGCCATAAAGACTCTTTAACAACTGGCATACCCAATCTTCCTTGCCTTTCTCAACAAACCCTTCTGGCTACTGCATGTAAATTTCCACATCTAAATCACCATGCAAGAACGCTGTCTTGACATCCATTTGGTGCAACACCAAATCTAATATGGCAACCAATGCAAGAAAGCATCTCAATGTAGTCATCTTGACCACCGGAGAGAAGACTTCCTCAAAGTCAATGCCTTGTTCTTGCTTAAAGCCCTTGGCAACAAGCCTTGCTTTGTACTTTGGATGACTATCATGAGCGGTGATCTTATACCTGTAAACCCATTTACAAGGTAGAGCCTTTTTGCCCTGTGGTAATTTAACTAGCTTCCATGTCCTGTTTTTATGCAGAGCTTTCATCTCTGACTGCATGGCCAATTGCCAATTCCCGGAGTCCTTCATTTGCACTGTTTCCTTGTAACATGAAGGCTCATTGCAATCAGTCAACATGACATAGTTCATAGATGGAACAAACCTATCAGGAGGTCGCGTGACACGTCCAGATCTACGCACAATAGGTGGCTCAGGCTCAGCCACAACCTGTGGTTCCACTCTATCCTGTCCTTGCTCCTCTTGAGCCCTGACATTTTGTCTTGCACGTGCAGGTCCATCTTCTTGGAAGACAACTCTTCTAATCTCCTCAACTTTCTCTGGTTTAGAATGATATTTGGCTTCATTGAAGTGAACATCATTGCTGTGGATAACCTTTCTGGATTCGGGATCCCAAAGTCTGTACCCCATCTCACCAGAATTACCATAGCCTAGAAGATGCACTTTCTACTCTTTGGCTCAAGTTTGTTCCTAAATTCCTTTGGAACGTGAGTATATGCCTCACAGCCAAAGACTCTGAGATGCTTGTATGAGGGCATTTTGCCTGCCCATACCATCTCTAGCACTGAATCCTTCTGCAAAACCTTGCTAGGAGATCTATTTACAAGATGAACAGCTATTGATACAGCTTCAGCCCAAAACCCATTTGGCAGCTGTGCATTAGACAACATACTTCTGACCTTCTCTTGTATGGTCCTATTCATCCTCTCAGCAACACCATTTTGAGGAGGATTGTAAGGAGAAGTAAGTTCACGTTTTATACCTTTTGACTCACTAAAGTCCTGAAAGGCCTTTGAAACATACTCTCCACCATTGTCAGTGCGTAAGCATTTAAGCTTCTTGCCACTCTGATTCTCCACAAGTGTCACAAACGTTTTGAAAACACTAAACGCTTCATCCTTGTGCTTGAGAAAGTAAACCCATACTTTCCTCGAGTAATCATCTATAAATGTCATAAAGTAAGAAGCTCCCCCTAGAGATAGGTTAGGCATAGGTCCACACAAATCACTATGAACAAGTGCCAACTGTGTATCTCTTCTACTGCTTCTATGCTTATGTGGCTGCTGTGTTTGCTTACCATACAGACAATGTTCACAGAATTCAAAATCATTAAATGAAAAGCCAGGCAAATAACCAGAATGAGACAAGATTTCCATTCCCTTCTTGGACATATGTCCTAACCGGCTATGCCACAAAGAAACGTTCGGCTGCTCGGTTACATTGATTACATTTTTAGAGACATTTGATACATAAATCATGTAAAGTCCTCCAGACTTTACTCCATGTGCTATTGTCATAGAACCCTTGGATATCTTCCACATGTTCTGTCCAAAAGTGGTGACGTAGCCAGCATCATCAAGTAAACCAGTGCTGATCAAGCTCTTTGTAATTGTGGGAACATGTCTCACATTCTTCAGCGTGAAAGAAGAGCCATTCTGAAACTTCAATTGAACATCTCCAACACCTAAAATCTCACATGTCTGCCCATTGCCTAGCCGAACATGATCTTTAGTGGTCACATAAGAGGTAAACCACTCCTTGTTTGGAGACACATGAAGTGATGCCCCTGAGTCTATAATCCAGTCACTCAGTGCATTTCCATCAGATGCTGTAAGAAGAGCTGAGTCCATTGTATTCTTCAAGAAGTAGATGTCTCCTGACACTAGACTGTCATCCTCTGCAACAGTGTTTGTCACATTTATTTCTTGAATCTTCACTGAGGACTTGTTCTTCTCACCATGGTCTTTAGCTTTCTCTTTGCCTTTTTCTGCTTTCCATTCTCTGCAGTCTCTTTTCATGTGACCCTTCTTGCCACAATGGTAGCATTCTATGTCACTCTTGCCTTTAGCACTGCGGGACTTGCTACGAGACCGATTCCTCTTTCCACCTTTGTACTTTTCTTTGGTCCTTCCCCTGACAACTAAGGTTGTTCCTTTGCCTTTGTCCATTGTC
Organism: Adiantum capillus-veneris; assembly: GCF_014529385.1. Classification (NCBI taxonomy): domain Eukaryota; kingdom Viridiplantae; phylum Streptophyta; class Polypodiopsida; order Polypodiales; family Pteridaceae; genus Adiantum; species Adiantum capillus-veneris. The sequence continues at coordinate 70,742,940 of NC_140934.1, forward strand.
TTTTTATTGGTTTCTTCAGTAAGTAGACTTCCTTCTACACCTGCTATGTTCAAACCATCTGGAGGTGCAGAATTACTCAAAGCTGTGCGAAAAGTGTCCCAACTTTCCGGCAATGTGATCAACAGGAACATAGCTCTAACAGGTTCATCAAACTTGACACCTTGAGCTGACAACTGACTGTAGATGGTGTTGAATTCATTCAGATGATTGGACATAGGGGTCCCTTCTTTCATCTTCAAGTCAACAAGCTTCTTAAGCCAGTATACCTGTGAAGCTGCACTCTGCTTCTCATTAAGATCACTCAGCTTTAACCATGCTTGATAAGCCGACATCTCGTCTGCTACATTGAAGTAAACTCTTTCTGCCAAAGTCAGCATAATGGTAGAAAGTGCCAATTCATCCATTTTGCTCCATTCATCTTCGTCCATATCTTCTGGTTTTATCCCCTTGAGCTTTATAGGTTTTATCTGCTTCTTTTGTACCAACACGTGCCAAATCTTCTTCTTCCACAATGGGAAATTGGTTCCATCCAGCTTCTTGATATTGTAAAGAGCAGTGTCCTATGATCCAGCCATAGCTACGCTTCACAGTAGTTTACTTTCCTGGGAAAAATTCGGCAGAGTTTCCCCTGTAAACTGACCTCTGAACCAATATCAACCTGTCAAATGAACCAAGAAAGCTTCAGATTCTGCATAAATTTTGGTAGAGTCTCCTTTGTAAAATGTCTCTGGTGTACTCAAAAACAGACCAAAAAACAGCTCAAAAACACTGTCTCTCTGACACTGTAAGCTGTGGGTAAACCTGTCATGCACCTGTATTGTCTCTGACTATCCTGTCATTGTCCTGTAAGCATAGACTGTGGCAATGCCTCAACGGCAGTAAAGCAAAGATGCAATCCCAACTGTCTAACTCATAGTCAATACATCCTAGCTGTCTATCTAAGGGTGCTCGAGGGATCGCTCCAAGACCTGTATCACCGAAAGGATCTCAACAATCGAGAATCCCCCAGCTCAATAAAACCTCACTCGACCCTCAACAAAGGCTGCAGTAAATCTGACAGTACATAGACTTCCCACAAAGTCATACATCCACAAATTTCCCACTGTATGCTGTAACCACTACGGCGGTTGTTTGCTGCATGACTCACAGCCAGCAAACCCTCAACAAACATACATCATCTCTGACAATACATCCCATGTGGACTTACCTGCAATGTCAGGATGAAATTTGGAATATCAAGCAGCAAACACAAGCTACCTGATGAACTAGTGGATGTCGCCTACAGTCTGTGTGTAGATGCGCCCGTGTCGTATGTGACACGCCTCCAAGAACTGTGAGTCGTCCTTCGATGTGTAGACAACCACAAATCAACACTCTGGGAATGTCGATATCCTCAGCACCTGCAGTCGTAGGTCGAAAACCCCAAATATGCAGAGTCGGATCTGCACCCGCTAAGACCACGTAGTCGAAAATGGCATGCGCAGAACTTTGTCGAAGCTGAACGGTAACCGAGATGACCTCAGAATGAAATTCTGAGCACACCAAGGCCTTCGGGCTTACCCACGAGATTTGGGGTCATGTCTTCGCCTGTCGAATTTCACTCCAATCTAAGTTGGTGACTCTAGCCTCCTGCAGTGCTGCCTCAAGCCTCGATCTGAGCTCTATTACCAGTTGAAGGAGTACGAGCGGAAGTGCGACGCGAGAGAGAGTGCGAGAAGAAGAGCACAACGATATGGTGAACTCGCTCTACTGTAATGTGTAGAGCATAGTGAGTTCTTATTAGGTTTTTACAAAAGAATATGTGTACATACCTGGCGGCCCGCCCACTTACCTGGGCGACCACATTGGGCTTTATACCCCAACACTTGTCTAGGGCTACCCATACGGTGTTTTCAATCTCCAATAAGTAAAAGCCTAGAACTATAGTTCACCTACTTTGTAAAGCTGGTTATGATTAGCCTCGGTGAGAGACGGTAGACATTCAATCTGTAATCTTCAACACCTCAAGGCGCAACCTTAGCTTAAGGTTGTTTTGTAATTTGTATGTTGTCTTTAATACAATTCACTCTCAAATTGTGAGTTTTGCACACACAAAAAAGATGTACACCCAAATACATGCCTAAAGAATCAATCATGTGTTGTGTCACGCATGCTATTTTGACAACATACATGATGGTTGTGCATCGATAGACCATCCACTTTTCTTGTCTCCTTGTTTGATGTACCTTTGCCTACTCTTATTGGCCTATAGAAGGCCATAGTGGGGTGGGTGGATTTTTTGTGCAAATTGTGGACCGCGGATGCAAGTCAATCGGATGGAGGACACATGTACAATCTGCTTGTTTTTATATTTTTTCTAGGTTTTTGTGAAAAGTGTTGATATTTGTCTACCTCTTTCTTTAAAGATGACCATTGAAAATTGGGTCTCACACCTTTTTTTTCTCTTCCACCTTTTTTTTGTTATTTTAGTTTGTAAAAAAGTTCTTTCATTTAAGAGCATGAGCTCCATTTCATTAAAAATAATAATATGCCAATCTATTGAATTTTATTTTATATTTTAATTTGATAAAAATCCTTTAATTTAAGAGCCTCACATGTGTCCATTCCATTGAATTGTTTTAGTATACCAATGTGACCCTTCACTTTGTTAGTTTTAATGGGTCCTTTCATTCAAGAACCTAATGACTTTCTTAGCAACTTTTTAATTCAAAACTTTTTTTTGTAAATTTTTCTTTTATTTGACGACAATTTACAACAAAAAAATTTATAAATTGTCTTCAAATGAAAAAAAAATCTTCACAGCTAAGAATAAAAGAATTATAAACTGTAAAGAAATTATAAATTTATTCACAAAAAATTATAAATTATCCTTAAATGAAAGAATTTCTTCACAATTGAGATTTTTTTTTTCAACTTTTGTTTTAATAGACAAATGTCACCTTGTTACTTTAGTATAACATGTATCATTATTAGGGATTAGGTTTAAACATTCCCAATATTGATAAAATAAATTTCAAAGGAGAAACTCATATATATATATATATATATATATGGCATATGTAACACTTGATTAAGAGAATTTTTCAAAAAAAATGTCATTAATTAGTGTCATCTTCATGAAATATTATTATTGTTAACTTAAATTTTCACACAAAATTACTTATGCCCGTCATTCCGTTGGAAATGTTTCTATAATGCAATGATCAATTTCATTTGATCATACTTTGATATCATTTAAATGTCACTATTAACTCTAAAATCCAAACCTATATTAAAATAATTACATTGGTTTCTTTACATAATTCACTACAACATTTATCTCAAAAAACAACAAACTAAACATCTAAGTTCGGGCAAATTTGGTCAACAAGTAACTTCTCCATGTTTACCACTGAAATAACTTGACCTACACCTACTAATCACCTTTTGCCATTTATCTATTACTCCCTTTGTAATATAATCTCTCTATAACCTTTCAAAGTATTTATTGTGAAAAAATAAATCTTACAAACACAACTCTCATCTACTTTTGAATTACATTTCCTTAGCACTATACCGTGATTCTTCACCTTGTTTTATGTTATTCAATTGTACACCAATGATCTCATCAGGCATATATGTCTTTCTTTCTTGTAAGGGGAAATTCTATTTTATTAGCTTGATTATTTCCTTCACGACTCTTTATGGTTTCTAACATATGAATTGTCCTTTTTTGGGGTTGGAGATTTTTGTGGTTGTGTGGGTGTTTTGTTTTTTTTTTTGGGGGGGGGGGGGGGGGGGGGGGGAACCTTAAAATGTTGGCCTACTACGTGAGTTCAAAAGAAGTGGGTATTTCAATTCCAAACAGTTAAAGAATTACATTGACAACAACAAGGATCTAAAAATGTAAATATGGAAAAAAGGGGTCATTAATTCATTTAATTCATGATGAAGTGTGTGTATGTTGGAGGGGGTTTTAAAATACCTTTGGAATGTATGTGCTATATGTGATTTCTTAAAAGTAATAGCCCCGCCCCCCCCCCCCCCCCCCCCCCCCGCCCCCCCCCCCAAAAAAAACAACACACCAAAAAACCCACCTAAATGCAAATGACAAAGAAACAGCTGTGTCCACCTTTGCTAACCCAACAGAGGATATTCCTTATGATTTTCCCAGAACATACCATCTAGTTTGTCGTCTATATATGTGTGCCAACTCTTGTTTCTTGTTGATTAATTGTGCACAAAGGAGCTCATCTAGCATGCATAACTTTGTACCTCAAAAGGAATGAATCTCTTTAATTACCATAATTGCTTCTTCCATGTCGCTTTTTAATTTTTAGCATTTAAATATGATGGTCTACAATTGTCTACAAGCTTCTATATTATATAAGACTATGTTGTGTCCAACCCTCTGATAACGATGCTCGAAGCTGCTGTTGAGCGGGGGGGAATACAAAGGTTAACTCTACCCGGCAACAATCAGCTCCTGGTCAAGATGTTTGTGCCCTTAGGTGCTCAAGAAGGCCCTTGACATTGTGCATACTTTTGCATACATACTGTTGATCTATGAATCTACCTTTGAGTAGAAAGCTTGGAAATGGCCCATGAGTAGCCGGTTTTCCAAACCCCATACCAAGGGCATCTACCAAATGCTAGTTCATGAGGCTGATTGGTTCGCCCTGTTAAACAAACAATGGAAGAAGCAATGGTCGGAGGCTTGATCAGTAGATGTCACGAATTACATTTAGAATCCCAATGGCCTCAGTATATGTATACTTTTTTATGGAAGGTACTTTGGGGGGCCTTGTCGACAAGTGATAAGATTCAGGCCCGCAGTATCGGACCTGATAGATGCTAAGGGTGTAGATTGGCTAGTGAAGACCTCGGCCATCTTTTCATGGAATGCCCAACTATTAGAGTCCTTGCAAGAAAGGTGTGCAAATGGATACAAAGGACGTGGAAGATAGGGTTTTTCAAGAGAGAATTGTGCCTCGGTGGCAAGCAATTCCAAAGTTCTGCACTGCTAATTTATGTACACAGATTGTTAGATATTGTTTCTTTAGTAATATCTGGAAGGCCAGAAACTCTCGTGTCTTCAATAATGTCCTTTCTGTGGCTAGATCCTCGGAGATTATGCAAGAAAGCAAGGAGTTAATTTATGTGGTAAGTAAAATGTATAGCTCGGATGATTGGCCTTGGACATCCCTTGCCATCCAGTTGTGCCCTGCGCAATAGTATGTTTCTCGATTCTTGTAACTTAGCGAGGATGAAACCCTTGGTCCCTCAAGGCTCGGTATGAGCTTGAGGCGGTCTTGTATTTCTGTTGATGACTTTATAACATTCACTCACAATTGTGAGTTTTGCACCCAAAAAAAAAGACTGTGTGTCCAATCTCTTCATTCTTCCAGTTTCTATCACCAATTGAAATGTGACGTGATTCTTTTAAGATTTAGTGTTTCCTCGATCTGCAAGATGACTTCTTACACGGTGTCCATATGTGGTGTTGTGAGAGGTTTAGGTATGTGTTTGCTTTGTTTTGTCACTCCTATTAACTTGTAAAGTGACTTTCAAAAGAATTACACCTTACCTTGTGGATGCAAATTTCTATGCCACTCATGTTTGGTGTAAAACGGCAATGCCACTAAAGTTTTTCCAAAGAACATACATGTTTGTTACAAAAACAAGCTACAGAGTTTTGTTGAGTTTAAAAAAACTACATAGTGTTGTAACTCGGCAACAAACAAATGTAGCTTATCTCTAATCATCAATGACTATGTAAGCTTTTATAGGCAGAGAACTTGGTTGTAGCCTGTTTCTTTTTTGCCATGGCTTGGATTGAGCATGGCACAGCTGTAGCCTTTTTTTTCATTCTCTCACATAATGTGAGATTGGAGGGGGAAAAAAAGAAAGAAGTTACATATTGCTATAGTTGAATTACAAACAAAGTATCTTAACTATGCAACACAATGTGGGGAATGCAAAGCCAAGATCTTTATGCTTACAGCAAGCAAATTTAGGAGAGGGTGAAAGAGCAGGGCCATCTTGAGTATTCACCATCTTAATGCAGTGGTGCTTTGGTGTGAATCCACCCCTTTGAAACTCCTCCAAGATACAAGAAGGATTGTGGAGGTTATCCAAGAAGGTTAACCATACAAGTGTGAGAATCTAAATTAGCCCTAAGAGAGCTTCTTTAGGACACACTACACATTAAAAAGTACTCACACTTGGTATGCATGTTCACACTTCACTAGAACCTTACCCAACGCTCATGCCTACCCAAATCCTTACGTCCAAGAAAGTTAAACATACATGAGAAAGAAGTGTAATTGAGATAAAAGCACCCAAGGTCTTGTTGATTAGACATTGAACCTACCTCCCTTTTTTTCTTCCATTACTATGGTCTATTTTCGAATTGGATACATAGTGTGTGGGTTAGGAGCGTTTGTGTGTCTCGATTCCCTTGGTCGTGTTGGCATTGTGTGTGATGCGTGTGCGTTTTCAAATTTGACAAAACCAAATAGAAAAGATTCTAAATGCTAACCTTTACATGCTTTTGACTTTGAAATCAGGTAAATTGCCATCTATATGCACATCTACACCTTCTATATGCACACACTTAATCTTCTCCTTCCAACTATTTTGTATTAAAACATTGTAGGGCCTGTTTGGTCTTGCCCCTTTTGAATATGACCTAGCAACAAAATATTCCACGAGAAGGCAATTTGAGTAGGGAGCTTCCATAGGATTCTTTTCCACTGCTCACTTGGCATACATGTCCACAAGAGCACCACCCAACAGCATTGATTGTTTACAACACTTCAAGTGAATTAGGCAGAACCCCTTTAAACTTTTTTCCTAAGCGTGATGAGCTTATTGAAGCAGAAACTCCCATCATAGCAAACATACTTTCACATGCATATTTGAAGCTCATATGGAGGCATATGACCCACAAGATGACCCCTTGCAAAAGCCTCTTTCAATTAATGATCATTGCAGCATAATTTGCAAGAAAAAAATGTGGGGTTGTTCATAATAGTGATTGAGGAACAAAAGGCTAGAGGTAATCTTTCCAGGTCAATAACCAGATCTGTGTATTAGGATCTGCAAACAGAGGTTTCAGAAAAGTGGCAATTAACAACATTAGTTATTAAGCCTTCCTGCTGTTTAGATTTAGACATAAATAGCATGCACTTCATCCAAGAGGGCCTTAAATAAAGCAATATTTTAGGCTCGTAACAAAGGCTCGTTAAAAGATACGTCCACTCTATCAAAAGCTTGTTCGACTCCAAAATTCTTTTTCTCAAATTTGAATACGAAGGAACCAGATCCTCTCAAATTTCAGACAATATAGTTAAAAATTTCAAAATTTACAAAAATACTACCTCCTTAAATGCTGTATTTTCCTCCTCAAATCACACTAAGAAGGATTTGAAACAGGCTCAGTACATTTAACCTTCTTGATCGATGGCCGGTGCCTCAATTGAGCAAGTAGTTGAATCTAATTACATTGAAAACTTCATGCACTTTATACTCTGCTGCCATAGCTAGTATCTTGAACAGAAAAACAACAGCAGAGCCATCATTGATTATTTAACAAGGCCGTTGTATAAGCTATACATTTTCCATATTAAGGGTGACACAGTTCATCCAGGACAAGGGTTTCCCCTCCTAGGAATAAGCTCTCTGTGGCTTATGTCACATCTCAAACGACAGGAGCTTGAGCTGAATCGCCCAAACACTAATTTACCTTCTCTCAAAACTAGAGAACGAGACAGGTGATGTTTAGAAGCCCCCCAAGCCTGCAAAGTGCTTTTGCATAGCACGATCTTTCCGGTGATGGTGATCATGCTCTTTCCTAGGAGCACCTCTTCCACGACTTTGCCCACCACGACCTGATGAATCAGGTCTTGAATGAGAGCTACCTTGTGCAGAGTATTTTCGCTCTGCAGGTTGATCCCCAGAGACCGGCACATTCCCGCCTTGTCCCAATCCATAAACAGTATCTTTTTCTGCTTTTTTAAGCTCCTCAGCATCCTCCACACTTGCAACTGCAACAGATCCAGCAACCTTGTAACTGTAGTTCATCCCATCCTTCACATAGAACTGGCCCCTTGGCTCATTTCGCCTTCCTCTTCCCCTGCCTCTGTTTGCAGGTGGCTGTGCTTTCCTCTGTGAGTCAACAATTGTGCTGTTGTTTTCTCGAGCAGTATCACTTTTTGCCTGTTGACTAGAACCATTGTTGAGAGGCCAACCTCCCCTCCCTATCCCTGCAGTTCTTCCTCCGCTTGAAATCTTGCTGTCTTTACGAAAGCCCATCTCAATTCCAACTGATGGCTTTACTTTAGCCAGATCAACAAGACTCTCTGCCTCTTCAACACCTTCGGCAATACTGGTACCAAGGTCATCAAAAGAGTCATCATATTCATCTTCATACTGAGCAGCATAGGCAGCTGTGCGTAACACATCATCAGCGAGGCGCTCGTTCAGCAGGGCTTGTGTACCTTCTTCTCCCTTGTCTTTGCGTACAAAACGACCCTTCAAATCTTTAGCAGAGTGAGAATCAGAGACTCCAGAAAAAATGTTTTTGCTCTCCTCACTAACAGAAGAACTGCTTGCTAAGACTGATGAAGATCGCCGCTGAGTTAAGCCATCCGCATCTCCCTGCAATCTGATCCCTGGTTGTGTGTCCAGAAAGTTCATTCTCTTCTGCAAAGAAGCTTCCTCAATCTTGCCCTTTCCTTTATCCTTTGCCAGCAATGAGGTGTTTCTGCTGCCAGGTTTTACTTCAAGAGTTGTGTCTACTGACTGTAGGGTTGGATGGAGGGTGCCCTCTAAAATCCTTTGGATAACTTCTTCGGGGTTGTTATCATAGGCCTCAAGACATGCTTCAATAAACCCAGCCCCATAGTCAGGAAGGATGTCCTTTATGTGACTGATCTTTGATTCATTCAAGACATCCACCTCCGATAATTCTTGGGCACTTGGGACCAGGTCGGAATGATTTGGCAAGGACACCGAACTGACTGTAGCTACCTGAGAAACAATCGCCTCAACATAGTCATACTGCACACTATCCAAAGAGATCAAACCTGCATGCACAAGTTGAAACAAGAATTAAGCTTCTTCAAACACTTCACAGCAGGAAACAAACAGGAGAGTGAAGTTCAAATGTCAGCCACATTCAAATCACTAATTCAACCCCACTTTCTCTCTTTTCGTGACCCACAAAATATTTCCTCCACATCAAATCATCTTTAAAGATGTTCAGCGACAAAGCGAGCACGATTTGCCAAACCCAAATCAGCTTGCATTATCAGCATCAGCATGAATGCCCAACACCCATACCTTTACCTACATGAGACAAGGCTACCATAAGCCCATTCGGGCTGTAGCGAGCACGATTTGTGTCACAAGACGGGCACCACGTGCCAATAGAAAAGAATAGACTGCACAGACTTTTAGCACTTCAATAACAACTGAACTGAAAGAGAGAGACAACACGCGACACGGAGTGGCAGAATTCAACCCCAGACAGTATTGGCCCAAAACCTTGGCGCCCCTTTCGGTATTTCTTTATATTGCATCAACACTGTACAAGCCAGTACTCTAGACTCTGCACCATCTCCAGAAAGCATGCCAAAGAATGAGCCCTTAGCACATATTTAAAGGCCCTTGGCCTATGAAAAGCAGTTTAAATGAAAAGCCTTCAAACTCAAAAGCTTCTGGTCCAAAAGCAATGCCAAAAAGCTGCCAACGTAAATCACGGAATTCCGTACAACTGCCACGTCATCAGTCAACGCAAAACGCGGAAATCCGTACAGCCTGCCACGTCAGCACTGTCAGTGTAATTTCCGAAAATCTGCCATGCCATCAATTGCTACGCAAGACTTTCAGCGTGTGTGTGTGTGGATCCTGCTTTATTTTAATCCTTTATGTCACTTGGGGCCCCATCCGTCGACGGGGTCCCCATAAATTGGTAGGACTTCTTCTTCTGTTACTCGTTCTTCTTAGGGTTTAGGCCCCTCGGCCAACATCTGCAAGTTGGCTCCCTTCTGCAGAGCTTTGACACGTCAGCAATTTGTGACATCTCCCCTTCTTGAAAGAGAGTATCGTCCGCGATTACAGCATATCTGCAAAACAACTAGAGTTAGCTCAAAAATTTCCTAGGGTCATTCCGAGGGACAATCAGTTTGCTCTTTTTGTTAAGGAGTTAGCTTCTCCTTTCGGCTCTTTTGATCAAGGAGTTGGCTTCTCCTTTCGTCCAGATCGGAACTCTCGATATTCCGGCGTAGTAAAACTAGCCATCACACCCAGACCACAAGTGTCTTGATGCACTAAAATTATATACCCAAGCAATCTCATCCAATTAGGAATATTCAATGGTTGGCACATCACAATGCAACACAAATGCTCACATATGCATGTTACAAGACATAGAAACATAAAGCCACCGATGAACACTCCCCCCGCAAATAACCACCAGGTCCGGGCCATGAGCTCCGGGCCATGAGCTGTTCAACGACTCCCTCATCACTCCTCCCGCAAATAACCTAAAAAGGTCCGCGTGTAACCGGCCTATACAACGTAGAGGGCGGTACTATTTCAATTACCTCTTAACTTTACACAGAGCACTGAGAAGGAAAGAGAACACAGATGCGTCCAGCGACTAGAATGTCACTGCGCACACGAGACCGACACCCTGTAGGCCCCAAAGACTAGCGCCCCTTTCAGTATTTCTTTATTCGATTTAAGGTAGACGATCCGACCACTTAGTACAATCTTTCACAAAGTTGTCCAAACCTGGCGAGGACTAAAAACGCAGGTTTCCGACTTGATTTTGGCAGCGTAATAGCGCAAAAAACCAAAAGCATGTACACGCATCCCAAGGCTCTCGCGAGGCTCCCCTGGTGTTCCCTTGCAATTTAGGTGCGAAACCCTTAGCCTGCAGAAAAACACAGCAAGCTGTAATTCCCTGTTTCGGATCGTTTTTAGCGGAGCGAACACGCCTACGCGTGTCCCAAGGGCTTCACACACAATGGGACAGTTCCCCTGTGAATTGGACGAGTTTTCACGCGAGAAAACTCTCCAAACTCGCAATCCTTCACGATGGAACTGTGTGTACCTGTGGGGGATTAGCAATTAGCTAATCCGGTTCCTGTTCAGAAGGTTCTTGCCTTGGCAAACGTGCATAAACCCCCAGAACTTTACATATTCATTTGAGTAGCCCAACTAGTGGGGCATTACCATATGTGCCAAAGGGAAGAAAGAGATGCACAAGAGCAAGTCATCGCGCTACATGAGACAGAGGAGAAGGCAAGCTTTCGATTAAAGCTATAGACCTGCACACACTACTCACACACACACTACAGGTCACTTGTGAGCAAAGACCAGCCCCCAGTCTCAAATCGGCGCCTCCGCTTGCTGAGGTGTCCTACAGGCTGCTCTCCTCCTGCTAAGCGTCCAGTTTTCCCCTTTGAGTTAATTCCCTAGTTCCCACTAACTTATAAAGTTGTAAGTGACTTGCCGAGTGGCCCAAATTCCTTCTGGCGCACACAAGCTTCCATTATCCATACTCATCAGAATTCAGTGCTACTTGGCCCCACCAATGCTAGACTGACCGGCCTAGACTCCCGATGTGAGAAACGTGTTCGGCTGCAACCGTTTCACACTGGCCATGCAATGTCCACTTGCACCTTTTCAAGGGTTTCGGGAAAAACAAGTAAAAATAAAATAAATAAAAATATCTAGTACTTATTTACGGAAGGCAACACGAAAAATACACCTCCTGGTGACACCGTGCCATGAGATATAGAGGCCTTTTACAACCAAACGCCCCCAGACCGCAGCCTGCATCGTTTGGAGGTGCTGAGACTAACCACTACTCAGACTTCTTAATACTCCCCCCGTAAATAACCATGCAGGTTCGGGCCATGAGTAACAACAACAATACTCCCCCCGTAAATAACCACAAGGGTCCGGACCATGAGTAAAACAACACTTTTCAATCATTCAATACTCCCCCCGCAAATAACCACAAGGGTCCGCGCCATGAGTATGAACAAGCATTCTCAAATATCATTTCTCACTACTCCACCCGGGAGTAAAATCACCAATCATTGAAACCAGTATTAAAACCAGAGTCAAACAATTCAAATCAACACCAAGGCAGGTTCAAAAGAGATACCATCCATTTCAAACAAATTTCAAACAGGATCACCAAACAAGTTCTCAAACAGAACTCAAACTTTAAAAAAAAAACAATCTCGACATCAATCGAGCTCGAAAAGTCGACTGACTTTCCATCCTTAAACCTACCCCAAAAATTAGGGTTAGGTTCTTTTCATAAGGTCGTAGCTGACCGCACCATGGTCCATAAGCTCTTGGACAGACAGTGTTCCTATGGCGGCGATGATAGTCCGAAGACATAGCAATCACACCGAACCTCCGAGGTTATCAACAAGAGACACCTGCTGAGAGATGTCTAGAAATTTCAAATTATAATCTGCTAGGGTTTCCATGGCAAGCATTTCAAGATACCTCACTCTGCCAGAAGTTGCACTCCGAAGAAAGAATTCAGAAACTACATAACTTCGGGCAAAAATTTTATTGTAAGCTTGCCAAGTCCTTGGAGTGTGCGGCTTGGTAGCTATAGACATCAACATCTACATGGCACTGCTTTTGAGAAAAACAGTGACCCGAAACAAATCTGGATCCTTCTCTTGCAAGTGAACTTTATGGCTTATGCCCTGTAAGACATGAGCCGTGAAGACGGGAGCGCGCCCGATGCGCAATGAAGTAAGGGTGGGAGACTGGAGTGGCTAATAAGTACAGGGTCGAAGCACGAAGCTAGAATTTCCAATGAACTTTGGAAGTGCGATCTTGCTCTGTCTGCTCTTTGGTAGGACCGGTATGCTTTCAGAAAAGCACGCGACTGATGCTCTGATACCACTGTCACAAGACGGGCACCACGTGCCAATAGAAAAGAACAGACTGAATAGACTTTTAGCACTTCAATAACAACTGAAAAAGAGAGAGACGACACACGACACGGAGTGGCAGAATTCCACCCCAGAGAGTATTGCCCCAAACCTTGGCACCCCTTTTGGTATTTCATTATATTGCATCAACACAATACAAGCCGGTACTCCAGACTCTACACCTTCTCCAAGAAGCATGCCAGAGAATGAGCCCTTAGCACATATTTAAAGGCCATTGGTCTATGAAAAGCAGTTTACAGGAAAAGCCTTCAAACTCAAAAGCTTATGGTCCAAAAGCAATGCCAAAAAGCTGCCAACGTAAATCACGGAATTCCGTACAATTGCCACATCAGCAATCAACGCAAAACGCGGAAATCCGTACAGCCTACCACGTCAACAATGTCAGCATAATTTTCGGAAATCTGCCACGTCATCATTTGCTACGCAAGACTTTTAGTGTGTGTGTGTGGATCCTGCTTTATTTCAATCCTTTATGTCACTTGGGGCTCCATCGGACAGGGTCCCCATAAGTTGGTAGGACTTCTTCTTCTGTTACTCGTTCTTCTTAGGGTTTAGGCCCCTCGGCCAACATCTAAAAGTTGGCTCCCTTATTCAGGGCTTTGACACATCAGCAGTTTGTGACAATTTGCCACACCCAAACCAGCTTGCATTATCAGCATCAGCATGAATGCCCGACACCCATACCTTTATCTACATGAGGCAAGGCTGCCATCAGCCCAATCAGGCTGTAGCCAAAAATTCCTTCCATGGCAGAACAGTGCCCTCATCTCGCCTCCTTGGCCCTAGAAGAGGCTGCATCTTAACCCAAGAACCCAACAGGAAGTAAAAGATGTCTATTGAAAGGATTGTGAGCGTCTGTGGATCTCTGTCTCACGTTCCTTAGGTGCCACCTGGTTGCCCTTGTCGATCACTCTCCAAACAACATTTCTATACCTTGCAAAAGCTCATCCTCTACACAAAGGTACAGTTTTCATGCCTCCCAGTGATGAATCTTGTAGGTGCTCTGCCTAATATACCAGACGTCCCCTGCTAAAGGCAACCCCCACAGCCAGAAGCTTCCATGGGTCATAATTACAACTAGCCATTAGAACACTTAACACATAACAACTGGATTTAATATGATTCACAATTTGTAAGCTTGAGGCAAAATGAAAAAACGAAAAGTATGCCCTGCCCTTGATTCATAAAACATTTTTATTGGAGACTTTATCGTAAGAGAAATATAACCTTGACAATTATTCTCGTGACAATTTATCCCACTACTAAAAGCAACAATGGTTGGCAGTCGTACCCTTTTTGCGAAGCTGATTGACCCTTTCCAACAGTTTGTATTTCCTATCAACATTTCTGATAAGAACTCCATTGAATGCGGTTTTCTCTGCACAAGTTTTGGAGGATTCTTCCTCCATTCCAGACAGAGCTTGAACTAACCCCTCACCTCGTGCTTTTGGGTTGCAAACATAGACCTCGAGTAGGTGATTTATATAGCTGTCTTGACTGTCTGCAAAACTGCTTTCTTTAAGATGAGAAAAGTAGAACAGCCTCCACACAAGGTCGATCAAACAGAACCTAAGTCTTGTTGACCGTGTCTCTACAGCAGAGCCCATGTGCTTGTCTGTGCAAAGTCCTTGTAGATGAGAGAAGGATTTGCGCACAACAGGTATCAAACAATCATGCATTGTTGACAAAGTCACAAGAATGTGATAGCCTGAATCACTGAAAACGGAAAATGAGATCAATATTTAGATTTTACTAAGAAAAAAGCCTCTGATGTTAAAGAGAAGACCCAATCACCTGAGATTTCCCGCAAGAACCAAAACCAACGATCCCTCCCAATATGCACCCACAAAGGTGTGAAGTGATATAACTGCATCAATTAGATAATCAAGAACCTGCAACAAACACTTGCCGTCAATATCTTCATTAACAAGCATTTGAATTTTTCATTCCGATGGACTATTGCTCCTCACCTCTAGCAACTCTTGCCGAATTTTCACCACAAGAGACATCTCATGGGATTTTGTGGGCAGCTGCATCTGATTCAAAACGAAAAAACAATCAGCCAAGGACAAACCATTGGAATCCAACACATGGGTCCTATGAGTCAGATATGTCAAGCGTCGCACAGAAATAGATAGAAAGGATAAATGAGTGCCTCAGTTTATATCAAGATTTCTCAATTGCAAGAAAGAGAATACACATATACGGCAACACATTCTGAGAAGCATGTGTGCCCCGTGAACATCCTTTCTCCACTAGGGTTAGAAGCTATGATAACGGCGACGGTAGCAGCAGAAAAGAAGGTGGTGATAACACTGCAATAAGGAGCAACGGCCGTGACTAGTACTACTGAGATATGGTTCAGCATTTTTGTGTGTGGGATTGTACACTGAAAGGTGTAAAAGATATGTGATGGCATCATGCCAAAGTGTTTGGGCTGTAAGAACGCTGTGCATAAGTCTTAATAGGGGATATTGAGATATGTGTCTTCAGGTGGGTATGCTCTATGACTGAAGTGTGGGGGTATGCTATCATATGCTCATATGCACAAAAGAATCGCCATGATCAGTAGGGACTTATACAATGCAGGGTAGGAAAGGCTGAGACTAGAGATTTTTTGTACTAACGTTCAACTTTAAGGATATTAATACCACAAGTAGGTGCCACGATTTTTTAAAAAGAAAGAAAGAGGAGAATCAAGTGAGATTCTCCTCGTGGGTCATAACGTAAGTCAGCACAATTCAGCGACTGAGTCATCGCATGCACTTTGCAGTTCATCGATAGTTGAGGAAATCGCACAAATGGAAGGTTTTCTCTGCATGCATGTACCCACCATGGCACACACTGTCGCACTTGTGAATGTTAATGAGGCGAATCAGCAGAGAAATGAAATGAAATGAAATGTTCTATTAACGTCTTCAAAAGGCCAAAGTGACCTATGAGACCAGAAAGTTACAATGTGGTGGATCTGATACAAAGTCAAAGTCAAAGTAACAAGATGACAACAAAGACAAAAATGAAATGACAAATGCCACAATAAAATACTATGGAATCCTAAACTACTAGGTGTGAACAGCAGCTAGCTGGGATATCTAGATCACAAGAGATCCAGCATCGGTCGCTGGCGGATCTCATCAATCTCCTCCATGGTCAGTAGTCTGACCGGGCGTCGTGCATGTCGAGCCAAAGTGATCCGAATCCTCTGATGCAGCCTCCGTCGATGCTGTGTAGTCCTCCGCAGTCGTGGGCGTCTGGATCTTCCAAGCTCAGTCGCTCGGTCGATCAGTGTGCCTCTGGTGTGAGACGACAAGCTCTGCTGTGGTAGTAACTCCTCCGGGTGTCCAGTGACAGCTCTAAAGAAATCTGTGATCTGTCTCTGGGACTGGCTAGCCTCTCCTCTCATCAGGCTCTCTCTATGTCTGCGTAGCTCGAGCAAAAACAAGCCCAAGCATCTCTGATCCTCGTACTGCATGACTCTGGAGAATGGTCCAAAGCCCTCTCTGAACAAGCAATGGAAGCGGCCTCGTATCTCATAGTAGACGGGGCAGTGGCATGTGTAGTGCAACTCTGTCTCTGGCTCGATGTCACACAGGGGGCATGTCCTGGCCTCTGCTGGTACTCTGCTGTATCTCCCAGTCTCGATCCGCAGCTGGTGTGAAGATGTGCGTATCTGGCCGATAGCACATCGTATCCCATGAGACAAGTGGGTGTCCATGTATCTCGGCCTCGTCACAAAGCCATCAACCGTAAGCTGGAGAAGATGCTCTCTGTAGAAAGCCATCTTCGTGCCCAGCTCCTGTGCTGGCTGTATCCATGTCCTCTTGGTGTCTAGCTGAGTCAAGTCCTGGCGGATGAGCCTGGTGATCTCGGACTGTGTAAGAGTCAGAGAGGGTGCATCCAGTGAGTACTGGAAGGGAGGCAATCTGTCTATGCTGAACCCATGCGCCTGAAACCATGATGTCATCTCCCCATACCAGCATGCTATATCTCCCTGCATGGCTAACTATCGAGAGGACTCAAGTGCAAGGCGAGCATATCTGTCTCTGGGAAGTTCCCACATGCGGTGTATGAAGGAGACCGATCTCGTGAGCGCCTCCACCACTAGTGGGGGGGCAGCTAGCTCTGCTCGAACAATAGCACGTGGTACTGATGCCTTGGCTCTAATGAGCCGCGAGATCATAGAGACCAGAGGCTTCTCCATGTCCCCCCATCCATCACTGCGGCCTGTCCTCCCGTGATGATCTAATGAAGGTCCCCAGATCTCAGCTCCATAAAGTAATGCAGAAGCCACCAGAGTGTCAAAGAGCCAGAGCTTCGTCCTAGGCTCCTGAAACTGAACCTGTGAACACATCCTTTCCAATCTACCCAATGCTGCATGGGCTCTGGTCAGTCTAGTCTCTACTGCCCTCCTCAATGAAAATGTTGGCCCACTAAAAACCACTCCGAGGTAAGTGTACGCATCTGTATACTCCACAGTCGCCTGGCCGTATGTGAATGCTGGTGCTGACCTCTTGATCCACTGTGGGGTGGTATTAAATACCATGACCTTGGTTTTACCAAGGTTGACGGACAAACCACTTTCTTGAGCAAACCTATTCAAAGCATCCAAGTGACGTTGCATCCCCTCCGGAGAGTCGGAGATCAACACAATATCATCAGCATATAACAATAATGGAATCCATGTCCCTGCCATCTGTGCACCTCTATCACCATCTCTCTCAATGTAGTCAGAAACCTCATCCACATACATACCAAATAGAGTAGGAGAGAGCGGACAGCCCTGCTTCACCCCAATAGTGGAGTGAATCGGGGTGGATAGACCCTCTGAGGTGCGTACCTGCCCCACTACTGACCTATATAATGCCATGACCCCCCATATGAGCTCTGTGGGTACTCCCATCTGCTGTAATCTGCGCATCAATCTAGCTCTAGGCACTGTGTCAAAAGCTTTGCGGAAATCCACAAAGCTACAATAGATCCGTTTCCCACGCGATCTACCCTCCTCAATGATGGCTCTGAGTGTCAAGATATGGTCAAGAGTAGAAAAACCCCTCCTGAACCCTGCCTGCCCGGCTGCGCGTATCCCCTCCCTCTCTGCCCATCTACTACTCAGCTGCTGCTCAAGAATGGATGCGTACAACCGTGCCAATGTGTGTCCAATCATGATAGTGCGATAATTCCCGGGTTCCATAGGGTCTCCCGACTTGAAGATAGGTACAATAGTAGTAGGCTCCAAGTATCAGGCAAGCCCTCACACATGGCACGGTTAAACATCACTGCTAGAAGCTCTGCTAGTAGATCTCTGGCATGTGTGAAATGCTAAGCCACTAAACCATCATGATCATAAGCTCTCCCAGTCCTCATCCTGTCAATGGCCTTCCTCACCATCTCTGCGGTGAAAAAAGCACATGTGTGTGGGCATGGATCGAGGGGGTCGGGAAGGGGGGGTTGCTCAGGAACTGTGTACAGAGATGATGCATACTGGCCCCAGTCCTCTGTAGAAGTGATGGCGGGGGGGGGAGAGTGCTCCTGAAAGAGCTGCCATGCCTCACGTGAATCCTGACTCAAGAACAGCTAATATAGATCCTGCTCTAGCCGAGCCAAAAATGCCCTCTTCTTCCGCCGCACTAGGCGCCGGAAGTCAGTCTGTGACTGTCTGTGAGTGATGTCCCCCAAAAGCACCTCCCTCTGAAGTCTAGCTCTAGTGTCCCCGCATTCCTCATCATACCAACTGTTCTGGGGCATGCTCCCCGAACGGCGTCTCTGCTCAGGCTAGGTATGTGGGTATGCCTCTGCTGCTGCATCATGTAGTGTCTGTGTCAATATAGTAGTAAGCTCCTCAAGAGGTCGCCCTGGCTCCTCTGTGCATAGGCGTCTGTAGATCCCATCTATGTATACAGAGTCTGTCTCCCGCGTGAAGGTGTAGCGAGTAGGAGCTGCTGTCCGTAGCCTGTATGCTACACAAAACTGAAAGGAGATGGTCATTGACACAAGAGCATGATCCACTGCCACACCAACAGGTCTGGGTCCAATCGTGAGATCCTGGATACTAGAGATGAGGCTCGGCTGTGCCATGACATAGTCCACTGTGCTAGCTCCATGTCTGTGTGGAAAGCATGTAAAACCCCCTGAGGCGGGAAATCTCTCTAGGCCATTCAAGATGGCCAATCCATGTGCAATCCCCATGTCTATCAAGTGTCGTCCATACTCAGTGTGTTCTCCATCCTGTGACACTCTGGATAGGCCTGTCTCTGCAGCATCCCGCTCTCTCAACATCTCCTCTGAAGTATCATAAAATATTGTCTGATGATGGGCAGTCCTAGCATTGAAATCCCCTAGAATGATGATGTCACCATCTCTAGAGAAGTCCCATATGTCATCATCCAAAATAGAGAAAGGGGACTGTCCTCTGGGTGGTGCATATACTGACGTGCTCGGGGGAAAGTAGCAAATAGCAATGTAAAGATATCTGTCTATCTCTGCTCTCAGCCTCACCCACATGTACCTAGCTTGCTCATCTATGCGGGCTATATGTATCAATGGCTGCAACTCCTCCCTGAATAACACTGCCACTCCTCCTGATCCCCGCCCTCTGCGCTCTAATCGTGTCTCCTGTCTATAGGCAGTCTCCCATCTGTATCCACTGATGTGAGGCATAGACTGCCCATGGGCCTGATGTGTCTCAGAGTAGAAGACGATGTCTCTTCCCCTGAAACTATCCTCAAAGGCGCCCACATCAAGTCGCATAGATCCATTACAATTCCACGTGGCAACTTTGAGGGTGGTCTCATGGGTCTCGCACCGTCATGTGGAGCGCCGCTCTACAATCACAACCCGGCCATCTCTGTAGAAGGCCGTCTTTCCCTTCTCCCTTGCCGCTTGAATCTCTGGCATTACCTCTCTCATATGCGCAAGCTGTGTGAGAGTGAGGTCATCTCCAAGGAATATGCCCGTTTTCTTTAGTGTAGGACGCTTCTTCAAGAAGTCCTTCTTTGCCTCCATGGATGGGAAATGGATGATTAGAGCTCTCCCTTTTGAAGTCTCCCCATTGCCTTGTGTCTTCTTCCCCACCCTCCATGCCTTTGTATGAGTAGCCTCACTACCCATCATGCGGAGAAGTTCTTCAACTTCCCCTTCCACATCATCTCGGTCTTTTAAACCGGTTACTCTAATATGCAAAGCTCTAGTTTTCCTGCGTTGTTCTTCCTCTAGAGTCATGTTGATGAGTGTAGGAGTGGCGACAAATGTGGTTTCTTTCCCCTTGCCTTTCTTAGCGACTTCTATCCACTTCTCGGCCTCATCCGCCTTCTTTTGCGTCTTCGTGATCGCATCCATCCACGAAGACGTCTTTACCATCTTTTGTTTCCCCTCCTCTTTGATCATCCGTACTTGCTCTTTGATGACCTTGATTTCCTCTACTACCGACGGCTGGAATTCCCCCTCCTCTAGTCCACTTCTCGCTCTATCGGCAAGTTCTCGCTTGAGAGCTGAGACCTCTTCTTTAAGTGCTTTGGAGTCCGCCTTAATTGCTTGTAGCTCTGCGTGCAGGTCCTCTTTCTCTTTCTTCCACTGCGCGCCTTCGTTGAGAAACATTTGAAGAAGGTTGGCCTTCTCCTTCCACCATCCCTCCATATCGGCTTTCCAATCTTTCATCTCCCTCTCCATTTGTGTAATCCGCTTGTTTGTGAGCACAAAAGTTGCCTTCGGATGGGGCTTACATACCGGCGAAGTAGTCATTACGTCCATCAAAAATAAACAGTACAATCTGCACTTCTGCCAAGTCAAACCCCCTATGTCCACATCACACATACATCCCTGTCCCGCATGATGCCTACATAAGTGTTCCCCATATCAATCATACATTTTTTATATTTTCTGCAATTTCTTGCAATTTCCTGTCAATGCTGCAAATTATTTAAATCCTGAGATTCTGAGCTTTCCCTGCAGGAAATCTGAAAATCTGACAATGTTTGCACTGTAATGCACCTGCGGGTTTTGGGGGGGGGGGGGGGGGGCGTGGGGTGCAGTTTAGATGATAGTAATCCCGTGTGGTGGGGGGTTGGGGGTGGCGGCGCACTGTCACAACAGGGGGGGAGGGCGCAGTCCAGCTGAACAGCAAGGTGCAGCCCAGGTGGCCCGCAGGTAGAACCCAGCAGTTGGCGCGCGTCAGCAGCAAACAGTTGGCGCGCAGGCAGCAGCAAACAGGTGGCACAGGTCAGCAGCAACAGTTGACGCACAGGCAACAGCAATTTGGTGGCACAGAGAGAGAGAGAGAGAGAGAGAGAGAGAGAGAGATGAAATGTCATATTAGCGTCTTCAAAAGGCCAAATAGAGAGAGGACTGATCAAATATATTGCGTGGTATGTTGCAGCTATTTTTGAGTACAAGGAATCCTGGCTATGTTGTTGAGAGAGAGAGAGAGAGAGAGAGAGAGAGAGAGATGTTTGTCATGCGCGGGTTTTCTCTCTACATCACTTTGTGCAGCCCATGCCAAACCTGTTGATGCCGAGTAGCCATGTGCTTGACCTGCATACATTGAGAGCAACACACGGGCACACACACAAGCATACACGAGGCCCAGTGAACGGTGTGGTGGAAAAAAGAAGGAGCCAGGGGGGATCTGTCACCAGGAGGTGTATTTTTCCTGTTGCCTTCCGTAAATAAGTATTAGATATATTTATTTTATTTTTACTTGTTTGTCCCGGAACCCTTGAAAAGGTGCAAGTGGACATTGCATGGCTAGTGTGAAACGGCTGCAGCCAAATGGGTTTCCCACATCGGGGATCTAGGTCGGTCAGACAGGGACTGCCCGAGCCAGTTAGCACTGAATTCTAATGAGTATGGAAGCTCGTGTGCGCCAAACTGGAATTTGGGCCACTCGTCAAGTCACTGCAACTTTATAAGTTGGAAGGGGCCAATAAATTAACCCACATTGTAGATGTTGGTCAAATGGTAGTCTTCAATGATGGTCAGGAGACCGATAAGGACGCCATGGAAGCATCTCCTAAAATTTAGGGAACTGCTATTTTTGACCGGAAAATGTGTTCGCGTCATTAGCTCTGGAATGACAAGGGGAACATTTTATTGCTCTGCTGCCAAGTCAACTGACGCACCTTTTGAGATATTTTTAGCAGGGAAAGCCCAAACTCATAAACTGGGCGACGTGTCAGCCTGTGAGCGATTCTGCCACTCTGGGAGGCAAATACGAGCTGCATATCAACAAAGGGGGCGCCATTTTCAGCCTCAGGTGGATTGTAGCAGGTACAGAAGCTATGGAATGCTTACCTTGCCCTCTATGCACAGTATGGTGACGGGAGTGATGCCCCACACGCTACATACTGCTCTCTTTCTCCCCTACGTACAGTATGTTATGCCCCACTAGTGGGCTTCTCATTTGACCTATGTACAGTTCTGGGGGTGCGCGTTTGCCAAGGCAAGAGCCTTCTGAACAGGAACCGGATTAGCTAATTGCTAATCCCCCACAGGTACGCACAGTTCCATCACGAAAGATTGCGAGTTTGGAGAGTTTTCTCGCGTGAAAACTCGTCCAATTCACAGGGGAACTGTCCCATTGCGTGCAGGAGCCCTTGGGACACGCGTAGGCGTGTTCGCTCCGCTAAAAACGATCTGAAACAGGGAATTACAGCCTACTGTGGTTTTCTGTAGGTTTAGGGTTTCGCACCTAAACTGCAAGGGAACATCGGGGGAGCCTCGTGAGAGCCTTGGGATGCGTGTACAGGCTTTTGGGCTCCTGGCAGTGAAAAACAGAGAATTACAGCCCGCTGAATTTCTGTGACAGCTCACCAGAAAGCTTCCAGATATCGAGGGAATCCGTCCTAGACACGTGTTTTTGACCTACAGGGGTTTTTGCGCCGTTATGCTGTCGAAATCCGGTCGAAAACCTGCGTTTTCAGCCCTCGCCAGGTTTGGACAGCTTTGTGAAAGCTTGTGCTAATAAGTGGTCAAATCGTCTACCTTAATTTGAATAAAGAAATACCGAAAGGGGCGCCAGTCTTTGGGGCCTACAGGGTGTCGGTCTCGTGTGCGCAGTGACATTCTAGTCGCTGGACGCAACTGTGTTCTCTTCCCTTCTCAGTGCTCTGTGTAAAGTTAACAGGTAATTGAAATAGTACTGCCCTCTACGTTGTACGGGCCGGTTATATGGTTCCATCGACGGGATAGTCACTTTTTCTTCAAAAAGTGCAGCGTGGATTGTTGTGGGTGAAAGCAACACAGAGCTTGTCGATATGGCAGAGAAGAGAGACCAAGTACCTGAACAGGGATCTTCCTCACATGGCACAGAGAAAATTCCTTCAACTCTTCAAGAAGAGGACAGGTTGTTTAGAACTCAACTGCGTTGTTGCATGGACATGTTTCAGCAGTTGGCTAACAACCCAAGGATGCAAGAATTCTTACAAGCTCCGACACAGGGTTTTCAGCCTCCTACGCAAGGCACGACTGAGCCGTTGCAGGAAAAGGAGATTTCCAGTGCGCAGAGGACTCGTGATGCTCGAGGGAAAGCCCATGTGGTTGAGCAACTAGCGGTGTCCAATGATCCAAAGCAACTTGCTTTAGCTGGATAGGACCTGTTTGTGAATGGTCAAGGGAGCAATGAACAAGCTATGCGTCAGACCCTTCCATTACCTAATACTTATCCTGGTTATTTTGGAGGTGGTTCAGTATTTCAAGCTATGGCTGGACCTTCCACATGTTATATGCCAGGGAATGTGTTCGGGACAATGCAAACAGGCATGGGTAATCCTATGTACGCGAACATGGGTGTCCAACCAGGTTTTCAGGGTGCCTATGGCCAGTTTCGAGTGCCTGGAACACAATTTGGTATGGCGGGTTTTTCGCAGCCATACGTACAAAATGCAGATATGACAGGGAAAACAGTTGATGCGAGTGCTGGAATGAACACTCATGGAGCACCACTGCTACAGGCACCTGTTTATGATAATGTGGCTCCTTTGAGTCAGCCTAAGGATTACAAGGAAGGCGGGCAGGGAGTGAAGTTTGAAACTTTCAGAGGACCTGAGGACCAATTGAAGGCTTTGACCTTCATACAGCAGTTCGATGCAGCTTATGCTTATGCTGGAGGAAACTTCACGGAATCTTCAAAGATACGCAAGGCTGCCACTTTCTTAAAAGGGAATGCGCTTCAATGGTGGACCGCATTGTTGACCCAGGGTCAAGCCCCAACAACGTGGGTCCAATTCAAACAACTTTTTGCACCTGCATGGTTGACAAACACTTTTGAAGTGGATGTAATGACGGAATGGTACGAGTTGAATGCTAAACAGTGTGCGGATCTGGAAGAGTACAATAAACGGTTTTGGGCCGCACTGTTGCCAGTCACCTCTTACAGGTTTGTGCCTTTGTCAGAACAAATTGAGAAGTACTATTGCGGATTGCCCAAGAAAATCAGGGACTACTGCACAAAGACTACTGTCATGAATATGTTTCAATTGATAGAAAATGCAAGAGTGGCCAACAATCTGTCGAAGGGAGATTTCGATGGATTTAATAGCCACAAGAAAGGGGCCCAGGGCAAACAGTTTTCAGCCAAGGGCAATGTTGCAGCAAAGCCTTCTGAGTCTCCTGCAAAGAAGCCCTCCACTCAAGAAGCTGATACGTCCAAGAAGCAGTCTAAATCTTCTTCAGAACGAGGACAAGGACAAAAGAGGCATTTTTCTGGCAAAACTTTTGAAGAACGGAAAGCTCTTAGGGAGGCCAAGAAATGCTACATTTGTGAACAGGAAGGACACTTTGCAAATGAGTGCCCACAGAAGAAGTCACAGGATAAGGATGACAAGTCAGACCATAAAGGGAAGAAGCCAAAGCCGAGTGCAGGACTTGTTCCAGATTTGGTTGGAGACCAGCCAAACACAGATGCCACGGAGCTGTGCAGAGCTTGGGGCAAAGTTAGAGACCGGACAGTGCTGGTTTTCTTTGATCCAGGAGCCCGTGCAAATTTCATATCACCAGAATTGGCATCAAAGTTGGGCATTCGTGCAGAGGAGATGGGTATGACAGACGAAGCAGGTTTGGCATGCCCAGGACATTCAGAGCCTGTTACTCCCATTCTAGGAAAGCTTCGTCTACACATTCAGAGCTATGTGGATGCGGAAGAATTTCATATTATGCCGCTTGAGGGCTGTGATGTGTTATTGGGTATCCCATGGTGTTACAGGTTGCATGCTATGGTAGATACTTACAACAAAAAGATTACCCGTGTGCATAGAGGAAAGACTCATGTCCTTGATGTAAAGCTTAAAGGCGAGTCTGTTCCAGTTGTTTCTGCTTCTGCTATTTCATCTGTAATAAAGAATCATCTTTCTGCGTACTTGATCTTTGCAAAAGAAGTACCTCAAGTTGTATCTAATTTGTCTACCTTAGTTAGAGACAGGTCAACTTTTTTGAGTGGTTTCAGTGATTGTTTTTCGGACTCTTTGCCAGGGGAGTTACCTCCTGAGAGACCTGAGGATCATACTATAGATCTTGTGCCAGGTTCTAGTCCACCGAATAGACCACCATACAGGGTTAGTGCAGCCCAGCAGAAAGAGATTATGGGTCAGGTCAACGAGCTTTTAGAGAAGGGGCTGATTCAGCCCAGTTCATCCCCTTTTTGTTCGCCTGTACTCTTAGTGCAGAAGAAGGATGGTTCATGGCGCATGTGCATTGACTATCGCGCCTTGAATAAGAATACCATCAAGAACAGGTTCCCCATACCGAGGATAGATGACATTCTTGATCGGCTTGAGGGAGCGTCATTGTTTACAAGAATAGACCTAAAGAGCGGGTATCATCAGATACGCATTAGACCAGAAGATGTCCATAAGATTGCGTTCAGGACAACATTTGGTCTCTATGAGTTTCTTGTCATGCCATTTGGTCTCACAAATGCTCCTGCCACATTTAATAGAATGATGGACATAATTTTTAGACCACATAGAAACTTCGTGGGTACCTTCTTTGATGACATGATTGTCTACTCAAAGTCTGAAGAGGAGCATAGGGATCACTTGACCGCAGTTTTCAATGAGCTACGCAAGAATAGGCTACTCATTAATGCGAAGAAAAGTGAGTTCTTTTTGCAAGAGATTCACTTCCTTGGGCACATTGTTTCAAAGGATGGGGTACGCATGGATCCCGCTAAAGTGGAAGCAATTAGGTCATGGCCAGACTTGAAGTCCGTACATGACATTCGAAGCTTTCTAGGCTTATGTTCCTATTACAGGAGGTTCATCCGAAATTTTGCTGAGATTGCTTCTCCACTCCATGCACTGCAAGGAAAAGGATTTACTTTCAAGTGGACAGCCAAGGAAATTTTAGCGTTCAAACACTTGAAAGAGAAGCTGACTTCAGATCCGGTAATTATTTTGCCAGATCTTTCTAAACCTTTTGTGGTTCAATGTGATGCGTGTGGCCATAGTCTTGGTGCAGTTCTAATGCAGAATGGCCGAGTAGTCGCATATGAGAGCAGAATTCTTTTGAAGACTGAAAGGAACTTGCAAGTCTATGAGAAAGAATTGCTGGCAGTAATTCATGCTCTCACTAGTTAGAAACACTATTTGCTAGGGGCTGATTTTGTTGTCCAAACGGATCATCAAACCTTGCGATATTTTCTTACACAGACGAAGTTGTCTGAGAAGCACATGCGATGGGCAAACATCTTGTCAATGTTCCATTTTCAGATTGTGCATGTGCAAGGGAAAAAGAACGTGGTGGCTGATGCGTTGTCACAAAAGCCCCAAATTTCAACAGTGTCAATTCCGTACCATTGTGAACTAGACGAAATGAAGACACAATATGCTGAAGATTCAGATTTTGCAAGGATCTATGACCAGCTTGTTGATGGGTAACATCATGAGCACTATATGCTTAAGAATGAATTTCTCATGATGCATGGAAAGTTATGCGTTACTAAACAGTTACGGCCAAAGATTTTGATAGAAAGTCATGCTCCACCTTATGCTGGGCATCGTGGAATTGATGCGACAGTGAAAGGGGTTGAGGCATTCTTCTATTGGCCAGCTTTGCGTCAAGATGTTGACACATTTGTAAGATCATGCTTAGTATGCCAAAAAGTCAAATTTGACAGACAAAAGCAATCGGGATTGTTGCAGCCATTGCCGATCCCTGATAGGCCATGGGAAAGTATAGCAATGGACTTTATCTTTGATCTTCCAAGGACGCAAACAGGAAATGATGGGATTTGGACTATCATTTGTAGGTTCAGTAAGCAGGCCCATTTCATTCCTGTTAGGAAGAAGATAAAGCCAGAACACATGGTCAAGATATTCATGAGCAATATCTTTAAATATCATGGGATGCCTCAGTCAATTGTCAGTGACAGGGATCCACGTATGACGAGTCTTTTCTGGAAGGCATTGTTTGAGAACATGGGCACTACGCTCAAGTTCTCTTCTTCGTTTCATCCGCAAACTGATGGACAGTCAGAAGAGGCAAATTCTACTGTCTTGGACCTACTCAAATGTTATGTCTCAGAGCACAAGGCAACTTGGGAACACCATCTCTCATTGGTTGAATATGCTTACAATAACACTGTGCATACATCAACAGGTAAGGCACCATTTGAGATAGTGGAAGGAGGAAAGAAAGTCCCACCCATTTTGCAGACTAAGGACAAGATTTTTGAGGCAGACAAGTATGTGCAAGATATGGATGAAACATACAGGAAGATAAAGATTGCTCTTAAGAAGACTCAGGCTAAGCAAAAGAAAGCTGTTGATCGTCACCGTCGTGAACTTGTATTTTCACTTGGTGATTGGGTACTTTTGCACTTTGAAAAGGCCAGGTTAAGGAAAAGGAAAGGCAAGGAACACTTGTTTCCTAAGCTTAGTATGCGATATTATGGTCCTTTTCAGATTTCAGAAAAGATCAGCGATGTAGCTTACAGGTTAAAGCTACCAGAAGGCTGGAAAATACATAATGCTTTTCATGTCAGCCTTCTAAGGCCCTTTGTTGGTGATGTGCCAGAGAATATGCTTGATGAGGAACAACCCGAAGTGGAAGAATTGGATGAAATCCTTGTTCGTGAACAGATATTGGCACATAAAGAAAGAAAGGTTAAGAGAAAAGGTTGCAAGACGCTATTTGGTGAAGTTCAAGAACTATCCATCATTAGATGCCAAATGGATGGAAGAGTCTGAATTGCTTGATTCACCTCAGCTATTGCAATTGTATCTTGAAGCCTTTCAAATGGAACCCACAGTGACTTGATGCAGCCTTTTTGGAGCAAGGCAAGAGCATGGTTCATGATGCTCAAGAGAGTAGTTAAGCAATTGTATCTACTCTTTCCATAC